>NW_028324159.1:7740000-8955000 GCF_054372755.1 Phalangium opilio | reverse complement strand
GTGCCAGGCTCTTTTTCACAAAATGGACAGTTAGGACTAAGGTTATATAATCTCGAGGCTAAAGTTGGTAAAGTTATATTTGCCATAGTTATTCTCCAGAGTATACTGTTTTCTTTGGAGAAGAAACACGGGTACCATATTGGATTAAGGTTAAAATTTGTAATGTCGGGATTATCAAATATCGCTAAAATTCTATTAATTAATTTTTCAGATAGAGGGTTTACAAATGCTTTAAATTGTGTTCTTGTTAGTTTATCGAGGCTAATATATTTACCATTACTATAAAATTCCATTTCACATTTAACATTATCTTGAGAATTGTTTAATTCATTTGGATTATTAAAAAATTCAAATTTTTCTTTGTATAGTTTTGTAATTTTAAAAAATTGATTTGTAAGTGCTCTCTCAGTTTGGGCTCTAAGCTCTATGTCTGAAAAAGGGTTTTTAAAACAATTATTTTGGTGATCAAAAATATCATTTACAAATTGGAACCCAGGTGTTTTCCATTTCGAATGATAAAAGTCTAATTTTACAAATGGGTTATTGATAATTGGTAGCTTTAAAATCTGTTGTAAATTTATGGGTTTTTTTTAATCTAATTGGTGATGTTTTCCAGAAATCAAACAGATCTTTATAGTATTTTGGACAGTGGTCATAATTTAGTGTAATATCCGGAAATCCTAAGATGTTCAAACCGAATTTGTATATATTTGACTTTTTTAAGTAGTGTTCTAGGAAAGCCCCCTCTACAGGGTGATAGCATCCCTCAATGTGACGTTGTAGTTTTGTTAATGCAAAGTTTTTCCATCTTGTTGTTAACGTAATTAGTCCGAAGCCGCCATGACTGGTTTTCTGTTGGATATCATCGGTGTTCAGCCAATGTCTTTCATTTGTCCAGATTAGTTTTACGCATGCTTGGAGGAGTTTCTTAATAAGAATTTCTATGCCAGTAGGTTGTCATTAAAACTACTATTCTATGCCAGTAGGTTGTCATTAAAACTACTAGTAAATTATTGTTGTTCAAAGTTGGAAGTACTCTGGATTTAAGTGAGTACTTGACGTTTTGTATATAGAATGGAGGAAGATAATGTTGAGAGTAAGGATGAAATGCGAAAGCGTAAAGCGAGGGAAAGGATGAGGGCAAAAAGGTCAGACCCTGAGTTTAAGAAGAGAGGAAATGAAAGGAGAAGTTTTAGCAGCTCAGAAAAAAGCTAAGGCTGAAGGTCAAGCTTTTAGTACTTCTAGTCTTAATTTGTTTGTTAGTTCTACTGAGTCGCCTGTTGGCCACGGTAGTACTAAGGATGATGTATTAGACGTTAAAGTTCAGGTGAAAGCGCTTAAGAGTCGGGGTAATTACTGTTGGGGTAGAGCGCCAGCATACTAAAAAAATGAATAACGGATGTTTTTTGTCTATTTTCTGTTATCTCAGAGTGTATTTGTTTAGTTTGTTTTTTATTGATAACCAATGTTATATAAAGTATTGTACTACCTGTTTTTATTGTTAGCTCATTAAACTTTCGTTACGAATAGATGTTTCTTTCTTTATCTTACATGCAGGGTTAAAACCCAATAGGTTATGGGCTCAGTTCATTCTTGAGTGTGCGGTGTGGTTTCGTTGTTCAATTATAACAGGTTAGCTTTAGTCAGTAGTTTGAGCCTCAGGCAGTGGAAAAAAGGTAATGGCTAGAAGCGGCGATACGGGACTATCGGTGGAGAAATTGAACAATGGAAACTACCAGCTCTGGAAGTTCAAGATAAAGATGTTGTTAACCCGTGACGGGCTACGGAACGTTGTTGACCAGCCAACGCCTGCTGCCAAAGACATAACGGATGCCTGGACCAAACAGGATAAGCAAGCGCAAGCAAGTATCGCGCTCGCTGTTGATGACGACCAGCTGATACACATCGATGACGACCAGCTGATACACATCGTAAATGCAGGCAGTGCACGTGAAATGTGGCTAATCCTTCAAAAGCTTCATGAACAAGCAAACTTCAGTAGGAAATTAATCCTGTTGCGTCGACTCTACAAGATGTGCTATCAGGAAGGGCAACAGATGCAGCAACATATCAAGGCTATGCTGGAAATAGTGGAACGTCTTCGTGGCATAGGCAATAAAATCCCAGATTCGAACCTCGCAGCCATCCTGTTGGGCAGCCTACCGGACTCATACGACACGCTGATAACAGCGTTGGAAGTCAGACCATCAGATGAACTTACCTTAGAATTCGTTCGGAGCAAAGTAATTGATGAATTCAATAGACGGTTAGAGAATGCAAACAGTTCTGATGGAGCCAAGACAGAAGTAGCTTTAAACACGACAAACCACAATCACAAGACTAGTCACAGGAGAGAAACACGGGTTTGTTTTTATTGCAAGAAACCGGGTCACTTGAAAAAGGATTGCAGACGGATGAAAGCGGATCAGAGCAGACGGGCGCTAACGGCCGATTCTCAGAAAAACAAATGCGCCGTTGTAAACTCTAAACCCAGGAAGTTTACCGCATTCATGGTTACGAACGTACCAGGTACAGTAACCGCTTGGTACGTAGATTCTGGAGCGACCAGCCATATGGCAAGCGACAGAAGTTTTTTCAAGAGTATAGAACCATGGAATGAGAATGTTCACTTGGCCGATGAGTCTGCTATTCAAGCAGAAGGAATTGGAAGCGGAGTTCTAAAATGCTTCGGACCCGAAGGAGACATCCATGATATTCCAGTCAATGATGTCTTGTACGTGCCTAAACTTGGCGGAAGTTTGTTTTCCGTTCATCAGCTTGCCAGGACGGGTCACAAGGTCACTTTCGAGGCGAATAGCTGCAGCATTAACGAAGGAAAGGAAGTCATAGCTATAGCCAGAATGGATGGATCGCTGAATCGACTTCAGATGCACAGTCCTACTATGGTGAAGAGTGCCACGCACGAAGAATGTTTACACCTATGGCATAGGCGGATGGGACATCGCGATCCCTTAGCAGTCAAGACACTCTGTACGAAAGGCCTTGCGGATGGAATAAAACTTAACAACAATCAGATTGTGTCAGCGTGCCATTTTTGCCTCAAGGGCAAGATGTCACAAGCTCCATTTCCAACGTCAATCTCCCGAAGTAAAGAGCCATGGGCTATTGTACATAGCGACGTTTGCGGTCCAATGAAGGAAGCAACCATGGGCGGAAATTGTTTCCTGGTAACCTTCATTGACGACTTTTCAAGATTCACCGAAATTTACTTAATCAAGACAAAGGCAGAAATACAAAGAATATTCCAAGAATATGTGGCAGTCTACAGTAACAAATTTCAACGCAAACCTTTTACGCTAAGGACAGACAATGGCGGCGAATACGTGTCAAAGGAGCTGGAATCCTACTTGAAAAGGGAAGGTATCAAGCACGAACTAACTGTTCCTTATACTCCTCAACAGAACGGCGTTGCCGAGCGCAAGAATCGATCTCTAATTGAAATGGCCAAAACTATGCTGCTCGACGCCAACCTACCTAATTGCTGGTGGGGAGAAGCAGTGAACACAGCTTGTTACCTTCAGAATCGGCTCCCGAGTAAAGCGTTAGAGAAGACGTCGTATGAGTTGTGGAATTGATCGAAGCCTAGGATAGGTCACATACGAGTTTTTGGAAGTCGAGCCTTTTCTTTCATACCGAAAGAGAAACGAACCAAGTGGGACGATAAAGCAGTTCAGGGCATTCTGGTCGGATTCGGTACTGCAACCAAAGGCTACAGGATACTTAACCCTAAAACCAACAAGGTGCATTTCAGCAGAAATGTTAAATTTGATGAGGGGATTGGTTCTCATTACTGCCAGTACAATATCAGGGTCCCAGTGGTCTCAACTACGCCAGAAGGGGAAGCGATATCAGATATCAAGGAAGAAACGGATTTCGATTTGACTGACTACTCAGATTCAACCGCCTCTGAATACCAAGATGTTGAAGATCCTACAGAGTTGGAAGACACTATCGTAGAGCCTAAAGCAGAAGAAACAACCACGAATCCGCAACAACAAGAAAAATCTACCCAAGGATCCATCAGTCAACAAATAGATGAAATGCCTAGCGTTCGAAGATATCCAGCAAGAACTAACCAAGGTGTACCACCGAAGAAATACGGATATAAAGCCACTGTAGATCACGTTAGAGAGCCCACCACATGGGAGTAAGTTACCAACTTACCTGATAGAGAAAGCATCAAGTGGATAGAATCCGCGAAAGAAGAAATAAAGTCACTCGAAGAAAGGAAAACTTGGGAGTTAACTGATTTGCCTAAAGGTCGAAAAGCCATCGGCTGTAGATGGATTTTTAAAGTAAAATATAATCAAGATAGCGACATCGACAAATACAAGGCACGACTTGTCGCTAAAGGATATTCGCAAAGATATGGAGAGGACTTCGAGGAAACGTACGCGCCGGTTGCGAAGTATGAGACCGTTCGCATCCTGCTCAGCGTCCCACATCCAAGGGAATGAGGGTCAAACACTTCGACGTTAAAACAGCTTTCCTACACGGCGATATCATCGAAGACCTTTATATGGAACAACCACCGGGTTTTGTCAAGAGTGGACAAGAGCAAAAGGCATACAAGCTCAAGAAAAGTATTTACGGCTTAAAACAGTCGGCCAGGTCCTGGAACAGGAAGGTCAACGAAGTGTTGCTAAAGGAGAATTTCGATAGAAGTAAAGCAGATCCTGGTTTGTACAGTAGAAGAGAAGAAGACGGAAATTGGACCTACGTTCTACTTTACGTAGATGACTTACTAGTTGCCAATTGGAACGTCAGCGTAATAGATAGTATTCTAGTCAACCTTAATCTGCACTTCGAAACCAAAGACCTTGGAAACGTCACCTATTATTTGGGAATACAAATAGAGCGTACTGAAGATGGAAGTTTCGCAATCCACCAAGCTACAAAAATTAAACACTTGTTGGAAGATTTCGGCATGGAAGACGCAAAACCATCAAGTACTCCTATGGATATGGCTTATTTGAAACTACTTGACGACGAGGATACACTTTCTAACAGTACACAATATCGCACGGCTATCGGAATGTTACTGCATATAGCAACGGTATCCAGACCTGATATCTCAGCGAGTGTTAATATCCTGTGCAGGAGAGTAGCGAAGCCAAGAAACTGCGATTGGGTTGCCATTAAAAGAATTATGAGATACCTCAAAATCACCATCAATGCTGCTCTAAGCTTACCATCAACGGAAGGCTATGTAGACGCGGATTATGCCGGCGATCATTCAGATCGCAAGTCAACTAGCGGTTTCCTATTCAAGCTTGGACAAGCAACAATTTTTTGGTCAAGCCGGAAGCAAAACACCGTTGCCCTGTCATCAACTGAAGCCGAGTACGTTGCTGCTGCTCATGCAGCGCAGGAAGTTATATGGATACGACAAATACTTCAGGATATTGGCTACGAACAATCACGCCCAACGATTTGTACGAGGACAATCACGGTTGCATTAAATTGAGTCTAAACGAAAAGTCAAGAGCCAGAACTAAGCATATTGACGTCAAATATCACTTTCTGCGAGACATGCAAGAGAAAGGGATAATAGACATCTGCTACTGCCAAACGGACGAAATGATGGCTGGCATTTTGACGAAGCCATTGCTAAAGGAGAAATTGAACTATCATATGTCAAATATAGGCCTTTTCTTTCTTACGTTGCTGTCGAGAAGGGGTGTTGGAGTAGAGCGCCAGCATACTAAAAAAATGAATAACGGATGTTTTTTATCTATTTTCTGTTATCTCAGAGTGGATTTGTTTAGTTTGTTTTTTATTGATAACCAATGTTATATAAAGTATTGTACTACCTGTTTTATTGTTAGCTCATTAAACTTTCGTTACGAATAGATGTTTCTTTCTTTATCTTACATGCAGGGTTAAAACCCAATAATTACTACCGACGAATCGATGAATTTAGTTAATAATGAATCGGTTAGTTCTATAATGGTAGCGAATGATGAACAATTACCTTCTACGTCTCATGGCAATGTGTATCCTTTAGAGAGAATGAGAATCTTGAGACAAAATGAAGAGTATAGAATGAAAGAGACGCGATCTATGGCAAAAAAGCGTGAGAATGAGTCATATCGTGAAAGGGAAAGTGAGGTTGGTGTACTTACCAAGCGAATGAAAAGGCTTGATGAATGTTATAGAGCAAGCGAAAGCGTTAAGGACCAATTAAGAAAGGCTAGTAAACGCCAAGATTCTGAGTACGTTGAAGCAGAACGTGTGAGAAATCAGTAGAGTAAGGCTAGTAAACACCAAGATTCAGAGTAGATTGAAGCAGAACGTGTGAGAAATCAGTTGGGTATGGCTAGAAAACGCCAAGATTTAGAGTACGTTGAAGCAGAACGTGCAAGTAATCAGGTGAGAAAAGCTAGTAAACGCCAAGATTTAGAGTACGTTGAAGCAGAACGTGCTAGTAATCAGATGAGAAAAGCTACTAAACGCCAAGATTTAGAGTACGTTGAAGCAGAACGTGTGAGAAACCAGTCGGCTATGGCTGAAAGTCGTGCAAATGTCGAGATTAGGAACTCTGAACGTTCTAGAAACAGATTGTCTGTGGCAGAAAGGAGGGCAAATCCTTTAGTTATAGAGAAGGCGTATTTTGATACCATTAAAGAAGGTCCAACGTGGCCATGCGATGGATGTTCAAATTTTTTTTTAAAGCATCTGGTAGCTTTGTTAAGTCTAAGTTGTTTTTGGCTGTCAATGGTATTCACCGTCGTGAGCAAAGTGACAGAGTATTTTTATGCAGTGCTTGTAATAAAGCTGTAAAGAAAAACGAAATCCCCAAGTTTTCCAGAGAAAATGGTTTTGAGTTTCCTGAAATTCCGTTTGAACTAGTTAATTTGTCAAATTTAGAGGAAATAATGATCTCACCACGAATACCTTTTATCAGGAGTTCATAATAACCCCCCTTCGGGGGGAAAGTACGAAACTTGCCATAGAGCTAATGGTAAAAATCGCGAACAACAAGATTTTGTCGTTGCGCATATAAAGGACTAGCCTGTTGATGGCCATACAACTTTACAGTAGATTGTAGTAGTATCTATACTCCTTGGTTTTCGTTCCAAAACTTGGCTGGGACTCGGAGCCTGGGATCTCCGTCGTTAAGAAAAATGGCGAGTATGTGGACGTAGAAACACGATGGAATTCATATATTAAAGATACTGGGAATCAATTTGTCCATACCGTTTTAATTTAACCACGGAATTCTCACACATATCACAAGAAAACAATAATAACTATCGTTTAAATGTTTTGTAGAAAACTAGAAACCATCGCATAGCCAACTTCTTAGCCAAGGCTTAATGTACACCGCGGCTGGCCGCGCAGCACGCCGACAGCCGCGACTCGCGAGCCATTTTAGCTCCCAAAATCACAAGATACAAATAGTGCTAACCCGGAATATGGGAAATTAATGCGCGTGGGGTAACTATTTCTTTGGGAGTTAAGCGGTGTATAAATCCGCTGAGCTTTACGGCGAAACTTTGTTGTTACGGGCTTTTTAACTAGTTTCGTACTTCCCCCCCGAAGGGGGGTTATTATGAACTCCTGCTTTTATGCAAATAAGAAGGTTGGGCTGTGATCAACAAAGAGAAATTAAGGGAAACGTAGTCAATGTTCCTATAAATGTCGAATCTACCTTTCAGTGTTACCTAGGTTACCACGTGAAACAGATACTATTCAAATTGAGTTCATGAGAAGAATGCGATATAACACACCCTATTTGTATGAAACTGTTAGGCCAAAAACAATGCACGAAGCGCTTAAGGTTTTGGTGAAAACACCGTTGTATATTAAGCATGGGATAACCGTTAGGAGCGATATATTAGATCCAATTCCAGAAGAACTTGAATTTATTGTTGACGAAAATGACCGTCAGTTAAACCATGGTGTTGCATTAAGTGAAAACCCACTAGAGTCAATGAATATAGAGAATGAGAATGATAGCGATGAAATTTGGAATGAATCTAACGAAGTTAATTCATTCCCAGTTGGGAATCAAGCCTCGTTGTTAGTGTCATTGTCTGATTTCCTACCCACTAATACCATGCATGTTAAGTTTGCTCCTGGTGAAGGTCAAACGCCAATGTCTTTACTTTATGATGAGGACGCGGAGGAATTGTCATTCCCCAGTACATATGTGGGTCAGAAGAGAGACCTTAAGGTTAAAAGTAGTTTTGGGGACATTGCTAAGTGGTAGCTTCGTAATGTTGATAGGCGTTGTGCTAAAAATCCGTCTAAGTTGTTTCACTCTTTTGTTAAGTTGGAAACTATAGAAAGATGGCTCAAGCTACACTGCTGGGTTTTTATCGTCTGCTGGTGCACTCGATACAATTATTAAGCAGGGCTATGGTTTTAGAGTATTAGAAAATTTGCAGTCCTCGCCTTCATATTGGCAGCATAGGCAGAAAGAAAGAGTAGATGGCTATGATTAGGCAGCTTGGTACAGCTACCTTTTTTATTACGTTTTCAACTGCGGAAGGCAAATGGCCTGAGCTTTTGAACATACTGAGGGTGACTTCGGGTCAAGATCGTTTAGCGAATGATGATATTGGCAATTTAAGTTTTTCGGAAAAGGCAAAGTTGATTCAGGATGATCCTGTTACTTGTGCTAGATATTTTGACCATCGTTTTCGGGCTCTTCTTAAAGCTCTGCAAAAGCTAGGCCCTCTTGGTGTTATTGAAGATTATTACTTCAGGGTTGAAATACAGCAAACAGGCTCTCCTCATCAACATGGGTTGATATGGATTAAAGATGCGCCTAAGTTTAAAGATGACTTGTCAAATGTTAAAGAGGTAGCGGGATATACTGATAAAGTTATTTCTTGCGCTGGTAAATTGAACGATGATAATGGGGATTTGTTAACGTCATTGCAAATGCACAAAATCACGAAAACGTGCAGGAAGAAGGTTAATAATAGTTCAGTTTGCCGTTTTGGAATTCCATTTCATCCCATGCCTAGAACTATTATTTATGATCCGAGTTTAAGAGAACCCGGTACTTTTGAGGAAGAACTTAAGTGTAAGAATAATTCCAAGAAATTGCGTGAGCTTTTGAAATCGAAAGAAAAAGAATTGTGGGTATATAGTTTTGAGGAGTTGTTGGAAAAGTTGCGTATAACTGAAGATGATTATATTAAAGCCATTACGTATGACCTCAAAAGGAAAGTGGTTTTATTGAAAAGACACCCTAAAGATACCAGGGTTAATCCGTACAACCCGTGCACTTTGCGCCTCTGGCAAGCGAATATGGACATTCAGTTTGTCCTTGATCCTTACGCTCTGGTTATGTATATCGTGTCTTATATAGGGAAATCCCAGCGTGGTATGTCAATGCTTCTGCGTGAAGCTGCTAAACGAGCGCAGTCAGATAAATGCACGGTGAAGCAAAAGTTGAAGGTGATTGCTAATCAGTTTTTGAACGCGCACGAGGTAAGCGCGCAGGAAGCGGCTTATATCGCTTTACAAATTCCAGTCTCCAGGTGTAGTCGGGCTTGCATTTATGTTAATACAAATGTGCCCGAAAATCGTGTTCATATTCTCAAAAGCAAAGTTGAGCTTGAACAATTGCCCTAAGATAGTATGGATGTTTTCGCTTCTGGAATGTTAGACCATTATGCTCAAAGGCCAGATGATTTAGAGGCAGTAACGTTAGCTCAGTTTGCGGCTTGGTATGAATTTTCCAAAAGTCGTGGAGTTTTGAAAACTCAAAGTCATATTGATGACGGTGAGAACGATGAAGTTCAATGTGGTAAATGGTTAAAACTGAAAAATGGTTCAGGGTTCATTAGAAAACGTGGTCACTCTAAAATAATACGGTATCGTAGATTCAATTTAGTGAAAGATCCCGAGCAGTTTTATCGTGAACAAATCATGTTATTCTCGCCTTGGCGTGATGAGAGTAGAGATATTTTGACAAAGGATGTAAAATCTGAGTATGAGCTTAAACTTGAGATTATAACGGAATCTAGAAAAGAATTTCATAATGAAATTGACGAAGTAGCTATTGAACAGGCTGTGAGAGATTTCGAAAGTGAAGCTATTGAAGCTGATCTTACTAATATCCAACCTGAATTGGAACATCAAAATGAAATAGATAGGTCTTTAATTGTTGAAGATTCTGAATTTTTAATTAATACAGTGGAAGAGGCAATAGGAAATATTAACAGAGATATTCTTGATGGTAATGCGGAAAAAACTGTTGCTCCATCCGTCATGTTAGTTAATGATTCAGAATACAATGCCCTTGTTAGAAAGCTGAATTTGAAACAGAAAGAAATATTTTAGGAAGTTCTGCACCATTTAAAGTGCAAAGAAACGCCCTTACGGCTATTTGTTACAGGAGGCGCTGGTGTTGGAAAAAGCGTTTTGATAAGTGCCATATTTGAATCTGTTACTAGATTTTACAATAAGCAACCAGGGTCTAATCCCTCGGAGGTTAAAGTTCTACGATGCGCACCTACGGGCAAGGCTGCCATTAATATAGGTGGGGCGACTTTGAATAGTACCTTTTGTCTACCCGTTAGTCAGTTTGCCGGAAACATTTCCAGATTAGAAAGTGAAACTCTTCACAATTGTAGATTGATGTATGGTCAAGTGAAGTTGTTAATTATTGACGAAATATCAATGGTTGGTGCGAAGGTTTTTAACCGAGTTAACTCGAGAATGCAAGAGATAATGGGTTGCCCAGATTATTTTGGTGGTGTCTCTGTACTTTTAGTAGGAGATTTTAACCAACTTAGACCCGTCCGGGATCATTTCGCTTTTCAAAGTCAAAGTGATAGTGACAATCCATATGCGTCTTTAATTGGTAACCCAATATGGGAGGAATTCCAATTTAGTGAGCGTGAAGAAATTATGAGGCAAAAAGATGATAAGAGGTTTGCGGAAGCTTTGAATAGAATGGCTGTGGGAACTATGAATCAGGATGATATTGACTTATTCGTAAGTTTGGAAGTAAACAAAGAGCGTATACCGCCAAAAGAAGCGATACATCTATTCCCTACTAACGTTGAAGTCAACCAATTTAACCTAGAGACGCTTTTGAAAATGAGTACGGAAAAGTGTATTTCAATTTTAGTAGATGTTGTAAATGGTGTTCTTAGTAGCGAAGTCAAAAGTAACATTCTTCCCAATTTCAAACTTTAGCAACGTCTGATACGTATGGTCTTCCTAAAGAACTAACACTCGCTTGTAGTGGAAAATATATGATGACTAACAATGTAGATACGTCTGATGGACTTACGAATGGTGCGACAGGTTGGTTAAGAAAGATAGAGTACGGCACTAATAGGCTCGGGGAACAAATTCCGTTCAGGGTTTGGATTGAGTTTGCTGATGCTAATGTTGGGAAATGCTGAGACGGAAGTGTCTTGGATTTTACGAGCAGAATAACTAATACAGGACTTGGACTCCTGTCGAGAAGGTTAGTAGAAAATGGAGGAAAAATAATGTTTCAGTCTCTAGGAGACAGTTTCCTTTGGTAATTTTTGGGGCTATTACGATACACAAGAGTCAAGGCGATACATACTCGTCCGTAGTAGTGCATTGTAATCCCAGAAAGAAGTTAGAGAGAACGCATTTATATGTAGCTTGTATTTAGGCAAGAAACGCCTCCGGTTTAATTTCAAGTTCTAAATGCGTCTAAAACCAAACAAGTAGAATTGGAACTTCAAAGATTACGAGATACGAAGAGTATTGTATTACCGTTCCTGAACGAACGGGTTTACATTTATGTTTATAATGTGCAGTCCTTAAACGCGCATTTGGAAGATATTTTAGCAGACACCGTAATATATATGCGATATATTTCCTTCATTGCCTCCTATATCTATCAAGGCCCGTGCATTGTGATATATTTCATTCATTGCCTCCTATATTTATCAAGGCCCGTGCATTGTGATATATTTCATTCATTGCCTCCTTCATCTATCAAGGCCCGTGCATGCGATATATTTCCTTCATTGCCTCCTATATCTATCAAGAGCCGTGCATTGCGATATATTTTTCAAAACAACAACCAAAATGGGAAGCTCCTCTCAGAACCATAATAATTTATTTTCTCTGTATCCGTTTATCCCTACTTGTTGTAATACTACATTTTTTAAACCCTTCTGCCTGAACGCTGCACTTGACAATGTTGGCTTCAGTGAAGCAACGTATTTGAAGGGAATTTCAGCTGCTTCATTCTCTCAGCACTGTTCATAGATAGAAACGTACAGATTCGAGACACTAGGAATTACGATTGTGTTTCAAATCCTCTGTAAAGACGTCTTAACGGCTTGAAGTTAGTCGAAACGTAAATTCACATCTAATTTTCCAGTTGTACCATAATACCACAATGTTAACAGGCATTTATTGAAGGATGTTTTAGTACTTGGTATAGACTGTTATGTGTACCAAGTGTCCTATCATCCAAGTGTAAATGGGATGTATAGAGGCCAGTGTAAATGATATGTATAGAACCAAGGGTGGAGTCGCTAAATATATCGCCGTAGTTAAATAGCTGATCGCATTTTGTCATCCATATTTTCTTTGCGTTTCTAGATATAAGTTCGTAATAGATGATGATGTTTGATAAATATAAGCGACATTGTTTCATGTTCGAATAAAGTTACGGCTTCCACTATTGGGATTATACTCCTTGTAACGTCTATATGTTTAAAAACACTGCAGCTTCCACTAATAGGTTAATACTTCATGTTATGAGTAGATATTTTAGTTTATTAACGGTTTTCTACTTGAGTTCTTAACAAAAAATAGTCCATGTAAACTGAAAAGTGTAATGTTTTATTGTTCCCGGCTGTAAACACCAATTACGTGAATATTATATACGTCTATTTCTGGACAATTTATTCGGTACAAGGAAATATCTTAGGGTTGAATGAATTCAGTGAAATTTCATTTTGATATAATTAATATTTTATTTTCAAGTGAGCAATTACACAATGATATTATTGGGAAAATACGTCCTGAGACATCTGACTAATGGTATATAGTGCTGTTTTGTCGACGTCGTGTGTCGTTGTATTTTCAACATTTATGTTAGCGTCAGGTTTTTGAAGCTCATTTGATGTTGCAGGTGTTACTTGAGTGATTGGAATATTTTGGTCTTGAGTAGGGTTCTAAATCGGTAAATTACCATGGTAATTTACACGGTAATTTACCAGGGTAACTGTAATTTACGATTTTCTCGGGTAAATTACGAAAACGGTAATTACCAGGGTAAAGTGCCATTTAAAGTGCAAAGAAACGCCCTTACGGCTATTTGTTACAGGAGGCGCTGGTGTTGGAAAAAGCGTTTTGATAAGTGCCATATTTGAATCTGTTACTAGATTTTACAATAAGCAACCAGGGTCTAATCCCTCGGAGGTTAAAGTTCTACGATGCGCACCTACGGGCAAGGCTGCCATTAATATAGGTGGGGCGACTTTGAATAGTACCTTTTGTCTACCCGTTAGTCAGTTTGCCGGAAACATTTCCAGATTAGAAAGTGAAACTCTTCACAATTGTAGATTGATGTATGGTCAAGTGAAGTTGTTAATTATTGACGAAATATCAATGGTTGGTGCGAAGGTTTTTAACCGAGTTAACTCGAGAATGCAAGAGATAATGGGTTGCCCAGATTATTTTGGTGGTGTCTCTGTACTTTTAGTAGGAGATTTTAACCAACTTAGACCCGTCCGGGATCATTTCGCTTTTCAAAGTCAAAGTGATAGTGACAATCCATATGCGTCTTTAATTGGTAACCCAATATGGGAGGAATTCCAATTTAGTGAGCGTGAAGAAATTATGAGGCAAAAAGATGATAAGAGGTTTGCGGAAGCTTTGAATAGAATGGCTGTGGGAACTATGAATCAGGATGATATTGACTTATTCGTAAGTTTGGAAGTAAACAAAGAGCGTATACCGCCAAAAGAAGCGATACATCTATTCCCTACTAACGTTGAAGTCAACCAATTTAACCTAGAGACGCTTTTGAAAATGAGTACGGAAAAGTGTATTTCAATTTTAGTAGATGTTGTAAATGGTGTTCTTAGTAGCGAAGTCAAAAGTAACATTCTTCCCAATTTCAAACTTTAGCAACGTCTGATACGTATGGTCTTCCTAAAGAACTAACACTCGCTTGTAGTGGAAAATATATGATGACTAACAATGTAGATACGTCTGATGGACTTACGAATGGTGCGACAGGTTGGTTAAGAAAGATAGAGTACGGCACTAATAGGCTCGGGGAACAAATTCCGTTCAGGGTTTGGATTGAGTTTGCTGATGCTAATGTTGGGAAATGCTGAGACGGAAGTGTCTTGGATTTTACGAGCAGAATAACTAATACAGGACTTGGACTCCTGTCGAGAAGGTTAGTAGAAAATGGAGGAAAAATAATGTTTCAGTCTCTAGGAGACAGTTTCCTTTGGTAATTTTTGGGGCTATTACGATACACAAGAGTCAAGGCGATACATACTCGTCCGTAGTAGTGCATTGTAATCCCAGAAAGAAGTTAGAGAGAACGCATTTATATGTAGCTTGTATTTAGGCAAGAAACGCCTCCGGTTTAATTTCAAGTTCTAAATGCGTCTAAAACCAAACAAGTAGAATTGGAACTTCAAAGATTACGAGATACGAAGAGTATTGTATTACCGTTCCTGAACGAACGGGTTTACATTTATGTTTATAATGTGCAGTCCTTAAACGCGCATTTGGAAGATATTTTAGCAGACACCGTAATATATATGCGATATATTTCCTTCATTGCCTCCTATATCTATCAAGGCCCGTGCATTGTGATATATTTCATTCATTGCCTCCTATATTTATCAAGGCCCGTGCATTGTGATATATTTCATTCATTGCCTCCTTCATCTATCAAGGCCCGTGCATGCGATATATTTCCTTCATTGCCTCCTATATCTATCAAGAGCCGTGCATTGCGATATATTTTTCAAAACAACAACCAAAATGGGAAGCTCCTCTCAGAACCATAATAATTTATTTTCTCTGTATCCGTTTATCCCTACTTGTTGTAATACTACATTTTTTAAACCCTTCTGCCTGAACGCTGCACTTGACAATGTTGGCTTCAGTGAAGCAACGTATTTGAAGGGAATTTCAGCTGCTTCATTCTCTCAGCACTGTTCATAGATAGAAACGTACAGATTCGAGACACTAGGAATTACGATTGTGTTTCAAATCCTCTGTAAAGACGTCTTAACGGCTTGAAGTTAGTCGAAACGTAAATTCACATCTAATTTTCCAGTTGTACCATAATACCACAATGTTAACAGGCATTTATTGAAGGATGTTTTAGTACTTGGTATAGACTGTTATGTGTACCAAGTGTCCTATCATCCAAGTGTAAATGGGATGTATAGAGGCCAGTGTAAATGATATGTATAGAACCAAGGGTGGAGTCGCTAAATATATCGCCGTAGTTAAATAGCTGATCGCATTTTGTCATCCATATTTTCTTTGCGTTTCTAGATATAAGTTCGTAATAGATGATGATGTTTGATAAATATAAGCGACATTGTTTCATGTTCGAATAAAGTTACGGCTTCCACTATTGGGATTATACTCCTTGTAACGTCTATATGTTTAAAAACACTGCAGCTTCCACTAATAGGTTAATACTTCATGTTATGAGTAGATATTTTAGTTTATTAACGGTTTTCTACTTGAGTTCTTAACAAAAAATAGTCCATGTAAACTGAAAAGTGTAATGTTTTATTGTTCCCGGCTGTAAACACCAATTACGTGAATATTATATACGTCTATTTCTGGACAATTTATTCGGTACAAGGAAATATCTTAGGGTTGAATGAATTCAGTGAAATTTCATTTTGATATAATTAATATTTTATTTTCAAGTGAGCAATTACACAATGATATTATTGGGAAAATACGTCCTGAGACATCTGACTAATGGTATATAGTGCTGTTTTGTCGACGTCGTGTGTCGTTGTATTTTCAACATTTATGTTAGCGTCAGGTTTTTGAAGCTCATTTGATGTTGCAGGTGTTACTTGAGTGATTGGAATATTTTGGTCTTGAGTAGGGTTCTAAATCGGTAAATTACCATGGTAATTTACACGGTAATTTACCAGGGTAACTGTAATTTACGATTTTCTCGGGTAAATTACGAAAACGGTAATTACCAGGGTAATTACCGTGGTAATTTACGCTGGTAAATTACCACTATGGTAATTTACCACCGAATTTTCATTTCCTTCACTTGGAAAATGGTCTAAAAGCTCCATATTCTGCTCTACCCGTGCATGCACACTTATTTCTTCCCATGAGACATGAGTAAGTCATAAAAGGTCGAACGGCAAGCGTGGGAAAAATTTGATTAAGGAAATGATATTTGATTTTCTCGTCTATTCTTGTTGTCGAGTTCGTTTGCTTCAACTGGAAAGCTGTAGTTGTTAGAAATTTCTAGAGATGGGCCCATACCGATACCAATATCGGCACCGAAATTTGAGTAAACCGATATATCGGTATCGGCCCTTCTCTGGAATTTTGTTCTAAAAACGTGAAATAGCAATAATTCGCTAAATTGGTAAGAAGAAGAAAGTGGATGTTGCTGTTCAAAAGTATTTTGAGCTGCAAACATCAAAACTCGGTGTTAAAATAATGTAAAATACTATTCTATAAAAAGAATAGCTGTGTTCAAGTGATATTTTCATTATTTAGCTTAAAAACGATCAATATAATTTAATTTTTGAATTTTCGTAAATTACCATGAACGGTAATTTACGCGGTAAATTACGGCGTAATTTACCATTTTCCAAAATTACCGTAATTTTCGAACCCTAGTCTTGAGGCTGTAAAAATGAAAATTTTAGTCAAACATTGTTTATGGTTATTATGGTTTTAATTTTTTGTAAAAAAAAGTGTATAAATCATATTACCTGATCTTTAGAGTTATAAAACGTTTTCTCGTCTATTGATGCTAGAAACAAATCATCATCACCCGACATGTCAAAGTCATCTTCGTCCTCAATTGACTTTGTTCTTTTATGCTGTGAAGAGGTCGTTGTCAGAAGAAACGTTTGTTGCGTGGATGATGTTGACGTGGATTGCGTTTGTTGAGTAGTTGATGTTGACGTGGATGGCGTTTGTTGAGTAGTTGATGTTGACGTGGATGGCGTTTGTTGAGTAGTTGATGTTGACGTGGATGGCGTTTGGTGAGTAGTTGATGTTGACGTGGATGGCGCTTGTTGCGTAGTTGATGTTGACGTGGATGGCGTTTGTTGCGTAGTTGATGTTGACGTGGATGGCGTTTGTTGAGTAGTTGATGTTGACGTGGATGGCGTTTGGTGAGTAGTTGATGTTGACGTGGATGGCGTTTGGTGAGTAGTTGATGTTGACGTGGATGGCGTTTGTTGAGTAGTTGATGTTGACGTGGATGGCGTTTGGTGAGTAGTTGATGTTGACGTGGATGGCGTTTGTTGCGTAGTTGATGTTAACGTGGATGGCGTTTGTTGCGTAGTTGATGTTGACGTGGATGGCGTTTGTTGCGTAGTTGATGTTGACGTGGATGACGTTTGTTGCGTAGTTGATGTTGACGTGGATTGCGTTTGGTGAGTAGTTGATGTTGACGTGGATGGCGTTTGTTGCGTAGTTGATGTTGACGTGGATGGCGTTTGTTGCGTAGTTGATGTTGACGTGGATTGCGTTTGTTGAGTAGTTGATGTTGACGTGGATGGCGTTTGTTGAGTAGTTGATGTTGACGTGGATGGCGTTTGTTGAGTAGTTGATGTTGACGTGGATGGCGTTTGGTGAGTAGTTGATAATGACGTGGATGGCGTTTGTTGAGTAGTTGATGTTGACGTGGATGGCGTTTGTTGCGTAGTTGACGTTGACGTGGATTGCGTTTGGTGAGTAGGTGAATGTGTGCCGTGCTATATCAAATAGTCTCTAACCATTGTTCGAAACTAGAGAGAGAAATTAGGCAGTAACACTGATCATGCCCTGAACTATGAGAGGTAGTTCATAGCGACGGCAGCGACCCGGGACAGTAGCCGGTGAAATTGTCTGCTCTAAATGAAAATTCAAATCGACCAAGTGTTACATCGTTTACAAATTCGGAGCGCTGATTTTTATCCTTTAATTTTTGTATTTCCCTATGTCACATATAATTACATGGTCGGGCCCATTTTAGTTGACTTAAGACTAATCCACCTAGTCCAGGCAAAAAGAAATGCAGAATAACCACCACTATCTTCTTCATGTTTTAATTTAAGAAGATCACACTGGCAAATCATATCATATAACAGTTCATTCATGGATCCATTACCTTTCATAGAGTTAAATATTCTTATTCTACTTCCAGTATCGTCCGTGGTAAAAAGATCGTCATTTATTAATTTTAACGTTTCCACTCACAGATGTTGCTTTACCGTATATCCGTATGCAATCTTGTTAAGCCTTAGCTAGTAGGAGTCCTTTTAAAACTGTTTACAGAACTATTTTTCAGTCGCAAATAGGCACTGGCAATGTGCAATGCCTCTCCTACGCGAAGGGGTAGGAACTATGAGAGAGGGGAAAGAGGGTTTCTAGGTTTTCATGGCGCGGGGGATCTTCCAAGTGCTTTACTTTCCCTCCTATCTCCTTTTGATATTACATTATTTTGCAAAACCGCGAGCAAAAATCTTACTGTCCCTTTTGAATTTGCCGCCATTGGCTGTCACGAAGCCGGTCACGAATGGGGATGTAACGTCTTTAGGAACATTTTATAACGCTACTCCACACACGTACTCTCCCAAGAATAATTAATGTAATGATAAAATGTTTTCGGGGAAAAAGCCGAGATAAGTAAATTTTTGAAATTGATCACCAGTAAAATAATTTATTTCAACGGAAAACGGTAATGGAACGTTGTTTTTCCTTAAGCATGCCTTTAAGTTTTAATTAAAAAGAAAAATTGATAACTGAGCCTTCTGTCAAGTGATAACCTCAATCTTATCGATACTTTTAGGTCTTGAATCTAATCAAGACATTTTTGATTAATATCTGTACCTTTAGTCTTCATTTTAATTAAGAATATTAAGAAACTGTTTTATTTTTCCAAAATCTGCACTAAGCAGAAACATATATAAAGGGGACCGTAACTTTAGCTCAATCAGTCATTTATTTAAAATGATACTTCAAAAAAAACGTAACTCATTAAAAGTTTGTATTCTTATTGTAATTAACATAATACAATTTTTTACAAACTTTTATTGAAACGCGAGGCACTCCACTAAAAATTTCACGAATAGGACCAAATTGACAATTTTACACAATTTTTTAAACCGCTGATTTATGTCTGTTTAACCTTTTAGCTCAAACTTTTCAAAAGCCCAATATGAAATTCGGATATCCTTAAAACTTCTCAAAGACGATCCGAGATTATCAATTTCGAACTTTTTTGTAGCATTAACTAACGTCTGTTTGATATTAAGCTTATAAACCTTAAACATAAAATAGTCAGGGCAATGCCGACTCAATTTATAAGGGCTAACCTAAAAGTCCATAAAGATGATCCAAGATTGTTAATACGCCTAAAACGTGCATAGCCCACTCCATCACGCACTCGACAACGCAAAGCAACTCGCGTCAGCGTGGGAAATAAGGCGGTAACACAGGGCCAATGACCAGTTTAAAAATTGCCTGGTACAGTTCAAAAATTAAATAGGAGGGGGTCAGTGGCCCACGAGACTACTAAAAAATTTCAAGAGTCTACACATTAAAATTCTAATATTTTAATTATCCACTTTTTTAGGTCAGCAGACGAGGTGCTCTGGTCAATGGTCACGGACCAGTTTATTTATTCCAAATCAGGAGGGTCGCTGGCCTAATGCCAGTTTAAAAAATCTTTATTTTCCACCCTGACTCGCGCTATAGCGCAATTAGCTTGCGGCGTGTTGCGCGTGATCGAGTAGGCTATGATCCGGGCTAAAGAAATCTTCAGTTCAGCGTTGTAAATAAGGCGGAGGCACAGGGAAAATGACCAGTTTAAAAATTAAATCGGAGGGGGAGCAGTGGTCCACGGGACCACTAAGGAAATTCTAGGGTAACCAGAGTCCAGACATTATCTCAACTATTTTAATTACCCACTTCTTTAGTTTAGCAGACGCCGCGCCCTGGTCTATAGTCATGGACCAGTTCAATTATTCCAGGGCAGGGTGGTCAAAAGTGCCCTCTTCAAAATATGTAGCCAGGGAAAAGATAGCGTGATCGAGTGGGCTATACTAGTGGTTATTTTGGTAGTAAGTAGCGGGCGTTGGGACTCCAGGCATAGCCCGCTTCATCACGCACTCGACAACGCAAAGAAACTCGCGCCAGCGTGGGAAATAAAGCGGTGACACAGGGCAAATGACCAGTATAAAAATTGCCTGGTACAGTTCCAAATTAAATCGGAGGGGGTCAGTGGTCCACGATACTACTAAAAAAATTCAAGGGTAACCAGAGTAGCACATTAAAATTCTAATATTTTAATTATTCACTTCTTTAGCTTAGCAGACGACGTGCTCTGGTCAATGGTCACGGACGAGTTTATTTATTCCAAGTCAGAAGGGTCGCTAATGTTCAGTTTAAAAAAATCCTTATTCGTTGACTCGCGCTATAGCGCAAGCAGCTTGCGACGTGTTGCGCGTGATCGAGTATGCTATGCTCCGGGCAAAAGAAATCTTCAGTTCAGCGTTGTAAACAAGGCAGTGGCACAGGGAAAATGACCAGTTTTAAAATTTAATCAGAGGGGGAGCAGTGGTCCACGGGACCAGTAAGGAAATTCTAGGGTAACCATGGTCCAGACATTACCTCAACTATTTTAATTACCCACTAATTTAGTTTAGCAGACGCTGCGCCCTGGTCAATGGTCATGGACCAGTTCGTTTATTCCAGGGCCCAAAAAAAACCCTATTTCCCACCCTGCTTCAGTTGGGAGTCCTGGAGCTCCTGAAGTTCAGAGATGCATATGACAAGGATTCATTTCTCATAAGCGAGAATGGCCAACTCTGTTGTGTTAGAGACAGCCTGGCAGCCCGGTATTTGTTTACTTCTAAGCCAGCTTTAAAAGTTAATACAGCCCTTTAAATTTAAATAATTAGAAATGAGAAATGTTATTAAATGAATGAATCTATACGGTTGCAGTTGTTTCGAAATGAGAGCAATTAAATATGTGTCTTTGATATTTAGCTCTGATAATTTCAGAAACTTAATAAAAAATAGTGTTATGTATTTAACTACAATTTATTTTAATTAATTTATCATTTAACCAGAATTGAATTTAATTAATTTAACAATAAAGTGTTATAAAATAAAAAGCCCGAGAATGGTATCCTCTTAAAAGCTGAACCTCGGCCCATAAACGTAAGTTTGAACTAATTTTTGGTAACGTACACTTGCGTCTAAAAAACAACTATTCCAATAGTTTCTGAACCTTTGACTTCTTTGAGAAGGCTTAATAGCAGAACCGCTGAACAAAAATATTATCATTTAATTAAACATTGTGATATAAAAGACTTTAAAAAACAGCCACAAACTGGAAGAGCTACCTCGGTATGTCGAAATTAAGAAAACGTGTTAGAGATCCAATAAACAGCAATGGTTTTTACCTTTATTATAGAATTTTAATTTAAATAATGCAAATGTAAAATGTTATTAAATGAAAGAATCTATACAGTTCTGTTTCTCATAATTTCCCTTGAAAACTTGTCGCCAACGTTTAGTCATCGGAGGTTTCATCATTAAGTTGTAAAATTTACCTCTAAAGCTTATTTATGTGTCCTAGATGTCACAAATCACACTATAGTGATTGATAGATCTACCAGTAAGAGTAATAATTAATTTGTTTATAATTTATTTGGACCTACCGACAGTATTCTTAAAATCTGGCTTTTATCCCAAATAACCGAAGATGATGTTGCATATAACTTCAACATAACGCTATTTTGACCGAAGCTTAGCGAAATTGCTTATGCTTAATAACTGGTGATTTTTACGTTTTGAAGAAATTCTAGTATTCTAGTAAATTTTAAAGACATTTTCCTTTAGAAAATAGTAGTAAATCAGACCTTATTAGCCTCCAGATTAACTCCAATTCCAAAATTTTGGTTTTAAGTGGCCGCTCTCTAACGCCATGTTTTTCTTGCTTAATCTCCTCTAACGGCGTGAATCACGACAAAAACGCCGTAAGTCCAATATAAAAAATTAGGGCTAAAATGCGTGTCTCTAACAGTGGTAAAACGCCGTAACTTCAATACCCAAAACATCGTAACTAGAAGTATGAGTTTATAATGATAAAAATCAATAGTTAAACTTAATTGATCTTAATGAAACTAAGAAAAGGCGCTTTAATGAACAATTTCATTTTAGATGGTTCCCAAGCGTATCGAATGAATAGTTTTCCTCATATCCCTGCGGGGTTGACCCCCACTTTCTATAAAATTCCCAAGTTATGTCTATGGAAAAATATAGTTTTTTTCACCGAATGTCTGATTCGTTTTATGGCTTCTAAAACCACCCTTAACAACTTCATTCTTTATAGAATTAACTATTAGTTGGATCTCTTTGAAATTTTAACCACAAAATTAGTGACCAACTTTTAGTTCACTGGCAAAATTGCAAAGCAGCAAACACAATACGAAAAACGTTACGGCCAATCAAAGAACCCTACTTTAGCATTAGAGGCAGTAACAAGTCTTATCTAAGAGAGCGACCGGCCAACCGCTCTTCTAGAATAAAAACGCTAAAATCGTATCACGTGATCTCACCCACCGGAAGTCGTGACACAAACTACTACACATTCCTCACCTTGCGCGTCAAAGTTGCGCAGTGTCTCTATATTAAACATTTTGTAGTTGAAACTTTCCTCCCCCATTTATAAAGATCCGGGACTGGCATAGTGCCATTACTCATTCGCTCTCCAACTACGAGTTAGAGAGCTGCAACTCCGTGGAAGAACTCCGAAACCCGCTGGGTTTCGCGTTTAAGCGATGCGAACTCCAGGAGTTGGAAATGTTTTTCTGAGATAAAATTGGAGTTGGGTGGCAGTGGAAGTTTTCGTGTGCGGAGTTGGGAGGCAATGGGAATAATGATAATTATAATTGCGGAGTTGGGAGGCATTGGAAAATTATCTTAAAACATGGAAATCTACGGAGTTGGAATAGCGGACTTTAGCGTTGTTTGTCTTCAGAAGCTTCGTACAAAATTCTTTTTTCACCCGTAACCCACCGTGACACGTCCCCTCAGTGAGTCTCTCACACAATGGGGCCGCGGGCGCTTTCCTTTTCTCTTAAACCCATTGAAAAGAGTCTCCTTTCTAGCTTTGAGGCATATTAAAGTAAGGCAGTAGGAATATTGGCAGGCACAACTAATAACAGAATGGACTCTAGTGTTAATATTTCTTCATTCATGAAGTTCATGGTCTTGTCCTTCAAAATAGCATTTGCGAAGCGAATCAGTCCGATTTTAATTAAATAGCTAATTTAAGAAACTAAGCGTAAAATATGACTCAACGACAACGCGTAGCGCCTTTTTCCCCAAATCTTAAGTTTTAATGTCTAGAAGAATTTTATGAGTAAATATTATTCCTTATTTGAAAATCATAATTTTTTTACTCGTGATATCAATCTCAGGCCAAATTTGAAAGAAAACTAATGAGCTACAACTTTCTATTTTTCCAATTCTAAAGAGTGAAGAAATCTTCCAAAGACTAGAAACTAGAAAGATTTTAATGGACGAAGCTAGGAGTTTAAGAAATTTTAATTTTCATGGAAGGAATTGGGAGGAGTTTAAGAAATTTTATTTTTCATGGAAGGAATTGGGAGGAGTTTAAGAAATTTTATTTTTCATGGAAGGAGTTGGGAGGAGTTTTACATTTCGCTTGGCGGAGTTCTGCGGAGTTGAAACTTTTGATTATGGCATTGGGAGGAATTGGAGTCATTCTTGCGTATTGCCTTGGAGTTGGAAGGAGTTGGAGTTTAATATTTTCATTTTGCAGCTCTCTACTACGAGTTCCAACTGACGTTGTTATTTCACGCAGCAACAAAGGAACTTAAAAGTCGTGAATTATTTCTATAAAATGAACCAACAGGTGAGTTAACTATAGAAAGACCTTGCATAAACCTACCTTATACCTTAAAGGCAATATCAAGACTTATCTAAGGGAGACACAAATTTTTAAATGTATCCTATAAATACCTATAATTTTTAAATTTGTCCTATAAATACCTATATTTTTAAATTAATCCTATAAATACCTATAATTTTTAAATTTATCCTATAAATACCTATAATTTTTAAATTTATCCTATAAATACGTATATTTTTTATATGTTGGTTAAAAACCATGAGGAAAATACTTTCTGTAAAAATTTTAAAATTGTAAAACTAACAAAAGTTTGAACTTATAAATTGATCATTTTTGGACCTTTAAATATGCTATAATTTGGGATTTTTTGACCTATAGAGAGCTTTCAGATGAGATAGTAGTACGCCACACCCTCCCAAGTCTTACCGCTGTTCTGGTAGCCATATTAGGTGGTCTCAGCTTCATTCCTGCTTTAAACCCACCAATATGGCACGAGACTCAGGTCCTCCTCCAACTGAAAGCTCTCTATAATACCAGTTACTTATTTTTTTTGCATTAAGCGCAAAAAAAATTGGTAATGGGCGGCTATGACTTGCAAAGTTTTATCTGAATAAAGCTATCTCAGTTGTGACGTCAGTGCCAAGGTAAAACGTCACGGGCTTGGATTTGGCAGTGGACGGCCATGTTTGGTACCGCTTGTACTATGGGCAAATAGCATGGGTGACGTCACACTGAGCCTTCTGACAGCACTCTATAATTGAAATCAGCGTCCGACCTTCTTTTAAAGTTCCCTTTCGCCTTTCCGATATATTGAAGAATAGCTACACATTTCGATTTGAGCATGAGGTCGAGGAGCTATTCTTCAATGTCAATCTTTTTTCTGGTTCTAGGCCTATGATAATTCGGAAAATCTAACAGTTATAATTTTGTATAAACAGGAAAATTTAGAGGAATGCGCCTTTGTGCCAGAAATCGACGATTTTATTAAACGCTCGAAAAGATGTTCGGAAGATCTAAAACAAAAAGAAGCAATTTACTTCCAAACCGAGACGGTGCTCTGCGGGGTTTTAACAGGATTGAATCAAGCCACTAAACTACAAGATATCGTAATGATTTACAACGACTTTTTATTTTATAATTTAAGAAATTAGAGAGATTAAGCATACGCATACCCCTTACGCGTACATATGTGTAGGCCATATATTGCTCGTCACTACTTTCTTTCCTATGCATTAACTGAACATGACCAAACATGTGGAACATATTTTATATAAATAATTTTAGCAATTTGTGACGTCACTTTCTAAAAATAGAGGCCTTTTTTCTGTTGATTAATCGCGCACGTGATAGTACTGAGTTTAAGCATTAACAGAGATTAAGAAAACGACTAAAATACGCGATCGCATCGTTTAGTATAGCATTGGTCTAATGTACTGTAAAAGCTTATGGTAAAAGCTACAAGCAAGAAGTTATATCAGTATCTCAGAGAGAAGGTATAAGATGCCTTTGTATTCGCGCGCCAGTCCCATTCCCCCTTTCAAAATACAAGGGGGACGTAAAAGGAGGCGCCGGGCTATTTCGCCTCTCCTCAGTCGGAAAATATGACTGTAATTTTCGTCACTCGCGTCGTCGCGCTGACGTGAGTTTTCAAGAACCAATGAGATGCTGGTTGTAATTTAGAGACGGGGATTGACTCCGGACCTACGTTTGGACTGGAGATAAAGCTGGAAATCTGGCGGATTTATATCTTCTCTCTGAGATACTAGATATAACTTCTTGCTACAACACGTTTTCGTACGCGTTTTTCTGTAGTTTTCTTAATCTATTGACTGAGAAACTAGTACGAAAACTTGTAGTTCCCTAGGCGTTTCGCTGCTTTCGCAATTCAAACTCGTTAAGTTTGAATAAATTAAAATATTAAAATTTAAAAGTACGGACGATTTTTCTCACGCCGTATTTCAAAGATCTTACCTTTACGGCGCTCAACGTTTATGTAAACGCTTTTCGGCGAATAACATTCTATTAGAATAACATCAAGATTCCCCTTAGGCCATAAATAATAATAATAATAAAAAATTTTCGGTTGGCAGTTAACTTTCGAACAATATGGTTATTAATATTACCAGGGGCTGGAATACATAGATTTCTTCTACTTGGAATCTTTAAGAGGTCATTTTCTTGGTCTTAGTGCTTGAATTAAAGGGAGGATGTGTGGAAACCGTCACTATTGACGTCACGAATAACGTATTTGAAACCGCGTGGCTCGTGATATTGATTGAGGGGTACCCGTAATTGAGAGTTAAAGTAAAGAAGAGTATTTAAATGGGCTATTACCCAGCAGTGGATTTTCTCCCAGTCATTTAGTTTAGGCTAAAGTCGCGATTTAGTCCATGAAGCCGATGCATATAGTATGTGATTTGTTCTGAGGTAACAGTCCCTTTAAGAATCAGCTGTAACTATCCCTTCAAATAAATAATAAAAAGTGTGGCGAAACGTCTTCGATTTTAGTCGGAATTGAGTGACACTACGTTTTTTTTATGAGATTCAACAATGTTTCCTCAATTCTGATATGGCGTCACACCCTCCTAGCTCTTACTTCGGTTTGGCATTCATACTGGCGAGTTTCAGTTTTCCCCCTGCATTCGACCAACCTGTATGGCCGAGCATATCACTCGAATCTGTAGGGCTTTACATCTTTTCGGTCAGTTTCTGAAACTGCCTAATTTTTTTGACGTTATATAGGCCGAAATAAAGACCGCAATTGAATCAACAAAAATTGAGGTTTTTCAACAAATGAAACTGCTCAAAGAGCGTCGAAAGGAAAATGTCTATACATACTTTCCAAGTTTCCAAAAACCAAAGCACTCATGTCGAAAAGTCACTTAGCAAGAAACGCCAATCTCTTTGGTCCACAGCTCATATCAGAGCACGAAAAGGCCATGAAGGACCTAGAAACTTTAGAAAGAATTGAAGGGACGGAAGAAGTAAGTTCATCTCAAAATCTATAATCGCGTTTATTCCTTTTTAAGGGAGAATGAACTGGCCAGACAACCATTATTATTTCTGATGAACAAAGAGGGATAATCTCACACAAAAACTAACTCCTTGCAATTAGTGGAATATAATTTTTAAATTAACTATTTCAACAGACAGTTCACACGGGACCAACAGGGTTTCCCGGACCAAGGAGAAGCCGCGGCCGAGGATACATGGCGAACCCTTACTGGAATAATAAAAACTGTCTTTGTAGACAAAGACGGGAAAAAGTAAGAGATAAGTGTAGAAAATTAATTACCTGAAGTAACAGATATTAAATTTTCACTTTTGAACACATGATTATAAAACATCAATTATTCGAAAAAATTCTTATCTTAGTTTTTTTCACGAAAATTACTTTAGTAAAAATACATTAATATGACACTTATATATCATTTTAAAAATAATACGCGTTTTCCATTTTTTCTCTCAAATATTCCAATCAGGTTGAGCCCTATAAGGAGAATAAAATGGACAGAAAAACGTTAATAGATGATAAAGTAAAAACCGTATCAAAACAAGAAGTGTTCGTTAATTTCAAAGTTTTCGAAGTTTCAAAAATTGACGTAATGTATAGCTCTCTAAAGATCACGATCAATCTACAGATCTTTTCGACACTAATCACAATAAAACTGCCTATGTTTACTTTCCGCTTCGCAATATTTCTCATTTAAAAATATAAAAATTAAACTCGTAAATCTCATTTTTTTCTTCAGATATGCAAGTATTTGAACCTTCTTAAAGACCATGTCAGTCTCTCCTCCCTGGTAAAACGTAGTATCAAGCTAGTATTCTTTAATAAATTCTTGAAGAAGCGTTTTTCTAGAGCTAATATTGGGAGCAAAATACTAGGGTAAATAATGATAAAAAAATTTTCCGCATATGAAATTTTGGTGAAAAAAACTAAGATAAGAATTTTTTCAAATAATTGATGTTTTATAATCATGTGTTTAAAAGTGAAAATTTAATATCCGTTACTTCAGGCAATTAATTTTCTACACTTATCTCTTACTTTTTCCCATCTTTGTCTACAAAGACAGTTTTTACCTCTCCGTGTGACGTAGTCCAGGAGAGGTTCTGTAACGGCCGTGTCTGTGTGTGTGTGTGTGTGTCTGTCTGTCTGTCTGTCCGTTGTTACACCCACGTGACCGCGTTCGCAGTTTGCGTATCGGAGCAAACGTGTTCGCCATTTCCGAACTGCTTTCACAGTCACGGAAATGGCTCCTCTACTTGAGTTCTCACACCACCATCTTCTGGTCTTTGTCCATTCCACAGGGACACCAGTCTGTACATACTGGCTTCTAATCACCACCATCTTCTGGTCTTGTTCCATTCGATCTGGACACCAGCCTGTACATACTGGCTTCCAATCACCACCATCTTCTGTTCTTTGTCAATCCCACATTGACACCAGTCTCTGTACATACTGGCTTCTAACACCACCATCCACTGGTCTTCCGTCTATTCCACATAGACACCAATCTGTATCATTGGCTTCTACTCCATTATCATCGTTTGGTTTTAGGATATACGCGGCGATCAGCTAAGGTTACGAGAAACGTCTAGCCTCCCTAAGGTGGGATCGCCACCAAAGGTTTCCGCAATTGCGCTTTTTCCTTACTATTATAATGGAAACGAATCGTATATATACCCCAAAATTTGAAGAAAGCGGGCAAGAGGGGTACCCTTCACTTTAAACGTCAATATTAGCAAAGTTTGAGATGATAATAGGTATAACTTTATGTTAAACGATTTAACTATTATTAATGTTAATTATTGAAGATTAAAATAATTAAAAATAATTATATTTATTTAAATATTAAAGATAAACCTCTCGTGCAAAGAGAGAGATTATCATTGCCTCCTTTATCTACCAAGGCCTGTGCATGCGATATATTTCCTTCATTGCCTCCTATATCTATCAAGGCCCCTGCATTGTGATATATTTCATTCATTGCCTCCTATATCTATCAAGGCCCGTGCATTGCGATATATTTTTCAAAACAACAACAAAAATGTGAAGCTCCTCTCAGAAACATAATAATTTCTTTTCTCTGTATATGAAATGAAAATATGGATAATATTGCGCTCCTTCTTTAATGGTATGAATCATTGCCTGTCTATTAATATTTTACGTAGGAGTAATACGTTTTTAGCGAAGTCTAGAGAGGATAAACATAAGCGAGATTGTTTCGGAAAAAAAATTACTGCTTCCACTAATGGGTTTATACTCCTTGTTACTGTTGTATAGAGTAATCATGATAAAAGCTTAAACAATTACGAGAGGACAGACCTTTTTTATCCTCTTGTTTTATTCTTAATAAGAATATAAAACATTTATTTTGTATCAAAAAATATTTTTGGTGCTAAGATTGCTTTAAAAAAATCAAAACGGTTAGGCATTGGTAAAAAAGACAAATGATATTTTTCAAATCTAATGAGATAACGCCCACCTAGTTGAAAATTGCCCTTTTTTATCCACGGGAGCCATTCTTAATGAGAATTTCGATGCTAGTAGGTTGTCAATTAAACTACCGGTATATTATTATTGTTGGAAATTGGATATTAAGTCAAATTAAGTGGTTGTAAAGAGCCAGCAGGTTTTTGCCGCTTCTTTTTGTGAGTATTTGATTTTTGTATGTAAAATGGAGGAAGATAATGTTGAGAGTAAGGATGAAATGCGGAAGCGCAAAGCGCGGGAAAGGATGAGGGCAAAAAGGTCGACGTTTTCATTGGATACTTAAGGTTATATAATCTTCTCGACACGGAGAGGTAATATTTTGGTTTTCCCAACTTGTTATTAATATCTGTTACTTCAGTTTTAATATTAATTAAAATAGTTCAGAGACCTTAGGACAGAAAACGTTTTAGGGCGTTGCACTTACATTAGTTAAAGCTTTTGAACTGACCAAGCATCTATTACATAACTTCAAACTCACTGCTTGACTTAACAATCAACGTCCAGTCAAAGAAAAATTGCTTTCCCGTCAATTTCACATGCAAATCACAGAGCAAGAGGTAGTTATAGCACAAAAAAATAAGTAGACCTGAGCATCCCATAGATCTGAGCACCAACAGATGTCAAAGAATTGTGCACCAACACAAGTCATATGCTTATCGGCAGTCTAGCTTAATTACCCGCCACCGGAAATCTAGCTTAATTACCCGCCACCGGAAATCTAGCTTAATTACCCGCCACCGGAAATCTAGCTTAATTACCCGCCACCGGTAATCTAGCTTAATTACCCGCCATCGGTAATCTAGCTTAATTACCCGCCATCGGTAATCTAGCTTAATTACCCGCCATCGGTAATCTAGCTTAATTACCCGCCACCGGTAATCTAGCTTAATTACCCGCCACCGGTAATCTAGCTTAATTACCCGCCACCGGTAATCTAGCTTAATTACCCGCCACCGGTAATCTAGCTTAATTACCCGCCACCGGTAATCTAGCTTAATTACCCGCCATCGGTAATCTAGCTTAATTACCCGCCATCGGTAATCTAGCTTAATTACCCGCCATCGGTAATCTAGCTTAATTACCCGCCATCGGTAATCTAGCTTAATTACCCGCCATCGGTAATCTAGCTTAATTACCCGCCATCGGTAATCTAGCTTAATTACCCGCCATCGGTAATCTAGCTTAATTACCCGCCATCGGTAATCTAGCTTAATTGCCCGCCATCGGTAATCTAGCTTAATTGCCCGCCATCGGTAATCTAGCTTAATTACCAGCCATCGGTAATCTAGCTTAATTACCCGCCATCGGTAATCTAGCTTAATTACCAGCCATCGGTAATCTAGCTTAATTACCAGCCATCGGTAATCTAGCTTAATTACCCGCCATCGGTAATCTAGCTTAATTACCCGCCATCGGTAATCTAGCTTAATTACCCGCCATCGGTAATCTAGCTTAATTACCCGCCACCGGTAGTCTAGCTCAATTACCCGCCACCGCCCCAGTAGCACGAGTGTTCCGCGTTCGAGTCGGTTCGAGGTAGATTCGTCGGTTTATGGTCCAGTCGGTAGTTACGACTAAAATCCGACTCTTATCCAACTTCAGTTGCCAACTCCGCTTTGCAGTCGGCCGTGAGAACAATAAAATAGAGTTGGCTGATAGTTGTCTTTAAGTCGGTTAATGTAATGAAGGATTAGGTCGCCTGCTCGACTCCTTACCAACTAACATGCGTTTCTATCAAATAAAGGAAAACAACAAGGGTCTAGAGGTCGACATATCCGACGGCCTACCGATCACACTGAACATTTCTGATTTTGTTGTAATGAAGCTTCTTCCGCGATTGAGTCGGTTCGAGGTGCATTCTTCGCTTTATGGCCTAGTCAGCACTTAGGACTAAAGTCCGCCTCTTATCCAACTTCAGATACCAGCTCCGCTTTAAAGTCCGCCGTGAGAACAAAGAAAAAGAGTGGGCTGATAGTTACATTTTATGTCGGTTGGCGTAAGAAAGGACTAGCTCAGCTGCTCAACTCCTTACCAACTAACATGGGTTTTTATCAAAATAACAACAATTAAGGGACAAGAGGTCCGCATATCCGACTACCTACCGATCATAATAAAGATTTCAGATTTAGTTATAATGAAGCTTCTTCCGCGATTGAGTCGGTTCGAGGTGCATTCTTCGCTTTATGGCCTAGTCAGCACTTAGGACTAAAGTCCGCCTCTTATCCAACTTCAGATACCAGCTCCGCTTTGAAGTCGGCCGTGAGAACAAACAAAATGAGTTGGCTGATAGTTACATTTTATGTCGGTTGGTGTAAGAAAGGATTAGGTCGGCTGCTCAACTCCTTACCAACTAACATGGGTTTTTATCAAAATAACAACAAGGGACAAGAGTTCGGCATATCCGACTTCCTACCGATCATAGTAAAGATTTCAGTTTTAGTTACACTGTAAAAAATAAGCGTACTTTTGGCATTCAAAAATGATAGTGGCCGTTCAATTTTGAACAAGCCTCTATTGACGCGTTCACATTTAACCAGAGACATTCAATTTTGAACAAGGAGTGTTTTAAGCATTCAAAACCAACCATGAGCATTCATTTTTGAACAAACTACCGTCATATCGATCAAAACTTAACTCTGGCATTCATTTTTGGACAGCTTATATAATACCATTCAAAATTGAATCCTTATCCCATTCAATTTTGAATAACCGCCTTGCGCTAATGAAGTGTTCAGATTTAGTCGTTTTGGCGTTCTAATAGGATTGAAATAGTATTAGTATTAGTATTAGTATTAAAACAAGAGTGTTTTAAACGTTCAAATAAGGACTTTTTGGCTTTCAAACGAGTGCATTGTGGTTGTTCAAACGAATGCGATATGGGCATTCAAACGAGTGCATTATGGGCGTTCAAACAAATGCGATATGGGCGTTCAAACGAGTGTGATATGGGCGTTCAAACGAGAGCGATATGTTCGATCACACGAGAGCGATATGGGCGTTCACACGAGAGCGTTATGAGCGTTCAAATGAAATTGTTTTTGGCTTTAAAACAACACTCTAAGAAAAAAGCGTTTAATGGGTATTCAAATGTGAACGAAATTGTTCAATCGCAAAAGGTGTGCGAAACAAAATTAAGTCTGCCCTAAAATTACTTGATTCCACTGCTCTAAATTTGTACTACAAATAAAGCTTTCATTAAAATACAATAACTTCTCAACAATTTACTATAACTTGTTTATTTACTGTGAATAAAATATATATTTGTCTGTATAAACATAATTATACAATAATATCAAAGGAAATGTTACGGATTATTGCGTATTTTACCTTTCCCTTATGTTTACATAGGCCTTCAAATAGTTTGATAATGTAATTAATTGCAACAACGTTTTAATCGGAAAGAACTTGATTATGAACACTTTCCTTAAGTGTAGACTTTCTTCATATAACTGAATTATTATTTAACACAACGATTGATGTGTTTCAAATTTACCAGCCCTCAGAAGATGTACAAGCTTTAAACACAATAGATTTCTTACTTGTCAGTGCGTATATTTAATATAGTATGCCTTATCATAACGCATTCAGCGATGAAATTTGAAATCATATTTCTCAAATTTCAATGCTTCATCAAATGCTTGTCCACCATGTATTATTAAATGGTGAACTGCTCAATTTTGGACGTAGGCAATTGAAGATGAACGCTTGATCAAACTCTCCGATGTTGCTCAGTAATGAATGCATTCAATATTAAACGTTTAATTTTCCCATTAAATTTGAGCGGTTTTGTGCTTAAATTTACACGATATACTTACCTCTTACGCACCGTTGAAATATGAATGCGTGAGCGTCTAATTTTGAACAATAGTGTTCTGTTCAAATTTGAACGTTAAAGCGTACCACCACAGTGTCGGGGCTACGGACGCCTAAGCATTCAAAGATGAACCTCACTTTTTTACAGTGTATAATGAAGCGTCTTCCGCCTTTGAGTTGGTTCGAGGTAGATTCGTCGGTTTATGGTCTAGTCGGCACTTACAACTAAAGTCCGACTCTTATCCAACTTCAGATACCAGCTCCGCTTTAAAGTCGGCCGTGAGAACAAACAAATAGAGTTGGCTGATAGTTACATTTTTTTTCGGTTGGTGTAAGAAAGGATTAGGTCGGCTGCTCAACTCCTTACCAACTAACATGGTTTTTTTTATCAAAATAACAACAAGGGACAAGAGGTCTGCATATCCGACTACCTACCGATCATACTAAAGACTTCAGATTTAGTTATAATGAAGCTTCATCCGCGTTTGAGTTGGTTCGATTTAGATTCGTCGGTTTATGGTCTAGGCGGCACTTACAACGAAAGTCCGACGCTTATCCAACTTCAGTTACTAGCTCCGCTTTGAAGTCGGACGTGAGAACAAACAAATAGAGTTGGCTGATAGTTACATTTTTTTTCGGTTGGTGTAAGAAAGGATTAGGTCGGCTGCTCAACTCCTTACCAACTTACATGGGTTTCTTATCAAATAACAACAAGGGTCGAGAGATTGGCATATCCGACTACCTACCGATCAATACTAAACATGTCAAATTTCGTTATAATGAAGCTTCTTCCGCGTTTGAGTCGGTTCGAGGTAGATTCGTCGGTTTATGGTCTAGTTGGCACTTACAACGGAAATCCGACTTTTATCCAACTTCAGTTGCTAACTCCGCTTTGCAGTCGGCCTTGACAACAATAGAATAGAGTAGTCTGATAGTTACATTTTAGGTCGGTTAATGTAATGAAGGATTATGTTGGCTTCTCGACTCCTTACCAACTAAAATGCGTTTTTATCAAAGTGCACTAGTGTATCAACGGTTTAAGATTATCTTAAACATTAAAATAAATATAATTAATATTATATATTTTCTTCGATAATTTTTAACCTTATTGCGCGTTACATCGTTTAAAAAATAACTATTGAACATTCTTGAGAGACTAGACTAATATTGACATTTGAAATGAAGCATACGCCCTTTGTTGTCTAACTCCAATCGGTACGTAAGGTTTCGAATCTTAGTAATGGATAATAACAGCACAATTGCGTGAACCTTTGGTGGAAACTGCACCATTGGGAAACTAGAAGTTTCTTGTAACCCTAGCCGATCGCTAACCTTAACGATGATGAAGGAGTAGAAGCCAGTAAGTACACACTGGTGTCCATGTGGGATGGACAAAAGACCAGATGAAAGTGGTGTTTAGAAGACAGTAACTACAACCCTTAAAGCCGACCATAAACAAGCCAAAAGCCGACCATAAACAAGCCAAAAGCCGACCATAAACAATCCATAAAGCCAACCATAAAAAATCCACAAAACCGACCATAAAGCCAACCATAAACAATCCACAAAACCGACCATAAACAATCCATAAAGCCAACCATAAACAACTCGCAAAGCTGGCCATAAACAAGTCGTAAAGCCTACCATAATCAAGTCTTAAAGCCGACCATAAACAATCCGTAAAGCCGACCATAAACAATCCGTAAAGCCTACCCTAAACAATCCGTAAAGCCTACCATAAACATTCCGTAAAGCCGACCATAAACAATCCATAAAGCCTACCACAATCAAGTCGTAAAGCCGACCCTAATTAAGCCATAAAGCCGACCATAAACAATCCATAAAGCCTACCATAATCAAGTCGTAAAGCCGACCCTAATTAAGCCATAAAGCCGACCATAAACAAGCCATAAAGCCGACCACAAACAAGCCATCAATCCGACAAATAACAATCGATAAAGCCGACCGCAATTAGATTAATAATCCGACCGCAATTAGATTAATAATCCGACCATAACCATATAACAAAGCCGACTTCTTGTTTGATAATGTAAGAGCTGGACACGCTTACTTTTTAGAGTCGGTTAAAGTGCTGGCAAAATTTCTACGGTCGGAAGTCGGGCCAACGCTTAAACGGATAGGACATTTCGACGGTCGAAATGAAAGTTTACCGACGCTTTTACGTCAGTGTTGGTTGGACGTCGAACCGACTCCGTTGGCCCAACGTCGATTTTGCTACTGGGGCGGTAATCTAGCTCAATTACCCGCCACCGGTAATCTAGCTTAATTACCCGCCACCGGTAATCTAGCTTAATTACCCGCCACCGGTAATCTAGCTTAATTACCCGCCACCGGTAATCTAGCTTAATTACCCGTAATCGTTAATCTAGCTTAATTACCCGTAATCGTTAATCTAGCTTAAGTACCCGTAATCGTTAATCTAGATTAAGTACCCGTAATCGTTAATCTAGCTTAAGTACCCGTAATCGTTAATCTAGCTTAAGTACCCGTAATCGTTAATCTAGCTTAATTAGCCGTAATCGTTAATCGAGCTTAATTACCCGTAATCGTTAATCGAGCTTAATTACCCGTAATCGTTAATCTAGCTTAATTACCCGTAATCGTTAATCTAGCTTAATTACCCGAAATCGTTAATCTAGCTTAATTACCCGTAATCGTTAATCTAGCTTAATTACCCGAAATCGTTAATCTAGCTTAATTACCCGTAATCGTTAATCTAGCTTAATTACCCGCAATCGTTAGTCTAGCTTAATTACCCGTAATCGTTAGTCTAGCTTAATTACCCGTAATCGTTAGTCTAGCTTAATTACCAGTATTCGTTAATCTAGCTTAATTATCTAAAATCATTTAGTTTTGGCAACGAAAGAGAGTAAAATCAGATAAAAGTCCGCAGTAAAACAGCGTATGTGCAAGAGTGGCTTTCTCCTCGGCTTTATCCACGGTAAAACGCCGTAAGTCCAACAGTATGACATATAGGGTGCAACAACGTAAGTCAAAGCATGATTAAAAAACATGAAATTTAGCACTTAAACTTAATTTTTCTCAAAAACCTTAAACATGGTCCTAGAAAAAGGTTTATATTTTGATATAAAACCGTTCCCAAACGTAACAAACGAATATTTCACTTCAAAAGGGTGGCCACAAAATGGCTAAATTTGAGAAAAACTCCATGTTATTTCTATGGGAAAATTTAACTTTTTCACCAAAAGTGCTGAATCATTTTATGTAAATGAAAACCACCCTTAGCAACTTTATTTTTTATAAAATTAACTAATGGGCGGATCTTTTTGAAATGTTAACCACATATTGAGGGTCCGAATTGTAGTTCTGTGGAATATTTTCAAAACAGTTGAAACAATACAAAAAAAGTTACATCCAAACAAAAAACCCTCCTTATACATTAAGAGCAGTATGAAGTCTTATCTAAGAGAGCTATCGCTCTCCTAGAATGGGATATTCCGGCGGGTATTCGCGAAGACCTTATGGCCGTGGCAGAAGGGAAAATCCCTATTAAAGATGTATATTTTTCTTTTCTTAAGCCTTAACAGTAAAAAATAAAAAATATATATGCATGCCAAGTCCATAACCGTAAAAAAAAATATATTCTAGGAGAGCGGTCGCTCTCTTAGATAAGACTTGATACTGCCTCTAATGCTAAAGGAGGGTTTTTTGATTGACCGTAACGTTTTTCGTATTATGTTTGCTGCTTTGAGATTTTGCCAGTGAACTAACATTTGGGCCCTAAGTTTGTGGTTAAAATTTCAAAGAGATCTAACTAATAGTTTGTTCTATAAAGAAAAAAGTAGTTAAGGGTGGTTTTAGAATCCATAAAATGAATCAGACATTTGGTGAAAAATACTATATTCTTCCATAGAGATAACATGGGATTTTTTTTAAAAATTACCTTAATTGGGATAGTGTATAAAAAAACTGTTCATTCGTTACGTTCGGGAACCATCTTAAATGAAAGATAACAGTCCATAGATGTGCCTTCCCTTAGTTTCATTATGAAAAATTAAGTTTAAATATTGATTTTTATCTTTAAAACACTTACTATGACTTACGTTGTTTTGGGTATTAAAGTTACAGTGTTTTAGCACTGTTAGAGACACGCATTTTAGCCCTAATTTTTTTTATTGGATTTACGGCGTTTTTGTCGTGATTCACGCCGTCAGAGGGACTTAAGCTAGATAAACATGGCGTTTGAGTTTTCGGTTAAAACCAAAATTTTGGAAATGGAATTAAACTGGAGGCTTATTAGGTCTGATTTTTTACTATTTTCGTAAGAAAATGTCTTTATACACTATTAGAATAATAGAATTTCTTTCTAAGGTAAAAATAGTCAGTTACTAAGCAATTTCGCTTGGTCAAAATAGCGTTATGTCGATGTTATTATATGCAACATCATCTTCGGTTATTTGGGATAAAAGCCAGACATTACGTATACTTGCGGTAGGATCAAATAAATTATAAACAAATTAATTATTGCTCTTACTGGTAGATCTATTAATTACTACATTATTATCTAGAGATTAGTGATTTTAGTATAGTGATACCACTATATTGAATTATGCCGAAAACAAGATCCGGGGTTTCCGCTAATAATGGTGAAGGCGTTGAGTCCGGAGACCCGGCCTAGAAAATGAGCCAAATTATTAGTGATGCCTTGCCTCAAGCCTTTCAAGGTTTTGTCTCAGGTAGTGGGGTAGCTAGTGCTGCAAATCCAACGCAAACACCTCAGGTAAGGTTGCGAGTAGACGCTCCAACCTATTTAGGACCCGCAGATGAGAAATCTCTTATGGATTTCCTCGAGGCTCTTCTGCGGTATCAATCAGCGACCGGCTATAATGATAAGGATATCCTTTTGCACGTGATCCCTTTGTCTTTACAAGGGCCGGCCGATCGTTGGTTTAAATTTAAGGGGGGTTCAGCCGCTTTCAAAAACCTTTCGGAATAACGAGAGTGTTTTAGAAAGGAGAATCAGGCTACTGATTACTCTAGGCGCATTCAAATTGAGTTGGATAACCGAGCTCAAGGAGTATTCTCACCGATTAGAAACACCGGAGTCTGAGTCGGTACAAATTCAGCGAGTCCTACGGCAGTGTCATCCGACATACCGTAGAATGCTAAAGGGGTAAGCTTTCGCTACCCTTGCTGAATTGGCTGAGGAGGCTAAGATTATTCAATCTGATCTACTAGCCGAGGTAATGTACAGACCCCTACCGTCAATAGCGGAGTCATTAGAGCCTGGTCTGGCATACGGGGTAGGTATTTGGATTGAGCAATCGCTTCAATCGGTTAATAATGCCGTTAGTATGTCAGTTTCCTCAAATGTAAACGCATTTTGGGAAAATCAGGTGGGAGTAGGTTTAGCAGCCTTAGATCCGTACTCTTATTTTAGAGTACAGAGACAGGCGTTGAGCGGAGTGAACACTCGCTCGGGTAAAAGGGCAGATTCTACTTTTAATGCACATTCCAATATCGGAAATCCAGTCCAAAGGAAAGGTAACCGTAGTATGGGGCGCTGTTTTAAGTGCAACCACCTCGGACATTTCCAAAGGGATTGCAATAATCCGGGAAATGGGAAGCCGAGGCGCCTCAACCAAGATAAACAGAAATCTGAATTATTCTTGGGAGGGGCCTCGGTATGGTTTTAGAAATAAAATAACGAGGGCCAAAAGACAGGCAAGAAATTCGAAAAATCGAACTTTCGCGTCATCCGTTAATCGCTGTTCTGATTTTGGCAGGAAAACTCCCCCATTATTGAGATTTCAAGCTATGGTGCAATCGTTCCTTGGCTTGTTAGATAGCGGATCGTCAGTTTCTTTGTTGGGCAATGAATTCGTACCTATTTTCGAAGAACGCAAAATGACGGTAAAAGCTAACAGCACAATGGTTAGATTCGGCCGCGGCACTTGCCGCGTAGCCGGAGTTATACGACTCCAGGTGTGTTGGCCCGGAGGGAAAAGAAGGCAGCGCTTTCTTATTGTGCGAGGTCTTACACCCTCAGTTATTTTTGGGAGAGATTTTCTTCGAGGAACGGGGATAGACATTAGGTTAAGTGATGGTGGGTGGTCAATCGGCCCCTTCCCTCGAAAAGTCATCCCGTTCGATACCGAAGATATGGAAAAAGGGGCGTCTAATTGCTTTGGCGAAATCGTCATAAGCGAAAAAGACCCCTTAAATGTGTTAAAAGCTTTGGCGTCGAAATCGACCTGTAGCAAAGATGAAAGAGCTAGGTTGGTGGATATGCTCTCGGAATTCCGAAGTATATTCACAAAGAAACCTGGCGAAACCTCGCTAATTGAGCACTCTATAGAGACGGGTGACGCTAAGCCTACAGCGTGTCATCCCCGTTTGGTTAGCAATAAGAAGAGGGAGGAGATCGACAGGGCTTTTGATGAGTTGTTGGAACTGGGAGTTATACGACTCTCCAATAGTCCCTGGGCGTCCCCAATTGTACTTGTTGAAAAAGCTAACCCAAAGCCGGGTGAGATCAAACGGCTTTGTGTAGATGTGCGGAGGTTAAATGACGTGACTACCGCCGATAGATACCCAATGCCTTCGATACCAGATATCTTATCGTATTTAGGGAAGGCGCGGTACTTTACGACTATAGGTTTAACAAAGGGCTTCCTTCAAGTTAAGATGAAAAATAGCGATATACAAAAGACAGCTTTCGTGTGCCATAGCGGTCTTTATGAATTCGTAAAGATGGCCTTCGGACTTAAAAACGCGCCGGCAACTTTCATTCGATTAGTTGACCGTGTGTTAGGACCCTGTAAATGGAATTTCACTCTCGGTTTTTATGATGATATTACCATATATTCCGAGACGTTTGAGGATCATTTGATTCACATTCGAGAGATTCTAGGCCGCCTTAAAGATGCCGGATTAACTATTAATCCAATCAAGGTGCAACTTTGCACCAATACCGTTTATACCGAACTTTGCGGGAATAGCTCGTCCTTTTTATAACCTATTTAAGAAGGATTCCACGTAGCGTTGGGAAGAAACCCATACCAACGCTATGAGGAAGTTAGTGGAAAAGGTAAAGTGTACCTCGGAATTAGCTCTCCCGGATTTGAATAAGAAATTTCTAATTCAAACCGATGCTAGTAGTCATGACTTGGGTGCAGTGCAGTATTGGCACAAGAGACAGATAGAGGCTTAATGCCTATCTGGTTTATAAGTCGTGGGCTGACTCCAGCAGAGCGTAATTATTCCACTACTGAGTTAGAATATCTTGCAGTAGTATTCGCTCTCAAGAAATTCAAAATGTATGTTGAAGGCACTGATGTTATAATCGAAACCGACCATCAGGCGCTTCAATGGCTTAAAAAGATGAAAGAGCCAGTTGGAAGATTATCCCGCTGGTCTCTAGGCCTCCAACCATTTAATTACAAAGTGCGATACAGCCCTGGTAAATTAAATTTGGTAGCTGATGCTCTAAGTCGGGCTCCAATCGAAACCGATTTGGCCGACGAAGAAGCCGTCACATTGGTAGCAACAGTAGGGAGTGACAAACCCATGTTGAATTTACCCTTTAATACAGAAACCATAATAAAATCCCAAGCTACTGATCCAGAGTTATCTCGTTTAATCGAGGAGTTAGAGCGTGTTAGAAGCTCTGTAGACCCCGAAACGGCAATAAAGGCCGGGGCAGTATTGGATCAGTATGTAATGGATCAAGACGGTCTTCTATTAAGGTACTTCGCACCATGGGACGAGGAGGATGAGGATGCCCTAGTTAAAGCTTGGAAGGTAATTGTACCCAAAAGCTTGAGACTAGGTTTGATGAAATATTTTCATGACGAGCCCCTAGCTGGCCACCTTGGAGTTTGTAAGACGTATAAGCGCTTACAAACCCGAGTCATGTGGTCGGGTATGAAGCGCGATGTTTTGTAGTATGTTCGGGGCTGCAAGGTGTGTCAAAAATCAAAGCCATCTACGCAATCCACCTTATTCCCTATCGCCGGAAGTTAGGCCGGTATCGTTCCTTTCAACCGAATTCCCAATGGACCGAAATCCCATTCGACCGAATATCCCGCAATGATTTTAGATTTCCAGCCCAATGGCTATATTCCCGATGGACCGAAATCCCAATCGTCCGAATATGCCCCTAAAAATACATGAATATAACTTGAAACACTGTAGCCGCCAGCGATTCGGTGGTGTAGTGGATACGATGTTGGACTGCGAAGCGATAGGTTGTTGGTTCGAATCTCCGAAAGGTATGTTAAAAATATACAAAGTAAATGTTTCGTGATACTAATTAAAACGCTCACTTTCATTCCTTTCAAGGCAAGAGATATATAGAATTAATAATCAAATTGTGCTTAAAATGAAGTACAGTCTTAATGGTAGTTCCATCAATGTCTTTAAATTAAAATTTTAATAATTTTGTTTCGGGTGGGTTAGGTTAGGTTAGCTTAGGTTAGGTTAGGTTAGCTTAGGTTAGGTTAGGTTAGCTTAGCTTAGGTTAGCTTAGGTTTGGTTATTTTAGGTTAGCTTAGGTTAGGTTAGGTTAGGTTAGGTTAGCTTAGCTTAGGTTAGCTTAGCTTAGGTTAGCTTAGGTTTGGTTATTTTAGGTTAGCTTAGGTTAGGTTAGGTTAGCTTAGGTTAGGTTAGCTTAGGTTAGCTTAGGTTTGGTTATTTTAGGTTAGCTTAGGTTAGCTTAGCTTAGGTTAGGTTAGCTTAGGTTAGCTTAGGTTAGGTTAGCTTAGTTTAGATTAGGTTAGGTAAGGTTTGGTTTGGTTCCAATAATTCGTTGACACCTTTTCCAAAATATGCTCCTTTTAATTAGCTACCACCTTTTCCAAAATATTCTCCCTTTAAATAGCTACCACCTTTTCCAAAAATTTTCTCCTATTAATTAGCTCCCGCCTTTACCAAAAGATTTTCCTATTAATTAGCTGCCACCTTTTTCAAAATAATCTCCTATTAATGAGCTGCAACCTTTTCCAAAACATTCTCCTACTAATTAGCTACCACCTTTTCCAAAACATTCTCCTATTAATTAGCTGCCACCTTTTCCAAAATATTCTCCTATTAATTAGCTGCAACCTTTTCCAAAACATTCTCCTACTAATTAGCTGCCACATTTTCCAAAATATTCTCCTTTTAATTAGCTACCACCTTTTCTAAAATATTCTCCTATTAATTAGCTGCCACCTTTTCCAAAAGATTTTCCTATTAATTAGCTGCCACCTTTTCCAAAATATTCTCCTATTAATTAGCTGCAACCTTTTCCAAAATATTCTCCAATTAATTATCTGACATCTTTTCCAAAATATTTCTATTATTGCTAATAAATTGTTCGTGGTAAGAGGCGGGCTTTTAATACTCATATAAATAATCTTTTTACCTCCAAACAAGGTTGGGTTGAGTTAGGTTAGGTTAGGTTACGTTAGGTTAGGTTAGGTTAGGTTAGGTTACGTTGGGTTAGGTTAGGTTAGGTTACGTTGGGTTAGGTTAGGTTAGGTTAGGTTACGTTGGGTTAGGTTAGGTTAGGTTGGGTTAGGTTAGGTTAGGTTGGGTTAGGTTACGTTGGGTTAGGTTAGGTTAGGTTAGGTTAGGCTAGGGTAGGTGAGGTGAGGTTCGCCGAAATTAAAACGTAGTTAAAATAAGTGCAGTAATACATTTTCAACTTACATTTATTTTAACAATAATAAGTTGTGAAATGCTAGGGTAGGTGAGGTGAGGTTCGCCGTAATTAAAACGTAGTTAAAATAAGTGCAGTAATACATTTTCAACTTACATTTATTTTAACAATAATAAGTTGTGAAATTAAAAATATATTTAATGCAAAACCACACAGTATGTCTTCTTCCAGTTCAATAGAATTTCGGTCCAATGGGACTATAATAAAATCGCACCTTTGGCTACATTTGGTCGAATGGGACCCCAAAAAAACTCCCCTTCTGTCGAATGGGAATTCGGTTCAATGGGACCAAAGCGTTAGGCCTATCTCGGGATTCGTTGGGAGCGAGTAACGGGAAAAAGCTTAAAAAAGTCGTCCGTCTTCTGCTACAAAAGCTTTTACTCGGGAAAGGCATTTTAAGCGGGTAAACGCTTTAAATATCAACTTTAATAGGTTTCTAACTAGTAATAATGACTAGATATAAGTCAGGTAAGTAAAAATTATTAATAAACCTTAAGAATAAGTTATAGTTTATAACTGACATACCGATTTTAGTCCGATTTGGATGTTTCAAATGTTTGAGGGTGATTAACTGATGTCAGCCTCAGGTTGTTGAAGCTTGTATTGTATAGAATAGTTTGAAAACATAAACAGTAAAAGGTATTTAATGATTTTAAAAATATTCAAAGGTATAGTGAATGAAAATATCGTATGAATATTTCTGCTTTTAGGTTCTGGGCCTAGACACAAAATATTCAAAATGCCTAAAGCTAAAGATAAAACGGCTACAGGGAAAAAAACGTTCCCAGAAAAAATGAAGAGGATGCCTTTGATAATCCAAGACCTTCAACGTCAAAGTCAAAAGATACAGATTCCGATAAACGTTCGTATTGTATTTGCCGAACGGCAAATGACCCAATGAAAATGATGATACAATGTGACGTGTGCTCTGAATGGTATCATCCTTTGTGCATTGGATTGGACGAAGAGAATGCTGAGAGAATGGATGATTTCGTGTGTGAGGCTTGTGCGGAAGTTCTTCGAATAAATCCTTCGTTATCTGAAAAAGGACTGATCCGCCTTCAAGGAAGGGTTTCTCCCAAAGAAGGCTGGTGTGACACAAATATGACAGATAATTCAATAAATGACTGCATTAAGTCAAAATCACACCAAAATCAAGGATGGGGTCTGTATCGCGAGGGAGCCATCATTCGTGTAGAAACAAATGAACAAGACAGTTTATCTTTTATTAGAGCGGTATGTGAACCATCTATGAGAAAAATGAACTACGTATTTCATTTCTGCTTCACGACTGATAGTTGCAAAATTAAATGGGCCACATGCTCGTGTCCTGTGGGAATTAATGGTCAGTGTAAACACACAGCTGCAGTTCTTTACGAAGTCCTAGATATGGTGCGGTTAGGAGCCGATACAATTCTCAAAGGCTCTTGCACAACCAAGCTACAATTGTGGCATGTAAAACGCCCTGAAACTGACGAACCATTGCTATTTAGCGATGTACGCTTTGTCAAAAATGACCCAGAAAAGCCCCAGAAAGCTGATCTCGGTTGTGTCGTTAAAACACATGACCCAATGCCTGATTGGGCGCAACCAGTCACCAAAGAGAAGATTCAGCAGCTTGTTTATTTACTCAAAAAAATTGATAACTTGCCTGTTATCAATACAATTGAAAGTAACGGTTGTGTACCAGTTCTACCGCGAGTAACATGCCCTGTTACTTCAGATTTATACTCGAAACTTTGGCAGTCCATTGAGAATACTTTGGTAGAGCTCGGAATCGGATATCCATTATCGTTTGTTATTCACGTTTATGTCTACAAATTATTCGCGGTTAATTTACCCAGTTATAAAATATAGTAGCTTCTATTTTATAGGTTTGCCTATGCGGTTGTAGGTTGAAAAATGTACTGTATGCAAGCCCATATCAATCAACTGTATCCATTCGGATAAACGTTGAGTAAGTTACATTACGTACAGATAAGCTTACATATTTCGTAATAGGGTAATTTTTCTTACCTGAACATCAAAACTAGTTAATGTATAGCGTTCGTTTAAACTAAAACTCTGCGAAGCATTAATATAATTGAGATAAGTCTGTTTGCCTATTAAGCGATTATGAACCTGGTTTCAACATCTTATGTTAAATTAAAAATACAGTACAGTCATAAGTTTATGGCATTTGAACTTTGTGTCCTTGTTCATTGTTAGAATCTGAAGTTATAAAGGACGAGTAAAGTACTATTCTCAATCACAGTCGTACTTAAAAGTCATCTTATGACACTTGTACATGTGCCTCGAAGGCACAATTGTGCCGACAAGGCCTCGTTAGTTCCTTTTCTGGTTGCTCTTCATTGCTAATTAACAATGTAATTGCGCAAACATTCAGTGAATTTATACATATTTCAAAAAAGACAAAGTTGGTTGTTCACATTAGTAATGTATTATTAAAAATACTCCGTTTTCACCACTATTATATACAAGTGAAATATAAAATTCTGTCTAGTGTCATAGTAAAACTCTTCTTTTAAGTTCGATAAGTGTCACCAGAAAAATGTCCCTCAAAAGCAACTGACGACCCTTAAGTGAAAAATTTTCTCTTGCCATTTTGCTAACTGTTTGGTATACTTCTTTATTCACCTGTAATGGTACAGCTTGTTATGATATTATTCCACGACAATACTAACCTTAAACAGGTTCCACCATTCGAGTTTGTCGGTGTGAGGAGGAAGCTGTTCATGCTTGTAGTACTTGAGAAGCACTGAGTCTTTGATTATCCTTCGAGATCTTTCGGATAGACGCTATACAAGTAGTCAATGCCGGCGAAAGCTCCGTGAATATCCATTGTCGACGCTTCACTGCAATCATAGTATTTGTTAAAATCGTTCAGAGTAGGAAATTTTGAAATTCTTAACTTAAGAGACAGGTGGCCAGCCTAATATCCCATTTGCTGAGCGCAATAAGGTTTCTAGCCCGAGTCCCACAGGGACCATTAGCGAACTGTTTCGTCTGTCTCTGGCCCTCCATATTATGCCAGAGCTGACTCTTAATGACGGTAGACCTGCCATGCAGACTCCGTTTTGCGTACCCGTACGGGATGTGGACGAACTGCGCCTGTCCCAAGAACTTGGCCTCCGCCCCCCCCCTTTTAGCAAACCTCTCGGCTTGCTCATGGCCATGATAACCGCTGTGACCGGCACCCAGTACAGCTGAACCCTGTTGCGGGCTGCCAGTCGAGCAAGCAGATCAAGGCAGCTGCGCACCAGTTGAGAAGGGATCTGACACTGGTTCAGCGCTTCCAAGGCGGCCTGACTGTCAGAATAAATTCTTACAGTCCGTCCGGTATAACCTTTATTGACGCAATAGTCCGCGCAATAACAGATCGTGGCAATCTACGCCTGGAACACACTTGCATAGGTGCCCAGACACTCAGAAAAACCAACCTTTGTGGTTTGGCAGTAGTAACCGGCACCAGAGCCGGAATCAGTCTTAGAACCTCGGTACCAAGAGGCAGCAAGTTAGTCCACTCGGCCTGGTTGGGAAAGTGGGTGCTGAAAGGCTTTATAAAATCAAAACTGGTAACGGTTTTGTCAGAGCGCATCGTCAGCGACGGTTCAAGGGCGGCATGCTCCCAAAAGAGCTTGGTATGGCTGTGATCCCTAACTCTGGGTACCCAACAGCCATTATTGTAGAGCCTGTAGGCCCCCATGACGGCCTCCTTCTCAACGAAGAGATGAAGAGGAAGCTTATCAATGAGTATCTCCAGGGTCGATCTCATGGTCCCCGTGCCCCAATGCAGGCCAGCCGGTACCGTTTAAGACGTGTATAAAAAATATATTAAAAAGAGACTGAGTAGATTATGCCTCTATATGTAATCTTTAAGTATTTTAATCCAAGCACTAGCTCAACGTTTTACACTAAAGACGACAACCTAGAATAACTTGCTTAAGTTGGTCTTGGATCCTTGTGTATACGACGCACCTTCGTAAGAAATAGTTACTATTTTTGCACATAATATACAACAAATAAGATGCTGGTACTTACTTATCAGAGTACAGCCATTTGTCAAATTATTTTGCCATGTAAGACTCTCGAAATGAGATGTTGAAATGGCGCCTACAGTCACTTCACGTTTGTGCAACGTCAGGTTGGCACGATTCGGGTAAACCGAGTTCTGAAGAACAACCTGTAGCCATTAACCAAGGTCTACATGCAATAATATTCAGAAACACTAGTACCACCGTCCAGGACCACCCGAGTGACCCACCAGATAAACTTGCAGTTGATAATCCGTGTACATGCATCAGCTTGCAGATAACGGATTAAGAAACGGTTAAAAATGGATAACTACAAAGCATTAACTTAACTCTGAATAAAAAATAGTATTGCAAAATCGGATTAGATAAGGTTGTTGGTTTTTTATCAAATTATATACACCTACTTTAATTGCAGATTAAACTATCTGGCAACAATATTAATTGTAATTAAAGAAACTTATTTAATTGACTTTAAAAATTATAATTTAATTATTTTATCTGTTAATTAATGTTCTTAAAACGTACGTAAAAGATTATGTCAACTCCTTTACGAATCCAAAATTACGCTACGTAATCATGAACGGATGAAATTAAACATTTATGGATTTGGTTTCGAATAAGGTTTTTGGGAAATATAGATAAGCTTAAATTATTTGAATGGATAGATCTGATTGATATTCAAGAGTTCGTACCTAAGCAACAAAAAGTAAACATTGTAAAAGATGACAAAATCTACCTTGTTGAGGTAAAATGCCCATTCTCTTTGTACCAAAAGAAGAGGACAATCGCTCAAAGAGCTAGAGCTCGGAATTTGTATAACTTTTGTTGCTTAGGTACGAACTCTTGAATATCAATCAGATCTATCCATTCAAATAATTTAAGCTTATCTATATTTTCCAAAAACCTTATTCGAAACCAAATCCATAAATGTTTAATTTCATCCGTTCATGATTACGTAGCGTAATTTTGGATTCGTAAAGGAGTTGACATAATCTTTTACGTACGTTTTAAGAACATTAATTAACAGATAAAATAATTAAATTATAATTTTTAAAATAATTAAATTATAATTTTTAAAGTCAATTAAATAAGTTTCTTTATTTACAATTAATATTGTTGCCAGATAGTTTAATCTGCAATTAAAGTAGGAGTATATAATTTGATAAAAAACCAACAACCTTATCTAATCCGATTTTGCAATACTATTTTTTATTCAGAGTTAAGTTAATGCTTTGTAGTTATCCATTTTTAACCGTTTCTTAATCCGTTATCTGCAAGCTGATGCATTTACACGGATTTTCAACTGCAAGTTTATCTGGTGGGTCACTCGGGTGGTCCTGGACGGTGGTACTAGTGTTTCTGAATATTATTGCATGTAGACCTTGGTTAATGGCTACAGGTTGTTCTTCAGAACTCGGTTTACCCGAATCGTGCCAACCTGACGTTGCACAAACGTGAAGTGACTGTAGGCGCCATTTCAACATCTCATTTCGAGAGTCTTACCATGGCAAAATAATTTGACAAATGGCTGTACTCTGATAAGTAAGTACCAGCATCTTATTTGTTGTATATTATGTGCAAAAATAGTAACTATTTCTTACGAAGGTGCGTCGTATACACAAGGATCCAAGACCAACTTAAGCAAGTTATTCTAGGTTGTCGTTTTTAGTGTAAAACGTTGAGCTAGTGCTTGGATTAAAATACTAAAGATTACATATAGAGGCATAATCTACTCAGTCTCTTTTTAATATATTTTTTATACACGTCTTAAACGGTACCGGCTGGCCTGCATTGGGGCACGGGGGCCATGAGATCGACCCTGGAGATACTCATTGATAAGCTTCCTCTTCATCTCTTCGTTGAGAAGGAGGCCGTCATGGGGGCCTACAGGCTCTACAATAATGGCTGTTGGGTACCCAGAGTTTGGGATCACAGCCATACCAAGCTCTTTTGGGAGCATGCCGCCCTTGAACCGTCGCTGACGATGCGCTCTGACAAAACCGTTACCAGTTTTGATTTTATAAAGCCTTTCAGCACCCACTTTCCCAACCGGGCCGAGTGGACTAACTTGCTGCCTCTTGGTACCGAGGTTCTAAGACTGATTCCGGCTCTGGTGCCGGTTACTACTGCCAAACCACAAAGATTGGTTTTTCTGAGTGTCTGGGCACCTATGCAAGTGTGTTCCAGGCGGAGATTGCCACGATCTGTTATTGCGCGGACTAATGCGTCAATAAAGGTTATACCGGACGGACTGTAAGAATTTATTCTGACAGTCAGGCCGCCTTGGAAGCGCTGAACCAGTGTCAGATCACTTCTCAACTGGTGCGCAGCTGCCTTGATCTGCTTGCTCGACTGGCAGCCCGCAACAGGGTTCAGCTGTACTGGGTGCCGGTCACAGCGGTTATCATGGCCATGAGCAAGCCGAGAGGTTTGCTAAAGGGGGGGGCGGAGGCCAAGTTCTTGGGACAGGCGCAGTTCGTCCACATCCCGTACGGGTACGCAAAACGGAGTCTGCATGGCAGGTCTACCGTCATTAAGAGTCAGCTCTGGCGTAATATGGAGGGCCAGAGACAGATGAAACAGTTCGCTAATGCTCCCTGTGGGACTCGGGCTAGAAACCTTATTGCGCTCAGCAAATGGGATATTAGGCTGGCCACCTGTCTCTTAAGTTAAGAATTTCAAAATTTCCTACTCTGAACGATTTTAACAAATACTATGATTGCAGTGAAGCGTCGACAATGGATATTCACGGAGCTTTCGCCGGCATTGACTACTTGTATAGCGTCTATCCGAAAGATCTCGAAGGATAATCAAAGACTCAGTGCTTCTCAAGTACTACAAGCATGAACAGCTTCCTCCTCACACCGACAAACTCGAATGGTGGAACCTGTTTAAGTTTAGTATTGTCGTGGAATAATATCATAACAAGCTGTACCATTACAGGTGAATAAAGAAGTATACCAAACAGTTAGCAAAATGGCAAGAGAAAATTTTTCACTTAAGGGTCGTCAGTTGCTTTTGGGGGACATTTTTCTGGTGACACTTATCGAACTTAAAAGAAGAGTTTTACCATGACACTAGACAGAATTTTATATTTCACTTGTATATAATAGTGGTGAAAACGGAGTATTTTTAATAATACATTACTAATGTGAACAACCAACTTTGTCTTTTTTGAAATATGTATAAATTCACTGAATGTTTGCGCAATTACATTGTTAATTAGCAATGAAGAGCAACCAGAAAAGGAACTAACGAGGCCTTGTCGGCACAATTGTGCCTTCGAGGCACATGTACAAGTGTCATAAGATGACTTTTAAGTACGACTGTGATTGAGAATAGTACTTTACTCGTCCTTTATAACTTCAGATTCTAACAATGAACAAGGACACAAAGTTCAAATGCCATAAACTTATGACTGTACTGTATTTTTAATTTAACATAAGATGTTGAAACCAGGTTCATAATCGCTTAATAGGCAAACAGACTTATCTCAATTATATTAATGCTTCGCAGATTTTTAGTTTAAACGAACGCTATACATTAACTAGTTTTGATGTTCAGGTAAGAAAAATTACCCTATTACGAAATATGTAAGCTTATCTGTACGTAATGTAACTTACTCAACGTTTATCCGAATGGATACAGTTGATTGATATGGGCTTGCATACAGTACATTTTTCAACCTACAACCGCATAGGCAAACCTATAAAATAGAAGCTACTATATTTTATAACTGGGTAAATTAACCGCGAATAATTTGTAGACATAAACGTGAATAACAAACGATAATGGATATCCGATTCCGAGCTCTACAAAGAGCTCAAGAGAAAGATTTCTACTTGACTCTCAATGCAGAACGAAATCTATACGAAATAAAAGAAACCCACGACTATTATTACCAAATACAGGGGCAACTGCTAGTTGCTAATGTCGCAGAATGTTTTTTCGTTGTACACGTCCCACCATCTGATCTAGAGTATGCTATAGTTTAGAGAAATGACAACTTTGATGTACCCAAAACTTTGTACCACGTATTATGATTATTTGTTGCCATATTTTGCAGAAGAATGGGCATCTGGTAACAAAAGGGGGAGGAATAAATAAGGAAAAGCCTGGTCACTAATGCGTAATATTAATTTATTTGAAAAAAATAGGCTTCATTCTCGGATTAAAGGTCCACAGAAATTTGATAAATGACAAAAAATCATGTAAATTTTATCAAGAACAGGACACAAAGTAATAGGAATCACACCCTGTAGTATTTGAAACTCTTTCACCTTCCTTATAGTTCGTTCAATATGTATCCTATTTTTAGCAATATCCCTGCTTTTGGTCACCTCTTTTTCCGTAAACTGATCACGATCACCTAGATAGTCTGGAATGCTTAGATTAATTTTTCTAGCCTCCAATTCCTTTCTGATATCAAAACCCCGATCGGCCATTACTAGATCCCCTTCTTCGAGTTGGTCAATTAAATGACAATGGTTGACCAGTTTCTTATCGGAGGTTCGCCCAGCATAGATATTTGAAAAATAAGTTATATGTCCATTTGGGACTGGTGAAATGGCAAATAAACCTTTATGTTTGTACGAACTAAAAGTTTTGCGTTGAGCATTAGTCGCTGATGGCATGTTGATGTAAAATTCGCTACAATCTAGAATAACCCTCAAATTTCGAAAATGTCTCTTTAAATCATCTGGAGTTCTTAAGTTTACTTCCTTTGCTGTGGGCCAAATTAGCAAACATTGCAATTTCTTGGGCAAAAATAAAATCCAGGTGTTCAGTATTTTGGATATATAACTTTGAGAAACATTATACAAGTCCCCCAATACTTTTTCGGGTAAATTTTTCCTCAGACGAACAAGTACTATAAAAAATTCTTCGATTGGACTTAGTTTTCTGCGGCGACCAGGTTTTCGCAACGCTGACTCATAAAGGTTTACGTCGTCATCACCAATTTCTGGATTATTTGGGTGTTTACCAACATACTTTAGTCCATTGGCTTCGGGTAGCAAATGTTGATAAAATCTCCACAAATGGGTATAGGAATGAAACCCTGTATAATATTTGATGTCGGCAGCGCTAAGAAATCTTAGTATTGAGAATTTTTCTTGTACTAATTGTTTAAGCAGGTCTAAATTTTAACTTTCAATTCTTCTTTGCTTGGACTGCACACACAGATGATAATGATAGTGGTGTAATAGAGGTTCCTGCACTCTCTGATGCTGCTGGCTAGGTAACGAAGACCCAGGACTATCCAATGCTTGTGTTGTTTGGCGTTGTTTAAGTATAGTTTTCACCGCCGTTTGGTCTTGATCATCCGTTTCAGGTTGTTGGATGGTTTCGCTAGAAGCAAATAAAAATTAGATGATCGGATATTAGGGGCGAATATCGTTCTAACCAGCAATTACTAAGTTTCTGCTACTTGGAATTTTTTATATATCATTTACCCCATAATAATTTCTCACTGACTTTAAAGGGATCCACCATAGGCTTCCAGCCCTGGTCTAACTACTGTTAAGCAGAATGCCTACCCGCCCGCCGCGACAGCAGCACCATTCCTCAAGGCCAAAGAGCTGGGTGTTTTCCCCTGGGAACTATAGTCAAACAAGCGAGAGAATAGCGCTGAGCCCCATAGGCTAACATTTATTTCAACGCTATTCTCTCGCTGGTTTGACTATAAAAGAGGACATAAACCCAAAAAGTTCTGGCAAGCCAGACTTAAAGGTTTCCAAACAGTGACGTTGTTCTTAGTTGATTAATTGGCTTGTTCAATGTGTGCGGGTGTGCGCAACGTTTGTAGCGAAAGATTCCTTGTTAGCAGAAACATTTTCCAGATTAAACTCACTTGGTGTGATAGCTATGATATTCTTTCAAGTAATGCAGCGCTCTATATTTTGCTTCCTGATCTGACATTTTTTCAGCCAAAGTGTGGTTTCCAGCCTCACTGTTGCTTCGTGCGCTCAGTTCTTCTATGGTTAGTCCCTCGGTGACTAACGAGGTCAAACTTTTTGGTTCAATAGCTGCATCAGATTCTTCATTTGCATTCAAGATAGGAACAGCAAAAACATATTGCGGATCTTGAGACCAAGGAAACTCAAAAAAAAAATACCGCTTTTTGCCTTTTCTTTCTTTATACTGCTCCTCCTTGAAATGCAACGAACATATAACGGTTCCCTTCTTAATGCGTGCAATATCAATCTGAGCAACATTCGCCCATTCAATTTTCCTCAGTTCATTTTGTGGGAACTCGTGAAATGATATATTGTCTGGATGTTTTGAGCTTTTACTTTTGCAACCAGCAACAGCACACATGTGAACCATCTTTTATACAACTTTCTAAGTTTCTACACTATCTATATCGAAGAGCACCGTTTGAATATATAACATGGACTACCAACTGCATGTATCAGCAAAAACAACAGTTTGTCAATATACAATGTTTGCTTACTCACTTTCAAAATTTAACTTAATATATTTTACATACTTCTGAAAAAAGGACGCATATTCTATGCCGAAACTAAATAACAAAATATTTCATCCACCGAAAGCGATTCAACGTTCCGAACCTAAAAGCAGAAATATTCATACGATATTTTCATTCACTATACCTTTGAATATTTTTAAAATCATTAAATACCTTTTACTGTTTATGTTTTCAAACTATTCTATACAATACAAGCTTCAACAACCTGAGGCTGACATCAGTTAATCACCCTCAAACATTTGAAACATCCAAAACGGACTAAAATCGGTATGTCAGTTATAAAATATAACTTGTTCTTAAGGTTTATTAATACGTTTTACTTACCTGACTTATATCTAGTCATTATTACTAGTTAGAAACCTATTAAAGTTGATATTTAAACCGTTTACCCGCTTAAAAACGCCTTTCCCGAGTAAAAGCTATTGCAGCAGACGACGGACGACTTTTTTGAGCTTTTTCCCATTACTCGCTCCCCACGAATGCCGAGATAGGCCTAACTTCCGGCGGTATGGAAAAAGGTGGATTAAGGCTCTTCTTCCCTCAAAACAACGTTTTTGAGCACTGATTATATCAACGTAGTTCATTTATTATTACAGTTATAAATTTTAGGGTTTCAAATATAATAGAGAAATGTCTGCTTAATGTACTGGTGCTAGATTTGTCCATCTCAAATATCGGAATCATTAGTTATAACTATTTAAAGTCAATTAAGTTTAGCCCTTACATGTCTCCTTTTCATCCTACCGTTTTGTAGAAATAGCAAACCAATTGGGTTGCGAAATATGGCATTTGGTTCAAAACATTTGAATGTATGATATCAGTACTTTTTGATTCCTATATCTTTTTAATTTTAAATGATAAGTGGGTTGTAAGTCAAACTTTAACTTTTTCCAAAAATAAAAGGCCAGGTTATTGGCCTGAAGTTTCAGTTCTGAATATGGTATCATTATAAAATTACTCTCAAATCATAGATCAAAGTCTCACCTTTTTTATAAGGTATTAATAAAATGATATGCTTCTTTAGTTTTAAATAACCGTAGGATGAAATACATCCTTATAATTTATCCATTGCATTAACACAGAGCCCTTGTTCCGAAGGAAAACCGCCAGGGGTAGGTGGTGTTTCCAAAACAGAGAAATTGCTTCTCTCCCGCTCAGAAAGGGGCAGTCGAAAGGGAAGGGGGTCTAGTTGGGGTTATAAAGGACATTCCGAAGCCAAAGTTTTTGACAATACTTACAATGGGAAAAGGGGGAGGTGGAATAGGGGTTGAGAGAGAACACTGGACTATAGAAAAAGGCTAGGAGCACGCTTGGCTTAGACTTCTGCATTTTTCAGTAGAAAACCCCACATTCTGTTGGGGGGGGGGAATATTGAAGAAAGTGTTTGGTTACTTGGTATTTTACAAATATGTTTCTAGTTTAGTTTATGTGCTCGGTTATAACAACTGGTTCGGACTGTGAATATAGTTTTAGCTTCTTTATAATTTTTGTGCTAGGAAACATTTTTACTATTTGAATAGGAAGTTATTAAAAACCATGGGTAGTAAGCAAAGATATAAAACTGCGAAAAGCAACAAAACTGCAAAATCAGCGAAATTGCGACATCAAACTGTCAAAGAGGATTTGCAATAAAAGGAGCACCCCGAAATCGATATAAATCAAGAGTTAGGTGAAGTACCCACTAATTACGAAAATTCTGAAGAAACGATGGAGCAAAATGATACGAATAGTACTCCGAAAGGACCTAAGAAACCGGAACGTTTGAGCACTCCGAAACGATCAAGAATTGAAGCGCGTTCTTGCACTCCGGTCAGCTGTCGCAATCGTAATCGTTTTGATTTAGGGCAACTAGAATTTAGGTAATTATATGAAATTGTTTCACATTAGAGAGATTGACAAATCTAATGAAAAACGTGTATTTGTACGCTTGAGAGAACAAATCTCGCCACGTAACCACGCGTTCACGCGTACAGGATTTTTCATTTTAGATATCCCTAACATTATGTTTATTTAATTTCAACCGTTTGTTTCTCGGTTTAGGCGTATATTGGCCGACAATGCTCTATATCTGGCTAAAAAAATCAACAAAATGAAAACGCTATACTCCCTTCAAACCTCACTGGCTATCGAATCGTAGAAATTCAACATGTCTTTGAATGGAGTATGAAGTTGCAAGCAGAACACGCCAAAATATGTACAGCGGGAAACCTAAAATGGGTGAAGGAAATTCACGAGGGCCTCAAGAGCAACTTTGTTTTCGAATGTTCATCTTGCAAAAGAACTGAAACGAGAACATCTGATAACTCCAAACCAGGTGTCAACGAGAATGCTGTTTGAGGGGCTGTTACATCCAGAAGTGGACACACCCAAATTTCTAGTGTCTTGGCAGTATTGAATATACACCCAATAAGCTATAAAAGGTATCAAAGAATCGAGACCGAATTGGAATACGTTTAGAGCTCCCATCTGACTGACGAAATGAAGAAAGCTGGGGAGGAAGAACGAAGGTTGGCCGTCGAAGCCGGAGATGTGGACAAGGATGGTGTTCCGTACATTACAGTTATATATAAAAAAGACTTGGTTTGCCCAAGCCTTAAAAACAAAACGATAAGAGTTTTTCCAGTTGACTGAAGCGCGGATATTATTTTTCTCTATTGAATTTTAAAGACAATCCGTATTTTACTACTCTTTAGAATTTAATTCAATCACCTGATTTTACTGCTAATGGATTAGTTTCCTATAAATTAATTGAAATAAAAAACTACTTATCTCAGATTTTTCAAGAACAATTCCATTTTCCTCAAACATTTTATCATGAATTTTTTTCTTTTCAAGGGAGAACGTACTTTAATTTTCAAATAATACTCTCAGTAATAATATATTATATCATGATTATATGCGTTCTTTTTGAATGCAAAAGGGGGCTGTTATAACCTTTCTTATATTTTATAAAGGGGTTCGTTTCTTTTAGCACAGTCACAATTATTGTACTGTGCATATCAGTACTAGTGGGGAAGATTTAAGGAGTGTTGGTTGAGTTGCTGTTTAGTTGACTACATTATGAAAACTTGATGTGTTTAAAACCTTTTGAAAAGAAAATTCTCGGAAATTAAAAAAGATAGTGTCAGTTTGATTAAATTTACACGATATCACTCAAAATAATAAATGCATGATAAAATGTTTCAGGAAAGTGGAATTGTTGTTGAAAAATCTGAGATAAGTAATTTTTTATTTCAATTAATTTATAGGAAACTAATCCATTAGCAGTAAAATCAGGTGATTGAATTAAATTCCAAAGAGTAGTAAAATACGGATTGTCTTTAAAATTCAATAGAGAAAAATAATATCCGCGCTTCAGTCAACTGGAAAAACTCTTATCGTTTTGTTTTTAAGGCTTGGGCAAACCAAGTCTTTTTTATATAATATCTGTTCCTTCAGCCTTAATTTGTATTAATCTACTATAAAAATAATAATATGCTTGTCAAACGTCATTAATTCGACGTTCCAGTAAGATGTTCGTGAGCATATTGGCTCACTCCGAGTGCCTCTCATTATTTTATGGGAAAGATTAAAATTTTAAATCATTTGGCAGGGGAGTGGTAAATTAATTCACAATTGGTAGGCGGGTGGTAAATTAATTCACCATAGATAGGCGGGTGGTAACTTATTTCATGAAAAAAAGGCGGTTGGTAACTCAATTAAGTTTAGCTGACCTTTTTGTATAGATTTAAAAAAAAAGTTATTTCTAAACCACGCGCCAGCACGCGCACATTTCATTGAAAGTTTGTTATTTAAGAATTTTGCCTTCTATATACTAAGATTCTTCATCAAAAATAGACAACGAGCTTTCCAAGACTCGAACCTGCGATGTTTTGCCTCGAATGCAAACGCGTTATCCATTACGCCACATGCCCGTACTTCGTAACAAAAAAAAAATATCCAAACATTGTGTTTATAGGATTATTTCATTTATGTTGAATAAAAGATCTGTAAAAATAAACACCGAGCTTGCCAGGACTCGAACCTGCAATCTTCTGCTCCGTAGGCAGACGCGTTATCCTATGCGCCACAAACCCGATGGAGGCTAAACATAATGTTATGCAAACAGTGTAATATATGTAACGGTTTTACCATGATTTATAAATTAATTAAAATAAAATACTTAGACTTCATTGTTCTTAATCAAACTTCAGAAGTTCAACATTCAATAGTTGCTTGATAATTCAAAAGTGTTCCGAACCTTATCTTCGCAGTAGTTTCTGAGTTATTCGATGGAGTGGACCACCAAAAATCCCATGCTTTTTCTATGGGACGCTAAGCCTAAAATCTGTGAATTATTTCTTTAACATTACGGGAGAGTGTGGGTTCTTATCTAGAAGGGCCTACCGGCCCTCTAGAATTTGTGATGGTGGTTGGAGTCAACGATCTTACGGTCACAACTACAACGCTCCTTCGGGAGTAGCCGCGATTATTGGCTATCGAACGAAGAAGCTGGTTTTTGTAGGAATACGCAACAAATTCTGCTACAAATGCGTACTTGATAGCAAGAAGACTGAAGCACAGCGGATTGATCACCAGTGCTACCAAAACTGGGATGGCTCATCTTCGGCAATGGAGGACGATATAATTGTTGAAGGCTTCAAATGCAGCGAGACAATGCACGGACTACGAAACAACCGGTTCATTGCGGATGGTGATTGAAACGTGCATTCCAAGATCATGGAAAAAGTACCTTATGGATTTAAAGTAACGAAATTTGAATGCGCTAATCACTGTGTTGAATGCTATACTGGATCTTTACACAAAATCACATTGGATACAAAGTATTCTTACGACGCAAGGGTTCGTATTTTGAAACTGCAAATAAAGAGATTGACAATTGCGGCGAGAAGCACCATTGGAACAAATGGCAACGCCGAAGACCTACGACGAGACTTAGCAAACGGACCTCTTCATGTATTTGGACAGCAAACGGACCTCTTCATGTATTTGGACAACATGACAACTGTAGGGAGTATTTCTGTAAATATCGACGAGGGGAGAAGATTCAAACGGAAAAAGAGAAGGAAAAAAGCAAGGCGAAATTTGTGATATAATGTAGTTTAAGTCAGTCACATATATACTCTTTTTGTTCATTTTCCACTACACTCCTCTTGGAAGAAAGATACTCCTTGGGGAGCATAGAAAACCAGTTTTTGGGTAGGAGAGATAGAGGAGTAAAGAATGATAAATATGTCGGGTTTTGTATCGTACGAGGTATACATGTATTTTTAAGGTGTCGGGAATAAAATTTGTAATGAACTTATTGAACTGAACTTAATTAGATGATACGTATATCAGGAACATAACATGGTGTCAGAGTTTTTCGCGATCGTTCTCCCCGCTTTCCATTTTTTCGGTCTCCTCCCGCGTTCTTCGTTCTCCCTCGGTTCTTCCTAGGGCGTGGTTTTTTTCTCCGCCGTTTTTTTTCCGGGAAGGAAGATGGTTACCCCAGCCGCTCCCGTGACGGTTTCGTCGGCATCATTTCACGTCGTCCCGCCAGAGCCTTTGAACTTTTCTATACCTGGCGAGTGGCTTAACTGGAAGCGACGCTTTGACCGTTTCCGACTTGCGTCAGGCTTAAAAGATAAGACATCTGAGGAGCAGGTTAACATGTTAATCTATTTAATGGGTCCCAAAGCTGAAGACATTTTCCAGTCTCTAACTCTTACGGCAGCCGAACAGAAAGATTATGCAAAGGTGCTATCAGCGTTCGATGCTCACTTTGTTGTTCGTCGGAATGTCATTTACGAGTGTGCACGGTTTAACACTCGTGTTCAACAGGACGGAGAATTAGCAGAGACTTTCATCACTGCTTTATATACATTATCCGAATATTGTGATTACGGGACAATGCGCGATCGGATGATCATGGATAGACTCGTTGTTGGCATCCGTGATAAACAATTATCTGAACGTCTACAGTTGGATTCAAATCTTACATTAGAGTCAGCGATCAGAGCGGTTAGACAGCAGGAAGAAATAAAACGTCAACAAATTGCATTGCATGATCAGCAAAAGCCTAATAATACAGATGTCAACGTAGATAGAATAAGCAGCAACCTTAAGAAGTTCACAATAAGTCCCAAAGCACAACAGCAAACCCTTCGTCCACCACAGAAACAACGCGTTCCTGATAACAGTAAACAAATTCGGTTCAATAACAAGCAAAAACAAGTGTATACATGTATGAGATGTGGTAAGCCAGAACAGCACAGCAGAACGGAATGTTCAGCCATAAGAGCGAAGTGTCTTAAATGTGGGAAGATGGGCCATTATTCAAGAGTATGTCTAGGACGAAAATCAACTATCCGAGTTGTCTCTGAAGAAGCCTATCTAGGCGCCATATCAAGCGACAATGAGACAGCACGCTATTGCTACAAGGCGCAGGTCCGTGTAAACGATGTACCCCTACAATTTAAAATTGATACAGGAGCTGAAGTAACTGCTATACCACTGTCCGCCTACAATGCTAATCGTCACATGGGACCTTTAGTTGAGCAAGACAGATGTGTTCGAGGCCCCGATAATAACCGACTCCAATGTGTTGGCATGGTATGCTAAACTCCAAGTCAAAGATGTCGTTATAAAGCGAAAAATATACGTAGTTCGAGAATTGGATGGTCCCTTGCTTAGCATAGATGCAAGTGAAGATCTTGGATTGTGGGTGAGATTACAAGAAGTAACCACCTCTGTGCACCCTGAACAAGAAAACCCAGCGCCATTTCAAGGCTTGGGGAAGTTGGATGGCACCTACAAAATCAAGTTGTAAGGAGATGCCCAACCCTTTGCGTTATATACCCCACGGCGAGTACCAATTCCGCTAATGGACAAAGTTAAACGTGAACTCGATGACATGGTTTTCCGAGGAGTCATAACACCTGTAGAGGAGGCTACCGCATGGTGCGCTCCTATGGTGGTCGTTGCCAAACCCTCAGGGCAGATTAGAATTTGCATCGATTTCACAGAATTAAACAAGTGCATACAGAGAGAATATTTCCAACTACCTTCTGTAGATCATATACTAGGGCAATTGACAGGAGCCAAAGTTTTCTCGCTACTTAATTGTAACAGTGGATATTGGCAGGTGCCTCTCGACCCATCTTCGCTCGCTCTAACTACATTCATAACGCCCTTTGGACGATACAGTTTCAATCGTTTACCCTTCGGACTCAGTTCTGCTTCAGAACATTATCAACGTCGCATTCGCCTATATATCGAAGGAATTCCCAACTGTGTAAATCTACAAGATGATATTTTGATCTGGGGTAATACAGTTGAAGAACATGATAAAAACTTACGTTTAGTCCTTGCGTCCCTCGAGCGTCATGGCGTAACGTTGAATAAGCAAAAATGTAAATTTGGCGTAACCTCTATAAACTTTTTGGGCCATCGAATCGATGGCATAGGGATACATCCTGACGAGGATAAAGTGAAAGCTATTCGAAGTTTACCACCTCCTAATAATGTTACGGAACTACGGAGAGTTATTGGAATGGCCAATTATTTGAGCAACTTTATACCTAATATGTCAGAGACGTTACAACCCTTATATAGCCTGTTAAGTAAGAAAACTGACTGGTTCTGGGGTTCCGCTCAGCAAGCCGCTTTTTACAATCTGAAGCGCATATTGACGGCGCCACCAATACTTGGTCTTTATGATCCAAAGAAACAAACATTTATCTCAGCGGACGCTTCTTCTTATGGTATCGGAGCCGTATTGCGTCAGGAAGATGAGAAAGGCATTCGCCAAATCATTGCATACGCATCAAAAACCCTATCTGAAGCCGAACGTCGCTATGCTCAGATAGAGAAAGAAGCGTTAGCCCTCACTTGGGCATGTGAACGGTTTTCTGATTTCATCACGGGTATAAACGTCACCATCGAAACTGATCATAAGCCGTTGGTGCAAATACTGCATTCAAAACAATTAGACGATTTGTCACCCAGGTTACAACGCCTACGGATCCGCATGATGCGGTATTCTTACAAGATTACGTTCATCCCTGGCAAAGCATTGGTGGCCGCCGACACGCTGTCTCGCAGCCCCCTAACCGACGTTTGACAAAACCTAATACCCCAATTGCTAATATAGCATAGATTATCCCTAAAGTCCCAAAAGGTTCTTTTTTCCTGTTTGGTGACTAATGATATGAGAGATTATTCCAAATCCAGGTAGGATAAGAATATAAACTTCTGGGTGTCCAAAAAATCAAAATAAATGCTGGTAAAGAATAGGGTTTCCCCCTCCTGCGGGATCGAAGAAGGATGTATTAAAATTCCGATCTGTAAGAAGTATCGTGATAGCACCTGCTAAAACAGGCAAAGATAGAAGAAGTAAAATAGCTGTAATTTTTACTGATCAAACAAAAAGAGGTATTCGTTCTATAATTATTCCTTGTGTTCGTATATTGATAATTGTAGTAATAAAATTGATAGCACCTAAAATTGAGGATACACCTGCTAAGTGTAATGAAAAAATAGTTAGATCGACAGATGCTCCTGTATGAGCAATATTTCTTGATAAAGGGGGGTATACTGTTCACCCTGTTCCTGCCCCGTTTTCTACTACTGTTGATGATAGTAATAGTAAAAAAGAAGGGGGAAGCAATCAAAATCTTATATTATTAAGTCGGGGGAAGGCTATATCAGGGGCTCCTAATATTAATGGGACTAATCAGTTTCCAAATCCCCCAATTATAATAGGTATTACTATAAAGAAAATTATAACAAAGGCATGGGCAGTTACAATAACATTATAAATTTGATCATCATTTATTATTGACCCAGGTTGTCCCAACTCAGCTCGGATTAGTATACTAAGGGCTGTACCAATTATTGCAGCCCATATCCCAAAAATTATGTATATTGTACCAATATCTTTGTGGTTAGTAGAAAATATTCATCGCGGTAAAATGTCTGAAAAATAAGAGATAAATTGTAAATTTATTTATGGCTTTAAAGAATGTATCGCAAGGCAAACTTTCCCTACCCCTCTTTACTGAGACCACCCCTCAACCGCTGGAAACTGACCTCGAAGCAATGCGACATTTACCGTGCTGTGGAGAGAATTGGAACTAGAGGAAATGGGCCACTCTCATTACTGTCACGACAAGGGAGGTTTTGAAAAAAAATCGGAGACCTGCATACACGTGTCCTACCCCACGGCATTGTTACCGTCCCTTCCCTTCATTTTGACAACTAAATAGGATTCCATGGAATCGGAACCCCTGTGAATTTTTCGACGTTTCAGTGAGATACTACTGTAAATACGATTCTACATGTCTACTCTCCATTGGTAGCCTTTTTATCACAGGCATAAAGCTCACTTACCTACATTTTCAGAAATATAGTTGACAGTACCCCTTTCTTAGAATGCATTGTAAAGTGGTAAAAGCCGAAGGAAGCGCGATATTTCTTTGTCAGGGCCGGTTTTGCCTTTCACTTCCCATCTTATCTTATACTTCGAGAAAGGTCCGAAATGCGCTGTAGCACAGTCTTTTTTCTAAAATTATATCTACACGGTTTCCAAGTTTTCAAGCCAAAATTACCACATGGCAGGAATTTCATCTGTTAAAATTGCCAAAATAATGGATGAAGACGACAACATTTTAATAACTTGTAATTGTAACGGTGCGTGTTCACGCGGAAGTGAAAAATATAGGGGGTTTTGTGTTTGCCGAAAAAACGGGAAGAAATGTAGCCCTGAAGATGGATGCACATGTGGAAAAAAAAATAAAGTGTGTAGCAACCGCGAGATAAATCAAGATATCAACGAAAATACGGTAAGATAAATCATGTTTAATATTTTGGTGCGTGATTAGTGCCATGACTCGGAACTTGATTCCTGTATATTTTATCTGTATAATGTATGGCAAACACAAGGATAAATACATATGCCACCATGCATATGACTTTCTCTTTAATTGCCATTCACTGTTGAGATCAAGAGTTTCATAACTAGTTAATGCCGTGTACCAACGTACATCTCTATTCGATGTGAATTGCATTGAAAAATACAGGAATTCATTCTTTTATTACATAAATTCTCATAGATTCTAAAATTTTGTATCATAGTTTTTATCTGACTAATCAGTTTTAATTAAATACGAAAATATTTTTTGAAGTATGTAAGGTACAGCCATATTTGTTCCAGTTTAGTTATTTGTTAAATTGATTTTGGTCCGTATGGAAAAAGCAGAATTTCGTTCTCTTTATGTTTTCCCATACACGCCTTTTTATGCCATATAAAACCTACATATAAATAACTTGTTAAATCGCTTATAATTCCCGAATTAAATCAGAATTCACTGAAAACATAGTCCGTATGATTATGTTACACTTCAGTATTCTGATGGCATTGTGTTTGGTATGCCGATCCAAGAAAATCTAAAAAATGTAAAATTCGTTGTGAAAATTTTCGTATGTTATGAAACAAGCGTGTATCAGTTGTGGATTGTATTGGATCTTTCTCATTGGCACGCGTTATTTGTGGTCTTATATCAAAATAAATTTTCTCCTTCTAATCAGAAATTTTTTTCAGAGTTTGTCAACTGTTCGTGGAACGAAAAGGAGAAATGCAAATTCCGATAACACACAAACTGGTAAGTCGAGGAATATTGCCGGAATACCTCATGAAGGTTCAGAAAACACACTTGAGTTTTTTAATTCGGGCAAAGCCGAACATGACAACCACATAATGATGATGAACCCTAATCACGAAAGAGGAAAGAAGAGAACGCGCGGGGTTCCTTCAATGAGATCAAAAGGTAGAACCAAGACAATTCATAGCCAAGAAAAATCTACTATCCATGACAGAGGATTAATCAGAGTAAGGGGCGCAAAAGCGGTAAGGGGTGGAAGAGGTCAAAGACGTCAAAGGAGCAGAATAAAATTGATCGATTCTGATGTAAGCACTTCTGAGCAAGATACTGGCAATGCCATTTTTAACTATCAAGCGCACATTGAGGTACTCCCATTTTGCTACTCGAAGTTGCATAAAATTGATAAAGATTTATTTTTATCCTTAGTCCATTGTTCACAATTTACCAAGGGAGGAAATTGAAGAGTGGTGTTTCCGCCTTGCTTGTCGAATCCCTGAAGCGGAAACCCTGTTAAATAATCTACAAGTTAGATCCAGTAAAGTTGTCTATCAATTCCACAAATATATAGAATTTATAATGCTGCACTTTTTATATTATATGCCCTATATTTATCAGGACCAGTCTGTTTTGATATCGAACAATCTTTGGCTTCTGCAACACGACCCTCGACCTCTGTTTCGACAACTTCACTTGCAACCACTTCTGTCGTTCCACAAGACGATGGAGATGGAGATGAAGGAGCAAATTCCCAACCGAAGCCAAGTACTCCCGTAAATAACATGATTTGCATCTGTGGGCTTTGCCGACCCATGCCAACTGAAGTAGAAAATGTGTGCTGTATGCACTTCAACTGCATTACAAGGGGCCCATTATTTTATTTCGAATGTTTATTGCCTGCACATCTTGTATTGACAATGCGACTGAGACACGAAGGTGGAATTGTTAGAGGTATGGGGAATTTACTAAATTGTAATTATCGCCACGCCGCGTATCGCAATTTCACATTGTGGCAGTTTGGGTACCTTGGCGAAGGCCGAAGGCTCGTAATTCCTTCTTGTTGCGTACTAAGAATTCGCAAGGAATATCCGGAACCAAATGGGGTTTACAGAGGATTCATCCCTGGCCAACTTCCAGGTTAAAAACTGAATTTATTGTTCACATTCGGTAGAATAAATGGAATAAACTGACACAAAAATTTTAAGCGCATTTTATTTTCACAATTGAAAAATGTGTATCACAATTAAATTATGTACGCCTATATCACAATTTTATAAAATTGCCCCATGGTTTTGAATAAATCTCGATTTGTGCAAATCAATCATTTGTTCTTTTGGTGGCATATCTTTCATACCCCTCGAACGATGTATATTTCTGGGGTCATCAGAATCTAAACCAATTTTTCCCAAGTGGCTTCCCTGCAATTATCAGGGTTTCTAACATGTTCGAAACATGAAGCGAGGGTTTATTACCTCAAAATCAACTCTTTTTTTGAAAATAGCTTCTTTCAAATTATCAATGTAAGGATATTGTTTCTTTTCGTATACTTTGGCTATTCTCATGTCTCTAGTTTTACGATTATACGAAAAACGATACCTAGGAAGGAAAATTAGATTGAAAATTACTCGCAATTATAAGATGTTACATTTTACTTACTGAGGTTTGTTACTCGTAGTTAGTGCTTGTTTCAATCCAACGTGCGCGTTATGGTCGATAGCTGCAACCATTATTCTAGTCTTGTAACCTATCCAACTGTGTTTAACATTTGAAGTTAGTAAACTTTAACTGGCATTCCATCGCGTTTTATATAACAGCAGTGAAACATACGTAAAAGAATGCCGCTTTGGAGCATAGCTTAAAATCAAGCTATTAAAATTTTCAACCCAGCCTGTATGCCTGAAAAATCACCAGTAATAATGTTATACCATAAGTGGATATGGTTATTCTTAATGCCAAACAGTTTTCTAGAAATCAGCGTATTTACCTGAATTTTAGATAATATTTTAGTCTGCGCAAAAGGAATGGGTTTTTAACAATGCCTTCGACTACTTTAAAAGGTTAAGAGTTTGGTTCAATCCAAGGTTTATCGCGTTCCTCTTCGGGCAGTGGCATTTCGTGTGGGCAACAAAACGCAATCCCAAATAAATCGGTTTGCCATTCATGCTCATTTGCAATATGTTTCAGGCAAGACAGCCATGACCACTGGGAATTTAAGGTTCAGTCACAAATTTGTAATGCTATAGGCCAAACTTTTTAAGTGCTCGTCAGAAATCATGGCTTACCACTAACTTCTCAATATTTCCTTCACACGTGAGTGAGCAATACCAAAAATGGTTTCTAATAGAAGGGGCCCATTGTGCCAAAACTGCACAGCCTTTGCGGTTCGATTCCTATTTGTGGACAAATGTCTAGGGTACTAAAGTCGTTTCTACCTCGTTCACACCGATATTGTGCTATGCGGTCCCATCAAGCACTTAAACTATTTCCTCACTAACCTGAATTAACTTGGCATGAATATTTTTGCTTCCATGCCATGTATCCAGAGAAAGGTCCGCTTTGGGAAACACGCGATCCGCTTTATCTAAAACAATAAATATACCGTCATCTCCAAAAACCAGAGAGAGAGAGAGAGAGAGAGAGAGAGAGAGAGAACCAGATAGTACATACTCATTTCAGCTACAACTTGTGGATGGGCATCAGTTACAAGTTCAATTATTGTAATCTCATGTTCGGATGCTAACCTGTTAACATCTTCAGCGGCTTTCTTAAAGCCTACAAACTCCATGGAAGAACTTTTACCACTGGTTTCTCTAACATCAATGTTCTGTATCGACAAAATCTTTTTGGTCTCCGTGTCTGCCAAAGTGTACGTCAAGTACATAGCTGTATGGCCTGGTGAATCATTTCGACCGTCGCCAGCAATGATCAAGTTTTTCCCTTTTAGTTTACGAAAGGTTTCTCTTTGCATATTTAACCAGTACTCATTCACCGCTGGATAGATGTAACGCCTTTGATAGCGATAAAACGTGTCTTTTCCAAAGAACTGTATGTTGGAATGCTTGGCTAGGTTAGAAATTTTAGAGTACAATCCACCAGACAAAATTATTGCGCTAGCAACAACCAAATTTCCTGCATGAAGGCCATTCAAACGTGGTTGGCTTTGCCAATTTCCCTAAATGACAACACGAAATATGATTAAAATATTGGAAAATAGTTTATAAGAAATATTTTTCACAACTTTGAGACGTGACTCCACGACAAGCTCTAAGTGACCAGTGTCAAACTTAAGGTCTATGCCACATATTTTATAAACTTACAACAAGGGAAATTACTTCCTCTTTACATAGCAAAGCTTAAAATTACAGTTCTTTGGCATTCCAAAATAATCTTTTGCTCAATTAGGATGACAATTTAAACAACCATACTTTTCTAACTTACCCTTGTATGTCTCTTCGTTTGGTTTGAGGAGCACTTCCAAGTATAAACAATGGCAGTACCGTCAAAGCGGTTTGAATACTCTAGAAGTCGTCCGCATGTACATTGAGAGCCGTAAGCTTTCTGAACTAATTCCGACAAATGTGAGAGATAGACTAAGACCATTGTGTCTTTAATTATTTCATCACTTGTTTTGGCTTTGCGATGCTAAATGAATTTGAAACGATTTTTGGACATTATGCATGTGACCTTGAATAAGGCGGGCCCATACCTTTGGAGTTAGAGGCACAACAACAAGAGGGGAGCAGGGTGAAGGAATACCACCAGTTGGGCTCAAGAAATCTTTAGGCGCCTATTGGAAATGATCATATACATATATATAGTTTGCCGTGACATTCTCTTTATATCAAGAGATTGATTTATCTACGAGACTTTTTTTACAAACCGATATTGATTTTGTAGGGGTTGAAATTGGAGTTGTAGTTGTACCAGAAGAGCTATTTGTGCCCAAGATATCCTTACACCTATTTAACAATTGCGGGTTATAGTGCTGTTATGTCATGTGACCAGTTTTTCATCTAAATAGATCATTGGGTGTTGATTTCAAATGGAATTGGAACTTACGTTTTTTTCGCATTTTTTGGAGTTGAATGGTGTGAACTAACTTGCCAAATTGATTCCTTTCTACAGTGTTTCTTTGGTGTATCATGTGTATGCCGTAAGCTTTGATATTTTATGGGTGAAGTGAATAGCTTCCGCCTCATATGTTTCAAGAGAGGGCTATTCTGACGAAAATTATGAGAATTCAAAAGCCTTTTATTTCTAGATGTTCTTGTATCAAATATTTTAGGGGAATAGAACAGCCTCTGCTTTTTAGCAATTCCGACTTCACTGATGTCAGGGGTTTGGGGGGAATCTGAATTCTTCCGCTTTCTTGTAGTTTCAATAGGACTACCTCCGCGAGCCTCTGTTATGGCAGTCACACTATCCTTCAAATATGTTGTTCCACTGATACTTATGTTTTTTTTACTGTAATTTTTTAACCCTCTATTTGTAGATTTAATTATTTCCAGTTCATCCCTATATTTCGTAAAATAGGTATAGTTGACATGGATTTTGAAACACCTATGACGCATTTGCATATTTTTTGTTTTCACCGCCATTTATCGATCAATAACGGTTTACTTCATTGAAAAGTTAAGAATTAGACCTAATTTAAAGTGAAAATTTGCAAATGCGTTCATCATCAAAATGGTATACCATCCGAATAATAAAACAAATCAGCTTACCATTTATCAAGTAAATAGCGGGCAAATTCATTAATTAAATTTAGTTTCTTTTTACCCGTGGACCATCTTGCAAATACCGAATCCGAGAGGTAAACCGTATGACGCGTTTTGGCTGCCATTATTACCCGAACAGTACTCTCATCCCGAATAAAACTTACTAAGAAAACTTCACCCCTTTCAGCTACTCAAAGTGACAAGCGAAAACATTCGACTGTAGAATTTCAGTCAATTTCAAATTAAAGAGTCAATACGCACGAAAGATGCGCGCTCTCTGAGACTCTGACACTCGTTTCTATAAATATCATGATGCTATAGCTTTGAATGTGATAGACTTTCCTGTTGGTACGTACCGAGCTTGAAGAGGCGTGTATATTCTAAGAAAAGTCTTTATAATGGTACAATAGATTACCCGACCACTGTGGGGTAGCTAAGTTGTGAAAAAGGGAGTTACTTGTCGTTTTTAACCTTCCTGTACAAAAACCATGGAAAAATATACCTTCACTATATCACTCCAGCATCTATTGTATCTTATCTCCAAGGCGCATACATTTACCTATAGAGCCATCTATTTTAAAAAATGGAACTATATCACCAGTGTCAACATGCGATACATTCTTTAAAAGCCTTTTACTAAAAGTTTTGGCTTTATATTTTATTTAGAATTTAAAATTGCAAATTTTAAGGAGAGTTTTCTAAAGCTTAAAAAAATTTATTTTAAACTTTGAAGGTTTATAGTTTAGTTTAACTTAAAGCTTTAGTAAAATATGTTGATTACTGGCCCTCTTAATAAAATAATAATAAAATAGGGGGAGTATCTTGAGGAAATTTGAAAAATATTTTTTTTTTGAGAAAGAATTTAGTGTTAGGGCTACATAGCTCAAGCGAATGTAGAAGAATAAATTTGTTGTAACGGCTCATGGAGAGAGAACGCGAGAGAGAACGCAAGAGATAACAATAAAACAACTTTAGTTTATTACGCCATCAGACCGAATGCCCTTTTACATTGTTAAGATTTGGTATATATAGATAACTTAAAAAACATGTGATAGGTAAAAAACGATAACATATTAGTAGATTATTTTTTTTCCAATATTGGAGGAGTTCCAACACCTCCCCTTTTAAGTAAAATCGTAGGACTTCTGGCGGGGATCCATAATGAGTCTCTCGGGTATCTTCCTTACTCTTTCTGACCGCCGTACTTCCTCGGAGTCTGCGTCAGGTAAGTTGAACCGTACATGGCGTTCGGGAGCGGGCACTGTGGCCCCAGCAGGAACTCGGTCGGGATCTACTCTTCGGTCTGGGATGGGTAGATCGAAGGTGTCCATGAATACCGAGTAGGGATTTCCCTTAGGATCGTTGTTCAGACGGTGGTAAAGTTGATTGGCATGGAACTTCTTATTAGTGGCGTCATCCATAAGAACATCATAAACTACGCCTTTGACCGTTTGAATTCTCCCTGGATACCACGTCTTTGACTGGTGTTGCCGAGCATAGACTAGGTCTCCGACTTTGAAGGTGCGTCGTCGAGCTCCATGATGACGGTTGAATTGTCGTTCCATGGTTGGATTGCGTTCTGATGACGGAGAGACCGGCGGATGTAGGAGGTCTAGCTCTGTACGGAGTGTTCGGCCCAAGAACAGTTCGGCAGGGCTTTTCTGGTCTATACTGTAGTTAGGGGTTGAGCGATAAGACAGCAGGAAGACGTCTAGCATATAAGGGACATCTCCTTCGCCCTTGAGTTTCTCTAGTGCCCTCTTGAAGGTGTCCACGAAACGTTCCGCCTGCCCATTAGATTGCGGATGGTAGGGCGGGGAGAAGATATGCTGGATTCCTTTGCGGGAACAGAACGAGGCGAAGTCGTGTGAAGTAAACTGGGTTCCGTTATCGCTCACCAGTACTTCCGGATAACCATAGCGTGCGAAAAGGTTATTCAGGACGGATATGGTGGCGGATGACGTGGTGGTTTTCATGTCGAAAATCTCGGGATACTTGCTATAGGCATCGACGACTATAAGATACTGGTGGCCGTTATGGGGACCGGCGTAGTCGATGTGTATCCTCTGCCAGGCCTTCACGGCTTTCGGCCAGGAATGCAACAGAGTCTTGACAGGGAACTTTGCTGCAGAGCGACATTTGGAACATTTCTTCACGAAGTCTTCAATTTGAGCGTCCAGAAAAGGCCAGTAGGCGTGAGCGCGAGCCAAAGATTTCATCCTACTGGTTCCAGGATGTCCTCGGTGAAGTAGTTTCAGGACGGTTGCTCGTAATGGGTAAGGTATTACCACTCTATTCTGTAGAAGCACGCAACCCTGCTCGATAGTAAGCAGGTCCTTCCTTCTGTGGAATTGTTCGAGGGCAGTTGCCTCTGGTGTCGCTTGGAGATTCTTTAAGGTCGGCCAACCATTCTGAATATACCCGACGACTTTCTGTAAGACTGGATCCGCACGAGCAGAGGATTGAATGTCATGGAAGGTGACTGGAAGCTGTCGGACTATGGTCTCCACATCGTCTGTGACTTGAAGACTTGCGAGTACGATGTCGTCGTCCGGAGAGGAATGTGACGAGATAAGCCTGGACAAGGCGTCTGCCTGCCCGAAAGAGGTAGTCTTGCGATATTCTATCTTGAAGTCATAAGCGATAAGAATGAGTGCCCAGCGTTGAAGACGGTTAGCTGTATGGACCGGTACGCCTTTCTTGCTTCCAAAGATTGCTAGCAGCGGTTTATGATCAGTGAGCAGAGTAAAACGTCGCCCATAGAGCATTTTGTGGCACTTCTTGACCGCGAAGGTAAGCGCGAGACCTTCCTTCTCGATTTGACTATAGTTCTTCTCCGCCGGGGTCAATGACCGTGATACATGAGCTACAGCTTGAATTGACCCATCTGGCATGCGATGTTGGAAGACCGCCCCAAGTCCATAATCGGAGGCATCAGCAGCGACAATGATGTCCAGTGTAGGATCATAATGCGTTAAAAGGAGATCTGATTGAAGCGTCATCTTCAGTTCCTCGAAGGCGTGCTGACATTTAGGTGTCCAAGACCAAGTCCGTTTGGATTCCAATAATTCGTCCAGTGGTTGTCTCATGAAACGCATATTATTAACGAAGACCTGGTAATAGTTTACCATTCCCAAAAATGACCGTAACGTTGATAGGTCAACTGGTGCTGGCATGTGGACAATAGCCTTGATTTTCTCGGGGTCGGGTCGTCGACCAGCGCTATCAATGATAAATCCCAGATATTTTATTTGTGTCATGAATAGCTTACATTTCTCGAGGCGAAGGCGGAATCCATAGTCTTTAATGCGGGAGAGTACTTCTTTGAGGTGTCGCTGGTGATCTTCGAAGTTACTGCTGACAATGATTTTATCATCGAGGTAAGCGGTTGCGAATTCAAGTCCAGCAAGCATTTGGTCCATTATTGTTTGGAAAATCCCCGGAGCGGATTTCACCCCAAACGGAAGTCTCTGATATTGGAAGATTCCCAGGTGAGTGGAAATGGTACAAAGTGGTTTAGACTCGTCGTCCAGTTCTACTTGTAAGTATGCTTCAGATAGATCCAATTGGGAGAAAAGTTTTCCCCCGTTGAGTGTCGCAAATATGTCTTCCGGCAACGGTAATGGGTGTTGGTTGAGTTCTATGGTCTCATTCAGGCCGGTGGAAAAATCTGCGCAAAGACGGGTGGTGCCGTTAGGTTTTCTTACGCTTACGATTGGTGCTGCCCAATCAGTGTGCTCGACGGCTTTCAGGACATTTGACTCTTCCAGGCGTTTGATCTCCATTTCGATAGTTTTGCGAGCAGCGAACGGAACTGGCCTGGCTCTACGGTATACTGGAGTGCTTCCGGGTTTGAGAGTAAGGCGGGCTTTCGCTTTAGTACACAGCCCCAAACCGTCCTCAAAGACATCCGGAAACTCGTTCTTCAGCGTCGCAAGGCATTCGGCGACAGGTGAGGCAGTACAGAGGTTAATGGCTTGAGTACCGAGTCGGGAGCATTGTCGTAAGCTATCCAGAAGACCGAAGAAATCCAGGGTTTCCACTCCCAGTAGGTTTAGGGATCCGTCTTTTGCCAAGTAGAAGCTGTGTTGAATTTCTGCTGTCCCTGTTTAAATTTTGCCGTTGCTTTCCCAAGGAATGTAGTGCTTGATCCATCGAATAGCACTCCTTGCTCGCTACAGGGGGTTAACTTCGGCTTACCAATTCGTTCGTAAGTCGCCTCATTGATAATGTTGCCTTCCGCTCCACTGTCCAAGTAGAAAACTACGGGAACGTCGTTAACCAAGAATTCCCCCGTTATGAGTTTCGAAGGTCGCATGGAATTCAGGCTGACTGTATTTATCTGGCTTCTGTCTGGTTTCCGGTGTCCGGATACTCGTTTCTGATTTTCGCATTGACTAGCGAGGTGACCTATTCGAGAGCATTTATGGGATTCAGTCTTAGCGTGCGTGCATTCCCTGACCCAGTGCATCTCTCCGCATCGAAAACAGGCGTATGGCGGCGGTTTCGAAGATCTTTGAGATGACTTGGCTCTCCGCTTCTCGGGAGATCTGGAAGGATGCCGTACAGAAGTCTTCCGACGACGGAAGCTGTTGATCGGCGTGGCCTTTGCTTGGAAAACCGTCTGTTCAGTCTTCGTAGCGACGATGGTCAGGACTTCGTCAATTACATTCTTGAGTTCAATGTTGGCCTCGGTATTTAATCGTTGCAGGATTCTGGTTCGTATGGTTTCGTCTTCTGGTCGTGAGAGTCCACATAGGGAAACCAGAATTCCGAATTGATCTTCGGTCAAATCGGAGAAGTTGAAACGCTTTAGAAGTAGTTTAACGCGATTAAAATACGGGCCATAACCTTCATCCAAGTGACGCTGGATCCGCATTAGGTTGAATCTTTCTATGAAGAGTGTCTGTTTCTTCCCGAAAAGTTTCTTGAGGTTCTCTACTGTCGTTGCATACGAGTAGTCTGTTGGCTCTTTGGGCATACAGGACCGATAATACTCGCTGAAGGCTTCGTTAGACAGCTTCGAGACCAGATACTTGACTTTGGCAACGTCGGGCAGATTTGGGACACTAATATCCACGAGATAATCAAATCTCTTCAGCCATTGTTCCAATTTGTCGCCATCGTGCTCATCAGGCTCGAAGATTGGAATGTCAAGGCAAGCTATTGTGGATGTGGGTGCTGGAGTCGAGGTTGACGGACCGGCGGTTCCTGTTGTCTGGAGTAGAAGGTCGATGATCCTTTGGTTCTGCTTCTGGGACGCTATTTGCTGCTGCATAAACGCGTTCAACACGTCTCCCAGAGCGGACGAGGAGGAGGCCTCGGAGGATCCGCTTTCCTGCTTCGGCATGTTCCCGGAATCGGTATCGCGACTTTACCCGAAGTCCGTAACGCGACTATACACGAAGACCGTAAAGTGACATCCCACTTCTGACACCACTGTTGTAACGGCTCATGGAGAGAGAACGCAAGAGATAACAATAAAACAACTTTAGTTTATTACGCCATCAGACCGAATGCCCTTTTACATTGTTAAGATTTGGTATATATAGATAACTTAAAAAACATGTGATAGGTAAAAAACGATAACATATTAGTAGATTATTTTTTTTCCAATATTGGAGGAGTTCCAACAAAATTTATTATAGCTCTTATGATAAGAATTATACTTAGGATTATTCAATTTAATTTGATTAATATTGATAGGACTATTAGCTTGGGGTAAAACCCTAGTAAGGGGGTTATCCCCCTATATTCAATATTAGAGTATAAATTAAGATTTTATTTTTTTTTGTTGTAAATAAAGTACTATTGATTGAAATTATTTTTAAGGCCTTTATGGTTATAGAAGCAAAGATTAAGGATAAAGAATAAATTAAGAAATATATTATAACTATATTAGTTCTACATATTGTAGCACTAATTAGTCATCCTATATGTGCAATTGAAGAGAAAGCTAATATTTTCTTTGTTCTTGTTTGAAACAGCCCCCCAAATGACCCCCAAATAGTAGAGCTAATTAAGGTTAAGATAATTAGGCTGGATATTTTATTATGAATATTAAGAATTATTAAGGGTGCAAACTTTTGCCATGTTAAAAGTAATGTTATTATGTTCCAAGAAATATTTTCAGTGATAGAGGGCACTCAAAAATGAAAAGGTGCTGCCCCTAGTTTAGTTAAAAGAGCAATTGTGATAATATCTGTTCTTAGTATAAAAAATTGTTTTGAATTGAAAATAAAAGTAGAGCAGAAGAACTAATTGATTGAATAGTAAAATACTTTAGTGCTCTTTCTGATGTTAAAATTTTTTTTTGTTAATAATTAAAGGAATGAACCCAATGATATTTATTTCTATCCCCAACCAAATTGGAAACCATGAGGTAGCTCTAATTGAAATTAGAGTACCTAATAATATTATTATAATAAAAGATAAAGATGAAGGTTTTATTAACATTTAAAAAAGGAGGTGTTCTCATCTTTAGGGTATGGGCCTAAAAGCTTTAATTAGCTTACTTTTTTAGTTTAGACTATTTATAAGTTTTAAGTTATTAGGTTAATATATTTTTAGTCATAACGTGTTTTATTTTTTAGTCCTAAACAGTTTAATTTAGGCTTATAGTCTTATTATTATTTTAAAGTTTTATCTAAAGTTTAGAGATAGTAAATTAATGAGGCCTTGCTTTTATATATTAAATGAATTATATGTAGATTAAATAATTAAATACCGGCGAAAAACGTGCCAGCCGCCGCGGTTAGACGAGAGGTGTAAAATAAGATTATTTTTGAGGTAAGAAATTTTATGTGTTTTAGTAAATATTATTTTTATTTAGGTAAAATTTATAATTGTTTTATTTTACTAAAAAGTTTCTTAAAAGATTAGGTTTAAAAACTAGGATTAGATACCCTATTATTCTAATTTATTAAATCCCTTAAAGGATTAAACTAGGTAAATAAAATTAAAAATTTTGGCGGTGTTTTAACCAAGCAGAGGAACTTGCCCTTTAATTGATACCCCCCATAAAATCTTATTTTAGCTAATGTTCATATACCGTTGTTGTCAGTTTACTTTTTAAGAAAGATTGAGTTTTCAAAATAATTATTTAATTATAACTTCAAATCAAGGTGTGGTAAATGCTAAAAGGTGAGGTGAGTTACATTAATTTAACTTGTGGATTAATTTTAATGAAATTAAATTATAAAAGTGGATTTGCTAGTAAATTAAGAATAACATGCTTATTTGAAATAGGCTATAAAACATGTACATATCGCCCGTCACTCAGGTTCTTAAAGCTAGATAAGTCGTAACAAAGTAAGTTTAAGGGAACTTGAATCTAGATTAGCAAAATGAAGCTTTTATAGCAATTTATTTACACTAAGGAGATCTTCTTATTGAGAGGCATTTTGATTAGGTTAGTTTATTAATTAAGTTTTCTAGTTTTATTATTAAAAATATTTATTTTAAATACTTATTATTATTAAAGAAAAATTTTATTTGCTTGTTCCGTGAGGGAAAATAATTTTATGGTTATAGAATAAATTAAATGTAGTACCTTTTGTATCAGGGAATTTTAATATTTAAAATATTTTTTTTTCCCGAAAAAAATAAGAGTTATATAAATTTAATTAAACAGTTAACTGTGACAAAAGTTAATTAGATTTTTATATAGTAGTGAGATGTTATCCGTTTTTTTTATATCTGGTTTCTTTAAAAATTATTTTAGATAGGTGTTTAGATTTTGTTATTTTTAAATATTTAATTTATTAGGGCTAAGCTTAGTATTTTAATAATTATATAACAATACTAATTTATAGGTATGTAGGCTTTAAAGTGGCTATTTGTTTAATAACATATGTTTATTATAAATTTATATTAATTAAATAAAAAGAAGGTTAAAAAATTTAAAATTTTTTTATAATGAGATTATTAGTAGAAAAGGATTTTTAATAAGTTTAAAAGGTACCTTTTAAATAAAATTATATTTTTTTAAGGAACTTGGCAAAATATTTTTTCGACTGTTTATCAAAAACATTTTTTTAAGGTATTAAATTAAAATAAGCCCTGCTCTATGATATTATTATTTATTAAATAGCCGCAGTATACTGACTGTGCAAAGGTAGCATAATCATTTAGTCCTTAATTGGGATCTTGTATGAAGGGGTTAACGAAAATTAGCTGTCTTAAAAAAATACTTTGAATTTTAATTTTTTGTAATAATGCAAAAATTTATTTAAGGGACGATAAGACCCTATAAAGCTTTATTTTAAGTAAAATCCAGTTTTAGACATATTATTTTATACTAAAAATTTTACTGGGGTGGTATGTTAAAGTCAAAACTAATATATTTTAAAATTTTTGATCCAATTTTATTGATAAGAAGATTAAGTTACTTTAGGGATAACAGCATAATCCATTTAGGGAGTTCAAATCGAAGAATGGGATTATGACCTCGATGTTGAATTAAAATTTCTTTAGGGTGCAGGAGCTTTAAAAGATAGTCTGTTCGACTAGTAATATTTTACATGATTTGAGTTCAAACCGGTGTAAGCCAGGTTGGTTTCTATCTTTAGTTAATTATTTATGGATTAAATTAGTACGAAAGGATTTTTTAATCAAAATTATTTTAAAAAAATACCTTATAAAAATAAAGGGTGGCTATGATAAAGCTAACAAAGTTTTACTCTTTTTTAGTCTCCATTTTGTCAGATTGATTGAGTTAAATTTAGAATTTAATTAGGGGTGAAATTTATAAAGCCCAAATGGGATCCTTGAAAAATGTTATCTTTGATAGTATACATTTTATTGTAAATAAAACTTATTTAAAATAGACTTTAATGTTTTTTAAGTATACCATGTTCACATGAAAATTGAATAAGTTCCTTAGATAAAATACAAATTAACCCAAAAATTAAAAGCAGACATTCTGACATTTCTAAAAATTGTCCAGAGGCTCTCCTTATTATAAATAAACACATTGTCATATTTAATACTAATTTAAAAGTTTACGTTATGACATTAAAATATTATTTATGTCTTTTACACCCTTAATTTTTAAGGGTTTTAAAAAAAATATTAAGGGTGTAAAAACTTCTTTTATTTTTAAACTATCTATTTATCTTTTATATTAAAGTGTATTAATAACGTGTGTTTATTAATTTGTAAAAATTATTATTGTAAAAAATAAGGGGTATATATAATAAATATCAAAGTTATTAAAATAAAATTTAAGAGATATAAGGGCTTTTAGGGCTAGGCCCTAAGTTTTGGTGTTTTAGCACGTTATTTTTTGAAAGTAAAAGAAATAAATATACTATTAGACTTATTAGAAATTGAATAATGAATACTTTAATTAATGTGGCAGATTAAGTGCGATGAATTTAAGCTTTTCTCTTTAATAATAGTATTATTGAGTTATGTGTTTTTGTTAGTTTGTATATTAATTAGAGTAGCTTTTTATACTTTATTAGAGCGAAAAATTTTAGGGTATATTCAAATTCGAAAAGGTCCAAATAAAGTAGGGTTTATAGGGTTATTAGTTATTACAGCCTTTTGCTGATGGTTTAAAGTTAATAGTTAAGGAGCAGGTATGACCTTATTTAAGAAATAAAGGTTTATTTTACTTAAGACCTATTTTAGGTTTATTTTTGGCTTTTATTTATTATAGTTTATTTTTATTTATTTGGGAAGGTTTTAACCTAGTTTGGGGAGTGGTCTTATTTTTAGTTATTTCTAGTCTAGGGGTTTATCCTTTATTAGGTTGTGGTTGGAGAAGTAATTCAGCCTATGCTATGTTAGGTTGTTATCGTGCTGTCGCCCAGACAGTTTCTTATGAAGTTAGACTAGCTTTAATTTTATTGTCTTTAGTAATTTTACCTGGGGATTATAATCTTTTTACTTTTGATTCTTTTGGTGCCACTAAGTTTGTATTATATTTTTTATTATTATTCATCTGAGTAATTTCTTGTTTAGCTGAGACTAACCGTAGCCCCTTTGATTTTGCTGAAGGGGAATCAGAGCTTGTATCTGGTTTTAATATTGAATATGGAGCAGGAAGCTTTGCTTTAATTTTTATTGCAGAATATTCTAATATTATTTTTATGTGTATTTTTACTCTTTACTTATTTTTTGTTTTAAATTTAAGTTTTTCTTTATTAGTCTTATTTTTAATATTTGTTTTTTTATGAGTGCGTGGTTCTTTCCCTCGTTTCCGTTATGATAAGTTGATGATGCTAGCATGAAAGAGATTTTTACCCTTGGTTTTAGGTTTTTTCTTATTTGTGTTTGGGGTAGTATTAGTCAAGTTTCAAATTTTGAAAATCGTTAGGTGTTAACCTATTCAATGCTTTCAAAACAAATGCTTAAAATTAGCTAAACGATTAAATTTTTTTGATTAGGTTGTCTTGCATTAAGGTAAGCAAAGGGTTAATAATAAAATAAGAAAAATATAATACCGTAAGAACTTGCCCTATTATTAGGTTAATAAAATTAGGATGTTAGCTCATGACCAAAATAGAATTTGGTTTAGAGGGTAAAACTGTAGTGTTTGAAAATTTCTTTTTATTAAAGGTATAACTATTAGGATAGCAATAGATAATACTAAGGCTAAGACACCCCCCAGTTTATTAGGAATAGATCGCAAGATTGCGTAGGCGAATAAGAAGTATCATTCCGGTTGGATATGTAAAGGGGTTACTAAGCTATTTGCAGGGTTGAAATTCTCAGGATCTCCTAGAAGGTTAGGAGAAATTAAAACTAGGGAGATGAATAAAGTTAGTACGATTGAGTATCCTAAAACATCTTTAATAGTGAAGTAAGGGTGGAAAGGGATTTTGTCAATATTTCTTTTTAAACCTAAGGGATTATTAGAACCTTTCTGGTGAAGAAAAACGATATGAATAAAGATTATTGCTGCTAAGATAAAAGGAAGTATAAAATGTAGAGTGAAGAATCGTGTTAGAGTGGGGTTATCAACTGAGAAACCCCCTCATAATCATGTAACTAAGCTTCTTCCAATATAAGGAATGGCAGAGAATAGGTTAGTAATTACTGTGGCCCCCCAAAAAGATATTTGTCCCCAAGGTAACACATAACCTAGGAATGCTGTAGCCATTAAAATGAATAAGATGATAACTCCTGTCATTCAAACAGTAGAAGACTTATAAGACCCATAATATAATCCTCGCCCAATGTGTAAATAGATGCAGATAAGGAATAAGCTAGCCCCATTTGCATGCGCAAACCGGAATATCCAACCTATATTTACATCTCGTATAATATGGGATAATGAATTAAAAGCTAGGTTTACATCAGCGGTATAGTGTATAGCTAAGAAAATTCCTGTTATGATTTGGAGGATTAAGCATAAAATTAGAAGGGACCCAAAATTCCATCAATAAGAAATATTAGAAGGTGCTGGGAGATCAATTAGCGCAGAATTAATTACTTAAATTAGTGGGTGAGTTTTTCGAATTGGTATTGTCATTTAATTAAAATTGTGATCGTAAAGGCCCTGTTTTAATTTTTGTGATTTGTACCACGGCAATTAAGGTAATAAATAAATATGTGGCGCTTAATGTAATTAGAGTAGGGTTTCTCATTAGTAATATAATTTCATTTGGTTTGTTAGAACTCAATGGGTAAAATTCTTCAAAAATTTTTATTATTATTGTGATTAAAATTGAAGCTAGGGTTAGTAGTTTAAGATGCTTAGTGTAGATAGGCTCATTTGGGGCAATTGAAGCTTTATAAATAAACAGGATAATTAAGCCCCCTAAAAGTATCAAAATAATTATATATCCAAATAGTGAAATATTTGTGGCTGTAAAGGTTATTACTGAAATAATAATAACGGATCTAATCAATCTTAGGATAATAACTAGGGGGTGAATTGTGTATATACTAAGTAATATCAATAAGGTTAATAGTACAGGAAAAATAAGTTTTAACCCGCAACAAATTGAAACAAAGCTGCAAATTTCAGATCTTATAAATTTTTGAGCGCTCTTTAACGTGATGTGGTCTCCCACACTCTCCCAATCGAGAAAACATTTAATAACTCCGGTTCTACTTAACCGATTAACACGCAATTAGGCTTCAATTGTAGATCACCTTCAACCACATAATTCATCTCTTAAGATATTTTGCCCTACAACTAACCGGAAGTTCACATTCTGACCCTGAAGATTTGCCTCATATAAAAAATGGGGATTTAGAGCATTTATGGTTTCTATTTTCAGAATACGTTTCCAAAATCGATATCTATTTTTCCAATCCGCCGCCATCTTAAAAAATGGCGCCCAGAAATGTAAAATATATTTTCTATGTAATGAAGTACGCGCGTTTCAACCGATTTCACAAATATTTAGTACACTGTTTTGCTTTAACCTTGAGACGGGCTGAATGGTCTTTCGGGTTAGATTTTTTGCCATCTTTTAAAATGGCGCCCAGTAATGTAAGAAAATATTCTCTATGCAAAAAGTCCGCGCGTTTCAACCGATTTCACAAATATTTAGTACAATGGTTTCCTTTAACCTATAGACGGGCTGAAAGGTCTTTTGGGTTCGATTTGTTGCCATCTTTTTTAATGGCGGCCAAAAACTTAAAAACCCTTCTTTATGGAATAATGTCCGCGTGAAAAGTAATAAAAAATATCCCGACGGGCTGACGGACTGTGCCGAGTGCCTTCGCTCCTACGGTGCTACAAAAATATTAGTCATCAGTAAAATATACACATTATTTATATCATTTTAGATGGAAGTTCTAATTACACGCGAGCGACGCCGCGGGTAACGGCTAGTTAAACATGTAGTTCCTATTTCTGACAAATTTTGTTTCTTTTCTGACAAGAGCTATAATGTATAGTACGGAAGAGGGTAAAACAGCCTTTGTACCATCATAAAACTTAATGTTTTAATAAACCATTCTTCGCCCACACTTGTCAAAAAAGCGTGTAACAAAGTTGACAAGACCAAGTGTATACTTTAAATGAAGATTATGGAATTGAGCTTTTGAATTAGCTTCTCTTCCACCAACAATTGCGGCAGCAAAGCAGCATTCAAATAGAGTTTATCACCAAGTTCAAACGTGGTTTGGAAGCAGCCTAAATGCTAGAGAATGGGGTTGGAGACAGGTAGGATCTGAACTCTAACCAATCGTTACCACTCTATAACCTGCTCCAGCTGAGCTTCTGCAGATGATCCCTCGTAAATGCAAGGAAGACTGTGACTTGAAATGTGAATGCGGTAAAACTGGTCCAGTCTGTACTTCAATTTGTAGACAATGCAAGGGAGTATCTTGTTCAAATAAACATAGAGATTTTGAGGCTAAACCTCAAGAATAGGACTATGATTAAAATTAAGCATAACCAATATTGATAAACATACTAATATACAAGTTGGTAAACCAAAATAAACCTCTCCGATACGAGACGCAATTAATAATATTAAGAAAATATTTAAGAAAATATAATTGATATTAATTACTTTAGTCGACAGTAGTTTAACGTAATTTTATTGAAGTCATTTTAAGAAACTTAATTGCTAAAATAATTTTAAACATAGCTATTGTTGACGTTTAACAATTTTTGGAAATTTAGGGTAAATAAGGCGACTGATTCACAATAAATGATAAGAAATCCGCAATTGCATGAACCTTTGGTTGAAGCCCTGCAATTGGGAGGCTAGACGTTTCTCGTAACCCTAGCCGATCGCCACGCACCTCTTGATCCTAACGTTGGGAGTAGAAGCCAAAAATTATACTGCGAACACGTTTGCTCCAATTTGCCAACTGCGAACGCAGTGACCGACACACACAGACAGACACCCCCCCCATTCACGTCCACTATAATACCTCTCCGTGACGTCATCGTCACTTAAAGAGGTAAAAATATAATGGGAATAATATATTTTAGGTTTAAAACCCGCTTTGCATTTATTTCGCTTGAAACCGTTTCGAAATACTCAAAAATTAGATTTGCCTTACCTTCCGGGCTGGATTGTGAACTTCCGGTTAGTTGTAGGACAACATATCTTAGGATGAATTATGTGTTTGAAAGTAATCTACAATTGAAGCCTAATAACTTGTTAATCGGATTAGTAGAACCAGAGTTATTAAACTTTTTCTCGATTTTGGAAATGTATTCTGAATATAGAAACCATAAAATGCTTTAAATTCCCAATTTTATATGTGGCTAATCTTCAGAGTCAGATTGTGAACTTCCGATTAGTTGTAGGACAAAATATTTTAAGAATTGAATTATGTGTTTGAAGGTGATCTACAATTGAAGCCTAATTACGTGTTAATCGGTTATGTAGAACCGGAGGTATTAAACGTTTTCTCGATTTCGTCCGCCATTTTCCAATATGGCGGAAATTCCTCCAATGGGAGAGTGTGGGAGACCACACCACGTTAAAGATCGCCCAAAAATCTATAAGATCTGAAATTTTCAGCTTTGTTTCAATTTGTTGCGGGTTCCCTCTTTTTTTGGGCTAAAATGACTGTACTATAATATGAAAAGTAAAATTTTTAAGAGATAGTTATAAGTTATAATATTAATTTTGGGGATTAAAGTTACTGTGCGGTTCTCTTAAAGCTTTAAGAATTAGTTCTATTTTGGTTTACAAAACCAAGGTTTTATTATAAACTATTAAAGCTTAAATGGTTATATTAAATTTTTATGTTTTTTGTTTATTTTTTGGGGGATTACTATGTGTAGTGTTAAGACGTTATCATTTGTTAGTAGTAATTTTGAGACTAGAATTTTTAATATTATCTGTTTTTTGTTGTTGGTATTTTCATTATCTGGTGGGGTAAATAATTGTATTATAATAATGTTAATCTTTTTGTAGTAGTATGTGAAGGAAGTTTAGGTCTGGGAATTTTAGTGAGATTAGTAAAGGGATATGGTGGAGAACTTTGTAGCTCTTTAAATTTACTTCAATGTTAGCTTTTATTTTTTTTGATTTTCTTTAATAGTTCTTAGAATAAAATTACCCTATTATATTTTGTTAACCTTATTAGGCCTATCTTGTTTAGGTTGAGTAATAGTTTATCCTATAGAAGGGGTTTCTCAGATTTCTATAGTTTTTGCGTGTGACTTATTAAGCTATTCTTTAGTTTTTTTAACCCTTTGAATTTTATATTTAGGTTTATTAGCCAGAGGCGGAATTAAAAGGGAAAATTTTAATTTTTTATTATACAAAGTTTTATGTGTATTTATATTATTAACTTTAGTGTTCACTTTTCTAGCTATAGATTTATTATATTTTTATTTTTCTTTTGAAGCTTCTTTAGTTCCTCTTTTGTTATTAATTGTTGGGTATGGTTTCCAACCAGAAAAGCTAAAGGCTGGGGTTTATATGCTATTTTATACTATATTTGGTTCTCTACCTCTCTTATTGGGATTGTTATGGATAGGGAGGGATTTAGGTACTATAAATTTTTTTATTATAGCCTGAGAAGTCTAAGGAGTTCTTCTTATTTATTTTTTTTTATTTATTTAGCTTTCTTAATTAAGTTACCTGGGTATATAGTGCATTTATGATTACCAAAGGCTCATGTAGAAGCACCTGTTTTTAGGGGGGTATGGTATACTACGGTTAATCCCTTTATATTTAGGGTTTTTAGTTGAGTAAGGGGATATTATTTTATCTTTTTTTTAGGGGGGGGGGGGTAATTATAAGATTTGTATGTTTGTCCCAAAGAGATATAAAGGGGTTAGTTGCTTATTCTTCAGTAGGGCATATAAGTATATTTCTTGGGGGTGTTTTTAGATTATCAGTTTATGGTTATTTTGGCTCAGTTATTATAATACTTTCCCATGGATTTACTTCTTCTGGGTTGTTTGATATTGTAAATATGATTTATGAGCGTTTACATACACGAAGACTTCTCCTTCTTCGTGGTTTAATCTTAGTTCTACCTAGTTTTTCATTTTTGTGATTTATTTTAAGTGTAAGAAATATGGCTGCTCCTCCTTTTCTAAATTTAGTAGGGGAATTGTTTCTTTCATTTGGGATAGTTCAAGTTAGATGCTGACTAATATTTCCTTTAGGGTGTATATTTTTTTTGGCTGGATGTTATTCTTTATATTTATTTTCTTTGAGCCAACATGGTCGATTTTGAACTTTTAGAAGATTCCACCCAAGAAGTTTAAGGGAAAATTTGGTTTTATGGGGGCATATTTATCCATTGTTATTATTAGTTTTAAATTTGGGTCTTATTATTTACTTAAGTAGTTTAATAAAAAAATTTAATTTGTGGGATTAAAGATAGGTCTCCTTTTAAGTAAATGTCAAATTTTTTTATTTGAGCTGGTTTTTTATTATTTATTTATTTTTTTTTATGGCTTTGTATTTATTAATAACTGGGCAAGTATTTTCGTATGAGTATGAATTGTTTAGAACTTCTGGGAGTGGGGGTTTTATTTTATTATTTGATTGAGTGGGGGTTGTATTTTTATCTGTTGTTCTTTTATTTTCTTTTTTTGTGTTTGTTTAGAGTCATTCTTATATGATAGGGGATGGTAGAGAGGTACGTTTTTTTTCTTTAGTTTTATTATTCATTCTTTCAATAGCTTTATTAGTCTTGAGTCCCAACCTAATAAGTTTACTATTAGGTTGGGACGGTTTAGGTTTAATTTCTTATGTCTTGGTAATTTATTACCAAAATATTCGTTCTTTTAATGCAGGTAAATTAACAGTTTTGAGAAATCGGGTAGGGGATGTAGGGATTCTTTTGGGTATTCTTGCGATAGTAAATTTGGGGGGCTGGGATTTTATTTTTTTTAATAGTTTAAATTTGGATTTTTTATCTGTTTGGTTATTTAGTTGTATTTTTTTAGCAGCCATAACTAAAAGAGCACAAATTCCTTTTTCTTCTTGACTCCCAGCAGCTATAGCTGCCCCCACCCCTGTTTCTTCTTTAGTTCATTCTTCTACTTTAGTAACAGCTGGAGTTTTTTTATTAATTCGTTTTCATGAACTTTTTTTATTCAGAGTGTATGGTAGGGTAATAATATATATTTCATTATTAACTTTATTAATGTCAGGGGTGGGGGCATGTATAGAAATAGATTTTAAAAGGGTCATTGCTTTATCAACTTTAAGTCAGTTAGCTTTAATAATGTTTAGTTTATCTTTAGGTCTTTGGGAGTGAGCTTATTTTCATATATTGACTCATGCAATTTTTAAGGCTTTATTATTTTTATGTGCTGGTTCAATGATTCATGGGGGTAATGGATTACAAGATATTCGGATATTAGGGGGTTTGTTAAATTTTTCTCCTATGCTAGGTTATGGTATATTGTTAAGTTTTTTAAGATTAGGGGTATCCCTTTTAGTTGTGGTTTTTATTCAAAGGATTTAATTATTGAGTTATTTTTAATAGAGGGGTGTGGGTTATTATATATTTTTATTTTTTTTAGGGGTTTTTTCAACAATTATTTATAGATCCCGTTTAATTTATAATTTGTTATTAAATGGGTATATAGGGGTAAATTTTTTTAATTACTCTGAAAGAAAAGAGATAAACGTTTCTATTTTTTTCCTTTCAGTACTAGGGGTAAATTTTGGTGGTGTAATGAGTTGATTATTATTTGATTATAGTGATTTAGTTGTTTTGTCTCTTGGTGATAAAATATTTACGTTAATTGGTGTTTTTTTAATTTTTTGGTTTTGATTGCCAATTAGAGAAATGTCCATAAATCTTTATCGTAGAATTATTTTTTATTATTTTATTTCTATATGGTTTTTATTAAGTCTGGCTTCGTTTTTTATAAGTAATTTTTTTAAGCTTAATAGAGTTTCTTTTGTAAAAGGAGATTTAGGTTGGGGAGAAATTTTTGGGGGATTAGGAGTTGAAAAATTTTTATGTTTATGAGGGGGTGTTTTTCAGCGGATATATTATAATACCTTGTTTGTTCAAATTCTTTTACTTTTACTTTTATTAGGTTTAATTTTTTTATTAAGTTTTTATTTAAGTAGTTAAATTTATAATATGATTTTGAAGCAGTCAAGATAGAAGGGATTCTCTTAAATAAATTAAATTTTTTGTATTTCTAACTTTAGAGTATTTTGATTATGAAAAAATCAGGTGTTTTAATTACACTATAGAAAAATTAGAAGTTATGTTTTTGAGTAATAAACAGAGTTAAAGTTAGCGGCTTTAAAAATTTTAACTTCTTTAGAAGGACTTTATTAGTCTTTATTCTTATTAACATTAAGATACCTCCTTATTGGTTTCTTCTAAAATAAGAATGTTAATTCAAATTTTCAGGTCGAAACTGAATGTGATATAATTTCACTTTTATTAAAAGGCTAGGTGGGGAACAATTTCTAAGTGCAAATTAGATTTTATAAATTTTAAATACTAACCTAAACTCAACTTAATCTCCCTTCTTTTCATTCATGAAGTAATCCTAGAGTGACAATAAAGATTAATCTAAACACTGAGATTCTTATAATATAAGATTTAAATAGGAATAAAGGTGAAGGTATAATTAAGATGATTTCTACATCAAAAATAAAGCAATTAAGAAAAACTGTAAAGAGAAAGGTACTCGAGTTTTATAAGAAGGGTTAAATCCACATTCGAATGGAGAATTTTTTTCTAGGGAAGGGTTTTGTAATTTGGCTAGATTTGAGGATAGTAGTATGACTATTATTCTTAGAATAAGAGCTGTTGTAAGCATTAATATAAATATTATTTATTTTTAAATAAAACTTTTTAGTTGGAAGCTAAATGTACTTTTTATACTAAATAAATACCCTCCTCATCAATAGATTAAAGAATATAATAATAGTCATACTACATCAACAAAATGTCAGTATCATGCTGCTGCTTCAAACCCAAAATGGTGAGTTTTAGATAAGTGGAGGTTAGCTAATCGGATTATTGTAATTAGAAGAAAGGTGGTCCCAATTAACACATGTAATCCATGAAATCCTGTCGCCACAAAAAATGTAGTGCCATAAATTGAATAAGCAATAGTAAAAGGGGCTTCAATATATTCTCAGGCTTGTAGAATAGTGAAATAGCCCCCTAGTAAAATAGTCACTAAAAGTGATTTTTTAGCTTGGCTTAAGTTATTATTTAGAATACTATGATGTGTCCATGTAATTGAAATCCCAGAAGATAGGAGGATAGTTGTATTTAATAGTGGAATTTGTAAGGGATTAAAAGGTTCAATTCCTTTTGGGGGTCATATCATTCCAATTTCTACATTTGGTGATAGACTTCTATGTAAAAATGCCCAAAAAAATGAAACAAAAAAAAATACTTCAGAGATAATAAATAGGATTATTCCTCATTGTAATCCAATAATAACTTTAGATGTATGGTTCCCTTGAAGTGTAGCTTCTCGGTGAATGTCTCGTCATCATTGGAATCTTGTAATGATAATTAGGAAAAATCCTAGGGTTATAAGTAGAGGAGATTTAATGTGAATTCAACTAATTGTTCCAGATGTCATAAATAGTGCTCCTAGGGCAGCGGTGAGAGGTCAAGGGCTTTGGTCAACAATATGGAATGGGTGGAAATTTTTCATAAGGTAGTTAATGTACTTCTGTTGTGTACAATGAGATTAAGATAATAAATACATAACCTTGGATAATAGCTACGGCTAGTTCTAAAGTTAGTAATACTAATTGTGTATTAATAATTAAAAAGTTATTTTTTATATTTATAATTGTACCTTGGTTCCCCAATAAAGTTAATAAAAGATGTCCAGCAATTATGTTAGCTGATAGCCGGATTGAAAGGGTAATGGGTCGGATGATGTTTCTTACAGTTTCAATTAAAATTATAAATATTATTAAAGCTGGGGGTGTACCATTAGGTAGAAGATGGGCAAATATTTTATTTGTATTATTAATCCAGCCGAATAGTATTAGAGTTAGTCATAGGGGTAAGGCTAAGGTCAATGAAATTACTATATGGCTTGTAGCTGTAAAAATGTAGGGTATTAAACCTATTAGATTAATAATTGCTAGGAGTCAAATTAATCTTAAAATTAGACTTGTGATCCCATTAGTAAATGTCCAATTTAAAAGATTTTTAAATTCTAGGTGTAAAGTGTAAAAAAATTTTTTTGTAATAATTGAGAAACGATTATTTTTGGTCCAAAAAATGTGGGGTAGTATAAGAGATGGGATAAATAGGGATAATCAGTTTATTGATAAATTAGATGAAGTTGAGGGGTCGAATGTAGAAAAAAGATTTGTTATCATTTTCAGTTTAATGTTTTTTTAATATTTTTTTTCTAAGATGTTTTTCTGATCTTAGGGATTTATTAAAAGTTATGTTAATTAGATTTAATATGGTTAGAGTGAGAGGGAGAAGTGATAGTAATCATCAGTTTATAGGGAATATTTGAGGTATTAAGAAAAACTTAAAGTAATTATATCTTGACAAGATATTGTTATAAGATTTTAACTATTTTCTTTCATTAAGGGGGAAATTCCCATAGTATGGTTTAAGAGACCATTGCTTAAAAGTTTCAGCCACTTAATGAGTCAGAATTGTTAATTCAGTTGATAAAATGTTTAACAGGGATTCTTTCAATGATAATAGGTATAAAACTATGGTTAGCCCCACAAATTTCTGAACATTGCCCAAAGAATAAACCTGAACGATTAGAGATTATAGGCACTTGATTAATTCGTCCTGGTATAGCATCTGCTTTAATTCCTAGGGAAGGTATTGCTCAAGAGTGGATTACATCAGCTGCAGTAATTAGTATTCGGATATTAATATTTGTAGGAATGATTGTTCGATTATCCACATCTAATAATCGGAATGTTGATATTGGTATTTCTTCATCTAAAGGAGTTATGTAAGAATCAAATGAAATTTGTTTGAAATCTGAATATTCATATGATCAGTATCATTGGTGTCCAATTGTTTTAATTGTTAAATTAGGTCTTCTGGTTTCATCTATTAAGTATAAGATTTGTAATGATGGGAAAGCGATAAAAATTAGTATAAAAGCTGGCACGATTGTTCAGAATGTTTCAATTTCTTGCCCTTCTAAAAGATATCGATTAAAGGATTTATTAAATAAAGTATTTGTTAGTATGTAAGCTACTAAAATAGTAATTAATGTAAGGATAACTATTGTATGATCATGAAAAAATATTATTTGTTCTATGATAGGGGAAGCAGCATCTGGGAATAAAATTTTGTTTCAGGTTGCCATTATGTTTTAAGTAATAGCTAATTGGCTATAGGTATGGTCCTCTGGAGGAAGGGGGTTATTCCACTCAATAGAAGAGGGTATATGGGATGAAAATAAGATTAATCGTTGGGATACTAAGCTTTCTCAAATGATAAAAATGAAGAAAATTAAGGCAATAGTTGAAAGTATAGAGCCCAGGGAAGAAATTACGTTCCATGAAGTATAGGCATCTGGGTAATCTGAGTATCGTCGAGGTATCCCATTTAAACCTAAGAAATGTTGGGGAAAAAATGTTAAATTAACTCCCAAAAATATAATTATAAAATGTGTTTTTAGTCATCGGGGGTTTATTGCAACTCCTAAAAATAAGGGGAATACCCCCAATAATAGCAAACACCGCCCCTATAGATAAAACATAATGAAAATGAGCAACTACATAGTAGGTGTCATGAAGCACAATATCTAATGATGAGTTAGCTAAGATCACACCTGTTAATCCTCCAATAGTAAATAAGAATACAAAACCTAAAGCTCAATATAATGATGGATCTATATTTAGCTTTGCACCATGAATTGTGGCTAGTCATCTAAAAAATTTAATACCTGTTGGTACTGCAATAATTATTGTGGCTGCTGTAAAGTAAGCTCGTGTATCAACATCTATTCCTACTGTGAATATGTGGTGGGCTCACACAACAAAACCTAATACCCCAATTGCTAATATAGCATAGATTATCCCTAAAGTTCCAAAAGGTTCTTTTTTTCCTGTTTGGTGACTAATGATATGAGAGATTATTCCAAATCCAGGTAGGATAACAATATAAACTTCTGGGTGCCCAAAAAATCAAAATAAATGCTGGTAAAGAATAGGGTCTCCTCCTCCTGCGGGTTCGAAGAAGGATGTATTAAAATTCCGATCTGTAAGAAGTATTGTGATAGCACCTGCTAAAACAGGTAAAGATAGAAGAAGTAAAATAGCTGTAATTTTTACTGATCAAACAAAAAGAGGTATTCGTTCTATAATTATTCCTTGTGTTTAAGGTTTCCCACAGTTCGGTTCAAATCGGTTTTGGACTAAAACTGAAACTGAACTGAAACGTTTCAGTTATGATTTTCAAGAACTGAAACTGAACTGAAATTATCAGTTCGGTTCAGCCAGGAAACCGAACTGATCAGTTCAGTTTTCAGTTATAACTGAACTGAACCGAAAACTCCTTCAGAGATTATCAAGAAGAAAAATACGGTGTCAGAGGCCCAAAATCCCCAGATTGTAACTATTAACCGCTAACATTTTCTACTACTACTATTTTGGAATCGTCAAGTGCCATACCTTAAAAGTCATGTTTATTTCACTAACTACTAATTATTAACAATTAGCAATTAACCTTTGACTAGTTAACTAATTATGATACCCTTTTTAGTTACTAATTATTGGTATTCTTTTAGCCTGTGTCTCTCTGCAGAGGGTTCCAGCTAATCGCGGGACTTAAATTAATATAATTAATTAATATTAATATAAATAAAATTTAATATTAATTTATTTATTATAATATTAATTATTATTAATATAAATACTAATAAATAATTAATATTATATTATGCGTAATTAAATATACGCGACATAAATGATGAAATATACGCGACAGAAATAATTTAACTCTACGCGACACTAATAAGGTAACTTTACGCGACACATCCCCCAAAATATCATACAGCATGCAATACTAAACGATGCCAGTTTTCTATTGTTCTACTAATGTTTGCGGGAACGTATTGATATCGTTTCCCGCGATAGATCGAAAGAGTACTTAACTATCTCTTCAGTTCAGTTTTTATCAGTTCAGTTTAAGAAATAAACCGAACCGAACTGAAAACTGATCAGTTTGGAGATGTGCAAACTGAAACTGAACTGAAGCAATCAAATCAGTTTAGTCCCTAAACTGAAACCGAAAATAACTGAACTGAACCGAAAACTGAACTGTTTGAACTGAACTGTGGGAAACCTTACTTGTGTTCGTATATTGATAATTGTAGTAATAAAATTGATAGCACCTAAAATTGAGGATACACCTGCTAAGTGTAATGAAAAAATAGTTAGATCGACAGATGCTCCTGTATGAGCAATATTTCTTGATAAAGGGGGGTATACTGTTCACCCTGTTCCTGCCCCGTTTTCTACTATTGTTGATGATAGTAATAGTAAAAAAGAAGGGGGAATGTTGTTGTTTGACGCAAGAACGACTCTGGGTTTAACTGGTTATAAACTCTTTACTAAGTTAATTAAAACATTTAAGTTAATTTCCGGGAACGCTACTGACAACTGATATCTGTGAACTGACGACTGAGAACTGATCAACTGTGAACTGAGAACTGATAACTGTTATCGGAATGTTATCCGGTTATATAGTTAAGGCATCGCGATAAAAAATAAAGATTACAAGAATGACCGCGATGCATAAAAAAATACAAGTGTAGAAAATATAATCTGGATATAGATAAAAAACAACCGGTATTATCTCTAATTTACAACAGTCCCTCTTAATATCGGTGGTTTCAATCTTCAATCCAGGGGGTGGTCATTTAATTATTTCCTGTCCAAGGGCTTTGACGCAGAAGAGGTGCTTCGGACGGAACAGGCTCTTTGTACAGACGTCAGCTGGCATTCCCTCTGTTGGTAGATTCCGCAAGGCTATTTGTCCCTCTTCTTCCAGGTCGCTGGTCCATTTCTTTGCTCTGGCAATGATTGACTTGTCGAACCGGGTTGACTTGACGATTTCTTCGAGGGATTCTGTTAATCCTTCCGGGACGACCATATATATTTCTTCCTCGAGTTCGCCATTAAGATAGGCCGTGACGACATCCATTTGGTGGACTTCCAAACCGCAAGGGCCATGAGCAGTCTTATGGAGCTGGATCTAATGACGGGTGCGAACGTCTCTTGGTAGTCGATCCCTGGTCTCTGGGCAAAACCTTTCGCTACGAGCCTGGCTTTCCTTTTCTCTACTTAGCCGCTGGGTAAGTACTTCGTTCGGAAGACTAGGCGATTTCCAAGGACCTTCTGGTTTTCCGGACAGTCAACGATGTCCCAGGTTTCGCACTTGATAAGCGAAACGAACTCTTCCGTTACTGCTTTCCTCCAATCGTTCGCGTACGGAGAAGCCAGGGCTTGCTTCATGGACAAAGGTTCTGATAAGATGGCTAGGTTTGCTGACTCATCGGACAGGGTTTCTTGCTCGTCAGTAGCCTCTTCAGTAGACTCTTCTGAGACGCTCGGAATCATGTTGAACGATTTCTTCGGTCGTCCGGGTACTCCAGTTCTTATTTTCTTCGGTCTTCCAGGACCTTTCTTCAGAACGAGGGTTTCTGAGGGCTCTTCGAAGACGTCCTCGTTTTCCTGGTCATTAGATTCTTCCGGGGTTTCATCTTTGAACTCCTTTTTGCTTCTTTGAATTCTTCTCTGCCAGACGGTTTTGCAGCGTGTGTAGTGGCCGGGACTTCGATTTCGCTTTTAGCTTTGCTTCCGTATTTCAGGTTGATTTCTGGAGTGACGAAATCATCATATCCGCCTTGTTTATTAAATTCTCCCAGGAACTTGACATTTCGACTTCGGTAAATTTGCTTCTGGGACGGAACCCAGAGTCGATAGGCCTTCGAGACTTCAGAATAGCCGATGAAAACGCATTATTTGCTCCTGGCTGCAAACTTCCCCTTCCTTTTATTTTCGTCCAACAGCAAAGCTTTGTCGCCGAAAATCTTCAAATGTTGCAGGGATGGCTTCTTTCCGGTCCATCTGGTAAATGGTACTTCTCCATTTATGCTCCGGGAAGGACAACGGTTTCGAATGTAGTTAGCCGTGGCCATCGCTTCTGCCCAGAATGATGGTGGAAGTTGCGCTTGTATCATCATACATCGGGCCATATCTAGGAGTGTTCTGTTCTTTCTTTCGGCAATGCCATTCTGTTCCGGGGTGTATGGTACGGTGAGCCTTCTTTTTATCCCAGAGTCTTTCAGGAATCTGTCGAATTCATTGTTGCAGTATTCGGTTCCGTTGTCGGACTGCAAGGTCTTGATTTTTCTCCCGGTTTCCACTTCAGCTCGTTGCTTGAATTCTTTGAAGGCTTTCAACACTTCGCTCTTGTGTTTTAAAAAGCTGACTTCACTCCACCGGGAATAATCATCAGTGAAAACGACGATGTACTTGGCTCCGCTCATTGACGTTACTCTCATCGGCCCGCATACGTCAGAGTGTACTATTTCCAGGACATGTGAGGTGCGGCTATCTTCGGTTTTCGGCAACGGCTCCTTCGATTGCTTTCCTTTGATACAGATTTGGCAGATTCCCAGGCTCCCATCTTTTTCAATGTTGAGCCCCGTAGCCAAATTCTTCCGGGCCATTTCCTTTAAACTTCTCTCGTTCAAGTGACCGAGTAGGAAATGCCAGTTCTCCAGGTTGCTTCTAGGCTTTATTTCCGCTTGCACTGCATGGACCGATTCTTCAGCCTTTCTCAGGAAATAAAGGTCTCCAACTCTGTCAGCAACTGCAATCACTTCTCCGGTTGCCGTTTTAATCCAGGCCTGCGACTTCTTGAATGTGACCTCATGTCCTTTGTCTGTCATCTTGGCAATGGATAGGAGATTTGTTCTTAAATCCGGGACATGAAGGGCTCGTTCCAGGCGAAGAATTCGATTGTCGCTGCCATTCGTTGCGGGTACTTTTACTTCGCCAACACCTCGTATCTTCGTTGACTCTGCGGTGGCCAGGTTTAAAGATTTCGTGGTCTCTTCGTAAACGTTGAAGCGATCTCTGTTGGAACTCATATGTGAGGTGGCTCCGCTTTTTCAGGCACCAGGAATCGTGATCAGCCTTCAGGTGCAATGCGAATTCTTCCTCGGCCAAATTTTCTGCCAGTACATGATGGGCGTTTTCTTTCTTTCTGGTTCTTATGCCTGAACCATGGTTTCTGTCGGGGCAATCGGCTACCTTGTGGCCGGGTTTCCTGCATCCATGACACTTGTACTTGAAGGTCGTGCTTCCTCGTCCACGTGAACCTCTTCCTCTACCCCTTTCTGCAGTTTTCCGGGAAAAGTGGTTACTGCCCATCATCGCATTCTGCACGGGTTCCTCTTCCCTTATATTATTAAGTCGGGGGAAGGCTATATCAGGGGCTCCTAGTATTAGTGGGACTAATCAGTTTCCAAATCCCCCAATTATAATAGGTATTACTATAAAGAAAATTATAACAAAGGCATGGGCAGTTACAATAACATTATAAATTTGATCATCATTTATTATTGACCCAGGTTGTCCCAATTCAGCTCGGATTAGTATACTAAGGGCTGTCCCAATTATTGCAGCCCATATCCCAAAAATTATGTATATTGTACCAATATCTTTGTGGTTAGTAGAAAATATTCATCGCGGTAAAATGTCTGAAAAATAAGAGATAAATTGTAAATTCATTTATGGCTTTAAAAGCCTTTTACTAAAAGTTTTGGCTTTATATTTTATTTAGAATTTAAAATTGCAAATTTTAAGGAGAGTTTTCTAAAGCTTAAAAAAATTTATTTTAAACTATGAAGGTTTATAGTTTTAGTTTAACTTAAAGCTTTAGTAAAATATGTTGATTACTGGCCCTCTTAATAAAATAATAATAATAATAAAATAAGGGGAGTATCTTGAGGAAATTTGAAAAATATTTTTTTTTGAGAAAGAATTTAGTATTAGAGTTACATAGCTCAAGCGAATGTAGAAGAATAAATTTATTATAGCTCTTATGATAAGAATTATACTTAGGATTATTCAATTTAATTTGATTAATATTGATAGGACTATTAGCTTAGGGTAAAACCCTAATAAGGGGGGTATCCCTCCTATATTCAATATTAGAGTATAAATTAAGATTTTATTTTTTTTGTTGTTGTAAATAAAGTAGTATTGATTGAGTTTATTTTTAAGGCCTTTATGGTTATAGAAGCAAAGATTAAGGATAAAGAATAAATTAAGAAATATATTATAACTATATTAGTTCTACATATTGTAGCACTAATTAGTCATCCTATATGTGCAATTGAAGAGAAAGCTAATATTTTCTTTGTTCTTGTTTGAAACAGCCCCCCAAATGACCCCCAAATAGTAGAGCTAATTAAGGTTAAGATAATTAGGCTGGATATTTTATTATGAATATTAAGAATTATTAAGGGTGCAAACTTTTGCCATGTTAAAAGTAATGTTATTATGTTCCAAGAAATATTTTCAGTGATAGAGGGCACTCAAAAATGAAAAGGTGCTGCCCCTAGTTTAGTTAAAAGAGCAATTGTGATAATATCTGTTCTTAGTATAAAAAAATTGTTTTGAATTGAAAATAAAAGTAGAGCAGAAGAACTAATTGATTGAATAGTAAAATACTTTAGTGCTCTTTCTGATGTTAAAATATTTTTTTTGTTAATAATTAAAGGAATGAACCCAATGATATTTATTTCTATTCCTAATCAAATTGGAAACCATGAGGTAGCTCTAATTGAAATTAGAGTACCTAATAATATTATTATAATAAAAGATGAAGGTTTTATTAACATTTAAAAAAGGAGGTGTTCTCATCTTTAGGGTATGGGCCTAAAAGCTTTAATTAGCTTACTTTTTTAGTTTAGACTATTTATAAGTTTTAAGTTATTAGGTTAATATATTTTTAGTCATAACGTGTTTTATTTTTTAGTCCTAAACAGTTTAATTTAGGCTTATAGTCTTATTATTATTTTAAAGTTTTATCTAAAGTTTAGAGATAGTAAATTAATGAGGCCTTGCTTTTATATATTAAATGAATTATATGTAGATTAAATAATTAAATACCGGCGAAAAACGTGCCAGCCGCCGCGGTTAGACGAGAGGTGTAAAATAAGATTATTTTTGAGGTAAGAAATTTTATGTGTTTTAGTAAATATTATTTTTATTTAGGTAAAATTTATAATTGTTTTATTTTACTAAAAAGTTTCTTAAAAGATTAGGTTTAAAAACTAGGATTAGATACCCTATTATTCTAATTTATTAAATCCCTTAAAGGATTAAACTAGGTAAATAAAATTAAAAATTTTGGCGGTGTTTTAACCAAGCAGAGGAACTTGCCCTTTAATTGATACCCCCCATAAAATCTTATTTTAGCTAATGTTCATATACCGTTGTTGTCAGTTTACTTTTTAAGAAAGATTGAGTTTTCAAAATAATTATTTAATTATAACTTCAAATCAAGGTGTGGTAAATGCTAAAAGGTGAGGTGAGTTACATTAATTTAACTTGTGGATTAATTTTAATGAAATTAAATTATAAAAGTGGATTTGCTAGTAAATTAAGAATAACATGCTTATTTGAAATAGGCTATAAAACATGTACATATCGCCCGTCACTCAGGTTCTTAAAGCTAGATAAGTCGTAACAAAGTAAGTTTAAGGGAACTTTAATCTAGATTAGCAAAATGAAGCTTTTATAGCAATTTATTTACACTAAGGAGATCTTCTTATTGAGAGGCATTTTGATTAGGTTAGTTTATTAATTAAGTTTTCTAGTTTTATTATTAAAAATATTTATTTTAAATACTTATTATTATTAAAGAAAAATTTTATTTGCTTGTTCCGTGAGGGAAAATAATTTTATGGTTATAGAATAAATTAAATGTAGTACCTTTTGTATCAGGGAATTTTAATATTTAAAATATTTTTTTTTCCCGAAAAAAATAAGAGTTATATAAATTTAATTAAACAGTTAACTGTGACAAAAGTAATTAGATTTTTATATAGTAGTGAGATGTTATCCGTTTTTTTTATATCTGGTTTCTTTAAAAATTATTTTAGATAGGTGTTTAGATTTTGTTATTTTTAAATATTTAATTTATTAGGGCTAAGCTTAGTATTTAAATAATTATATAACAATACTAATTTATAGGTATGTAGGCTTTAAAGTGGCTATTTGTTTAATAACATATGTTTATTATAAATTTATATTAATTAAATAAAAAGAAGGTTAAAAAATTTAAAATTTTTTTATAATGAGATTATTAGTAGAAAAGGATTTTTAATAAGTTTAAAAGGTACCTTTTAAATAAAATTATATTTTTTTAAGGAACTTGGCAAAATATTTTTTCGACTGTTTATCAAAAACATTTTTTTAAGGTATTAAATTAAAATAAGCCCTGCTCTATGATATTATTATTTATTAAATAGCCGCAGTATACTGACTGTGCAAAGGTAGCATAATCATTTGGTCCTTAATTGGGATCTTGTATGAAGGGGTTAACGAAAATTAGCTGTCTTAAAAAAATACTTTGAATTTTAATTTTTTGTAATAATGCAAAAATTTATTTAAGGGACGATAAGACCCTATAAAGCTTTATTTTAAGTAAAATCCAGTTTTAGACATATTATTTTATACTAAAAATTTTACTGGGGTGGTATGTTAAAGTCAAAACTAATATATTTTAAAATTTTTGATCCAATTTTATTGATAAGAAGATTAAGTTACTTTAGGGATAACAGCATAATCCATTTAGGGAGTTCAAATCGATGAATGGGATTATGACCTCGATGTTGAATTAAAATTTCTTTAGGGTGCAGGAGCTTTAAAAGATAGTCTGTTCGACTAGTAATATTTTACATGATTTGAGTTCAAACCGGTGTAAGCCAGGTTGGTTTCTATCTTTAGTTAATTATTTATGGATTAAATTAGTACGAAAGGATTTTTTAATCAAAATTATTTTAAAAAAATACCTTATAAAAATAAAGGGTGGCTATGATAAAGCTAACAAAGTTTTACTCTTTTTTAGTCTCCATTTTGTCAGATTGATTGAGTTAAATTTAGAATTTAATTAGGGGTGAAATTTATAAAAGCCCAAATGGGATCATTGAAAAATGTTATCTTTGATAGTATACATTTTATTGTAAATAAAACTTATTTAAAATAAACTTTAATGTTTTTTAATTATACCATGTTCACATGAAAATTAAACAAGTCCCTTAGATAAGATATAAATTAACCCAAAAATTAAAAGCAGGCATTCTGACATTAGTAGGCTGGATGTCCCGGGCGCACGCGCTTGGCTTTTCCGCGAGATGCCGTGAGTGACGTACCGAGGAGAAAAACCCGCCAAATATCTTCTCCGCAAATTTGCTTTTTCCCCCAAATTTCAAGTTTTCGAAGTTTTTTTTCTGTGTTTTCCCTCATATTTAAATATTTATTAATCATATTTTTGGAATCAGAAGAGTTCAAACTCTCAAAAAAGTAAGGTTTTCTTTAGATTTGAGATAATTTTTAAATCAGTTCGGTATTCCTTTAACATACGATTTTTCGCGTGAGCAAAATGTTATTTCTTTCCAGATGGCTGACAGTACGCTACAATATCTTGGGCAATGGCTTGATATTTTGCGCCACAATTTTCGTTATTTTGAGCAAAGGAACTGTTACAACCGAATTAGTTGGAATAATATTGGCTAATGCCGATCTTGTAAGTGCTACCAATGAAAGGCAAGGACATAAACAAACTAAGTTTCCAGTAACTTATTTAAGCAGACGAATATCATATCTAAATGGCAGATTGCTGTTTCTCACTCCTTACTGAGAGCTTAGTTTGGTGAAAAATCACTAATTGCCTTTAGTAAATGTCTGTAGGCCTATTCCAGTTGAAATTTGACCCCTTATAGACTGATTATTTAGTTTAAAATGGCACTGTTTCAAGTCTACAGCAATACTTTATCTAAAAATATAGTGGTTTTCCTTGCTTTTATTATATTATTTTCCCCAAAATTTAATGAAGGGTCAAATCGGTCACCTCAAGGTATTACCGGTTTCCTTTACCTTTGTACTCTTTATAAACCACGCTTTGAAACCAAATATACCTGTTCATATATCTGAAAATTGTCGCTCCTAACTCGAAGGGTCCGACATTTACACGAAATCCCGTACGCTATTCGCAAAATCGCGAAATATTTCACAAAATCACGAAATCTTTGAAGAAATTACGAAATCAAAGATGAAATTCCGAAATCTTTGGCGTAATCGTGGAATTTAGAAAAAAATACGAAATATTTGGTGAAATTGCGAAATCAAAGAGGAAATCCCCAAATCTTTGGCAAAATCGCGAAATCAAAGAAGAAATCCCGATATTTTTGACGAAATCGCGAAATCAAAAAAGAAATCACGTATTCTTTGTGAAATCGTGAAATGACGAAATCTTTCTCGAAATCACGAAATCGCGTATGCTTTTCTGGCAATGTCGGACCCCTCGTTCTAACTCCTTTGACTCTGTTTTTGATGTTGGTATATTCCTCCCTAGGTTTAAGCTTGAAACTTTAATACTCCTTACAAGTATAGGTATGCCGTAGTTGTCTTTAGTATAGATAGGGTCCGTGAGAGAGGAATTTGGAGACACGACTTTTCGTGGAAAATATCCTTTAGTCCTTTGATTATGTAAATTATTATAGGCTTGTGGTTTAGTTGTGAACTTTTTTAATATTTTGATTTCGTAGATTCAACAATCTATCAAAATTACAATTACTGGATTTACTGGTTTGGAAACCAATATCGTCTCAATTGAACGAGCTGATGAATACTGCCATTTGGAGTCTGAAGCCGAGTGGGAGAAACCAGAATCCCAACCACCGTCTGACTGGCCTCAACGAGGACAAATCATATTCCAGGACTACAGTACTAGATATCGCGCAGGATTGGATTTGGTCTTGAAGGACATAGATGTCAAGATCGAGCCCGGAGAGAAAGTGGGCGTGGTGGGTCGGACAGGAGCTGGAAAGTCGTCACTAACCCTGGTGCTATTCCGTCTCATCGAGGGGGTGCGTGACCAGATCGTCATAGACGGAGTGAAAGTGGAGAAAATGGGCTTGTCCGATTTGAGATCGCGGCTGACCATCATCCCCCAAGAGCCCATTCTCTTCTCGGGCACACTGAGACTCAACCTGGATCCCTTCGAGCAACAAGACGACCAGAGACTGAGGGCCGCGCTTGAACACTCGCACTTGAAGTCCTTCGTGGCGTCACTGGAGCAGGGACTGGATCACCCCGTGGCCGAAGGTGGACAGAATCTCAGCGTCGGGCAGCGCCAGTTGGTTTGCTTGGCTCGTGCCTTGTTGAGGAACACCAAGATCCTGATCTTAGACGAAGCGACGGCGTCGGTCGACATGGACACCGACGATCTCATTCTAGAGACCATTAGGAAGGAATTCGCAAACTCCACCATCATCACCATCGCACACAGAGTAAATACCATCTTGGACTACGACAAGTTAGTTTACCCAGTTATTAAAAAAGCTTAACACGTCAAAATGACTTATTATATAAATGGTTGTCTTTTAACATTTAACAGGGTGATGGTTCTCGATCAGGGTAGAATTGCGGAATTCGACTCTCCGAGTGCTCTTTTGAAGAACAAACAGTCGATGTTCTACGATTTGGCAAAAGATGCCAATATTCTATAGATCACTTTTTATCTTCGCAATAAATGTTTATTTCTTAATAATAAAACGAATATTCCCTATCATTCTTTACTATCATTATTGGAGGACTTACATAGTGCGCGAGAAATTATCGCGGTCTACACTGTCGTATACACATAAAAAGGTTCCTAGTTAATCGAATAAGAATAATTACAGTACAGAAGAGTACACAGAAAAAAAAGTGTTTAGAAACTAAACACTTGCCTAAACACGAAAATGCAACAGATTTTTTATCATGTTTAAAAACACTCATGTTTCAATAGGAATTGTGTTTAGGTTTGCAACACCTTATGTTTAGGTTTTAAACGTGTTGATCGTTTGTCATATCTAGCATTTAATTATGTTTAAGGTGGTAGATGTCATGTTACTGCATTATAATGCTTAGTATCAAGACATGTTTAGACGATTATATGGCTAGTTCTAAAACATGTTTAGACGATTATATGGCTAGTTCTAAAACATGTTTAGACGATTATATGGCTAGTTCTAAAACATGTTTAGACGATTATATGCCTAGTTCTAAAACATATTTAGACGATTATATGCCTAGTTCTAAAACATATTTAGACGATTATATGCCTAGTTCTAAAACATATTTAGACGATTATATGCCTAGTTCTAAAACATATTTAGACGATTATATGCCTAGTTCTAAAACATATTTAGACGATTATATGCCTAGTTCTAAAACATGTCGTTTTAGGTTTGTATGTTTAGGTTTTAAACGCGTTTGCATTTGATAGGTCTAGGTTTAAAGCACGTTTAAATCTTAGTTTTTCAAACACGTTAAATGGTATATAAGCTTAGTTTCAAAGATATTTGCTGGTTTATTGTCAAACCTTTTCATCGGTGTTACGATGTGCGTCCGTTTAAATGCTTATGTGGAAAAAATTATATGTATAATACTTGAAGTAGAACTTTATTACACTTTTATTTTGTAACTTTCCAGAAACTTAAAGTATTTTGTATTTTTATGAAATTTCGCGTTATCTTCCAATAAGAATTCTTGGAGAAATCCAAGAACCTGTACCAAGGCCGGAGGATAACTAAAGTCAAAGATATAAAATATCTCTAAAAGAAAGAAGAGGCACTCCAACACAATATTCGTATTGCAGTCTATTGTAACATTTTCAGCAATGATATATCCATTGCTTAGTTCATCCATATTGTTTTTGATAAACACGATTTGTGATGATAGTATTTGCGACTCGATTGGAGGGCCCTATACATATAAACAGGAAAACATTTAAGACAGTTATGAATTAAATCAAGCACATTTTGACTTCAGTTACAATTATAAAAAGCATTGAACGCCCCTATATAACATTCAAAAAGTGAAAAACACTAAATGAATACTTACAGGTTTGATGTGAATAATAGATATTTCAGCAGATTTTGTTTTTTTCGCAAAGTGCTTGCTCTTATTTTTTGTTCTAATTTGTGTTGATAAACATCTTTCCACAACTTCGAGGAACTCTAACACAACTTCATTATTTTTCAAAGATTCCTTAAAAATATTTTTAAAAAGTGATGTTTGAAATTATAGGTTACGTTTCAAGACAATAAAATCAAATCTATACATAATCTTTGTCAGGAAAAACTAGAGAACAGATTTTTAAGTATTTTTCTTGAAAATTTTGAGCCTTTTTTTCCATGCCTTCCAGCTGCTTGAATTCAGCATTTATCTAAATTCAAAGAATACTATAAATTTGAAAATAATTTATAGAGACAATCTGACGATGATCTTACATATGCTATTTCAGTTAAGGGCGGATACATTTCCATAATGGTCTTCATGGTTACACCAGCTGTTATGGATTTTCTACGGTCAGCAAATGATTCACGAAGCAGTCTTAAAATTCTTGGAACATCCCTATCTGACTTTTCCCACTCGGTCTTAATATTTTCACGAATGTCTTCATTATTTACAACTGCCTTTTCCGCTTCCTCAATTATAACAGCTTTAGCCACCGAAGTTTTCTTTGGTTCTATCCTTTTCTTTTCTATGAGAAGAATATGTCGACATTTTGCGGAGAGTTTCTTTATGAGCAAATCCTGTTGAAAATAACAAGCTATAAGTTATCGACAAAATATTTTTCATTCGCTCATTTATGGAAGGATTTAGAAAGGCCAATCAATTCAAATACGATAAAATTTAACGAAACATTTCCGTTTGCCTTTAGGTAATTATCAAATTTGCCATTAACAGGCCTAAATGATCTGAAATTAATTCAACCAGTTTTACACATTTTAAAGCAAAATCTAAATGACGATCTCATCTGTTATACTTAAGCGTAATTTTTACACTTTCGTGGATTAATCAAATATTGTATAGAGTCGTGGTTGACATCTACGATAACTACTATATTACCAATGAGAGCTCGGTCAGATTTTGCTTTAACCTATGAAGGGACATTGACTGTTATAATTTTGGTTTGTTATGAACTTGAAAATTCTACTAAAATTCATGGATATGTTTTGATGAGTTTTGTCAACGTTTTCCAGTCTATATTTTCATTATGTTCTTACATATGGTCTTTAGGCCTTATTGTCCACAGCAATACAAGGATATTTCAAATGCACCATATTCCCAACAGCTTGGTAATCTTCCTTTTTGTTCATATTATATCTCGACAATAGCCCGTATGCCAACTCTTTAACCAAATCATCAAAAACTGCCATTGGCATTCCATCTTTAAGCTTAGAATGAACGTAATCTGTCAATATTGGTAATGATGTAGGCACTTGATCCTGAAAAATTTTTGTATTAATTTCACATATGCTAAAAAAATAAGGTACAAAAGCATAATGGTTATACGATACCCTTGACGAGGATCCACGTGAATCACTAGGCAGGCTAGATACATCTTCAGCTTGCAAAGGCAAATCATCAGAAACCAAAATAGAAAGACGATCATTTGGCATGGTACTACTTGGAATAATGTTTTTAGTAATCAACGAGCTGTTGATGGGCGAAATACCACTTCCTGAAGCCACAGAACCGCAAATTTCATTATCAGATATGTCGTCGACCTGCATCAATGAGACAGCGGCTTCGGCATTCTAAAAATTTAAAGAAGGCCTTAAATTCACCTAGAGCCCTTTTCTACAATAATTAAAGCGACAATGAACTTTTGAGTATAAATTTATCATATATTAAACGGTTAAACGAGATTCAAATGCACTATAATTACAAATATTTTGAAATATCTCCCACAATGGGAAAGAAATTAAAACAAACTTACCGTCATAACAACACCTCACCCTCATTCAGGGCCATTAACAATTCAGATTTAAATTCCAATATTACTTCCCAATCTTCTAGCGATGTACCATCGCTTTCGAGAACCAAAGTGATGTTTCCTTGAAATCCAAACTTGGCCTTTACTAAAATCAAAAGAAAAACAAATACAAACTGATAACAACAAGGGTCGCCCAAACTTACTTTGGGTAAACATCTCTTCTAAAGAGTTACCCATTAATGCTTTTTTGACACTCCTGTCTGAGTTTGTCACCTTGAAAACGGGCATTGTAATATATAGAAAGGTATAATTTTAGGTATGCAGACAAGGTAAAACCAAGAAGTGATATCTAGTAAATTAGGGAGAAGGTATAAATTCGCCACATTTCTAGCTTTATCACCAGTCCAAACGTAGGTCCGGAGTTAATCCCTGCTTCTAAATTACAACCAGCATCTCATTTGTTCTTGAAAACTCACGTCAGCGCGACGCGAATGACGAAAATTACGTATTTTCCGACTGAAGAGAGACGAAATAGCCCGGCCTCCTTTTACGCCCCCCCCCTTGTATTTTGAAAGGGGGACTGGGACTATGGCGCGCGAGAATACTATGCATCTTATATTTTCTCCCTAATGAACTAGATATCACTTCTTGGTAAAACCGAAATATTGATTTAACTAGTCCTGCTTATATTTGAAAATTTTAAAATCGTGTGGCTATTAAAATATCTTGAGTATTATTAACCGTCAATTGGTGCTATTAGAGATATTTAGCTTTAATATTTCTTGTATCTATAACCTCACTAGATTTTACTGACTTAAATAACCAAACTATTCAAATAACGAATGAAAATAATGCACAATTGTATTCTCGTTTTTACACAAAGCATTTATTTATGAAGCCACTTTTGTATTTTATCAAATATATTCGGCATTATAAATAATTGTCAGATAGCAGTTTTTTTTGTAATATGTTGGTTGTGGCCATTTATATTTTATATCACTCACTGAAATTATAATTGGTTTGCAAATTTTTGGTTTTTCTAGTACATATCGTGCCAAGTGCTCATCGTAGAACATAATGTCTAGATAGATGCAAACCGCGTAGGTCTTTCCATGTATGCACAGAATTTTATCGATTATGAGGAATATGGGACCATCCTCTTGAGAAAAACTTTTAAGCAGTATTGTGTTTTTCCTGTAGTTTTGTCCTAGCACTCTGACTTCCGGGCTTACAAGAACTTTCATTTGAGGCAAAACCAGAATTTCTAGTTCCAAAAGCTGTCCTCTTAATTCTTCCTCCATAAATTCTTCGTAACCTTCTTTGATCGAATCACCTTCATATATGAAATTTTGGGCTTTGCCACCAGCACCATCGTTCTGTTGTAGACACAACCATCTTTGATGCCGCAGTGCCATAGTTTTTGGCACAGACTTGAAACATCGCCAATTTGTATTTTTAAACTGTGAATGTTTTGCCTCGGACCTCATACACCAATGATGCCTAAGTGGTCCAAATCTTTCCATTTGTTCTGGAAAATGATTCAAGTAATGTATTTTTGGTGTTATCGTGTTGTCAGGGTACAAAGCTTTGAAATTTTCTCTATGCGCTGCTACTAAGAACTTTAAATTGAATATAGTATCGCGATTCACGACTGATGACAAAGACAGTAATGTTATTTTTAGCAGTAAAATAAAATTTTTCCAATGCAAGTCACTTTCAGGAATTTTATCAACGATGTATAATGGCATATTGAACAACAGAGTTTTCATGGCTGACGCAGTTTGTTTGAGCTCTTTCTCTAATAGACCCTTTTCAATTATCGCCGGCTTAACGGAAATTTCGTCTTTCCCATAAGCGAAGCCCTGAATTTTGTAGTTTAATTCTTCAAGACTAAAGTATTTTTTCTGATACATAAATTCTTTTAACATAAGCCTGATTTCGTATTTAACAACCCCTTCTAAAAGCACGTGCATAGGATCATGAAGTAATTGTTTGTAAATAAAAATCCTGGAATTCCATACAATGGGCTTTCTTTATTGACACCATATTGCTTCGACCAATAAAGTTTTGCTTGCTTTGAACAGTTTTTTAAGGAGAGGCACCTATCTTTGTGTTCTAATTCGTCTCTTTCTTGAAAATCAGAGTGGAGGAATGACTTTGCTATATCTGGTTTGGTTATCTCGCATGTTCTACAGAATCTAAATGCCCCCCTACACCTTCTTTAAAGCCACCAAGTTCTTGAGCTGCGAGGGTATCACCCGTTACGTACGCTAGTTTGCCCTTGAACATTCTATTTTCACCATTAACATAAAACGCTTTCCCATTTTCTAACTGTTTTAAACTCTCTTTAAAATTATTTATAAGTTTCTCTAACCCAAATTCCTTAACATCTTTTTGTTTACCTACAGCTAATAAATTAATATTGGTTAGCTTTGACCGAAATTCTGGGGGAATATTGAGAATTGGCCAGTACAGTATTGTAACCTTATGTTTTTTAGCATGAGATCCAATAGGATTAGCTATTTCTAAATCATCAGTATACAAAGAAAATAAAAGATAACTATGGGCAACTGATTTCAAGTCCTTAAAATGTGCTCCATCCCATACATCTGCCATTAAATATTCATCAACATGTCTCGCACCCATAAATGGCTTACATAAATATTTCCCTGTTTCTGGCATTGTAAGAAGAGCTTCCAATGCTTTATCGAATGGAACATAATATCCAAAGACATCTTTGCGAAAAACTGTTGATTTTGAATTTGAACTCTTTGTGTGATCCCTCTTCCCCAAAACTACTGACTCCGGGGGAATATAATTCATTTTGGATTTAAAGAATGCGTTTTGTTTGTGTGTGGTCTCAAGATATTGGAAGGGTACATGTTCTTTATCAACCTCTTTATAATGATCCAGAAGGGCCTTAGTGGCTTCAAGCACCGAAGATATCTGATTATCACTTAATTTGAAGCTTTCCTTCAACTTTAGTATATAGGCTGCTTCTATAAAAGTTTGCTTTGAGGCCAAGATGTCTATCTCAGTGTCACTATTATCTTCTAAATCTGGAAAACTATTTTCCACCATAGTGTTATCTTCTAAATTTTCTTCTCGGTCATTATGGTTCTTCCTTCGTTTATGGCTTCTTAATGAACTATAATTATTGAAGGTGGCCTTGCAATTTGTGCAATGATATTTACAATCAATTCGATTTCTATGTTTACTTAACATATGTTTATCATAAAGAAATTTTTGTTGGGTAAAAAATGGGCAAACAGAACACTGGAAAAAAGTCTTCCAGATCCATCACAAACGGTGGTAAAAAAAACTAGAATTTAAATGAAAAAAATTAGAAAAATTAAATATTAACTTTTGTTCCCATTATGTAAAATCTTATTTAGTTTGTGAAAATAGAACATTCGTAATAAAGTATAACACAATCACTCTCGCGATATTATTTAAAATTTCTTGTTTCAGACTCTTTTGAATCATTTTGATGCGTTTGAAAAATCGCGCGCTCTACGGTCATAGAGACATCTGGCGACGATATTCTCGCGGAAACGGCTTCAAAGCAGACTAGTGTATTAAATTTACGCGCCCTCAAAAAATATATTATTCCAACAGGCTATAATAATCCTCAGAATCCCTATACACTGATTACAGATTATGGATGATCGTTTTATTACTGTCTAGGTTGGGGATTTATTTATACCGCGTATTCCGATTAGCACATTTAAAAATAGAGTAATTGATTTCCTATATACGTAATTTTCAGACTAGGAAGACTGTTACCATTTACACCAGGAGGCCAGGCTATTTGGTGGCAAAACTTCAGTATCAAGTAGCCCCGCCTCCTGGTGTAAATGGTATCAATCATCCTAATCTGAAAACTATGTATATGGCAACGTGCTAACCCTCTATCTCATACTTTAGTGATATTCCACCTTTCGGTGGCGAATAGTATTCTCTATTGCTAAGTTCAAGTTGTCCCCAACGTTGGGGATACACAGTTCACTCCCCTCTCTACCGAAAATACTCTCTACGGCTTTTACACCAAGTACACATTATAGTGATATACCATCTTCCGGGGGCGATTAGTATTCTCTATTGCTAAGTTCAAGTTGTCCCCAACGTTGGGGATACACAGTTCACTCCCCTCTCTACCGAAAATACTCTACACGGCTTTTACACCCGTGGCCCCTCGATTAAACATGCTATGCTAAGTAATAAGAGACTCACCTTTGCTAGGTCTTTTTTGGTATCCACTATCAATGAAATAAAACATTCTAATTCAAGTCCTATAAACATAAGCAATTAAAAAGCACTCACCAGTCACCAGTCTTCAAAATTGTAAAGGAAACTTTTCGCGAAATAAGAAGATCCGTCGTTTTCAGAAATACGCTGTTATAAAGCGCTTGTCGCCTCTCGTGGCAAAACCTATATTTCCGTTTAACTTCGACATATAGCTTAATTCAAACAAATCTAGCCAACGGATTGAAAATATTTTTTATAATTACCACCAAGAAAGCTTATATATTCCTCATGTCGCACCATCACTTTAAAAATATGTTATGCTAAAAAATGTGCATAAATAAAGTCCTTTTCACAATGTAAATTGTTGCTTATTTTATGAATATAGCCAATATATGTCGAAAACCGCCAAAAACCGGCTATAACAAAGTGACATAAGAGAGTAGAACGCCAGTATTGGCTACAAAGATGGCGGCCACTGTTAAGGCGGGGGAGCCTAGTTTTTACGTTTTCTCTCTTTTTTTGTAAGCTTAAAGGTAGGAATAAATTTATAAAGACCATAATATAAAGTGAGAAATATTTATTTCACAAGAACAATGAAGACTAATTTATGTTAGTAAAAATGTCTGCAGACAAAGCCCCAGTCAATTAAAATATATAAAATTTTACAAATTTAAAATTATTTAATGTAACCATAAGGTGCTGTAGTATAATCGGGGAAAACGCGAACTTTATCTACGACCACCTGATATGTTTTGGTCTGTTCTATCGTAATTAAAGTATGATTGGGTAGGCGTCGTATTTGAGGTCCAATGGGTACCTGCACAGAGTTTATTTCAGGTTTCCCCTGGTTGTTCAATCCCAATAATTTTTTCATGATATCAAAATTAACATAATTTTCTGTAGATGTGTATAAGTAGAATCCTTTAACTTTAATAATGTTAGTAATTTTATCAGTTGCGGGATCGTAAATGTTCATGGAATAGTTTTTAGCCCCAGCACTTCCGAACTCACAAATATATGCGTCTTTTCCGTAAGGTTCTAGTTCATTTTTTAATTCCCCAAGGTAGTCCCCTGTCGGGAGTATAGGGACGCCATCTGGTGAGAGGTAGATAAGGCTGTCAGTATCCATATAAAAACAGAGGTCACCTACCATCTCAAGATGTTTTAAAAGATGAAGTCGTGCCATAGTTGTTATATAACACGCTATTCCCACATTTGTATGCTTATGCGCTATCTCATTCTCGGCAATGTCTTCTGATTAAACTAAGATGGTGTTGTCATTTAAAGTCATGAGACTTTTTACTTCTTTATCGGGGTTGAGGATCAATTCGTATAGAGTCTTGGCGTCTTTTATGATGTCTGTTGAGGCGTGTCTAGTTTTCTGTCCAAATTTCCCCCAAAAAGAGTTAAGCATAAGCTTACTGAGGCATCTTAATCCCTCGTTCTTTTCAATTTTATCTATATCTAGATCTATCCCCTCAACTTCTTTGTAGTTCCTGACATAATTTTCTTTGTCCTCCTGGGTGATACAATCGGCAGGGAAACCGCTAGCCAGAGTTTTGTACTCCAAAAAGGCGTTTACGTAGTCTTTAAAAAGACCGCCTTGTTTAGTCTCTGTGTTGTATTGTGTGATCTTGTACGACCAGGCTTCGTACATGCGCGTGATTTTGTATCCTCGCTCTACGGCGTATCTCAACTCGTCGGTAACCCAGGTACCCCGCAGCTCTCTCTGATCAGGTGTGTGTGAACAGTCACCTTGAAATTGAGTTTAGGGGAAAGGTGAGCTTACCATTTATCCGAGCGGGTAAAACCGGATGTATGAGATTTTGAGCCGGTAGTATGTCGCATTTGAAAAGCCATCAAAAGAAAATATGTCAGGAAATTATCTAAAATAATTTGTGGATGTCCAATAGGAATTTTACCCGTTTTGTTCACGAAAGGATATAAACTGGTGAAATCAACGTAGTGCATTTTTTCTGTACCAGCTGTTTTATGATATAGTTTGTTAGCGCTACAACGACCTCCAAAGAAAGCATCACGTGGGTTCAATCTTTTGGCTGTTTTAATACGAATGTCGTTGCGTTTTAAAAATCATTTATTTCGGTGTTATTTGTTTTGTCCTGTTGCCACTCGCATTCCCATTTGACATTCACTTTGTAGTGGAGGGCTTCTAGTTTACAAATTTTTTTCTCGGTTTTTGTGTACCTCGTATTTAATGTTTGAGTGGGGTCGCCATGTAAAATCATGTTCCTATTTATAGGGAAGTGAACTTTACAGCCATGATAGTAGCATCCCATGTACTCGAACACTTCTTTGTTTGTGGGGCAATAACCATCTACCTTTAGGGTTTGGATTTTAACCTCCCTACCTCTAAAAGAGGATTGAATAAGAATGTTTCTGTCGTGAGACGTCCATTCTAGCCATTCAATAACGCCGAAAGATTGATTTTCGCCAAGTCTGTAGTAGTTTGATGGGATGATGCTAATGGTGTTGGATTTGAGATAATTTTTACGATAGACATAGGAACAAACGCCTGGGAGGGTAACTGAGCCGCAATTAAATGGGTCTACGCTAGTAACTTTAAGTAGGAGCGACCGAAAGTTAGACACCCTAAAAATAAGAGTAAAGTGTCGTTCTCGCAATAATAATACAGTTCGCTTAAAAAATTAAAGCCTTTACCCTTACTGACTTCTGAAGGGTGCCATTTTAAGAAAGTGTCCAAGTTTTTCCTGGTGAAATACTGACACCCGTAAGCTTCTGTCGGTGGTAGAGTGTCCTCCAATACGTAGTTAGTCTCCTCTTGTCTGTCTATATCGAATTCGTGATCCACTACGTTGAAAAGGAAATGAGGAAAATACCCTTTAGCGACATTAGGGAGGCCGAAAGTAGCGGGAAACTTAGATAAGGCGACTGGGATGAAGTTGTACGAGTCAAGGAATAATATATTTGATAGTTTCATTTCTAAAATCCGAGTTCCGTTAATTTTCAATAATTCTGGTACAAATTTCTCGTCACGATTAATTATTTCTCTAATTAATAGTTGGTTGTCATAGTTACTACCAAAATGAGACATCACGATGACTTTCTTCACGTCGAATAAGAGGACTAAGTAGTCGAGGAAGGCAGCTATGGGTTTGCCACCTGTGAAGCGTTGTTTGCGAGGCCCAAATTGATTACATTTAATACAATTAACATCGAGGGACGCTTCGTCAATGCAGTCTCCGCAAACAGAGATGCTCACGCATAAGATGGCTTGATGCTCGTACGCTCCCAACTTGTCCGTACATCTTTTCGTTTGTATACATTCAATGGTTTTTTAGCAGGGTTAACATTGATTGTTTTGTCTTTGATCACTTGAATGTAGCATAAATGATCGCTGGGTTGATGCTTCCCACATATAGGACAGAACATCTCCCCACAGCTATGTCTAGTAGTACGTTTTCCGAAATCAATTGTTTTAAAGCAGTTTTTACAAATGTAAAGCCGCTCGCAAAGGGATTTTTTGTTCCCAGCTGGAGTAGTAGGGACTATACAAATAGCCACGGATCCAAGATGGCCGCCACCCCAAGATGGCCGCCCTCTCCCCATCCAGACAACCTCAAACTCAAACCAAACCAAGATTAGCCTATTTTATCATACCTGACATACCCTGCCTTCCAGCATGCTTTGCCTCCTTTATGATCCTTTTAATGGATCGACCCAGACTTGTGTTATTTTGCCAGATCCCTGTTTGAATTTCCCGCCATAACCCCATGTCTGAGAAACAAAGACAAATATACAAATAAAGATTTTTTAATAACAAATACCAAATAATATATACAATAAAATAGAGAATAACAAGAATATAAATATAAACAAAGATATTGCCATTGCCATTGTTTGTCATTAAGAAGGTCAATACTTCTTTTCTTTGAGTTGTGGCTTGTTCCCACATAAAAAACCGTGTTACATACTGAATTCTAAATTAAAAACCAAAAATATTTACCGCCATTTTTACCGCTAATGAAAACCACTCTTTAAATCATAATTTTGAAGGTAATTGTTCTTATCTCTAGTGTAAAAAGCATCTTGTTCAAAGTGACATTTTGATTTTCAAAACTTGATATTTTAGTCGAAATCTTAACTGAAAGCCGCTCTTTAAATCGTAATTAGCGCCGCGTTTTATTAACAATTTCACGACATCAACGTGGCATTCACTCTAGCGGGGCGTCGCCCACCAGCTTTTTTTCAGGCACTCTGGTGGCCTGGAGTGGCGGGGGCGCGGGATAAACGTTGACGGATGAATTTTAATAACCGAGAAACAGGGTAGTTGCGGAGCGTTAGAAAAAACACATTTTGAAGTACATGCCTCCATTGACTCAAGAAGATCTTGGGCATTTCGGCTACGAATCGTATCCACGTTGATCGAGCGAACAGCTGTTAAGTTTGAGAAGGACATCGAAGTCAAGGCCTCACTGAAGAGAACATGCTCCAACTGGTGCAGGGTACGCAGAACCTTATGCAGTGGCAGGACGTGTGGGTTTGTACGGGCCATGTCCCATAAAATTCTTCGTTGACCCTTTACCTCCCGAAGGAAGTTACATCCGAGCCACTGTGGAGGGCCTGGTCTTCTTGTTCTGGTCTGGTTGTTTGCGCCAGAACTTCTCCTTCATTGCAATAGTCAGTTGTATGGATGCAAATGACACTGCAATGAAGGTCGATTCATGAACCTCTTAAAGACAAGGGAACCATGATCAATGTTTAGTGGTGGGCCGCAAAAATGCGACTTCACACAAATTTCCGAAACTTTTTGCGCAGCCAAATGTAGCCAGTAAAGATTACAAAACAAGTTACGGAAATCGAGGCACATGAATCGAATTTGGTCTCTTCCCAGGCTATTCCTGAGACGAGACGGATGGAAAAATCGAATTTGGTCTCTTCTCACACAGCAAAAGCTGTGTGAGTCCACGATCGGCGGGTAAAGTCATCTTAGTAGAGATGGTACTGAACACGGTTAAACAGGAGAGCGTAGCCAGGTAACTGGTAACTCTCTCTTTAAAACACGACTCTTATATACTAGAATATCACGTAGATGTTTCAAGGATGACGACTTAAAACTTTCCTTGTTTTGAGGAAAATATTTTATTGGAAGCGGGTAGGGTTTAATTAACTAGGCATGTAGATGTTTCAAGGATAACGACTTAAAACTTTCCTTGTTTTGAGGAAAATATTTTATTGGAAGCGGGTCGGGTTTAATTAACTATTCACGTAGATGTTTCAAGGATAGCGACTTTAAAAGTTTAAGAATTTTTAAAGTTTTTGATAAAAAATAAACGGCGTGTTTTTTAAGATTGCCAATGGCTCAATGGGTTAAGGCAGGGTTTACTAATGTGATACCTAAAAAGGTGGCGAGTTCAAATCCCGGCCAGTCCACCGAACCATTGGCAATCTTTTTTATGTATAAAATAACGTTAGTCTAAGAAATTGGGGTTAGTTGACAAACAGGCCTTAGTCATGAATGACGACTTTTTTTAACTCTAGCGTCTAATACGTGTCTCGATATATATCCAAACAATACCCAGTCAAGTTTTAAAAATAATTTGCATCAGCCCCTTAACTTGACTAGTGATTATGAAGTTGGGTTGGCGGAAATCATATTTCCAAATCATTGGGTGAATATAAGCGAGGATTTTAACAAGTTTGAAATTCAGGTCACAAATGACTCTAATCGGGGCAATTACACGGCTGTTCGAGAGCCTATTGAATACCATAAATTAGAGTTACCAGTCCAACGCTATGTTAAGTCTTACGATTACAAACTACCCCAAAATTTCGTCGAGCTTTTAAATGATGATGTAAACAGTCATCCGTATTTAAAAGGCAAATTAGCTTTTAAATTAGTAAATAAATATATAGAAGGGGCCCTGGGAAAACAATTAGATATAAACTTTCCCGTTTACCTGCAAGTTTTAGGAGAGGAGAACATACGGTTTAGAATACCAGCAGCTTCACCCTTGGCTACATTATTTGACTTTAAGGAGGATAATTACGAAGATGTTCCTTATATATCCAAATTTCCTGTATCAAAGCATGCTAAAAATATAAGTTTAAATTACACTAACAATTACGTGGAAATCGAAATTGATAATGTTGGAGATAGTTTTAAAAAAAAATTTGATTACAAGTACATTCCTAAGGCAGCCATTAAACGTAAAACAAACTATGAAGTTCCGCCAATAAGAAAAAAGCCCCAGCCGGAATATAGGCCTGTTCCGCCATCTATACCTATTTTACCACGAACTACGCCTTTTCTTCCAATACCCATTGCTACGACTGAATCCGTAGTACCTGTACAACCACAGTTATCTAAAATAACCCCTCCACCACCAGACAAAATAACTTTTCCAAAACAAAACCCACCTAAACCTGACTTACCGAAACCCTACTATCCAAAGCCTAAACCACCTAAGCCCGAGTTACCAAAGCCAAAACCGCAACTACCCAAGCCTGAACTACCGAAGCTTCCAGCTCCGGATCCCCCCAAAATTCCAGCTCCGGATCCCCCCAAAATTCCAGCTCCGGATCCCCCTAAAATTCCAGCTCCGGATCCCCCTAAAATACCAGCTCCGGATCCCCCTAAAATACCAGCTCCGGATCCCCCTAAAATACCAGCTCCGGATCCCCCTAAAATACCAGCTCCGGATCCCCCTAGAATACCAGCTCCGGATCCCCCTAGAATACCAGCTCCGGATCCCCCTAAAATACCAGCTCCGGATCCCCCTAAAATACCAGCTCCGGATCCCCCTAAAATACCAGCTCCGGATCCCCCTAAAATACCAGCACCCGAGGTTCCGAAACCCTCAACCTTTGAACCACTGACGCCGACCCCCTCGCCAACAGAGGTTGAGGAAATATATATATTTACAGACCCATCTAAACCTGACTTACCGAAACCCGACCTATCGAAACCCGACCCATCAAAGCCTGACTTACCGAACCCCGACCTATCGAAACCCGACCCATCAAAGCCTGACCTCTCAAAATCTCCAAACTCTACAAGATCTTCTACTTTTGAGCTACCCATACTACCGAACCCCTCCCCACAACCGGTTGATGAAAAACCCTCGTTTCCGCAACCGGTTGATCCACCAAAGAAAAAACCCGAGTCAATAAAACCCGAAGAGCCAAAACCAATTAACCCTGAAGATTATGATAACTATAAGATATTGTTCTTACCGCAAACTTTTAGAGCCAGTAAAACGCCAGAGAAAAAGGCCGAAGGGCTTTATCGAGCCGTAACGCGTACTTTAGAAAGTTTAGTATTTAAAAAAATTGCCGTAACATATCACACAATAGATAATCGGGGTAATACTATCATGTATAATTTCAAAACACCGAAATGGGTAGAAATTAAAATTTCCCCCAACTAGCTAAATTGCTCGATCTTGACCCCAATAAATACTACACAGGACTCAATCAATCTGGTCCTTTGAGCATGACGTTACAAGAATATACCATAAATGAGAACAATGCGTATCTAGAATATCGAGTCAATAAAACCATAAAGCACTATACCGCTTGGGAAGAACCCTGGCTTTATTTCTTTTTTAGAGTGTCAGGCGAGTTTAGATCGACAGATGATTATAAGATTTATGAAGAAATTGCCGAAAACCTCCAAATAACTGCGCGCAATTTTGACCCTTTAAGAATGCAACAGGCCGAATTTAGCGTTATTAAACAAGGAGCGGAACGTTATTTTAGAGTCCATTGTCCGGCAAAAATTGAAATGCTATTCCCAAAGGATTTGCGGGATATATTAAATTTAGAAGCTGAATACGTTGGTGGGACGTTTCTATCCACTAAACCTTTAGAGCGTAATTTTACGCATTTCAAAACAACTAATGACACATTTGTAAATTATCGCGCTCATGACTCGCTAATGTATCTATTTACTAAGACTAATTTCACAAAAATTAAAATACCTGCGGGCGAATATACCTGCGATTTGACGGCGACCGGGGCCGTAATTCCCTTCTCTTTACATTTAAAAATTATAAACCAGTTATTGGGGGTTCAAGAATATATGCCTCGCCAGTATTTTAAAATGTACATTCTCAAAACGGCTTTGGAAAATAGATACTATGTTCGTCTCGAAATAGAGCCAGGTGTTCGCGTATCGGTAGCTGGACCAATGGCCCAGTTATTTAACATTCCCGAAGAGGGAGAATTTTTTCAACACAGTCACTCGGGAGTAGCTCTGGTAAATCCCCGATTAAGATCAATAACTCTGACAGCGGCTAATAATTTTTGGACTAGCGAATACGATGTTGATAGATTTCCAGAAGACCCAGACTACGCTGACCAGCCGTATGTACCCGGGTCCCAAGGCAGACAAGTTAACAATTACGCGTGCGAGATTCCTCCCGGGGTATACTATCATATTAGCGATGTTTTAAATGCCATGGGTGACGCCATGCTACCAGCGCATAGAAAAAGTCTAAAATTTTGGCAGAATGTAGACGGAACCGTGACGGTTTCAAAACTGAACGATACGGTTTCAATTTTGTTTCCCAAAACAACACCCGGACGAGGCCTGGGACGATTGTTAGGCTTTAGTAGTAATCAATTGGATCGGTATATCAACAGCGAAACGTCAGAGTATCCCGCGGATATCATGAGAGGCGTCGATGCCATGTTTGTTTATACCAATATTATCCGTCAGCAAGTAGTGGGTGGTGGTCAAGCCCCTCTGCTACGTTTCATAAAAATGCCGGCTTTTTCGCTGCTAGACGAAGAGAACCAGGAAATATTTAATAATATCGACTTTTATCCAATTTCAACTAGCGATATACAAGAAATTGAAATTGAATTGAAATCCAATTACGGGGAAAATATCCCGTTTAATGTGGGTAAAGTATATATTAAACTGTTTTTTAGGCGTCGACGTCAATAGAACTTGAGCAATGGTACCTAATAGATACACTCTGTATTTCCAAAGAGGATCGTCTCTTCCGGCTTTACACGCAAACGTTTTCCAATCGGGGGATCGTTTTAGTGTTGGCGGTATCTTCAATTCTTTATTGCGCAAAATTACACCCTTTATTAGGCCGGCCATTAGTACCTTAGCATCCGAAGCTGTTGAGTTAACGAGTAGAGTAATTAGCGATGCACAAAACCCCGGAATATCACCTCGAGAATCGATTAAAAGAAATGTCAAACAATCTATAAATTCCCTACTACATAAAGGCGTGGACCGGTTCGTCAACACTCAGAGCGGGACGGGTCGAAAACGAAAGAGGACTGCTAAAACAAGCCGGAGCAAACGTGTTAAGCGACGCACTAAACGCGATTTTCTAGACTAAACATGTCGACCTACGAAAGTGTTCTATCCGATTTTGAAGTATTTGAAAAGCCAGTGGTGAATAATAATATTGTTGGGACTAAAACGACTGCTCATTATCCAATTGCTCCACTAACTAATGCTAAATATATAGAATTTATCATTCCTCCCTCTAACAATTATCATGATTTGACTAAAACTCTTTTGAGATTAAAATTTCGCGTTTTACACGAGGACGGCACGGCCGTTCCAGATGCGGAAAAGAAAGTCTCGGTAACAAATTTAATAATTGCCTCGCTATTTTGTCAAGTAGAATTATTTCTTAATGGCGTTGCCATCCAGCAACCTAATAATATGTACCCATATATGGCCTATTTTAAAATACTTTTAAATTATGGACAAACGGCGGCCAATTCCTGGTTAACTTCTATGTTATATTATTTGGATACCATTATCGATCCGGCGACGGCTTTAGAAGACGCCAATATTAACAAAGAAGATAATGGTATTGGTCGTCGCGCTAAACGCGTGGCAAAATCAAAGACGTGCGATGTAATTGGCGAATTATTTCTGGATATGTTCAAAACGCCCAAATTCTTACTACATAATATCGAGGTGCGAATTAGACTTCATCGAAGCTCCACGGATTTCGCTATTATTCACAATGAAACAGGCAAAAAGTATAAGATTGATTTAACGGAATGCACCTTGTTTACGCGCGAAATTGAGGTTAATCCCGAACTGCAACTAGCTCACGCCCAGATGTTAAACTCGGGAATAAACGCTCGCTACGAAGTAAACTCTATTGTTATGAAAAATTTCTTAATAACCACCGGAACGAAAGATTTTATTAGGGACAGCTTGTTTACGGGGCAATTACCCTCGCGAACTGTCGTGGCTTTCGTTACTAATAAAAAATTTGTAGGGGAAGCAACTTCTAACCCCCTGGATCTCCAACATTTCAAACTCGATTTCATGCAATTCTCTTTAAATTCACCAAATTATCCCGATATCCCGTTTACGCCCAATTTTGACGACGATCAATACGTTAGATGTTACAATTCTTTATTCGAGGGTCTCGAGATATTAGGTCTTGACCGGGGAAATATAATTTCTTACGATTTATATAAAAAAGGCTTTTTTGTCGTTGTTTTTGATTTGAGTAGAGAACATCTCGCTTCGTTAGGTCTAAATTCCATGCCCCAGACTGGTAACTAGCGATTATCGTTAAGATTTAGCTCTCCGCTAACCGAAAACGTCACGTGCATTGTCATGGCCGAATTTCCAAACAACCAATTAATAATATCTAAAAACAAAGAAATTATTTATAATCACCCCAACGTATAAAAGACTAAAACTTTATAAATACAATATCAGTCGCGCGCCAATATGCACCAAGTACACACCGTCACGCCAAAGCTCGACATTTGCGTCATTGAGTCAATTGAACCTAAAATATTAATTCAAAAATCGGATACGCGTACAAAAACTATATTAAAACCTTACGCCTGGTACGCTTTGTTTCGGTTTCAAAATGAACTCACGTCCTTTTTTGACGGAAAAATACCTCACTATCATATTTGGTTGCCCGTCAAAGAGCGCCTCAAGCTGGAATGCTTCGTCAACTCGAAAGATGAACGTATAATCGATCTTCGATACTATGAACGAGGCAGCGGCAGTCGTTATTTTCTCAACTTTAGCACCAGCGAAGGATTCAGCCTGAACAAAACCGGATGGCAGACATTGATTGATTTAAAGCCGCTGATTGACGAGGATCTCAAAGCTAAAGGGATAGCTGTCTGTCGCATGCGCGAATTAATTTTAAACGAGCTCACTACCACTTTGTTTGACGTCACTTCCACTTGTGCCAACGTCGAGTCTCGAAAACAAATATGCCACTTTCAAAGCTGCTCGGAATTTGACACAAATTTCAGTGATCGAGTCGAACGTAATTTGCACGAAGCGCTGCCTCAATTGGATCGTGAGAAAATTTTGCATCAATTTGAGACTGAACACGGATGGATTGAAGATCAAGAGGATACCCTAGTAGCACTGCCGACGTAGGGCCTACATGGTCGGCTTTGTCTGTTACCGACGAGTTGGTAAAAAGTCACTAATAAGTCGGGAGAGTAATGGTTTGAAAGTCGAAATGTCCGCCTGGAGGGACGACGGCCCGCCAGTTTTCCGACTGTTATGAGGCGACTATATAACGACTGTTGGCCGACTATATGTCGGCGTCATTATGCCTACCAAAAGTCGCGCTCAATCCGACGATTTCGCGGCTTTTTAGTATAGGAACGGTAAATGGTCGGTAAAGGGCTGGTAGAGTAAGGGTTTGAGAATCGAAATGTCCACCCGGTGGGACGACGGCCCACTGGTTTACACGACACGAATGAAATACGACTCTCATCCAACACGTTTGAGAGTCGACTTAACCGCCTGTCAGCAAGAGGTCCGACGCTTTTGCGATGATCAAACCTTAACTCGAGGCCCAACGGTTTTGCGACGATCAAGCCTTAACTCGAGGCTTCATTCGCTTATAGTAAAGGATACTGATACCTAGTATTGAAATTTCTTTATTACATTTTCAATTAAAATCGCTTTAGAATTTGTGCTTTGTTATAATTGATGCTCAACCTGTATGTTACTTGAAATATTCAATTTCAAATATTAAACAATGTATTCGATATTACACGACTAGTCGAATGGAGATATTAGCTGCCTTGCTAATTGGTTTTAACAAAAAGTAAAATTTTTCAGGGCGAGTATAATATTTATATCAATTAAAGCATTTATTATTATACATTGTTAATATCTTCGATGTGGCCAGTTGCTATCTATTAAATTACAAAAATCTTAATGAAAAATATACACTTACACATTTTTTTAAGGAAAAAGAAAAACATACAATTCTAAAGGGTATTATTTCACACATTTTTCTCTTAAAATGTTTGAAACCGCATAAAAATTCTGTAACTAAAACAAATTGAGATCTATTTTGGAGTTCAGTATTATTTTCACAACCAAAAATCTTTAAAATACTTAATATATAATGTTTTTGAACTCCAAGCGCCCCAAAACACTAGCTGCTTTTATATTCAAACAAAGTGTTGCCAAAAATATAGTATTATCAACTTCTGCTTGTGGGTCGAAATATAGTATAAGTTAAATATATATAAAAAAATTTTGGTGGCATATGCGGAATAGTAAAAGTCAAAAAACCGTCTCATGGAAAAAGAAGGCCTACCAACAACTTTGTTTTTCATCATACTCTTTTTAAACGTGACAATACCGACTAGCGGGAAGAAGTTGGTAATCAATTGGCTAACATGGTTTACATGTTTAGGACGGTAGGCAAGCCTACTTCAAACCATGACAGTTACAACTGTCGGATAAATGTCGGTTACTAAACGGCCTAAGAATAACTTTGCTTTAAATTTTACTCTTCTTAAACGTCACAATACCGACTAGCGCGAAAGAGTCGGTAATCAATTGGCAAAAAATAAGTTGGAATTTTCTAGACGGTAGGCAAGCCTACTTTAAACCATCTCAGTTCCAACTGTCAGATAGATGTCGGCATTGCCAACTAAGAGAAGTAGTCGGCTTCATGAGTCGGAAAAGTGTCGGTATTAGCATGGTACAGCCGACTGGACCGTAAACCGACTATTCGACCTTAAACCGACTGTTATGCGGAAGGCTTGTGCTACTGGGGTATTTACGCTTATTTTGTCAACAGTTTTGCCGATTTAAAGAATGCCTTGATTTATGGCTATTAAAATAAATGTACTGATATAGCGTATTTGTTTAACTGATATTGTTTTTATAAAATACCTTTGTGTGTATTAAATAAAGTTGTTTATTGGGAAATTATTTAGTCGTTATTTATACTTGTTAAGACATGGACGCTAAAATTAGAAAAATTTATTACGACGTGGCAAATCCAGCCGCTTATGGGTCGCTAGCCAGGTTACAAAAGGCTTTACCGGGTGTCAAAAGCCCAATTAGTCACCTTTCTCGAGAAACAACCCGCCTACACAAAGCATAGGTTTCGGCGCTTCCGATTCAAGACCAATCAAGTGTACGCTTCGAGCATGGACGACGTTTTTCAAGCTGATCTGATGGATCTACCAAAATTGAAACGCTTTAATAAAAATGTTCGGTACGTCCTGTGCGTCATTGATGTCCTAAGCCGCTACGGCTGGACAATACCTCTTAAAAACAAAACATCTGGTCATTGAAGCTTTTAAAACCATATTTCGAGAGTGGATTCCGTTGAAAATATACGCCGACTTTGGTGGCGAGTTTAGTTCCCGCAACTTTGATTCCTTTTTGAAACGTCACAATGTGCAAATACATTTTGCCCGGAGTCAACACAAAGCCAGTTTAGCCGAGCGTTTTATAAGAACAATTAAGGAACAAATTGCCCGGGTTATTACGGCCACAGGGAATAAAAATTACGTTAAATATTTACCTTTAATTACTCAAGCCTATAATGAACGGGTTCATTCAACTACTGGAATTGCACCGGCTCATGTTAATATCAGAGCTGTGCTAATTAATTAGTTAGCTAATTTAATTTCTAATTAATTAGCAACATTTACTAATTGAAAATGGTAATTGAATTTTAATTACCTTAGTGCTAATTGAGAAGTAATTCTAATTAATTAGTATGATTCGGAAAGGTAATTATCTAATTAAAATTTAATTAGATTTAGGATTAACTAATTAGCCAATTGGATTTTCAATTAATCTTTTACGCCAATTTGTTGTAAAAAAATCGAGGAAATAACTCATGATTCATCTATTTGAATAAGAAAAAGCCTTCTTATATCAATGAGGAAGCCTTAGTGCTACTCTAAATTTTTCAGCTCCTCAAATATGAGAGAATACTAGTACTAATAGAATATTTCGTAGTTCGCAACTGCCGCATTTCGAAATTTCGACTGCTTTACCTACTCGAATTAAAAGCAGTGCGCATGTATTTACTACTCAGGAGTCCATTATAGGAACTGTGGCAAGAAAATGAAGAAATGAGACAAATTTTAACATGACGGAAGGCTCGAGGCTTGTCTCATTTTTCGAGAATAATTCTTGGCTTCCGTACCCGTTTTTCAATGGCATTGAAAGATTAAACTTTGCATTACCAAAGTACTAAATCCATGGGCACTTTTAAACTTTTATGTTTACTTATGGTTTCTTTTTTACCTTAATTAGAAAATAGTAATTCTAATTAATTAGTTTGATAAATAAATGTCTAATTTCTAATTGAATTGAATTAGTTTCTATGTCTAATTGCTAATTGGTATTTAATTAGTTCATAAATATTTCCCTAATTGCTAATTGGCTAATTAATTAGTTCAAAAATATTTCCCAAATTGCTAATTCTAATTCAATTAGTTGTCAGCTAATTAGCACAGCTCTGGTTAATATAGATAACGAATCAATCATTTGGAATAAACTGTACGGGAAATCAAACGGAATTAATCGATACGCACCGAGGCTTAAAGTTGGCGATCACGTGCGTCTCTCTATAGCTAGTCGAGTCTTTAGAAAAACTAGCTCGGGAGGCACGTTTACTGACGAAATATTCCGCGTTGTTGACGTCATACCCAGGTCACCACCCGTCTATCGCGTAGCGGATTTAAAGGGGGAGCAAATTTTGGGTGTTTTCTACGGCGCTGAACTACAAAAGTCTCGTTACCCGAGACTAAATTATGAACACTTCGCAAATAAACGCTCTTTTAACTTGCGACAAAAGAACTCGACCCTACTATTTAGGATGCTTCCCAGTAGATAGACTCCCAGCACATCCAAAAAGGCCCAAATTTTGCTTTATATTCAATAACGAAGCAGCTGGAGAGGCTGGAGAACATTGGATAGCGTGCTTTTCTAACAATGACACGGTAGAAATGTTTTGCACTTACGGAAAGTCGCCGCGATACTATAAAGTTAATTTAAAACGATACGGGAAACGAGTTGTTTACAATAAACAACAAATTCAACATCGATTCTTTCAACTGTGCGGTCTGCACGCCGCCATGTTTTTAACACTCCGTTGCCAGGGCGTGGCTAGAAAGACGATATTAGACGCCATCTATGACCAGAATCTTAAACTTAACGACTATGTCGCCTTATTATATTTATCTTTACATTTAAAAAAACATGTACACAGATATTGTTCGCAATAAAACAATTTTTTTATTTGTCTTAATATTACATTTTTTTATTAATCAATATCACGCCATTTATGATGTCGAGGCCTTCGTTCGTTAGATGGAACTACTGGACCGAGATTTTGAAGTTCGTCTTTCTTTTTCCGAGGTTTTTTCTGTTTTTTCTTGTTCTTCTGTTTAGCGGAGGCCGTCTCAAACAGGTTTTCCAAGTCCGTTAAATTGTCCTCGTTTTCCTCCGCTAAATTCTCTTGTTCATCGGCGATTTCTTCTTGAAAAGCGTCGTCGGGATTTGCATAACCGACAGCCCCTTCTTCTAGCTCTCTTTTTGGCGTAAAAAATGTGTTTTGCAAACGATTTGCCAGAACTTCGGCTTGCCGTTTCACCATATCTCCAACATAGGTCGGCCCAAATTGTTGGTAAAAATCTTCTTGTGTTGGTGTCCCCGCAGCCGTTTCGCTTTTAAAAACCTTTTGTCGACGCTCGGTTCGTTTAGGCGTAGTAAAAGAACTGCCCGACGTGCTTGTTGTCGGTGATGACGTGGCATAGCTCGGCCATGACAATTGTTTTTTTCGCGGCGGCATTTTAGGGGTGACCGGTAATGGCGGCGTGGTGACATTTCCCATTGTAGGACTGACGACCTCAAATTTAGGTAAAGGAATTTGTTTCTCGATACTTAAATATTTCTTAAAAGCGTCTAAATATTTATATAATTTATCGTAAGCATTCAATGGCGATTTTAAAATATCATCAATCTCTCGGTCCAAGGCCGAGTGTTCTTGGGCAGCTGTTGAAGTTACGGCGGTGGCCGGTACAAGCACCATTTGTTTCATAGTTTAGCAGCTATGGCTTGGACAATTGCAGGCAAGATTGCGCCAAGTAGCGTCGTAAGAAAACCACCTGATTGCTACAACAACAGCTTTTTTTTGCTTTTCTGCGACAAGGTACTTGATCCGAGTTGTCTAATAATTTTCTTGTACTTTGCTAACCTTTTCTTACGGTCTTTACTCAAATAAATGCCCCCGCCCTTTAAATTCTTACAAATTGTCTGAATGCTCTTTAATTGGGGCGTGCTGCTATTGTTTAAGAGGGTTCGCCGTTGTTTACAGCTAGTTTGACGCAAACTTTGTAAATAAGGGACAAATTTGGCAAACTTTGTCGAGGGACGGGCTACGACGAGTCGGGAGCGTTTTCCTGATTGACGTTTAACGCGTGGGGCCATTATTCAAATGAAAATTAAATTTAATCGACATAGACATACATAGGCGATTCGTGAGGTAGAACACGCGACCTTAATCGTAAATTTTCCGGAGTTTCTTGTTTTAAATCAATTAACAAATAGCTATAGGGTTCTCTAGTGGCTAGTCTGTACGCGTCCGTAATACGCTTCGGGTTATCTGGACTTATTTGTTGCGCTAAATATCTAATAGAGGCGACATCTCGAGGATTTTTCATTATTATAAAATAGGAAGAGTTTTGAGAAATTATCCGCGATTGGCTACCCTTGGGAAACAGTTGTTGAGTAATAATAATGACCGTATACCCTAAATGATGCGACGTCACACACACTAAATCGGCAATATGAGTTTGCTTAAATAATTGGCTAGCTAAGTCGTCTAGTATCAAGTAGGAATCGCGATTCATTTCCTAAAAGTCTGGATCAGCCGTTGGCAATCCTTGAATAAATTGAATTCCCGGAATCAATTGTTTCAATTTTTCGTAGTTTGGCTGCCAGGCCGCGTAGCAATAAATAACCTTTTTATGCGGTGGGTCAAACATAAGCTGATGATTTTGCAATAAGTTACTTAAAAGAAAACTCTTCCCCGCTTGCGTTGGCCCCACGATTAGAAACTGAGCGGGTGTTTGGAACTTTAAAGAATGCGAGACTGACTCGGCTGGATTCATCTTGATTAATAAACTTTTTTATTTTAATTAACTAATATTCTTCGTTGGGCATGTCTGAACCAGATGGTCGCAAACATCCGTGCCCTCGTTGGTCGGGAAGTCGGGAAACCCTTGCCGCAGTGGTTTGTTGTTGCACGGCTTTTTGGAAAACATCGCGCACGATGGACTGTGCTTGCGATGTTCCCTCGATGGACTGTCCGTGCAACGCCACTGGTACAGGGCAATGCCGCAAAAGGCGCAGCGCGTCGTCTGTGTTTCTACGTCTGCAAGATAGAAACCGTCTTTGGCCAGGGCTTCGATAGGAACGCAAGATTCCCACAAGCCCTCGAAAGTATGTCTTCGCCTAGCCTCGTAATTCATGCGAAAGAGATGTTGAAGCGGATGCTGACTCTTTAAAACCGTACGGTTGACTGGTTGTCAAATCGGCGTTCAACAATCTCTTATTCGAGGTTTGGCGAAATCTTTTGGTGATTTTAACGGCCTCTAGCTGCAGCTTGTATTTGTCCCGTTTAAAATTAAAAGGGACATTGACTGTAACTTCCTTTTCCGGATTCATCGCCACACTTTCAAAGGTTTCAAAGTCAAGTTTTTCCAGATTTTCTCGATTTAACGTCAACCCTTTAATTTTCTTGACTGCTTTTCCTTTGCTAGTGCGAAACGAGTAACTTTTGGCACCGGTACTACAAAAGGAAGTTATATAATCACCGCCGAGTTCGTCCGCCCAGCAACCAATATGATTACCAGTTGGAATGTCAAACTTTCCCGGTAGATGGCGGTAGATTATAGAGTCGGTGTCACAAAAGAAAGCTGCGCGGTCCAATTGAAGCAACATCTTGTTCAATTCGAGTCGCCCGTAGCAAGAAACGAAGCTCCCCACGATGGCAGACCCCAGTTTGTAGTCCGAAACGTAATCGCTTTTGGCTTTGTACGATAAAAGAGCGATCGACTCCGTAACTGGCCGTAAGTCGACTAATTCCAGAGTGTAATCGCTCGCGTATCGTATCAATTCGTAATAGTTGTTAATAAAGATGCTGCGAATCTTTCCCGTATTTAACGCCATGCGACCCCATAAAGAATTTAAATTAATTTTTTCGATATTACGCAGGGAAGGATTTGATTGAATATCCGCCACAGTTAGAGAAAGCTTTTCATTCTTGTTTATATCAGCGATATACGCCTCTTTTTGCAGAGGCGTTTGCGCGTGAGCGGGAAATCCGGAATTCTTCACTTTCAAGGCGATAAAATCAGTCATATACTGGGCGAAGAAGTATTCCGTTTTTGGATAATGGTAAACCTCGAATATATCGAGGAGTTTATAACCATGCTCCATAGCGGCATAGACTTCGACCGTTGGCCAGACTGATTCGAAAGCCCGTTCAATGACAGTGTGATCGCAGATTTCCGCTCGCAATTCTAGACACGTGCGACAGAGGGCGTAGGCTAATTTACCACCGCTGCGAAAGGGAATTAAGGGGATGTGGAGATCTTGAGGGGCTAGCAGACGACAACTCATAACGCCAAAATACCACTCTGGCGATTTGTCAAAATCTCTGTTATAGATTATGGGGTGGCCGCTAGGGTACGGACAATCGCGACAAACTTTCGGGTACAAAGAAATAATATCCTTGTAGAAAATTTTCTCCTCACCTTGCACGTGGCAGTTAAGAACAAAATTTTCCGTTCGCCCCCCATAGAGAGCGCTACGGGCTGATATTTGAGGTCGAAAAGTTAAACTTTTGCAGAAAGCCTTTGCTTCGGCGTTTTCTTTTAAAAGCTTAGCAAATTGACACTCAAAGATGGAGGTATATTCATACCCGACCATCTTCTCTTTAATAAACAGCTCTCTATCTAGAGTCCGCTCGTACAGAAATCTGTTGCTGGCTTTGAGTTGGGTATTGTAGGCATTAAGTTTTTGGCATGGACAACCGTGAAAGTAGCAACCGTGGAAATCGTAGATTTTGGGCGGAGTTTCGCTATAGCCGTCGACTAAATAGCGACCCACCCGATATTCACCGCCATATCTTAAAGCCGTTCGCAATTTTATACCCTCTGTTTTCTCCACCCAAGCGAGATATTTTAAGCTAATCTGACTGTGATTGAATTTTGCGTTATAGCCGTTAGAAGGAACAATGCCCATGCTGTAAGGTTTATAGTAATTGTTAAGATAGATAGTGGTTAAAGCACCTGCCAAAGTAATATTTTTTAAGCAAAAAGGGTCTAATTTTGTTAGATCAACGTAAATTTTTCTAAAAGCTTCGACGCCTTGTCTTAGGACTTTGACGTCTTGAATGCAATATTTAACAAGCTCCTCTTTGATGTTGTAAATAGATCCTTCCATTGACGCGTACCAAGTTTGAAAATCTCGATAATCATTGGCTTTCATTTGAGCTACGTTAAAATACGAAGCTTCAGGGATGACGCCAATGTAATTAAGATTTTCTTCGGTATGAAAATCAAATGGAAAAAATCCCTTCGCCACATCGCCGAGGCTAAACATGCTGGTGAAATTACGCAGAGGTTGACTAATGTAATTAAAGCTATCGAGAAATCTAATTTGCGGTCCCTCGAGATGAATCATTAAAATTTTACTGCCGTCAAAGATAACAGCAGGGGTGACGTGTCTATGAACTAAAGCGTTGAGAATTAAGAAGTTATCAAAAGCTTTCGCGTAATGAGCTACGACTTGAGTGTTAGTAAAGCGCGGTTGGTACGTCTTACGCTTCTGTCCAGTCAAAACTACCTGCTCTACGCTAAATAAATAATTTAAAAATTGCTCGACGCAATTGGCGCCGTAAAAAAATTTAGTTTCAAAGCCAGCTTCAGTTTCTACGTCGCAAACTAATAAAATAGGGACATGGATATTATTTCTAAGAATAGTCTCAATGTCGTAATAAATAAACCGCGAGGCTTTCATTTTGGTTTCCAAAGGCATAACAAAATGCTCGCTGGGCGGATGGACTATTTTACATTGAGAGCATTCGGGATTGCAGTCGTGCTCCTCACCCATAAGCCGCCCACATTCTAAACATCGTTTTTGACTCGCGCAGGTGCCATTAAGTAAATGAGTTTCGTAGCAGGGGCCAGGAAAGAAGTAGCGGTGACATTCGTCGCAACGTTTTAAAACGTCCTCGTTGGTTAAATGAAAAGCTTCACCTTGGCACCGAAAACATATATAGGGTTTTGTATCCTCGGGGCATTTATGCTCTTTTAACAATTCGTATTTGTAAAAGGATTTTAAGCATAAATCGCATAAGCCCATCATGCCGTGCCAAGTTTTCGCGGGGTGGATATGGTCGCCAATTTTTAATAGATAGATAAATTTAGGAGCTTGGGGTCCTTTGAAAAATATGGTAAAATTATTCGCAGCATCAACTATCACGATCCTATAATGGGGAGCTAAATAATTTTGAAATTTTTGAATATCTTCTAGAGTAACGAAACCCTCGGGGACGCCGGCTTTTCGGTGCAAGATTTTCGCAATATTACCCACAAGGGTGCTATCGCGTTTCAGTTTTTTGAAATTGTTCTGGTTAAAGGGCGGACCTTGCTTTTTTTGTCGATAAAAATTGCGATCGGCCAGCTCTTTACCCAAAACTAAACTCCGAGCAAAACAGAGGTTATCATTGTTTTCCATAAAAATAAATTGGTTATTTTGTTTAACGAAATAATCCAAATTAACCAAAGTTCTATTTTTTATGGACTTATAATAAACTCCTATATTTGCGTCGAGGTTTAGAAAAATAATGTCAAACTGAAAATCTTCGCCATTAAAGACAAAGTCCCGACTAGATTGCGTTACTCTATAGATGGTGCGCATAATTCGCTTACTGGTGAATTTGTCAATTTTTATAAATTTAATATTAACGGGGGTCGTCAATCCGGGGGAGATTAAAACAAATCGAACCCGATTATACCCGGGATTCTCGGTTACTAATTTACGTATAACTTCGTCGAGAATTTTTCGAAAAATTCGAAAAAAATCTCTTGTTGGGATGTCATCCAAATTTTTAAAAGCTATACGCAAATCGATTTGTTTACAGTGCCACTTGCGACTCGTTTTGTTAATCTGCCGCTCAATTGTGTAATACCGGTTTACCTGCGCGTGTTCTTCTCTCTCACTACCCTCCGAGTCGCTGCCGCTGCTCGAACTCATTTTTTAAATTTCTATCAGAAATAAAAAATTAGAGAAAAACTTGATTTGCAGATTTATTGTTAAATAGATACGTACTTTGCTGGGAGGCTGTTGTTTGGCCTCTTCGTCTTGTTTGACGGCCTCCACCAGCTTGTGGAAGGCGTTAAGTAACTTAACGCCTTCACTATTGTTTTTTTTGAGGACTGTCTTAAGCCTCTTGTGGTCACACTCCCAGACCTTATCGGGCTGGGAGTTTTTGATGTCCGAGAATTTGTAGATTGCAAGATCCACGTAGAAATCCCCCTGGCGTGGGGGGACTTTGGTCTCGTAGTATTGACCGTCTTTTCGAAGGCGAAAAGAGCCTTCGATCCCGCTGGATCCGACAATATTTTTTTGGAGTACCTTCTGCACAAAGCTATCGTCGTCGGAGTCGATAAGAACTTCCGGCGGCGGTGGTCTTACAAATTGGGTTAATGCGCGGCGACCGCGACTAGGGCCTGGTCGATCCCCGGGAGAAGACGGCGGAGACTCGAGAAGTGATTGAGAGAGCGATTGCGATTCTTGATAGTGACTCATTGCTGGTAGTTCGATTGTGAAAATCTACTGCCGATGCTCCAGCTTTTATACCAAAATCTCAGGGCCATTTTTTTTTCGAATACAGACCCAGACATGGTTTTTTATAAAACAACCGTATTTTTACTTTTATCAAGTGTTTAAAAAATATAATTATGTACCGACAAGCGATTTGTTAATTTATCCTTAAATGCATTTTTTATTGACGAGTTCATACTGGAGATTATGAAGGATATTAGCGTAGATACGCATATAAAAACACCTCTATAGTTTAATATTAATATACGTTTATTCATATTTAAATCATGTTAAAAATAATTTCACTTCCTCCCAAAATAATTACTTTTAACCTTCATCAAAAAATTTTCCTATAAGGAAATCTTATACATATTATTCAAAATATATTATTCAAATCACGCCCAGACAGGCTCAAACAAACTTTGCATACCAATAAAAAACCTACCCCCTCGGCCTTCTGTCAAGGTAACTCCTTCTTAACCTTCGAGCATAAATTTTTAATATCACACGATCTTATTTGAATTATTTAAATCGTGACTAGACAAGTTTTGCATATAGAAAAATAAACCTAGACCTTGGAGAGATTTCTCATTCTATGAATATATACCTAATTAACTTTTTCCTTATTATCGAAAAAATAGTTTCTTAAGAATCTTGAAAGCTAGACACTATTAGATTTAACCTCCATAATTTACTATATAAGCCCCGTGTTTCAAGGTGAAAGTTATCAGTTGTTTAACTTCTGTTACTTAAACACCAATCCCAACCACTTTAAGATGTCTTTCTCTACCGCTCCTCGATTACCCGCCCTGTCGTTTGTCAAAATTCATCCGGCAGCGCTTACTCCTCGTCGTGCCACTCCCCAGTCGGCCGGACTGGACTTATATTGTCCAGTAGATACCGTGATTGAACCGCATGGTGTCAAAATCTTGTCGACCGGGTTAGCCGTTATGCTACCGGCGAACAGCTACGGTCGCATTGTCGGCCGTAGTAGCTTAACGGTCCAAGGGCTGTTTGTCGCCGAAGGGACTATAGGTATGTTTATTAGGTATTTTATAATGCCCAACAGTATAATATTTCTAAAGAATAACAATAGACGCCGACTATCGGGGCCCCCTGAAAGTGGTCATAGCCAACGTAGGGGAAACCCCCTACACTGTCCGGCGGGGCGATAGAGTTGCCCAATTAATAGTTACACCGGTGCTATTGTTAAGGCCGGTGGAAACAGCGGTAAATAACTTTAGTTTTAATTTAGGATTCAGCGTGTGACACGTTTTATATGTTGTTTCTAGAATCTAACCCCAACGCTTCGTGGGAGTGGGGGGTTTGGCTCGACTGGTGTCTAGTCATTTTTTAATGGTGGTGGGTTCTTTTGTAAATATCTTTGTTATTATTATACATGTCTTTTTGCTAGTAATTGTATATACTTTATGTTATTAAAAATTTTTATTTGTAAATTTGTATTTTCTTTTCAGACTTATAATTATAGGCTTATTGTACTAGCTATTTAAATATCATTTACTATTGGAACCCTCCCAATATGCTGTGCCGCATTTTCTTTTTTGTTTACGGGTTCATAGTTAACGTTTCATTAACTCTTTACGAAATCGAGCCCCTTACTAGCAGGCCAGCGATGAATATAGTTTAAGTTTTGGTTTGAGTTAAGAAGATGACGTCATGGGGTTTGAAAATAGCCTGTAAGAGCTCGGGCCAGTCCGGACTTGTCTGAAAACTTTGGTTTGAAACCAATCTAGGGTTGGAAGTTTGGTTGGAGTTGGGTGGATGGCGGCCATCTTGGATCCGTGGCTATTTGTATAGTCCCTACTACTAGCTGGAACCAAATGACTGTTATAACAATCGTCACCCCAGAATTTTCGTAGGCAGGAACCGCATGTTTTTTCTCGTCCATGGCAAACAGTAGGACGCATACATTTAAAGCAAAAGTCATTGCATTTATGAGATTGAATCTGCCAGTAAGGTGTGAGGCATTTCTCGCAAAAGTGGTCATGACTAAACAATGGTTTTAAATTTGTTATGACATTATAATGATTACTCTCGTTAAGCAGGAAGAGACGTGGTCGGGTATCTGTAGGGTCGTTTTCGCCTAAAATTAAAATGGGTACTCTGTTTTCGAATTTATAGACGAATATAGAATAGGAGGATAAGTAAGCTTTAAATTTCTGGAACGAAGCGGGGGTACCGCATTCGGATACAGAAACTCCGGCCTTTTGACAAAGATCTAAAGCCTCTGTTTTTTGGATTGTGTATCGGGGTCCTGCTCGTGATATGGTTATGTAACGATTTTTTAACTCTGTGTTGTTTTTATTGTTCATGTGGACACGATGAGCGACAGCAACACAAAGGCTACGCGCTAAACAGAGATTATCAGTGCTTGGTATTCGTCGAATCCCCCTTCGATCCTTTGAAAAAATACTGAAGGGCTTGAGTTGACGACGATTAGAACGTCCATACCCTTCTGGTATTCTGACTATACTAAATATCATTTTTATAGGTCCTTGGAAAAAAATGTTCGATCTCATCATCATAAAGTAACTCGGCTAGTTGATCAAAGAGAATAGAAGGGTCTACTTGATCGAGTCTTTTAAAGGATAATTCAAGTTCCGAACGACAGTTTATACCCAGACTTCGTAAAGTTATTTGCACGTAATCTGTTGCTCTATATTCGCTTAATACGTGTTCCGTAATGGTACATATACTATCCACAGGATCATCAGTTATATTTTGAGTTATTTCCCTGCCATACATATTAAAATGTTCAAAAAATCTCTCGCTCTGCTCTAGAATTTCGCAAGAGGGTACATCTTCTATAGGTGAAGGGGGACACCCCCCTCCCCATTGATCATAAACATTCGCCTCCGCCTCCTCCGAATCTACGATGGAGCTCTTTTCGCTGGGGGCGTAATCGGAAAAGTTCAGAGACATATATTCAAAAGGGTCGTTCTCCGTCTCGTCTTGTTGACACGCGTTATCTAGAATCTCCCCCATCTCCCTGCCAGTTTGTGAATTATCGAAACTGGGTCTTAAAGATTCTTCTTCACGGTTATCCCGTTCTATTTCTTGCTTCCGTCTTTTCACGCGGTCTAAGTAAGAAATTTTTAAAGGGGTAGGAATTAAATTATATAAATGTTCCAATTCGTCACGTGTTTGACACGTTTCAGGTGTACGAGGAACGTTCTTCATATAGTCTAGTAGGTCGAGGAACGTTAGAATAATATTTAAACCGCCATTTATGATAAAACCAGGTAATGTTGAAGGTATATTACCAGGATCTAAGTGTAAATAAAAGCAGAGAAAATAATAAAACTTGTATATTTCGACTATGTTCCAAGGCTTATTTACAGCCATTTCGTCAAGTGTCCAGCGAAGTGCTTCAGCGTCCATGTTGAGGTTTTGACGATTGATGTTCGACTGTGAAGTACTGTTATTTTCTCACGTTCTTTATACTAGATTCATACCCCCCCTTCTCTTCCTCCTCTCATGGGGGGTCAAGTACAGTTGATTTTTCGAAATTATTGACTAACAATACAAGGTACTAGCAAAGGCCATCGCAGCTGATTTCCGACATGTTTAAACACGTCTAACATTGTTTGACAGTGAACAATAGGTGATATAAGATAGACGTCCGATGGCTTGACAGGGTGTCAAATAGTCGTATAACAAAACAACGAATTTGCAATAGATTTTATAATTCAACAAAAGGAATAATTATAACAAAAGAGTTGGTGCGACATTCCACTAGGTGGGGACTTCTAAAACAATGACATGGAAAAAATGTTAGGAAAGAATTTCTTCAATCAATCAAATAGTGACAGTTCTATTTAAGGAATGTTGAGAATAGTAGATAAATAAGTCAAGTTTACTATTGTGTAATTTATTTACTCCTCAACTGTCAGGTACACAAAGCTTGTCAGGAATTCGTCGGATCTTGGAGATTTAAAAAAAAACTGTTTATTGTGATATTTATCTTATTGGTCTTGAGAGTGCTGGAATTCCTTAATCCCTGGTTTGAAAAACGTACCTAAAAATACGCTTATAATCGAAGAAGGGAGGGGGTTCTTCAACAATGACCTTAGGTCTTTGAAGATTTTAGGAAAATATTTCGTCAATCAATCAAAGAGGGGGTTCTTCAACAATGACCTTAGGTCTTTGAAGATGTTAGGAAAATATTTCGTCAATCCATCAAACTTTGACAGGTCTAGCTAAGGAATGTGGGTAATAATAGATAAATAGGTCAGGTTTACTATTGTTTTATTTATTTACTCGTCAGCTGTTATGGAGGCAAGTACAAAAAGGTTGTCAAGAATTCGTCGGATCTTGGAGGTTAACCCCCAAAAACTACTCATTATACTATTTATCTTATTGATCTTAGGAATGTTAGAATTTCTTAATCTCTGGTTTCAGAACTTTGACGTAAAAATACGCCTACAATCTAACAACGGAACAATCAAGGACAATAGATATTTCGCGATAGCTACGTAGGAAATTTAGTATAAAAACCCTCGAACACGACAGAGGAGAGTATCATAATTCGAGAAGACCTTAAACTTGCAAGATGGAAAATTTAGAAGCTGGCAAGAGGAAGATTGGCGTAACTAACGAACGAAAAATCAACGGTAGATTCCACATTTCTAGAGAGTTGCTCCTGACAACGGGGTTCGTGAACGGCACCCTCGATCCCGAGATTCGCTTATGTAGGAAGCAGTCGGTAAAAAGTTTCGCCATTTCAACAAGTACATGGGAAAAGTTGATCCCGCGTTTACCCGTATTAGCAGGCTGGACGGCGGGCCACGAAACCAATAACTTTGAAATCGTTTTGAACGATAACGCAAATGAAAAAACAACTGTCGTGGCGTATCATAATACGTGTCACATAAAAGATTTACTAAATGACGACTCCATTGTTTTGGACAGTCTGGAAACAGCGGCATTGAACCGAGTTTCGAATGCCGTTAAGGAGCATCTTACAAAGTTAAGTAACCATGAAATTGTATTCACGCACATGGCTGAAATTATTATAGAATTTTATAATGATATTTATGATAATTTATATGGCGATCACGATCGCATACCGTGTTTAGATGGGCAGCCCGAGAAATTCGACGCAGTTGTGGGTTACTTCACCAATTTCGTAACATCGTACCAAGTGGTAATGAAATTTAATAATGTACTTGAAGAAGAAAATCTTCAAAGTAATTTTTATAACTATAATGTATTCTCGGTAATTTCGGGTCAAATAACTTATTTGAAAGAGAGAATGCACATGTTAAGGCATTTTTAAATTTTTATCTATTTGATAATTTGTATTTTTTCATTGATTTTTCAATATAAATTGAATTTAAAACAGAAAAACTGTTCCATTTTATATAACTAATACTACACAGAAATGATATAAATTTCTATCTTTTCTAGTTTTTAAATTTTAAGCCTACGAAATATAAAAGTAGATATAACTAAAGTGTAGGAAAAACTTTACTTTTCGAAGTTTTTTGATAGGAACTTATTTTAAATAAAAAGAAGTAAATAAAGTACAAAAACAATTTATTTAAAATTCAAAAAAAAAAATATTTCCAAATTTTTTTTTAACTCCCTCCCCCCTCCCTCCACTCAATCGGCTGCGAGGGTTTGCACGAGTGTACGGACCCCCTCGAACATCAAATCGTCCCGTCCCTCGTACACTCGTGCATGGCCAGCGGGGACTTCAAGAAAACGTACCCGGCGGTACGTCAACAGCTGCGCGAGCTCCTGCGTGACTCTGTTGGGAGAGAGAAAGAGAGAAGGGTTAATAAATAAAAGTATTGGATAACAACAAAAAATAAAAAAAAAATTAACTCACCGGAACCCGCGACAGTTGAAGGCCAGGAGGCTAAAAGAGAAAAAATTAAAATTTAGATAAACGAAACATTAAATAATGCATGAAAACTTACTCGTGGGGTATAAAAACGCAGTTGTTATACACGACCTGCCTTACTTGATTAAGCAGGTCGTGCATAAACGCGTCATCCTCCACGACCTCGGCTAGTCCCGCCAGGTAGTTTATTATTTGATAAACTAAGCTGTAAATAAATAAAAATTATAATACCGTAGTGTAACGTAAAACAAAAGGTTCACTTACAAGTCCCCGTTGACGTTTAAGTCGTCCTCTCCCGGCCTGGGCATAGCTTGCCACGGATAATATATGGCCGGGAGAGGTTGATATTCGGGTTGAGGTTCGGGGGAGGGGGTGCATGGTGGTGGGCTCGGTGGCGGAGACGGAGTCCGGGGCCTTGGCCCTACCACGCAGAGTGGTCTCCGAGGTGGTGGCGAGGGGGCTAGCTCTATGGACTTGGGGGTCCCAGAGCGGGAAGAATCCGCCGAGTCCGAAAACTCGACGGGGGAGTAGGGGGTATCAACCCCATGGACAGAGAGAGAGATTTTCTAAGTCTTAAATAAAACTAAGTTTTAAAAAAAAGTATTTCTTACCATGTTGCGGAAAGGTCCATCGCTTGGTTTAGTTGGTTGTTCATGGTGGTGGTCCGAGAGAAAGTGGTAACTTTGAGGTCTCAACTTCTTCATTTTATACTTTTTACTAGGGTCAAGGCGTGTTCGAGAACAAACAAGTGACTTCGAGGTATTTAGCATGTACGAGGGTAGAAAATTTTCGCGGGCAAAATTATCAGAAACCTTGCCATTGGACAATAGTTTCTCAGGTGAATTTTCTTTGGGGACATTTAGAGAAACCCCTTTAGCGTTTCTTGGATTGACCGTACGAGGGTCTTTGGTTTAACCGTATTTACCATCTCAAATAGTGACAGTCCATGTTAAAAGCTTCGCCCCTATAGTGAAAGGCAGCATGATGGCCCTACTTTTCAAAATTATTTCTACGCGTTCACGGTGGCCTACCCGCGCCGCGCTTCCCCCCCCCCCGCGTATCGTTTGGGCCCCCTACCCCCGCGTTTGGGGTTCGCGACCCTGGGGTGCACGCGCGCGTTCGTGTATTAATTGAATACGTTTAAGTATGAATGATAGTTACAAATAAATTTCATTCGAGTATTAGCCATGATACCGTTCACTACACCTGGAAATTTGATTATTTTCGGTCCTTCGGGATCAGGTAAAACAGTTTTATGTAAACGAATAATTGAAAATAAGGGCAAACTGTTAGTTGTTTGGCATTATAGTACATATCAGCCTTGCTACGATAAATTGAAAGAAATCGGCGTAATTATGCGTCAAGGTTTACCCGACGTTACTATATACGATGGCTCTAAAACAATACTAATCGTCTTAGACGATCTCATGTTAGAAAATAACAAGTTGGGAAATCCAAAATATTACCTCTCAGTGTCGAGAAGATTATATAACCTTAAGTATCCAATGAAAACGTCGACCTTTTTGCCCTCATCCTTTCCCGCGCTTTGCGCTTCCGCATTTCATCCTTACTCTCAACATTATCTTCCTCCATTTTACATACAAAAATCAAATACTCACAAAAAGAAGCGGCAAAAACCTGCTGGCTCTTTACAACCACTTAATTTGACTTAATATCCAATTTCCAACAACAATAATATACCGTTAGTTTAATTGACAACCTACTAGCATCGAAATTCTCATTAAGAATGGCTCCCGCGGATAAAAAAGGGCAATTTTCAACTAGGTGGGCGTTATCTCATTAGATTTGAAAAATATCATTTGTCTTTTTTACCAATACCTAGCCGTTTGGATTTTTTTAAAGCAATCTTAGCACCAAAAAATATTTTTTTATACAAAATAAATGTTTTATATTCTTATTAAGAATAAAACAAGAGGATAAAAAAGGTCTGTCCTCTCGTAATTGTTTAAGCTTTTATCATGATTACTCTATACAACAGTAACAAGGAGTATAAACCCATTAGTGGAAGCAGTAATTTTTTTTCCGAAACAATCTCGCTTATGTTTATCCTCTCTAGACTTCGCTAAAAACGTATTACTCCTACGTAAAATATTAATAGACAGGCAATGATTCATACCATTAAAGAAGGAGCGCAATATTATCCATATTTTCATTTCATATACAGAGAAAAGAAATTAATGTGTTTCTGAGAGGAGCTTCCCATTTTTGTTGTTGTTTTGAAAAATATATCGCAATGCACGGGCCTTGATAGATATAGGAGGCAATGAATGAAATATATCACAATGCACGCGCCTTGATAGATATAGGATGCAATGAATGAAATATATCACAATGCACGGGCCTTGATAGATATAGGAGGCAATGAAGGAAATATATCGCATGCACAGGCCTTGGTAGATATAGGAGGCAATGATAATCTCTCTCTTTGCACGAGAGGTTTATCTTTAATATTTAAACGATTTAACTATAATTATTTTTAATTATTTTAATCTTCAATAATTAACATTAATAATAGTTAAATCGTTTAAAATAAAGTTATACCTATTATCATCTCAAACTTTGCTAATATTGACGTTTAAAGTGAAGGGTACCCCTCTTGCCCGCTTTCTTCAAATTTTGGGGTATATATACGATTCGTTTCCATTATAATAGTAAGGAAAAAGCGCAATTGCGAAAACCTTTGGTGGCGATCCCACCTTAGGGAGGCTAGACGTTTCTCGTAACCCTAGCTGATCGCCGCGTATATCCTAAAACCAAACGATGATAATGGAGTAGAAGCCAATGATACGGATTGGTGTCTATGTGGAATAGACGGAAGACCAGTGGATGGTGGTGTTAGAAGCCAGTGTAAGTGCAGACTGGTGTCAATGTGGGATTGACAAAGAACAGAAGATGGTGGTGATTGGAAGCCAGTATGTACAGACTGGTGTCCAGATCGAATGGACTAAGACCAGACGATGGTGGTGTATATAAGCCAGTAAGAACAGACTGGTGTCCGTGTGGGATGGACAATGACCAGAAGATGGTGGTGTGAGAACTCAAGTAGAGGAGCCATTTCCGTGACTGTGAAAGCAGTTCGGAAATGGCGAACACGTTTGCTCCGATACGCAAACTGCGAACGCGGTCACGTGGGTGTAACAACGGACAGACAGACAGACACACACACAGACGCGGCCGTTACAGAACCTCTCCTGGACTACGTCACACGGAGAGGTAAAAATAAAATTTTTTCAGAAATATTTACTAAGCAATCGCACCATAGGAAATTATTCGTCATCACCCTTTTACAAAACATATTTGAAAGAAACTTGAGAACAGCCTCTTTAAACGCGCATTACATGTTTCTTATGAAAACTGTGAGAGATCTTATGCAATTAGTGGCTCTCTCTAAACAATTGGCTCCCAACAACTCTAAATTTATTGTAGAATGTTATCTGGATGCGACAGAAAAACCTTACGGGTATTTACTTTGCGATTTAACCCAGAAATGTCATTCCGATTTAAGGTTTAGAACAAATATTTTACCGGGAGAACAAATAGTCATCTATACTCCCAAGAAGAAAACGATATAATTAAACGACATTACTATAATTTAATCATTCTTTACGATGTCACCACCGAGAAAGGTCAAGAAAACATCGGGTAATAAAAAGAAAAGTTTAGCCGCTAAAAACATCAATTTAATAGCCGCTTTAGGGCAATTTAAAAAACCTCAAAGATTAGCTATTCTGAAAAATTCTAATCGAGAAATTATTGATTCAATCAGCGAGTGTTGTCACAACGCCTTACAAGGAGCTGTCAATCTGAAACCAGACGTATATAATAAATTGTGTAAACACAAGAAACATATTCGCAAAATTGCTTGCAAAAATACTCATTGGAAAGCCAAAAGAACCATATTATCTAAACAAACAGGAAGTGGTTTCTTTAGTGTCCTCTTTCCCGTAATTTCAAGTCTTTTAGGCGGTTTATTCTCTAAATGAATAAAAAACTAGTTTACGCTAATAAAATGACATTAGTACCCTTGGAGCAACAACAACCTGAACAAAGTCATAGCCTATCAAATCAATTAATAACATCAAATAATGAGATTTCAAAAAACAATACAGTGTTATCGGAGTTGGATAAGGAGATGAGCACGATTATCTCAAATCAATCTTTAGATGAAAGAATCAAATGGGTTTTATGAAGAGGCGATGAAACGCTACCTGAACATCTCCAAACCCCGCCCATCGAATAAACAAGACAGCTGGATTAATATGTTTCCCCTGAAATATAGAGGAGCGGCAAAGAAAATATTCGACCACTTAGCAAGTAACGCTCCTAGTATACGTTGGAATGACTCGGGGGTTCTCTTCGTGAACGACCTTAAGATCCCAGATTCAGATATAGTTCAGCTAGTTTATTTTACTATACAACCTACCTTCTTCAATAAGTACGGAGTAGCCCCTTCACTCGTAGGTACTCCACCGACGGGGTGGACAGAATTTCAACCCTTTGTGCAAAACTTTCTAGCGCCAAAAAGCAAATCAACGTCTCCATTAGCACCGCCCCCCTCAACCAAGGCATCGCCCAGTTCTGTACCGCTGAAGAATCGGCTTCGACCCCGAACGTATATAAAAGCGAAGAAGAGATTAACATTTGACAATAAAACGAGCCCTTTAATTTCGAAGAAACAACCTTTTAAAGCCAAGAATACAATATGGGACGTTTATCGAAGCTCCAAAAAGTAGAAACTTTAAAGAATACATATCTCAACAGCAAACACCGGTCAGGGTTCACTGGTTTAAACCAATTGTACAAGGCTGTCAAATCTCAAGGTATTTCGAGAAACGAAGTCAAAACCTTTCTAGAAACCACTGACGTTTACACACTGCATAAAACAGCTATACATAAATTCAAAAGGCGTAAAATCCCCGTCATTAACATCTCGGATAGAGTCGAAGTAGATCTGGCTGATCTGGGTTCAATCGCTAAATACAATGACGACTACAGATATCTTATGGTGGGCATCGACTGCTTCTCCCGAAAAGCTTTTGTAGTACCCATGAAAAGAAAACACGCGACCGAGGCTACGAAAGCTCTCGAGGTTATCATCGAACAAAGCAAACCTAAAGCCATCTGGTCTGATTTAGGTAAAGAATTTATTAATTCACAGACGCAAAAACTTCTTAAGAAAAATAAAATCAAATACGGTTCTATGACGTCAGAAAATTTCCACTGTCCATTTGTAGAACGTTTAATTAAAACTTTTGTAGTACCCATGAAAAGAAAACACGCGACCGAGGCTACGAAAGCTCTCGAGGTTATCATCGAACAAAGCAAACCTAAAGCCATCTGGTCTGATTTAGGTAAAGAATTTATTAATTCACAGACGCAAAAACTTCTTAAGAAAAATAAAATCAAATACGGTTCTATGACGTCAGAAAATTTCCACTGTCCATTTGTAGAACGTTTAATTAAAACTTTGAAACATCGAATATTCAAAATGTTGACTCATTTCAATTCTCATAGATATATAGATCATTTGACAGACATAGTTAAAGGCTACAATGCCTCTTATCATTCCGTAATAAAAATGACACCCGACAATGTTTCGCCCTCTAACGTTCTGGAAGTGTACAAAAACATTTACAAACCGGAAGTGAGTACTAAGCCTACTAAAAAAGACGTCAAATTTCGTGTCGGAGATTACGTAAGAATAAGCAAACTTAAACCAGCATTTTCTAAAGGTTATGAGCCAAATTTTTCAACGGAAGTATTTGTCATTTCCTCTATTTTGAACTTCAGAAAGCCCGTATTATATCGTTTGAAAGATTTGGACAGCAAGCATATAACCGGGTTGTTTTACTCTGATCAGCTCATTCGACAGTGGAACCCAAACTGTTTAAGATAGATACTATACTCAAGAAACGTAAACGTAAAGGGAAATTAGAATATTTTGTATCGTTTATCGGTCTACCTAAATCGCAGAACTCGTGGGTAACAGCCGACAATGTCGAGAAAATCTGAATTCTATTTAACTGTACCCAGCGACGCTAGTATGGATGTCTACCCTAATAACACTATGGGTAGCTACATCACTAAACTACCCGATCCTATTAATTTACAAGGACAATGGGAAATTTCTTTAGTAGAAGTAATATATACAAGCAGTTTCTACAATGTTATATACAAAACGAGTAAGAGGAAGGTGAGCAAGAGAAAAACACTTGAAGATTTAGTCGAAGAAAGTAGCTCTAAAAAATTTAAAAACCTCAAGGAATGTGACGTAACCGACCTTGTTGAACGAAAAGATGGGAAACTGACCAGCTACGAAAGCTACCATCTACATTATATACCGGCCGGCCATTACAAATCACTTAACCACATTGTGGAAACTATCAATACTTCCAAAGTATGCGAAAAAACCGCTTCTTTATTTCATATTAACGAGACGACGGGGCATGTAAAACTAAAAACCGATGCCACCAAAATTATCTTCAAGTCACACGCATCATTAGCTGCGATTTTGGGGTACAGAAACCCTCTCAATATACAAGGGTTGAGCGATAGACCAGCCAGGTTAAACTACCACGTACCATCTCAATTATATATTTATTGCGATCTGGTCGAAGGACAAATTGTCGGTAACACCCATGCCCCCCTCTTACGTTTTATACCCATCGAAGACAAGAAACACGGGGATGCCGTGTGTCTTACGTTTGTCTCACCCCATTACGTCCCTCTGTCAAAACATTATATTAGCGAGGTTGGCATAAATATAAAGGACCACATGGGTGAACCGGCTTTATTTCAGTTTGGACTGTTGCACTGTAAAGTTCATTTAAGATGCGCAAGTCCAACGCGTTAGATAACAAAAGATGTGTTTACACGGATTATTATACCCAACAAGCGCAGTCAGGATCAGGTCTGACTTTTTACGTCGGGAAACAAGGGCAACAAGGTCATGGCCAAAACGGGGAAGGCATTGGCTCGTTCTTGAAATCTTTCGGAAGATACGTATCACCTTTCTTAATTAAAGTGGCAAAGTTCCTTGGTGAACAGTTTCTGGGTACATCTTCAAATATCATAAGCGACGTTGCCTCTGGAAAGGATCTGAAAACTTCGGCTAAAAGAAGGTTCACCGAAACTTTGGATGATGTGCAACAACAATACGGTAGAGGGGTTGCAAAGAAAAGACTAGCTAAAAAGAAAAAAACACCAAAGAGAAAGAAATCTATAAAACAAAACAACACAAACAAATTTAAATCAGATAAACGTAAACTTTCATTCAAAACGGTTCGTGATATTTTCTCTCCCTAAAAATGACTGAAGCTTGCAGCACGGGTTTCGATATTTTCGCTCCCCCTCCCCTTCAAACAGCCATCGAAAATTCCAAATGGGTTCCTTATCAACCTTTGACATCTTTGAAAGGCGACCAACCTATCGAATTTGAAGTAACGTCTAGCGGTAGCGAATACGTGGATACAGCCTTAACAATGCTGTACACCAGAACTAAAATTGTAAATGAAGATGGAACTGCTTTAACAGCTACTGACGCAGTTGGACCCGTAAATAATTTTCAGCATAGTCAATTTGAGCGTGTCGATTTGGAGTTGGGCTATTGCGCAACAACACCAGCTGCTAGTAACTACGCGTACACTGCTTTGCTTTCGGCCCTGACGTCATACGGTCCGGCAGCTAAAGAATCCCATTTGGGTGCCTCCTTGTTTTACAAGGATACAGGCGGAAGCATGGATTCGCTTACAGAAAATATGGGTTTTGTTAAACGCCAGAAACTCGAAGCATTATCCGAGGAAATTGAAATGTATTCCAGCCTTTACGTAGATATGTTCAATATCCCCCGATACCTGATAAACGGCGTTTCTATGAAATTAAAATTACTTAGAAGCAAAGCTAGTTTTTGTCTTATGGGTAAACTTAACGCGTCAGGCAATGGTTATAAACCCGTAATCGTTGAAGCCGTATTATACGTCTTAAAGCTTCAATTAGCTCCTAAAATTCTATTTGCTCACGAACAAGCTTTAAGCATTAAAGCCGCCCAATATAGTTACACTAGAACGGAAACTAAAATATTAACAATTGCGCCAAATATCTTAAACACATCAATCGGAAACATCTACCTAGGTACCCAGCCTTCACGGGTTACAATCGCTATTACAAACACACCTCTTACAATGGAACGTTGGATAGTAACCCCTTTGACTTTGGACATTGGAATGTCAATCATCTAGCAGCATTCATCAATTCCGAACAATACCCCTCGAAAGCCTTAAAACCCCACTACAGTAAAAAGCAATTTGTCCGAAGCTACTACACTTTATTTTCGGGGTCAAACAGTCACTACAACGACAAGGGGAACAATATGTCTATGGATGACTTTGCCTCGGGCTACGCCATATACTGTTTAGACCTGACACCTGACGGTAGCGCGAGTCATTCCGATCATTGGAGTCCTATGAAGAAGGGACAGTTAAGATTAGAATTGGGTTTTGAAAAACCCACGCCCACTACACTAAGCTGCATCGTACTATCCGAATTCCAGGCTTTGTTACAAATAGATAAAAATAGAAACGTGTCAATCGTTTGTTAAGAGATATAATGAATGCCGAACAGATAACACGATTTCTAAGATTCACGCCGCATTTCATGGGGGTTTATCCAAGTGATTTATTACCCAAAGAAATTGACAAGTTTCCTTCGTCCATTATAATAAATTTAGACAATCACTACAAAGACGGATCTCACTGGGTCAGCGTCTACTTTGATGGCAAGAGACGTGGTTATTATTTTGACTCATTGGCTTTAGGGAACTTTCTCCCCTCGATTAAAGAATTTGTTAAAAGAAATTCCAGAAAATGGTCGTTTAACAAAAGAAGACTACAAAACTTGAGTTCGACATGCGGACTATATTGTATTGCTTATAAAATACAGAGAACAAAAAGAAAGAGCCACAAATCATTCATGAAGCAGTTTGGACGAGATGGTTTGAAAAATGACATCATTGTTACAAACATGTTGAAACGCGCCCGTAAAGAATAATTTAATCCTTTTGTTAAAAAAGACTCTTTGCAATCTCTTTTGCATTTTTAAAAAATAAATGTGTCACCTTTATTAATACTGTTTTCTTTTATTTCATATATTAAGGAATGTGGGGGGGGGTAGGAATGTGTGAGGGGATGTAAAAAAGGGGGGAAATGTTTGGCAGAGGTATATATCGGATATTCCCATAAGCATTTTCATTCCTCAAACTTTAAGCAGAGCGGGATTTTATTCCCTACATACCGACGATCTAGTACAGTGCTTCGAATGCGATGGAATATTATTAGCATGGAAATCCGATGATAATCCTTACGAAGAACATTTAAAACATTTCCCTAAATGCAACTTTATTAGAGGTGGGCAAACAAAAAATATACCCTTCAGTTTTGATGAAACAGAAACATACACCAAAAATATAAATAACGAAATCAAGACCGAGGAAAAAACACCCGAAAAACCCATGGAAAACACCGAAGAACTTTATCATACCTTTAAAGTTAAAACTAAAGATCTCGAAAGACTAGTCCTAGAACTCTACGCTAGAAAACAACTTAACGCTGTGTATATCAAAGAACGACTTGATGCCTTGCGTAAGATTTAAAAATAATATTAAAATTGATCTTCTTCCTTACGAAGATAGACGAAATTATTTTAGAATTAATCAAATACATTTTAATATGAAAATTGAAAATATATCTTTAATATTAAAACCTATACTTTTAAAGAAAATGAATAACTTTGTATTTTATATTATGGTCTTCATTTATAAGCCTACAAATCGAAAACTTATCTTTAATATTATAACGTTTAAAGAAAATAATCTTTTACTTTATATTATGGTCTTTATAAATTTATTCCTACCTTTAAGCTTACAAAAAAAGAGAGAAAACGTAAAAACTAGGCTCCCCCGCCTTAACAGTGGCCGCCATCTTTGTAGCCCATACTGGCGTTCTACTCTCTGACATAGTATAGTCATAGTCATACAGTAAGTTCAAAGTGCAATAATGCAGCTCGTATAGCATCAGAGAGAATTTATAATAGGGAGTGGAAACTGAGGAAAATTATGTAGCTCAAAAATCACGTGATCAACAAAACAGGCCAAGTCTATTTCCGGTATAATATTTTGTGGCCCCTCCCTCTAGGGTGGTTCTAGAATGTTGCGGAAGGGTCTCTAGAGGAGATGGACAGTACCTTTTTAGGGAAAGGGAAGCGTGTGACTTAAAATAACTCCAACACTGTACAACCAACAGTGATTGAGGGCACACTTTAAAATTAAAGGGGTGTCATGTGACCGGAAATTTACATGGCCAGTTTTAGCGTCGTAGTGTACTTGTTTGAGCTACATTGTATTTAGCTCAATACAATCAAGGAGAAGAGCTTTTACTTCCTATTATAAATTCTCTCTCATAGCATGTTTCGAAAATCCCAGTCTTAGTGGCCTCCCTATTATAAATTCTCTCTGATAACATGTTTCGAAAATCCCAGTCTTAGTGGCTTACCATGGGATTTTTTTGACTCTCTGGTGTCAACAGGCAAATGCATGAAGAATTACAGTAATCAAAGACGAAGTAGAACTTCCAGGGCTCATTTAAAATTATTTGAAAGTTTCTTCAAATAAAACTTCACAAATTAAGCCGAATGGGTTGCAATAAGAACTTAAACTTATTGAGAACGATATCTACCAATTTTATAAATCGTTATTTACGCTTCATATTCACATACCGACCCATTATTTCAATTAATTTTAGAGGGCAGATTATCCCTTTTCTAGCAAAGTCAAATTTAATTCGTTTGGTTTTCATATTTAGCCAATTGCACAGTTTAATGATAATTTTTAACCCGATTTAAATAAAAAGAGTGTTAACTTAATCATTTGAGTAACCGTTTCTTTAGTAAAACATACCGCCACTTTTAAATGGTTTCCCTAATATTTTCTAATTCTTCATAAAATAAATCATTTCAAGTATTTAAGCCATACCAAAGTATCAAAAACATGTTATATTAAATAACACCTAAGAAGCGTTGGTGTTTAGCTTCGTGTTAAGATTATTATATGTTTAACTCTTAAACGTGTTCTAATACGAGGTGTTTCTGTTTGGAACACATGTTAAGGATCCTTAGAGAAACAATAGAGATGTAATTAGACATCAACATTGAAGCAATAAACATCACCTCACACCAATGTTTAACTTTGTAACATGTTTAGATGTTGCAAACCTAAACACTTTTTTCTCTGTGTAGAGCACCCTTCATGGCAGTAAGTTTAAAGCATTTCATGATTTACTACTGCTCAAAGATAATGTTACTAGTCCAATCGCAAGGATTCATAAACTTCCAATGAACTCTTACTTCCATTTCAGTATGCTGCAATTGGTATATTATATTAAAAAGGCTTGGTTTGCCCGAGCCTAAAAACAAAACGATAAGAATTTTTCCAGTTGACTGAAGCGCGGATATTTTATTTTTTCTAATGAATTTTAAAGACAATCTTTATTTTACTAGTCTTTACAATTTAATTCAATCACCTGATTTTACTGGTAATGCATTTATTTCCTATAAATTATTGAATTTAAAAATTACTTATCTCAGATTTTTCAACAACAATTCCATTTTCCTAACACCTTTTATCGTGGAATTTATTTTTAAGGGATATTCTGTAAATTTAATCCAACTGACAATTTTTTTAATTTCACAGGATTTTCCTTTTCAAAAATTAATCCAACTGACAATTTTTTTAATTTCACAGGATTTTCCTTTTCAAAAATTAATTTCACAGGATTTTCCTTTTCAAAAAAATTCAAACACATGAAGTGTTCATAATGTTTGTAACTAAACAATAACTTTTCTTTTTGTACATCCTTACAGTGCTACGACAAAAATGGAATATAACTCGCCTCAAAAATTAGGTACGATTAAAACAAAGCTTATGGTTAAAGAATATAATAAATTAAATCTTATGGATTACATGACTATTCAAATGTACCTTTTTTAGCACTTAAAAATTGAAATCCTTAGGCTTTATAAATTTGATTTCTAGTCATCTTTTGGCCCCCCAAAAACGGTTACAAAGCCGATATTTTAATTTGTGTGTGCTTTGTGCTTTTTGTTCAACATTGTGATGAAATAACTAAGCTACCCTGCGTTGCTCTGGGACCGAAAACCAGGAAGTGTTTTTAATTACAACTTCAAATTAACACGAACCCAACCTTGAGCATCGAAACAAACCAGTTCTAAAAAATACTCCTGGTGTTACCATAAGTATTTACGATATGTTCCATAGGTTTGACACTAACTAATCATATAGAAGCTTAAATTCGATAAAACGATGTTTGCTTAAAAATTAATAATGAAACTAAAATTTTGCGAATATAAGTAATAACTTGCTTTACGTGTTTAATGACCAGGGGTTCGTAGAACAGCTTTATGCAACTCAACCAAGACTTCAAAAATCTTCGCTACAAATACTGATATACACCATTCAACAATTATTATCAAATATATAAAAGATGATAAAAGTTCCCCCTTTTGTATTCGAATAGATCGCTTAAAATATTTTTAATGAGAGTAATATTTGGAAATTAAAACACGTTCTCTCTTGAAAAAATACATTTCATGATAAAAACAAGTCGGGAAAACCAAAATATTACCTCTCCGTGTCGAGAAGATTATATAACCTTAAGTATCCAATGAAAACGTCGACCTTTTGCCCTCATCCTTTCCCGCGCTTTGCGCTTCCGCATTTCATCCTTACTCTCAACATTATCTTCCTCCATTTTACATATAAAAATCAAATACTCACAAAAAGAAGTTGCAAAAACCTGCTGGCTCTTTACAACCACTTAATTTGACTTAATATCCAATTTCCAACAACAATAATATACCGGTAGTTTAATTGACAACCTACTAGCATCGAAATTCTCATAAGGAATGGCTCCCGCGGATAAAAAACGGCAATTTTCAACTAGGTGGGCGTTATCTCATAAGATTTGAAAAATATCATTTGTCTTTTTTACCAATGCCTAACCGTTTGGATTTTTTAAAGCAGTCTTAGCACCAAAAAATATTTTTGAATGAGGATAAAAAAGGTCTGTCCTCTCGTAATTTTTTAAGCTTTTATCATGATTACTCTATACAACAGTAACATGGAGTATAAACGCATTAGTGGAAGCAGTATTTTTTTCCCAAAACAATCTCGCTTATGTTTATGCAATGAATGAAATATATCACAATGCACGGGCCTTGATAGATATAGGAGGCAATGAAGGAAATATATCGCATGCACGGGCCTTGGTAGATATAGGAGGCAATGATAATCTCTCTCTTTGCACGAGAGGTTTATCTTTAATATTTAAATAAATATAATTATTTTTAATTATTTTAATCTTCAATAATTAACATTAATAATAGTTAAATCGTTTAAAATAAAGTTATACTTATTATCTTCTCAAACTTTGCTAATATTGACGTTTAAAGTGAAGGGTACCCCTCTTCCCGCTTTCTTCAAATTTTGGGGTATATATACGATTCGTTTCCATTATAATAGTAAGGAAAAACCGCAAATGCGAAAACCTTTGGTAGCGATCCTACCTTAGGGAGGCTAGACGTTTCTCGTAACCCTAGCTGATCGCCGCGTATATCCTAAAACCAAACGATGATAATGGAGTAGAAGCCAATGATACAGATTGGTGTCTATGTGGAATAGACGGAAGACCAGTGGATGGTGGTGTTAGAAGGCAGTGTAAGTGCAGACGGGTGTCAATGTGGGATTGACAAAGAACAGAAGATGGTGGTGATTAGAAGCCAGTATGTACAGACTGGTGTCCACGTGGAATGGACGAAGACCAGAAGATGGTGGTGATTAGCAGCCAGTAAGAACAGACTAGTGTCCGTGTGGTATGGACAAAGACCAGAAGATTGGTGGTGTGAGAACTCAAGTAGAGGAGCCATTTCCGTGACTGTGAAAGCAGTTCGGAAATGGCGAACACGTTTGCTCCGATACGCAAACTGCGAACGCGGTCACGTGGGTGTAACAACGGACAGACAGACACACACACAGACAGACAGACACACACACAGACAGACAGACACACAGACAGACACGGCCGTTACAGAACCTCTCCTGGACTACGTCACACGGAGAGGTAAAAATGGAAATGTTAAAAAATCTGAGTTAAGTATATTTTAATTTCAATGATTTACAGGAAATAAATCCATTAGCAGTAAAATCAGGTGATCGAATTAAATTCTAGAGAGTTGTAAAATACGGATTGTCTTTGAAATTCATTAGGAAAAAAATAATAACCGCGCTTCATTCGACTGGAAAAAATTTTATCGTTTTGTTTTTAAGGCTTGGGCAAACCAAGTCTTTTTAATATAATGCTTCAGTCTAAATTTGAATTATTCTATTATAAAAACAATTCTATGCTTGTTTTTAAATTTTAAATAACTTGGTAGGTGGGTGGTAAAATAATTCACAATTGGCAGGCGAGTGGTATCTTAATTCACCATTGGTAGGCGAGTGGTATCTTAATTCACCATTGGTAGGCGGGTGGTCACTTAATTCACCATTGGTAGGCGGGTGGTAACTTAATTCACCCTTGGCAGGCAAATGGTAACTTAATTCACCATTGGTAGTCGGTTAGTAAGTTAAATCACCGTGGGGTGGTAACTTATAATATGAAATGGTAATGTATCAACTTAACTTGAGAGCACGCACCAGAGTGAACATAAGGAAAAATTGGATTCAACTAGCTAACATCTTAATCTGACTTGACGAAGCTAGTAAGGGTTATACTAAGACTTAATTGTTCTTAATGAAACTTCAGAAGTTCAACATTCAATAGTTGTTTCATAATTCAAAGTATACTGAATCTTAACTTCGCTGTAGTTTTCTTAGTTATTCGATGTGATGGACCACCAAAAATCGTACACAGAAAAATAGGTTCTTATGTTTTAACATCTTGTTAAAGCTGAACATTGGTTTGAGGTGATCTTTATTGCTACAAGGTTGACGTCTAATTACATCTTTTTTCTCTGAGTATTCTTAAAATGTGTTCCAAGTAGAGACACCTCTTATTTTATCACTTAAGATAAAAACATAGAATAATCTTAACACTAAGCTAAACATCAACGTTTTTCTGGTGTAATTTAATACGCCGTTGCTATTTTGGCCTGACCTATTTAGCCGGCCCATGTAGGCGCTACTATTTACGCCAGAAAAACAGACCAAAATAGTGGCCAATCGCGAGTCGGCTGTTTTAGACTTTTTTTCGGGCTTTTGACGTTTGATGCGAAATTTGTGTTGTCTTATTCCTAAGCTGTATAGACATGTTTTTCAGGGGCGGAATTTTCGGGCTTGAAATAGCATTGTTCGCCCGCCACTCACTATTTAGGCCTGTTTTTCGGGCGTTGATTTCGTTTAGGCTAATATAGTCATGGCCGCGCGAGATGGTCTTTTACAGCCAGTTTTCTAATCTTAGGACCCAGTGATTTAGAATTTAATTGAAAATGGAAAAATAGTGACATTTTCAATCACATGACTTTTGCCTTCCAATATGCAATCGATTTAAGGGAATACTAGTAAAATTGCGCGTAATTTCATTGGACATTTTGCAACCTAAAAAGAAGGTTACTAAGTAGCGGGAAATTTGCCTAGGTAGCGTGGCTCTCCTTATAGTATACCATTTGCTAAATGGTCAGGGTGTCTAAATATAGTCGCTTAATTTGGAGTTTCTTTCGTTAGGTCAGGTGAGGTAAGGTTTGCGATTGGTTTGGTTTTTTCAACCTCTACAGTCTTAGATCAGGTAAGGTTAGATTACTATTGCATTGGTTATTTGAACCCTAATAGTATTAGGTCACGTTGAGGATAGTATGAGTCTCTATGGACAGCCATCGGTACTTCAGTATTGCTTCAGCCGATTCTTTAGTCGAACAATATACTCAGCGGTTGAAAAAAATAACGTTTTACCTTTTAATGTGGCCTGCCAGGCCATTTTGTTTTAATGACCTTTCCGAGCTGTTTTGTACAAGTGGAGTCCATTATTTTTTTCCCCAAAAACACTTAGGATTAGATGCCAACACAAAGTAAATTTATTGATTGAAATTTAATGTCAAATGGTTTTCAAGGTAGTTTCCTAGCACTCGTGCTAGCCTGTAGATACTTAATGTTTGAGTCAACATTTTGAGAGTACGGTTACCACGCCCCTGCATCCATAGTCACACCTCATTTATCATAGATTTTTTTCCAAAAATACACGATTGGCAGGTTAAACAGGCAGACTGAAACCGAGCCAATACAATATAAAGTCATTCTTCTGACATTCTGTTAAACGTGTAATTTTTTTGCATTCGTAAGTAAAACTTTATCATTTGAAATGTTTTTAACTTTTTCACTTCATTTTTTAAGAAGTTTTTGGAAGAAAATGCGGGTCGTGCCTACGATTATAACCGTAAATATTTAGTGTCGTTAAGAACAAATTATATATTTATCGCTCTGTACATTATTTGTGTATTTTTTCTTAAACGGTTAAATGTCTATCACAAACATAGGAAATAGTTTTCATTCCTTTTTAACGTTTAAATTAATCGAAACATAACTACTTAGATGCTGTAGGAAATTACGAAATTCACTATTGTTGATTGGCTACGGAGTGATAAGATGCGTCTGCTTTAAAAAATAAACCTAAAAATGCTAGCCTTATTTTCCATAGCTAAGTGTAATAAGATAATTATTTGTGACCTTAATTATTATTTTTATCCATTAAACTAAGTCAGTTTCTTCCGTTATACCAGAGTTTTTGGCAATGGAGACCGTTAGATACTGTGCTACTGAGGTAAGAATAATTTTCTGTTAGTCCAAAAACCTCGGAAGAAAGAAGAGCATGGAGAGGCTAAGCCGCTTGTTTTGTTTAAAATAAACATTGAAATATGGCTCGTTCATGGAAATTTTGTGTTGAAACAAGGCCTTCTATGACTCGTTATACAGTCCTGCACGGACCGTGCTGAGCTTGGTCCGGCCCGAGGCCCTACCCGATGGGGTCGTACGGAGCTGGGCTTTCACCATTTTATTCATTGTGAAAATATTTGCTGGGCCGAACTTGATTCTCTTTTAATCCAAAATTCAAATGAATGATTATTTAAATGAGTATTAGCTTTTAAGAACAAATGTGACGTTGTGACGAGCCATTATCAAAAGAAATGAACAACACTTGACACTATAGCAAAAATGAGTTCAATGCATTGCTGTTATAAAAATTTTTATAAAAATTTCTAATGCACTACGTGTAACGCGCCAGACTTGCTGAATTCTCGCAATGTGTCGGGCTTGGCCGGGCCGGGCTTGGTTAATGCATGTAGCGGGCCGGAAAACTAGCTATATACTCGGTGCAGGTCTCGAAAATCGTACATGTTAGCGATTTCTTATTAGCGAATAAAGGTGATAAATAATTCGTTTTTATTAAAGACTGTAATTTCAGATTCCGTTGTATGGTTTGTACTACAACTTAAATCCTTTGGAGATTGAAGGTCACTACGACGTCATCGCCAAAGAAACTTTGAAGAAAATGAAGTCAAAGTGACACATAGTTTTAAAATATTTATAAATATGCCTAATGATGGATTTCGAAATACTGTCTATAACCTCATCTAATTTCTTTTATATAACTTTTAGTTATACAGGTAAATTAACAGAAAATATAGTGGATTTTGGTACAATATACGGTCCAGGAAATGGTACTGGTCTTCTCGGAATGTTAGTGAAAAATGTGAGTTTAAGAACAACAATTCTCAACTAAAAATTTTCTAATGTAAAACAACTGTGTCTATTAAGGGGTGGAATAGATAATAGTCCATAACAATACGCAATACTTCTTAACTATAGAAATAAAGATAAACATTAATAAAAGCTGTCTTGTGGACAAAGACTAGAAAAAGTGAAAGATAAGTAGAAAATTTAATGACTGAAGTCCAAGATATTAAACTTTTCAATAAAGAGGCAAGATTATAAAATATCAATCATTTTAAAAAATTGCTTACCTTTTATTTCACCGAAACTCCACTTGCTCAAATTATTATATCATAAAAATTTGAATCATTTTCGAAAAAAAAAACGTGAAACGCCTGAATATTCATCTGAAGTTCACTTCTCCATATTAAAAGAGTTAGCATTAGCATTCAAAATATAAAAGTAAATAACCCTCTACTTTTGTTCCATGACTGGCTTATACGGATATGGTTTCATTAATTCCCACTTTTGTGTCGACAATTCAAAATGACTTATAAAACTTTTTTCAATAAGATATATTTAAAAAAATTGCTGTTTAATTAATTTTGGCGTCAACTTGAACAATTTGACAACGGTTATATTTTTATTTGCTATTTTGTGATAAACACAATAAAGAGCGAACGTCAGTAACGAAACACGTTAAGTGGAAAAAATAAACGGCAGGCTGTGTATCTATTTCATTATTCGACTTAATTTCAATTATCACGCCTATTTAAAACGAATAGTAGATAAAATTAACGTCTTTAATCCCTTATTACACTGTAAAAAAGTGAGGTTCATCTTTGAATGCTTATGCGTGCATAGCCCCGACACTGTGGTGGTACGCTTTAACGTTCAAATTTGAATAATTTCGTTGCGTTTAAATTTGAACAGAGCACTATTGTTCAAAATTAAACGCTCACGCATTCATATTTGAACGGCGCGTAAGAGGTTAGTATATCGTGTAAATTTAAGCAGAAAACCGCCCAAATTAAATTGGAAAATTAAACGTTTAATAGTGAATTTTTATGCATTCATTATTGAGCAAAATCGGAGAGTTTGATCAAGCGTTCATATTCAATTGCTTACGTTCAAATTTGAGAAATTCACCATTTAATAACACATGGTGGACAAGCGTTTGATGAAGTATTGAAATTTGACAGTTATAGCGTTGAATTTTGAATAGAGAAATTTGATTTCAAATTTGGTATGGTAAGGCATACTATATTAAATATACGCACTGATAAGGAAGATATCTAATGTGCTTAAAGCTTGTACATCTTCTGAGGGCAGGTAAATTTGAAACACATAAACCATAACCGTTGTGTTAATTTAATAATTCAGTTATATGAAGAAAGTCTGAACTTAAGGAAAGTGTTCATTATCAAGTTCTTTCCGATTATAACCTTGTAGCAATAAACTACATTATCAAACTATTTGAAGGCCTTTGTAAATAAAAGGAAAAGGTGAAATACGCAATAATCCGTAACATTTCCTTTGATATTATAGTATAATTATGATTATACAGACAAATATATATTATATTCACAGTAACTAAGCAAGTTATAGTAAATTGTTCAGAAGTTATTGTATTTTTAATGAAAGCTTTGTTTGTAGTACAAATTTACAGCAGCGGAATCAACTAATTTTAGGGCAGAATTAATTTTATTTTGCACACCTTTTGCGATTGAACAATTTCGTTCATATTAGAATACCCATTGAACGCTTTTTTCTTAGAGTGTTGTTTTAAAGCCAAAAACAAATCCATTTGAACGCCCATATCGCTGTCGTTTGAACGCCCATATCACACTCGTTTGAATGCCCATATCGCGTTCTTTTCAATGCCCACATCGCATTCGTTTGAACACCCATTATGCACTTGATTGAAAGTCAAAAAGTTCTTTTTTGAACGCCTAAAACGCTCTTGTTTTAATACTAATACTAATACTAATACAATTCTATTAGAACGCCAAAACTACCATATCTGAACACTTCATTAGCGCAAGGCGGTTATTCAAAATGGAATGCGATAAGGATTCATTTTTGGATGGTAATATATAAGCTGTTCAAAATGAATGCTAGAGTTTAGTTTTGATTCAAATATGAATGCTCATGGTTGGGTTTGAACGCCTAAAACACTCCTTGTTCAAAATTGAATGCCTCTGGTTAAATGTGAACGCTTCAATACAGGCTTGTTCAAAATTGAACGGTCCCTATCATTTTTGAATGCCAAAAGGACGCTTATTTTTTACAGTGTATTTCCCCTAATCAGCAAAGTTTTCTACCAAGAACTACAATCGATATGCTGGCGGTAAATGTGAACGATGTCACTTTTGTTTGTTATATAGCAATGCTTCGGCAATAATGCAAAATTTCATGTAATATTAATTTGGGAAAAAGTAATTTTGGTGAAAAAATCTAAGATAAGCAAATTTTCAAATAATTGATGTTTTTTAAAAATGTCTTTAAAGTGAAAATTTTTAACTTCTAGTACTTCAGCCATTCCATTTTGCTCAATTATCTTTAGCTTTTTCTACAAAAACAGTTCTGTTTCTTCAATCTTAATTTTATTTAAAGGGTATGAGAAGCTTCGTTTGAAAAACCTCTGATTTATATAGCAAAACATAGAATTAATTTCTGTAAATTCAAAAATATCAAGCTTTTAATTCTCCCATTTCTGGTTATTTGGCAATATGCTTCATATGAAATTATTTGAAATCCTCATTTTAAGAAAGGCTGAAACGTTTCCTGAAGTCCGACGTCAGAGATATATTTTTTAACGTGAGATGGTGCCACTCTCTCTGCTATAAGACCCAGAGTTTAGAGCGAGAAGCTCGATACGCGTATACCTCGCGCGTATAGGATTCAGTCTTTTTTTTCCTCACGTCATAGTGATGTCATAAAACAGGCAAACAAGCTCGACAAGACAAAATTGTTGATATATCGAAACTGAATTTTCGTGATTTTTCAATGGATTTTAAAAATAGAAACTTTGGTTCAATTATATTAAAAACTTGATATTTTGAGAGTAGAGAATTGAAAATGTAACTTAATACCACTTTCGTGGTAAAATATGATTTGAAATTGTAAATTCCCATACACTTTAAGATTGTATTGCACTTTAAAACCTGCACTTACTAAAATCGGGGGAAGTAGGAGTGCTCAGTTGCAATGTTGGGACAGGCTTGTGATTATTGTATAATGATCATACCATACCAAATCGATGAAGTATGAAACTATGCAAAGGCTTTACCCGGACGTTGGATCTTTAAGTTCGTTCCTAGACGTAACGAATGAATATTTTTGTTTATTAAAGCAAAGCGCGGCTCCGTTGGTGCCCCTTAAAGATGGCATTTCTACTACACAGTGGTTAAGCTTGCTAAAGGCTGGTTAAGTCAAAGGCAGGAACCAATGGGAGCTAGTGCATTAGGTCTGATTGGTTCCTGCCTTTGGCAAGGTTAAATTCGTGTCCAGAAGATTAGCCAGAATGCTAGGGGTGATAATGGAGCCGCGCTTTCCTTTTACGTTTCTTTTTCCCTCACTTTGAAAAAAAATGTACGTTATCTGTTCGAGAAAATTTAGTCTCTTTCACCAAAAGGTCGAATTTATTGCATAAATTCTATAACCACCTTTAGAAAACTTTCTTTTACACATCAAGATGAAAATATCTCCATGAAATTTAACCACACATTAGGAGTCCGGAAATTAGTTTTGTGGAATTTTTTCAAAGTAGCAAACACAGTATGATAAAACGTTACGTGCAATCAAAAAACCATCCTAATTTATTAAAGCCAGTATAAAGTCTTATCTATGAGAGGTATCTTTCCCTTAGAATAAGCAGAAGGCAAAGGCAGACGACCATGGATGTGTTAGAAATACAATTTATCACTTTATTTAATTAGGAATCGGATTTTGCTTTTAACCTGCAACCCATCATGTACGAAAATTTTAAATACCTCGACTTCACTCCTGTCGTAACTGAAGATAATTGGATATATTTAAGTTCCGGGAAACCAGTTTATTCTCATGCATACCTCGTCGCCACGCTTTCAATATTTGATTTCAAGGTAAGTGAAAAATAATCACTTTAATAATAACATAATACGTGCGTTGGCCGGACTCTACAGATCATTGGTGCGGATTGAATATTTAAATAAAAGAAGTTAAGAAAACTAAAATATTAAGTCTCCGATTCGAGAGAAAGACTAATTATACAGTCAATGAATCGTGTCGAAATACTTTAGCCTTAATAGTCCTATATATTTAAATTACTATAATGGTCTAACGAAGCTTAAATCGTTCTCTCTACTTTCTCTAATTTCTTGGACTAGCTACGATTTAATCAATAGATTGAAATCCTTGATATGAAATTGTTTCTAATTTTAATTGCTACCTCTTTGGGATAGTGCTCTCTTTTCGACGGAGAGTTGTTACATATATAATAACGCGGGGTCTACCCTTCTACAAAACGAATTTCAGTTAAACAACTAAAGGTCCGTCCACACTATGGCTTTTTTCGCGTCGCAAGCTACGTAACGCTCGCGCGCGCGGTACGCCGCTTCGCTCAGATTGTTTACACTTTAGAAATTCGCTATGGTAAGCAAGCCCTCGTTTTGACAAACTTCGCAGCATATCCGAGAGCTTCAATGGCTGAATATTATATCCGGGTTAACTTCAGACATAAATAAATATTAAAACTGAGAAGGGGGTTAGTCAACAATATTGAACATGAAGGGAATCATCATAAAGCTCTTTATATAACTAAAGTTTTGGAATTAAATGATGGCAATTACCAGTTCTTTCTCTCTGCAAAAACTTTGCAGTGAAGTAATAAAAACGAAATTGGTTGTTGATTTCCACTCGTTTACTAGAAACACTAGGCCTATTAACCGGAGACATATTTGTTTTCGGGAAAAAATTTCGAATACACTACGCCTGCGCCAACCAGGAGACCTCTGATTGGCTGCGAGGCTGCAAACTTTGCGAAAATCTTTGACATGCCAAAGATTTTCGCGAGGTTTGCAAGGCCTTGCGAGCTTAGCTTTGGCGCGAATTTCTGTAGTGTAAACGATCCGAGCGAAGCGACGTACCGGGCGCGCGAGCGTTACGTAGCTTGCGACGCGAAAAAAATCCATAGTGTGGACGGACCTTAACTGTGTTTTTGAGAAGACTGTTTCGTTTCTAACGAAGGCTTAAACTTTCTTAATCTGCTTCGCAAGATAAAGAATTCTTACTAAATATAGGCCTACTCCTCAGTGAACACGTTGGTCACTAGACTTCAAATTTCTAGTCCTAAACATTTTACTTAATCACACGCTTCCCTAACCCAAACAATAATAACGAGAATCATTTCACCTTTGACATCACAATATGTTGGCATTTTCACGGAATCAACTTTATTTGTTACTCTTACCTGGAGTCTGAAACACCGAACTAAGATGAAATACTTAACATTTCTTTTTAAACCAAATTAAATGTTTCAGTAACTTGTTTTCGTAAGACGAAACACGTGGTATTAAGATCCAAAGACGTTGGATGTGGCTCAAATAAACGAATTTTGATGGACTGGTAAATTAAAATCCTATCTAACCTCTTTGGACCTACATACCGATAAAACCACCTTAACCATATTAAAGGCGGGTGATACCCCCTTCAAAATGGGACCGTTTCATTTCTGATGGTTTACTTGCAGGGTTATAAATTTCAGAGGAACAGCGCCTATTTTATACTTTTTCTAAATTTTTCTGAATCTGTACCTCTAACTTAAGTAACGTCCCTACAAAAGTGCAGTTTTTTGGGTAAAGCTATTTGAGCTGGACGCTGATTATCACTCAGTTTAGATTTGTGATAATAAGTAAATTCAACCTTTAAATAAGTTCTTTCGCTTTCGTTTTTGATTTTATATATTAAAAAATATTAACCTTCTTTTCCCTAATTGAAATACAACAAACAGAATTGGGCATTTCTCCTAAATCGACAACTCCACTGTTTTTATTAACAAACAATAAAATACTCATACCATACAAACTTTGGATTTGTAATACAATACGGTAAAGTATTACTCGATCCATAGTAAATTTAATATTCAAATGCTGTATGGACCTACTAAGCAATATTCATAATTCATGATATATTGTATTAGCTTCTAACGGATTATGCAAAATCCTTTTACCCTAAATAGTGTACTAAATACAATTCATGTTGCGTATTCTTCTTAAATTGCATATTTGAAAATTGAGGGCTTTAAACGCGGCCGATTTCCAATAAATGATGAATAAAAATTGCTTTTGCTTGAAAATGTGGTAGAAGCCAATAAATACAGATTGGTGTCTGTGGCATTGACAAAATTATAGACCAGAAGATAAGGTTGATAGATGTCAATAAGTAGAAATTAATATCTATATGAGAAAGATAAAAATAAAGAACGGAAGATGATGGTGTTAGAAGCCAATACGTAAAGATTTGTGTCTATGTGGGAAGGCAGAGACCAGGAGATGGTGGTGTTAGAAGTACAGATTGATCTCTAGGTGGGATAGAACAAGGCAAGGACCACAAGATGGTGGTGTTAGGAGCCACTTCATACACATTGATGTCTATGTGAGATAGACAATGCTAGAAGACTATGTTAGAATTCAATGTTCACAAATTGGTCTCTGTTCAATGAACGACGAACTAGGCAGATGAAGGAATAATGTGCAATAAAAATTTATTGGACTTAAGTAGAGTAAAATAGTGAAATAAAATTTTCCAAAATTCAGTGTCTTGTAAATGTGTTTCCGAATTGGCGAAAACGTTTGCACCAAACTGCAAACGCGGTCCCCTGGTTTCACACCGACAGATACGTCCAGAAAATTACCTTTTCATGACATTCCTCACTCACAAAATTATAAATTGCCACCGCGCCAAAATTAAATACCGTCAAAAATAAATATTTTTCTTTTATCGATGAGCGGATTTACCTACTCTTAATCTGTTCGTGAATTACCAAAACAAAACCAAAATGCATAAGGCTTTTTTATAATGAGATAGGCCTTTTGAACAATTCTATGAGAGCGGTAGATTATCAAGTAAGGGTAATTAATCTAGATTACCAAGTAAGGGTAATTAATCTAGATTACCAAGTAAGGGTAATTAATCAAGATTACTGACGAATGGTAATTTAGCCGGAATACTGACGAATGGTAATTTAGCCGGAATACTGACTAATGGTAATTTAGCCGGAATACTGATGACTGGTAAATAAGCTAGATTATCGTCGACTGGTAAATAAGCTAGATTACCGACGACTGGTAATTAAGCTAGATTACCGACGACTGGTAATTAAGCTAGATTACCGACGACTGGTAATTAAGCTAGATTACCGACGACTGGTAATTAAGCTAGATTAGAGCCGACTGGTAATTAAGCTAGATTACCAACGACTGGTGATTAAGCTAGATTACCGACGACTGACGATTAAGCTAGATTACCGACGACTGGCGATTAAGCTAGATTAGAGACGACTGGCGATTAAGCTAGATTAGAGACGACTGGTGATTAAGCTAGATTACCGACGACTGGTAATTTAGCCGGATTACCGACGACTGGTAATTTAGCCGGATTACCGACGACTGGTAATTTAGCCGGATTACCGAATACTGGTAATTAAACCGGATTACCGACGACTGGTAATTAAACCGGATTACCGACGACTGGTAATTAAGAAGGATTACCGACGCCTGGTAATTAAGCCGGATTACCGACGTCTGGTAATTAAGCCGGATTACCGACGTCTGGTAATTAAGCTAGATTACTGACGGCAGGTAATTAAGCTAGATTACCGACGGCAGATAATTAAGACGGATTAGCGACGGCTGGTAATTAAGCTTATTCTCTCCTGTGTTTTCTAAACAATTTTAGTTAATATGAAGACTGAAGTATCAGATATTAATAAAAACTGTCATTTTAGACCAAGACCGGAAAGTGTAAAAGATAAGTTTAGAAAATTAACTCCCTGAAGCAACAGATATTCAAATTTTCACTTTTGAGGACATGATTATAAAACATCAATTATTTTAAAAAATTCTTATCTTACTTTTTTTCACCAAATTTCATTTTCCCAAAATATTTTGTATTTTGTTCTCAATAGTAGTTTAAGAAAAATGGCACCTAGAAGAAATTAAGGGAAACTAGCTTGATCCTGGGTTTTACTTTCGACTATCACTTGCTATTAGGATATTCAAATACTTGGATATCTGAAAAGATTTCTCTTGAAGAGTTTAAATTTTTTTATTTTAAAATTGGAACTATTGCGAAGCGGAAAATAACATAGGCCTTTTCATTGTGATTTAGTTATTTGTATCAAAAACGGATTTATGGGATAAGAACGTCGGAGTTAGCGAATTCACTCCCCATCCTCGCATACTTTATTGAGAAACTTCGTCTGCTTATATTTTGACTCCACCCACAAATTCTGTATATAGCTACTTCTAGAGATCGAATTTGTGGGTGGAATCAAAATATAAGCAGACGAAGTTTCTCAATAAAGTATGCGAGGATGGTACTAGAGGCTAAAGCTATGATCCGACGTTCTTATCCCATAAATCCGTTTTTGTTTGTATCGAAAAGATCTGTAGATGGATCGTGATCTTTGAGAGCTATACTGCACGTTAATATTTAATACTTCGAAAACATTACAATTGAAGAATACGTTTTGTTAAGTTTTCATGCAGTTTTATTTTTTTAGCTCTCAACGATTTTCTGTCCATTTTATACTTTTTATAGGGCCGAATTCTCTACCTAATTGTAAAGTTTTGATAGAAAATAAAATGTAACACGTACTATTTTTAAAATGATGCGCATGTTTCTTGTTAAAATATTGTTCTGAAGTAATTTTGGTGAAAAAAAGTAAGATAAGAATTTTTTAAAACAATTGATGTTTTATAATCATGTCTTCAAAAGTGAAACTTATCTTTTACACTTTCCGGTCTTTGTCTACAATGACAGTTTTTATTAATATTATTTATAAGCCTTTTCTTTTGTACGAAAGATTTTATGGGGGTAAGGTGGGGTGTTCTACGTCTTACTAGAGGGGTTAGGAAGATGCAAGACAAACACCTACCTCTTTTCACTTATGATTCAACCTCGTTAACGCTAGACAAGATGTTAGAATGCAGTCAGTTGTGGAGAGTTAAGGCCTCTTAACGGGAACGAGGGGCTTATAAAATTTCTGAATCAAAAGTGACCGCGTTTTTGATGGTATGTGTCAATTGAGAGTCAAAATAGATTCTAATCCAAATTTTAATATTCAACATAATATTCAATCTTGTTCATAAATTTCCACACACTTTTTAAGGGTCAAGATAAAAAATTAAACAAAAATCAAAAGTAATATACTCTATGGAATGTCTCCTTTAAGTTTCAAATTTAAACTTCAGGGGTGTTTGGGTTAAAATCGTGCAGTTATGCACTAAAACAATAATGTTCAAAAATAGAAAGTTAGGATTTTAAAAAAAATAAATCAATCCGTTAACCATAATCTAAGTTATTTAACCATAGTTTCAAGTCAGTTTATCAAAATAGTTTCAAGTTTTATTTAATTTCTTACGACAAGTTGCTCCTCTTGCATATTCTTCTCAAGGGTTCAGGATCTTTTTTCTTTTCTCGATTTAAGGGTTTTAATTCAGGATCTTTTTTCTTTTCTCGCGATATAAGGGTTAATTATTTTCTTTTTTCTTTTAATATCTCGCGCACTCGCGCTCCTTCTCTTCTTCAACTTAGGGGTTTAAAAAAAATGTTTCCGAGTTTCTCCAAAAAATCAAGGATTCAAATTGACGAAAAGAAAGGTATCAAATTGAATAAAAAATCTCTCCGATTCTCTTCCGAAAACTTGGGGATTCAAATTGATGAAAAATAAAGGTATCAAAATGAATAAAAAATATCTCCGATATAAAATAATACTCCGGATTTCTAAGGGTTTCTTAAGGATGAGCCGACAGGGTTTCATTAAGCAGTTCAGGAATCGACTGAGGGTGGGACAGGAGGGACTTCGTATATATAACTTCTAGTTTCTCGCAAGGATTTCTTGGACAATGACGTTTGTTGATTGACTTTGGTTTGGCGAATAGTGGACCATATTTATTACGTAGCCGGGCGGATTCATGTTATCAACGAATAGGCAAAACTTTTAAATCTGGGACCAAATGGGGATTGGTCAGTTTAAGGGTTAAAAAAATGTTCTAGAAGTTTCTCGGGCCAGGTACCAGGATAGTGACTCAAGGTCTTGTTGCTTGGGGTCTAAATCAGCGTGACATTTCTCTGGGTTCTTGGAAAGAGTTTTCGTTGCTAGGTATTTCATTTTGCACTATGGATATAGGGGTATAGGATAGTTCTAGAACGTTCTGTGTCAACATTGAGGGGCTAGTTCCTTTTCTTTTGTACGAAAGAATCTCTTTTCAGTTTATTTTAAAGGGATAAGTTTAAGTTTAAAGGGCTAGTAATATCTTTATAATGTTAATTTAAGGTATTTCATTATTAATTTAAAGATTAATCGAAAATTTAATTTGATTTCTGAGTTAAGATGGTTACATATTATGATCCTATTTCATTATTCGATCTGGCAGTTAAGGAGATAAGGATTAGCCAGGATCAGAACGACGACACCAAATCTTTAGTGAAAGCTATAAATTTTCAAACTTTTTTCAAAATACGAGCTTGAAACTAGAGATCATCTATTATTGTAGGACGTAGTTTCTTCATCATTAATGAAATTTCACTAATTCTATTTTTAGGTTTGGATATTTTTATTTGTCACTTTTTTACTTTTTCTCATGGCTCGTACATCGTTGGAGAAATGTATTAGTAAAAATTACTGGGGTCGACTCTGTATGAAAAATATCTTTGAAAATATTCAAGCTCTCTTATTTCAGGGTAAGTACAAATTGGGCCCTGCTTCGATAAAACTAATTATTATACATTAAATGTAAAATGGCAGGTATAAACGTGTCGGTAGACAGAGATAGTGAGAGGATTATGATAGTTGGGTGGTTGCTATTTTCATTTTGGATCGCATCTTCGTATACTGGATGCCTTCTCGCCAAATTGACATTATCAGAGAAACCATGTCCAATACAAACAGTGAAAGATATGCTGGAATTTCCAAAACGTCGGGTCATTGTGCACAAGAGCACATCCCTCGAAACATTCCTTGAGGTAAACGAATATATTTTCTTGCCATGTGTTTCACCAGGTTTCTTTCACTTAGATGGAAGAGGTAAAACTGTATTTAGTAACATCTGTAATTTTAGATAGCATGATAAAGTAAAGGTTTTAAGAAGCGAAGAGCGATAATTTTTAGATATAATATGTAGAAAAGCAATATATTATGAATTATTTTACGTAAGAAAATTGTATATTATTATATTTAAAGTAAGCAAATAATTCCAGCCTACAATTTCGCCTAAATACACGGTACCTTAATTCTCACTTCCTAGCAGAGATGAATTGAGCCTAACCTCTCGAAAAAACAGGTTGACGCTAAGACACTATAGCCAAAGCAACTCTGGGTTGTAGTTGAACATCTTTGATTGCGAAAACGACTTTTAGTCAACAACCAGGTTCGAATTAAAAAAAACCACCTCAAAAAAAACCCACTGGTTTTATTGGGATTTACCCACTATAAACCATTACCAAGATCTTCAACTACGATAAATTTTAATGCTAAAATAATTTCATTTTAAAAATATTTTAGTTTCAACTTCAAAAGTACATTCAATTTTATTTATTAATTTTTATGAAACATTTTAAGACTTATCAAGCAATTGCTTTTGGATAACAATTTCTACCATGCACGCAGCTGCTAAAGATAAAAAACCCAAACAAAAAACACAGAAAAACCGAATAAAACCCGGTGGGCTGGGCATTTTTAAAAAATGCCGGGCTTTTTTAACCCTGTCATCAACCGCTTCAGCTTATCTTAAAATCCCCTACAATACTTCGTTTTAACTGATTAAGAAATTTTATATTTATAGAAACAATAATGAAACCAGAAAAAATATTTAGAGTTTTCGATTTACCTTTTTCGTCGACATAGGGAACGACTGATACTGATAATCGAAAGCTGTGGGAACTATCTATGAAGAGCAAAGGAATTATCCCATTTAGTGATTTGGACATCCAAAAGGCTTTAGAAGAAGTCTATAATGAAAAACAATTTCTGTTCATGCCCGAACTCTTAATTAAAGATGGTTTTGAGCAGCTAAGTTCTTGCACTGAGGATCCAGGTAGATTCTGTTTATCAAAGTCCGTATATAAGACAAAGTTGGCTTTTCCCATCCGAAGAGGATTCAACTCTTCCTACGCCAATATATTTAAAAAATGGTAAACGTTTCTTTTAAATTTTTAAGAACTTGGTTCGTTCTACTTCGTATTATTACACTTCAGTTGAACACAATAATGCAGATTTGTCTATTCTCAGTTGTTACCAGCTTTTTGAAAGTGGAGTAACATTTAAATCCTTGAAAGAGGCTTTCTGGACGGGAGAGAGATGTTTTCTGAAGACTACAGAAAACGAAGTTATTCAACTACACTTGAAGAGTTTTTTCGTTCCACTATGCATATTGGGACTTGGGTTCACATTTGCTTTGATTACTATTTGTATCGAAGGTTTACACTTAATTGGTAACAAAAAGTAACTCTAGAGGGTTAACAAAGAAAATATTACAAACACATAAATAATATACAGAAGTAATCGTTCTGAACATAAAGTTCAATTAGAAATGGATTTGTAAACGTTCCAATATTATTTACGGGCCAATTTAAACTCTGCACAATTTCTTCCACCGCTACTAGAGATAAATTTTCAATTCTTCGACAAGTATGAATTAACTGAGTGTTAAGAAAGTGTTTGCGTGTTTTAGTTTACCCACATATTTTAAGATATGTCGAACACTATGCAAGCTAACTATCTGAAATAAAGTGCGTTATTCACAGTTTACAATGACAAACTTACATCGGAAAACCGCAAGTGACAATGTTATCAGCATCTACAATGCTGATTACTCGAGGTTATACACGCAATTTTCGGATTCCTCGTCGTTGAATCATACTTGAAAGGTTTTCACCAAATCCAAGTCGGATGAGTAGGTTACGAGTAATGAACCTTAATTCAAAGTATGGCAACCTCGTTTTAAATGGCGATACTTAATAATCAAGCATTGAATCTTTATCGACATATTTCTTTTTAGAAATTATGTCACATTATTGCATGCATATATATGGTTGGTCTTTTGTCGCAATTCTTTAAAACCCATCTGACTTTCATTGAGAGAAAACCTGCCTTTTTTGAAGAGGGGAAAACGCCCGATAAAGATTGCCATTATGGCCATCGTATTATAATATATAAAACTCAAATTAATAACGTCAGGTCTTCAGTCCGACTCATTGCAGCACAGAGAAATCTCAGTCGTGATGGCATATGTGCAGCATGAGAGCCCTTCAAATCAGGGGCGTCGATCATAATTTTTCCCAGGGGGGGGGGGGCTGGGGCCTAAGGCAACACCAGGGAGCTAAGCCAAAATTTTTTTATTCCTTATAGGAAAATATGAAATATAGGATTTATAGTAGAAAAAGGGTGTTTTATGGGAAATATAGTACTAAAAATCCTCATATGTAAACCTATTTTAGTTCTAAACTGTGTAGAAAAGTCTCAACAAAAAATAATCAGATTTTACTTCGAAAAAAAACTTAATGTGTAAAAATTCCAGAGCGAGCGAGCGAGCACCGCAATTTCGCTGTCTTTAAATTTTATCTCGATGAAAGATCTAAATTTTGACAAATTTGGCATTTAACTATACGAAAACTTTGACTAAGTCAAGAGTATAGGATATAGGACTAAGTCAAGAGTATAGGATATAGGACTAAGTCAAGAGTATAGGATATAGGACTAAGTCAAGAGTATAGGATATAGGACTAAGTCAAGAGTATAGGATATAGGACTAAGTCAAGAGTATAGGATATAGGACTAAGTCAAGAGTATAGGATATAGGACTAAGTCAAGAGTATAGGATATAAAACTAAGTCAATAGTATAGGATATAATAGGACCTATCATGAAATTATAACATAATATGGGACAGGTTAAAATATATAGTATTTTATAGATAATAGGACCGCTGGGCTCCCTGCAATATTAAAAGATTCCGTTTGATTCAGCACAAGACTCCTGGAGAATTCGGTCGCTCCAACCAATCTGCAGTCACTCATTGGCGTTTCTAAGCGATGCCAAGTGGTTGGTATTAAAAAATTCAGCCTGAAAACCTTTGCGCACCTCCGTTCTGAATATAATCTTGCTACTTCCATATATAGTAGAAAATGTTTATGAGGAATTTAGTATACATATTCTATATTGATATAAATACAGACCTAATCGTAAATAGTGAAATAGACTAAAGTAACTCTATTATTTCAACAACAAAAGGCCATTTATATTTTCCTTATAGGGTAAAAAGAGTGAGCCAGTCTCGGCCGACTCACAGTGGCACCCAAATTAAACGAACCTTCCCAGAGGGGGCTGAGCCCCCTCTTATTTTTCCCCGTGGGGGCTCAGGCCCCCACTGCCCCCACATGATCGACGCCCCTGCTTCAAATAGACAAATGCGAACTAGAGGGGATAGCTGCCAAACTATGAAAATTCGCTACGCGACGGAGCATTGCTAGACGGAGCCTGGAGATGCTTAATTTCCTATGTTTAGTGCAAAGTTAGCCTTAGTAATAAAGCCGACCGAAACCAAAGCATCGGCAAAGGCGAATTTCACAACTGAAGTTCAAAGCTACCGTATGGTACAGCAAAAAAACCCAATGGACAAAAATAAACAAGTTCAGAAACAAAAATTAACCTCTCCGAGTCGAGACGCGGGCTATCTATCTACTTATTTACTTCAATATACAACTATCACTATATTTTGATATGCAACTACAGGCTTTGAAATTTTAAATAATGAATTATTCAAGCGTAAAGGCCCGTTTTCAATCAACTTTTTCCAAGCTTTTCGCTGTGGCTTTTTTGAGAACTTTTGACGGGCTTTCGAAGATAAAAAATCTTCAAAAAAATTAAAACGGAAAAGCTGGAACTCGTATCGTTTTCAAACAAGCTTCAAATGAATAAAAAATTACAAGTGGGCGTGTTTTCATGTGTGTAGACGTCATTTTCTTTTCAAAAAAAGTCCTAAACCCTAGCAAAACGCGCCAAAAGATGTTTAGGATTTTCTTAACGTCAATAACACGTTTATACAAAGTGATAACTATAGCGTTTATTTCAGGTCTACATATTAGGTTTACAACACGTATGAGAATGGTGTTCCATTGACCGTTAGTGTAGCGTTATTACTGTATGTTTCGGCAACGTTGTTATCACGTTTATTGAAAGTGAGAACTAAAGCGTTTATTTCAAGTCTAATTGTTACGTTTGAGAATGGTGTTCAATTGGCCGTTAGTTTTGCAATATTACTGTATGTTTTGGTAACGTTGTTAAAACATTTTACCAGAGCGTTTATTTCAGGACTATTCGTAACACGTTTGAGAATGGTGTTCAATTGACCGTTAGTTTAGCGTTATTACTGTACACTCTAAGAAATTGAAGTGTGATTTAACACATTTATAAGTACTTTATATGGGTCCAAATTTGACACCGTTACAGGTGTACATTTACACCCCTGAAGGGATTTAATCACACTTACACTCAAAAAAATGGGGTGTGCTTTAACACCTTTAAAAGTAGTTTATATGGGTCCAAATTTGACACCGTTACAGGTGTTCATTTACACCCCTGAAAGGGTTTAATAACACTTATTTGAGCAATTGGTGGCAAAGATAAGTATAAAATTGTGCAACAGAGGTGCAGTTTAACACCTTTTTAACTCATATCGCACTGAAGGTGAATTTTTACTCTCATATTAGTGTTGTGCAACTCCTTAAAGGGTGCGGCATAGCACCTTTCAGAGTGTCGCTTCACACCTTTATGAGTGTCGCGTAACATCTTTAAGAGTGGGAGATTATTTGGTAGGATAGTAGTAGAAATTCTAGTACTTTTCCTAGACTTAAGAGCAAAACCGATGACGTAAAAAACACTATTGTAGCTACATTTTGACCACTCATGAGGCATAACTCAAATATCGAGTATGCTTTCCTGTTTAATTAAATTTTGATTATCCGCCATTCCGCAGTATTATTAGCAATCAATGCTATATTCATAGCAGGGTTCTTCCTTGAGAGAACTTCATCACCTATAGGGAGGAAAGTTCTCACATGCAGAACTATACCTCTTTAAGCGAGGGTTGTTTCGTATAAAGTCATTTTTACGGGTTTATAAACTTCTGAAAAAGGCAGAAAGTTTTCACTTCGTACAATTGCATAGGGTATCAAATTAGTCTTGGAGGCTATAATATTCAAGCAGTAGATAGAGACGTTCTTGTTAAATTTAATAATCTCTTTTCACTAAGAGTTTTTCGAGCACCAGAAACGCGTTTAATCTAATTTGCACTACAGATTTTACAAAAAAAATCCATTTTGTACTCTAATTTTTCTCAAAATAATGATAAAACATGTCACAAAAGCAAGTGCCCCACTTTGGCTTCTCGAGCTGGCCCTACTGTGAGGCCAGTATCTAACCTAGTCTCGTTTTTTAAGAGTATTCTGCAGGCTTAGCCTTCCGCGCCCACTTGGATTCTCGTCGCTCATTGGTCCGTAAAGGAACTGGATTCTGGCTTCTTATTGGCGGCTTAGGTTTCGACTTTCAAGACGAAATTGAATTGCGGATGTCCACCAAATTTGAAATACGGTTTTTCAATGGGTGAATCGTTCAGCGTCATCAACCGGTTAACTCACCGGTGCTTTTGCTTTAGTTTCTGATGCTGAACGTAGCAGACTACACTTTCATCATTGTTAGAGGCGACTTGGGTACACCGGTACGGTTAATATTTTGCTAAGTACGGATGCCTATTTGAAGAAGAGCGATTTACTTAAATCGTCGCATTGGACGGGTATGCTTTTATTTTATCAATTGCAAATTATCTGTGACAATATAGTTGAATAAAAGTAAACGTTCATTTATAGTGTAAGACGTTTCAGCTCGTGATCGAAAATTATTTCAACCAAGGCTTAAGTGTTATGTAAGTTTAATCATTAATGTGACTTCATTTATCGTTCTGCGTCGTTAGTAAATAACATGAGCATCGAATGAGCCAACTGACCATTATTAAAGCCATTCAATTCTCATAATAATTATATAATTAATGCAATATAGAATATTAATTATAGTATATAATAACATCCTACTGATATGCTGAAGTGGGTTCACTCAAGGGTAATGAGACAAAAACGTCATTCCGTATATACAATTGAAAGTATGACAGCCCCATAGGCAATCCTACCCCTATGGGATACCATTGACTGTACGTGTGATATAGTCAAAGAAAGAAATTATGATAGATGGGTTTAAAAGTAAATGTTGCAGTATGTTCAACTGGTAAATATGGTTACTGAAGTGTCTAACAATATAAATGTGAATCAGTTTTTGTTGTGCTAAAGATTTGGAATAAAACAGTGGTATAATTGACAGTGTCACACGAATGGGCTACTATAGTCAATATTGATGACGTCCACGCTTCAATCTATAATACAAACTTTAAATTGTTATAATTAACATCAAATACCATGTAATTACCACTTTATTTAGAAAATATTACAAAAATGTAATAATGTTTTAAGGCTTCACAAAAGTTTGATCTTAATATACAGGATTTGCACATGTGGAGGAATCGTACCATTTACACCAGGAGGACAGAAACCCGTCTCTTTTTGTCCTCCATGCAGCCCGGCCTTCTGGTGTAAGTTTCATAAATGCTCCATTTGTGTAAACTACCTATATACAGGATTTGCTGCTACTTAATGTCACCTCAAATGAAGTAACATCAGCCTGCTTGTGTAAAAGACAAGAGACAATGTTTGAAGGTACATTTGGATGTAAAATGTTATAAATAAACAATTGTATGACAACGGCAAAAATTTGCTCTCTTGTCATGAGAGTAGCGACAACGTTTCTTCATAAACTGGTCAAAATAAAGCAATATGTTCTGAAATATCGTTCTGTATAAATTTTTTATAATTATAATTTTAAAGTAGATTTTTGGTAGAAAGTATGAATAAAACTGATTGAAGCCGACATATTACAAGAAGTTTCCTGTTTCGACTTTTTCGTTTGCCTAATTTACCATTTAGGCAAATCTTAGATTCAAGTGATAGTAGAGTGTAAGTTTGCCTAATATAGAAGTGTGTCGTCTTTATATGTGAAACTGGAGAAGCTACATCGTCAGTTAAATCGTTAGTTGAAAAGCCAAAATAAGTTGAACGCAATCAATAAGATACGCTTCATTCAAGGTGATACCATAGAGTGTGCGACACTATCGAAACAGGGTGAAGTCTTAATGGTGTCCTTTCGTTCGAGCATTTATATGTCGAATGTCATTCTTGTAATTGGTAATCTTCACGATATGTATCACTTATTATTGGTACAAGTACCTGTATTGATATTCGATCGAGATACAAGATACCAACAATTAGTACTCATCCAGGACTAACAGAAATTAGAAATGCCAAGATTAAACCCGGGAATTATAACCGAAAATCTATTGTTTTAGGCTTCTTCAACCTACAGCAGCGTTTTTACGCTTGTTTTTCTCAACTTATTACTTGGTGACATGATACATTCTACCCGTGAACTGGAATGGCATATCAGAACAGTTACGTCTTCAATTTCTGTGCATTGGAATCTCTCTTTCATAAAGACAAATGGGTTCTCTAAAGCCTAATCAGTGTATTGCGCACAATATATCTTAGATAGCCTTGCATGGTTCAGCTACACACGCCCCTTTCAATGATAAAACACCTCTGCTACAAGGTTTTTGACGACCAGAATTAACCCCTGTTACAATGCTATATTTTAGTAAAGATTGTGAAGTTATATTATTAAAATGTATAATATTACTTCGTCTACCATAAAGTACACTATCGTTACACATTAAATACTTGAATAAACTTCCATTCCAGAGTCATGTTACCGAGATACAGTACACTAACCCTAAACATGTGGGAATTGGGGAAAATAGTCTGCTATTTGAAGGTTCACGAAATAGATGGCGTAAAGAACCTAAACATAGAGGTTAAAGGTTATTGCACTGACCTTTGACGATAACCGACACAAAATGCTGACATTAAACCGTACGTTCAGTGTCAATTGAAAAGCTAACTGAACTGAACCACCACTATCTTTCCTTGCTTGCATGAACATCCAATCTCAGCCCAGAATCCAATTTCGCCTCGAAACCTAAGCCCCCAATCAAAAGCCAGAATCCAGTTCTCTATGGACCAATGAGCGACGAGAATCCAAGTGGGCGCGGAAGGCTAAGCCTGCAGAATACGGCGGCTGGACTGGTACATGTATTCGAGCTTCTGCCATAGTTCCCGAGACGTCGCGCAATTCTTTAATTGCTTCAACTCCGACGGACTGATCGACAAGATTAGGTCCGCTCTTGCTTTTCGATCATTACTGTCCCAGGTAGCGACCGCCTGGGCGTTGCCTTCCGTTTCCCGCACCAGAGTTGGCCTCGATGAAGTTCCATCTACGTACTCCCAGAGGTCGTTCTTTTGAAGCAGGGCTTCCACTTGCATTTTCCAGGTATCATAATTATCTTTCGTTAACGTCTTGATTCGTCCCAGGTGATTTCCGGCCATTCTCCGTCTGACTCCGCACCTTAAACGATAATCTTCCCCACGTTGAACTTCGTATGACTTCTAAACCTTTGCGCAGTGGAAGCGTGCTGGGCACATAACCTGTTGTTGTTTGACGCAAGAACGACTCTGGGACTAACTGGTTACGAACTCTTTATTAATTTACTTAAAACATTAATATTAATTTCCGGGAACACAACTGACTGAACATTGTTATCTGAACAACTGAATACTGATATCTGAATGTTATCCGGTTATATAGTTAAAGGCATCGCGATAAAAAAGGTTACAAGTATGACCGCGATGCATAAAAAACACAGGTAGTTAAAAAATCTGGATATAGATAAAAAACAACCGTTATTACCTCTCCGAGTGACGTATGTCACGGAGAGGTTCTGTAACGATCGTGTGTGTCTGTTTGTGTGTGTGTTTGTGTTCTTTCTCATAGTTCAGGGCATGATCAGTGTTACTGCCCAAATTCTCTCTCTATTTTCTTACAATGGTTACACTCTAAGAAAAAAAGGTTCTACTTTGCCGAGAAAAGGGATCTTAACGCTTGTCCCCTATTTTAAACCCTTTTTTGATCTACAAAGAACTCTTTGATATGAGTTCTCTATAAAGCCCTAAGGAGTTCATCTACGATCCTAGCTGGGGTTTTTCTTTGAACCAAGTTAGTTTCTTTTGGAACCGTATTAGGTTCCTCCCTGAATCATGTGGCGTGTGCATCAGAACCTTGTTCAGTTGTAATCGGAACCATGTGTAGTTTGACTGAGAACCGTGTTGAGTTCGACTCTGAACCCCGCTTCGTACGGCTAAGAATTGTATTGCGTTAAACCCAGAACCCGGTTTAGTTCGACCCAGAACCCTGTTTAGTTATAATCCGAACGCTGTGTAGTTCGACTCTGAACCCTGTCGAGTTTGCCTCTGAACCCTGTTTAGTTATAATCAGAACGCTGTTTAGTTCGACTCTGAACCCTGTCGAGTTAGCCTAAGAACCGTGTTGCAGTCAACCCAGAACCCGTGTAGCTCGACTCTGACTCCTCTTTAGTTCAAATCTGAACCTGATTTATTTTGACTCAGAACCCTCGTTTGTTTCAAATCCGTTGGAAATATATTATAGGGAGAGGGCAAACCCATTCTTGCCACGTCATAGGCTTATATCTCTTACCTCGATTCCATCCCCCTAACGGGGGAATTTCAGCATCGCGCCTACAAACGCTCCCGTAAGCAGAGGTATAAAATGACGTCGGATGTTCTTTCCCTCCCTGGCAAACGCCCTCTCCCTATAGCATATGACCACCTCATAGAGGTTCTTATTTTAACAGTGTTAGGTTGCAATCATGACAATGATATTCAATTTTTCTCTCTTGGTGACTCTTTAAAAACACTTCACCATGAAGTATAAGTTTACACTATATATAAATGTAGTAAAGCTGAATTAAAGAGTAAACACCAAATTTGAAATATTAATATAAAATAATTTCTTGGAATATTGAAATGAAACAGAGCTTTATAGCTACAAAACTACTAAAGGAATCGTAATGCCGAAACATATTTAACAAATTTTCATTTAATATTCAGCAATAAGAAAATGTTATGATTTTGTAAGAGATCAATTCATCCTACTCGCTTTATATTAACCTTGTGTTTCTATTCATATGCAATCTTCATTACTCGTTCTATATAAACTTTCACTTGTGCCGCTCCAAAGAAAAGAAGATTATCTTAAATAATTAAATAAATATAACTGAGATTAATTTTTTTAATCGTCAGTATTTTACCTTAATTCTAGTTAAGCCGTTTTAAGAAACATTATTCTTAAAATGAATTTAAACATAGCTATTGTTGACGTTTGACTTCTAGCGTATAGCGTTTTCACAATTTTTGGAAATTTAGGGTATATAAAGCGATTCATTCACAAATGATAAAAATGAGAGCAATTGCGTTAGCATTTGGTGGAAGCCCTGCCATTGGGAGGCTAAACGTTTCTCGTAACCGTAGCCGATCGCGCGTACATCTTAACCCCAACGATGATAATGTAGTAGAAGCCAATGTTCCAGATTGGCGTGTATGTGGTATACACAGAAGACCAAAGGTGTTGTCAGAAGCCAATAAGTACAGATTTGCGTGTATGTGGTATATACCATACGAAAGACAAGTGTGGAGATAGCGTAATGAAGTAGAATTTTCCTAATTTCTGTTAACTGCGAACGCGGTCCGGAAATTGCGAACACGGTTGCTCTGATTTGCCAACTGCGAACGCGGTGATAGACAGACACACACACAGACACGTCCAGTGTTATACCTCTTCGTGACGTCATCGTCACTCGGAGAGGTAAAACCCTGTGTTAAGGGAAAATTCAAGTAATTTTATGAATTCCTCTAATTTGAAGACATTCCAGCATATTGAACTCTCCGAGAATTATTTCACAATGTCTTAAAAATCAAAATAAATATGAGTTCCTTCAAATATTTAGTATAAGGTAGTCCGACGAATTATAAATTAATTTTGATTATTTAAATCTTTGGGATATTTTTAGAATGTTTCACTATGCAGGTAGAATTAATAGATGATTTCTCTCTTCACCCTTCATGATCTAAGTTCATATCGAAAAACCTTTAACTTAAAAACACACCATATGAGGAAAAAAGTGTTAAGTAAAGCCCAAAGGTGTTTGTCCCCACCATTCAAACAGTTTTATGTTAAACAACAATGCGATACGGAATTGATTCGGTTAAAAACGGTTGTGTAATCGTGTCCAATGCGTTGGCAACGGTTGTGCAAGCTCGTGTAAACGCGGCTTATATTTCCGTTTAAAAACATTTCAATAAGGGTCAATTAACACCGTGCCGTTTTTCTAAGCACCCATTGATAGAACACCTTCCAACTGAAACAAAAACACCCTGCAGATTAAAGCACACCTGGAAGAGTTAATAAAACCTAAAGGTGTTTCTAAGTACCAGTGAATCGCCATTTCCTTTAAAAAATACCTAAAAAGAGTCAACTAGCACGTTTTTACGGAGAAAGTACCATCCCAGTTACAAAACACTCTAAAAAACATCCATGAAACACCTTTTTTTCAAACAGTGTTCTTTCACGAACCTTTAAGGATCTTTCAAGAACCCGTATTTTTTTCATGAACCCTCAAGGATCTATCAAGAACCAAAATGTTCTTTCACGAACCCTCAAGGATCTATCGAGAACCTGAATGTTCTCTCACGAACCGTGAAGGCTCTCGCAACAACCCAAATGTTCTTTCAAGAACGTTCAAGGATCTTTCAAGAACCCGAATGTTCTTTCAAGAACCTTCAAGGATCTAATAAAACCCCACACGTTATTACAAGAACCCTTTTAATTAGATACGATCTGCTAAGAACCTTCCTGTTCTACTGTGAACCTTCATCCACGTCTGGGAACCTGTAGCGTTTCAACTAGAACGTAAGAGTTCTATTGAAAACCCTCGAAGAACCCCTTTTTTTACAGTGTAGAGACTATTTGATATGATGAAATTTCAACTCCAGTTTACATCAATTCTCCCTGGTCGTACTAATAGCAGGTTAAGCTATAGTTTTCTCAGGTCCTGTTAGTCTCGAAAGGGTTATATAGTCCTTGTAACTTTTAAAAGGTTGTTGTCATGGCTAAACAGACCGATATTACAGTTTTTTATAGTTTTATAGGCTATTTTGACAAGTTATCTCCCAAAAGTAATTAATGTAATGATAAAATATTTTCGGGGAATGGAATTGTGGTCGAAAAGCCGTAATAAGTAAATTTTTGAAATTGATTACCAGTAAAATAATTTATTTCAACGAAAAACGGTAATGGAACGTTGTTTTTTCTTAAGCATGCATTTAAGTTTCAATTAAAAGGAATAATTAATATCTGATCCTTCAGACAAGTGATAACCTCAGTCTTATCGATACTTTTTAGGTCTTGATTCTAATCAAGACATTTTTGATTAATATCTGTTCCTTCAGTCTTTATTTTAATTAAGAATGTTAAGAAACTGTTTTACATTTTCAAAATCTGCACTAAGCAGAAACATTTATAAAGGGGACCATAACTTTAGCTCAATCAGACATTTATTTATAATAATACTTCAAAAAAAAAAACGTAAATCAATAAAAGTTTGTATTCTTATTGTAATTAACATAATACAATTTTTTACAATCATTTATTGACACGCGAGGCGCCCCCTTAAAAATTCCAGAAATAGGACCAAATTCACAATTTTACAAAATTTTTAAAAATGCTGATTTATGTCCGTTTAACATTTAGCTCAAAATTGTCATAAGCCCAATATGAAATTCGGATATCCTTAAAACTTCATAAAGACGATCCGAGGTTGTCAATTTCAAACTTTTTTTGTAGCATAAACTAACGTCTGTTTGATATTAAGCTTTAAACCTTAATCAAAATATAGTCAGGGCTACCCTAAAAGTTCACAAAGATGATCCAAGATTGTTAATACGCCTAAAAAGTGCCATCTTCAAAATATGTAGCCGGGGAAAAGAGAGCGGGATCGAGTGGGCTATGCTAGTGGTTGGAAGTCGCGGGGGTTGGGACAGGGATAAGGAAGTTGAGATGGATTGGATGTGATGATGGGCGACCTGCGGCACCGTATCTCTCACGATGTACCTCGCGCACGCATCTACCCTTCGGTAGGCGATTGCTAAGTGCTGACGCGTAGCGCCATTTTATTTGTATGAGAACTAGCTTCTATTTTGAAGATAGATGGAGCACCCTTTTCAATTTCGTCCAGTACGACCCTATCTAACCGCTGAGGATGCTGGGAGGACTATGTTGCCGTAGGTGGGGGTACACAGGCTACGCTAAAGGTATGAGGGTTTCCACTCCATTCCTCTCTCCTTCAAGGTTGGGACTCCAGCCATAGCCAACTCCATCACGCACTCGACAACGCAAAGCAACTCGCGCCAGTGTGGGAAATAAGGCGGTGACACAGGGCAAATGACCAGTTTAAAAATTGCCTGGTTCAGTTCAAAAATTAAATCGGAGGGGGGGGGTCAGTGGTCCACGAGACTACTGAGAAAGTTCAAGGGTAACCAGACTCCACACATTAGAATTCTAATATTTTAATTATCCACTTCTTTAGTTTAGCAGACGACGTGCTCTGGTCAATGGTCACGGACCGGTTTATTTATTCCAAGTCAGGAAAGTCGCTGGCCTAATGTCCAGTTTAAAAAATGCTTATTTGGTCACGGACCAGAAAACTCACGTAAACACGACGCGAATGTCGAAAACGACGTATTTTCCGACTGAGGAGAGGCGAAATAGCCCGGCCTCCTTTTACGTCCCCCCTTGTATTTTGAAATTGGGACTGGGACTATGGCGTGCGAATACTTAGGCATCTTATACCTTCTCCCTAGTAAACTAGATATCGCTTCTTGGTTTGACCCAAAGAACACATCACATTCTAATTTATGGCAGAATTATCAGTAACACCCTGTACATCTCTTACTAAAACCATGAGTTTATAACACATGTTCCATAATAAGGTTCATAAAACTTTTGGAAAACAAATTTCCCTGAGATTTCCAGGCTTTTCCCCATATACTTCCCTGAGTTTTCCAGGTTTTTCCCGTATATGGAGTATCCTATGGAGTAAATGTTAGCGAAGGAGGGAAGGGGCAAATAGGACTATTACATAATCAAAGGATATCCCCGTATATCTAATATAACCAGAGTTACGAGCTTCCAAAACTTAGTGTAATGTTAATCCTACGGAAGAAGCAAAGTACCTCCAAGCTCCCACAAGTACCTAAAAGCACCCACAAGTACCCACAAGCACCCACAAGTACCTACAAGTACCCACAAATACCCACAAGCACCCACAAGTACCTACAAGCACCCACAAGTACCTACAAGCACCCACAAGTACCTACAAGTACCCACAAGTACCTACAAGTACCCACAAGTACCTAAAAGTACCTACAAGTACCCACAAGAACCTAAAAGTACCTACAAGTACCCACAATTACCTAAAAGTAACTACAAGCACCCACAAGTTCCCAGAAGTACCTACAAGCACCCATAAGTACCTACAAGCACCCACAAGTACCTACAAGCACCTACAAGCACCCACAAGTACCTACAAGTACCCACAAGTATCTACAAGTACCCACAAGTATCTACAAGTACCCACAAGTATCTACAAGTACCCATAAGTACCTACAAGCACCCACAAGTACCCACAAGTACCTACAAGCACCCATAAGTACCTACAAGCATCCACAAGTACCCACAAGTACCTACAAGCACCCATAAGTACCTACAAGCATCCACAAGTACCCACAAGCACCTATAAGTACCCTTAAGCACCTGCAAGTACCCACAAGCACCCACAAGCACCTACAAGTATCCACAAGCACCCAAAAGCACCTACAAGTATCCACAAGCATCCACAAGCAACTACAAGTACCCACAAGCATCCACAAGTACCCACAAGCACCCACAAGCACCTACAAGTACCCACAAGCACCTACAAGCACCCGCGCAAAGCACCTACAAGAGCTCAAACGCCAAGTTTTCTTGCTTAATATCCCTCTAACGGCGTGAATCATGGCAAAAACGCCGTAAGTCCAATAGAAAAAATTAGGGCTAAAATGCGGGTCTCTAACAGTGGTAAAACGCCGTAATTCCAATACCCAAAACAACGTACGAATGAATAGTTTTCTATATACACTATCCCAATTACGGTAATTTTTCAAAAAAATCCCATGATATCTCTATGGAACAATATTGTATCTTTCACCAAATGTCGGATTAATTTTATGGATTCTAAAACCCCCCTTAACAACTTTTTTCTTTATAGAGTTAACTATTAGTTGGATCTCTTTGAAATTTTAACCACAAAATTAGGGCCCAAGTTTAGTTCACTGGCAAAATTTCAAAGCAGCAAACACAATACGAAAAAGTTACGGCCAATCAAAGAACCCTCCTTTAGCATTAGAGGCAGTATCAAGTCTTATCTAAGAGAGCGACCGCTCTCCTAGAATTAGAGCGTTGTTAATGAAGATGTGAAACTGATATTTAGTGAACTCTTTAAAAAATTAATTGGGATTGATATTGGTTTAAAATTTGGATACTAGTGTCTAAATTTCAGTTCATCAAGTATTTTCTGTGTTAAGTACCCTTTTTACGATTTTATTAAGAAATCATATTTAGTTGCAACGCTTTACCAACAGGGGTTACGCTTTTATTTTATTTTTACCTCTTAGAAATTCTATAATTAACGCAAGATGTGTGGCTTTTTTTCTCTCGTAGCGATAGCTAAGCCCTTGAATCGTCCCACCTCTCCCTCTTCACAGCTATTGCCAAGACAACTCTTTCAAAGTTCACACAGAAAGGGCCGATAATTTTACCCAGTCATGAATTACTTTAAAGGGAATATGAAACTATTTGTACAACTTTGCAATTAATTTTGGGGTTTCGTCGGGGTTAAATTTTATAAGGACTCCACACACATTACATTCCCTTTAAAATGACTGTACTATTTCTAAGTGCAGTCCTCTGACGAACCGCTCTCTTTTTCTAATTGTTGAAAAAGTGAATACGCGAATCCCTTAAATTTAAATTTTGTTAACTGTTTTATAGACAACCCCCTTTTAACTATTTTCGTATTTTTTAATTCCAAGCAATTTTCTTACTTTATGTACTTTCCCATTTGAATTCAAACAAGAGCGAGCTAGAGAGCGCGCTAAAGAAAATTCCCCAAAAATCTTCAGTAGCCGATACCATCATGATAACCAAGCCATGTCGAGAGGTAAACAACCCCGAAACTTTCCATAAAGAAGTAGCCTAGCGACCTGGCGACCAAAATCCTCCTTTTACCACCAAAAACCCATGACGAACCTCGAACGGTATCGAATAGCTACATAAAAGAACTTTTCTCTTCAGAACGCTTCCATCCTCTAAACCGCGCGCTCAAATAGCTCTAGCCTCACTAACGGTAATTCTCATACGTGTTGCAAACCTAATGTGTAGACCTGTAGTAAACGCTATAGTTATCACTTTGTAAAAACGAGTTATTGACGTTAAGAAAATCCTAAACAGGTTGAGGTAACTTATGTACCAAAAATAAAAGTTTTTCTTACGTGTGAAGTACAAGTGAAACGTTTTCAAAACATTGGCACCAAAAATCAACTTTAAATCAACGTTTATTTGCTACCTGGGATGTTAAAAGAAAAAACAAGTCCACCCCCAGATTTCAAAAAAATTAATTCTCAACCATTCTGTAAGCCCTCATGCAATATGCTGCGAAATTTCTAGCATCAGACTGGAGTCAACTGCTATCGAAAGGGAAGGACAGTCCCGATAAGAGAACGTGGATGGTAGGTTTATGTCATCTAAGTGTTTAAACTAACTTTTTAGTAAGTTTAAAACCGTAGATGATATATAAAGGTGATATAAAGTATTTAAAAATAAATGTTGTTCTAACGAAAATAAAGATTTTCCTCGTAATTATGCTGCAAGCTTGCGAAAGTATTTTTTGATGCTGAGAGCGTCTGGCTCCATTTCTTACGGAGATGTGATTTCATCATTTATGGTGAAACTTTTCGGTAAGGCATACACTGCGCCACTTTTGTCGTTGGTACCGCCGGTGATGAGTCGGAAAAGTGTATTGTTTTTCAAATTTCTCTGTAATATTAACACTTAAACGCACTGTGGGAAGACGTCTTAAAGTAACAGGCGGCTCCATTATCACCCCTAGTATGCTGGCTAATCTTTTGGACACGAATTTTACCTTGCCAAAGGCAGGAGCCAATCAGACCTGATGCACTAGGTCCCCTTGGTTCCTGCCTTTGGTTTAACTAGTCTTTGCCAAGCTTAGCCAACGTGTAGCAGAAAAGGCATCTTTCAGGGGCATCAACGGAGCCGCCCTTTGCTTTAAGTTCCCAGAGAAATTTGAAAATCAATTTTTATTTCCGATTTTTCATTCCTGTTACCCAACGACAAAAGTCTTTTGGTGTGAAATTAGCCTAAACTGCTAAGCATTGAGCAATCTTTCGCGTCATGGTAGTGGTGCTTGTTAGTCTATAAAAATCTGCACGAACTTTCCCTAGATCTGAAACACGAATCCAAGCCATCCAAATTCCGTAAATAAAAACACCTATTGAAATGTTTCTTAACGGGCATAAAATCATAAAATATATGTCTCCGAAATTTAAAAAAAAACTCTTCTTCTTCCTCCTGAATACACTAACTTATTCAATGGAGCAAAGTTCAGAGGATGTATTGACAGAGAAACAATTGAGGAGCGTAATATAAAAATAGAAATACGCGCATCGGAATTAAAATATCTAATGGAATATTTTCTATCAGGCGACACCGATTCCGCGCATTCAAGTGACGAAGTGGAAACAAACAATGAAGTCAGCAACATTTCATGCGTTGTGAAATCCATGAGTGTAGTGGAGTTGGTATTATATCTCGAAAATAAAATAATTGTAAGTAAAAATCGAAACGTTTGCTGAGCAATATTATTAAACTTGTTCATACACAGGTTCAAGAAAGAGTTATTAAAAACCTAAAAAACAAATTGAAACAGAAGAAGAAAAACTTAAAGATCAGAAGCTTCAAGCAAAAGCCGCATTGGAAAAGCAAGAAGAAGAAAACGGAAGAGTTGTCAACTCTCTGAGAATATTTTGCCCAGCAAAGGGTTATGAAACTTCAGTACAAAAAATGCTAAAAATATCTAAGAAATATAAAAGAAGAAAAGTACTTAGCTCTAAATTTAAAAAAGTGAAGAAGAGTTACTAAATGAGTTGGAAACCAAACTGGAAAGTAAGTTCAGCCAGGGGCCGTATTCTGCAGAAAACGTATGCTCCTCCCCCGGACTTAAGCTCGCTGATTGGTCGGTCAGGATCGAACTTAGGGCTTTTCATTGGCGGTGGCGGTTTTGGGGCAAATCTCACTTAAGACTTGTGATAGGTTGAAATTTTCGAGCAGACGATATTGACACGTGTCAAAATATACACCAAATTCAAAGTAGTAATTTTAGAACACGGCAAACCGTTCAGCACCATGAATCGGTTAATTGACCGGTTTTTTTGCTTTCTTTTTTCACCGGAACTTAGCAGACTACACTTCGTCGTTGCTAATGGCGGTAATGGCAGGTAATGGATTATATTGTTCTTGGTGTTGTTGACTTTAGGAAGAAAGACAACTAAATTATTGTTTTAAATACTGTTAGTTTACAAAATATAAGGGTTTGCGTTGTTATAATTTAAAAATTATGCCTTTGTTTTGTGGGAAAATAAAGTCGAACTCTGCCCGAAGTCGAAAAGGATTTACACCGAGGCTTATGACGAAGAAAGTCCTCTGTAGACTGTAGTAAGTAGTAAAGAAAGATTTTATTGTTTCTGTTATTGACTTATTGTTTGGTTCTGTAAGATAAGTTTCAAGCAACAGAGGCACGCTAGTAAATGATTGGAACATGAAATGAGGCACCATCCCATAGCGAAGGTTAGTGCTCGGAATTTCTGTAACTTTTGTTTATTGGATAAGATCATCTGAAGGGCAATGGTATTTACTCATATATATAACATAGTATTATTTTATACGAAAAACAATTAAACGAATCCAAGGTGTAGTAGAATCGTGTAATTGTATTCGTAATATTATTGGCATAGTTTCAAATAAATAAAGTAAATGCAATCAGGGAAACTTAATCTTGAGTGATTAAAGTTCAACTGTGGAAACAAATAAAAAAATATATTTTGCCAATCGTACATTTTTAAACCAATAAAGCTATGTATTGTTGAAAACCAAAGAGGCCGAGATTTTAAAATAGACATTATCTGTTAAATAAAAAACCGGTAGGCATATTTTTTTCATTGAGTTTTTTTGTTTCATTCACAATCAGCTGTGTTTTCCGCGCTTGTAATACGCATGTTAGTCATTAAACATTCGGATGTCTGAACTCTATCGCGATAAATCTATTGCATAGTATTTTTGCGAAACGAAGGGTTAGATTTTCGTTGTTAAATATCTAATAAAGTCATGGCTGAGGGTGTTTCAAGTCAATCTAAATGCCCACAAACTAGGAGCGACGTTTGGAGGCATTTTAATGTGTCTTTTAAAACGTCTGAGGATGGTACCTCTAAGTATAAAGTGGCTCAATGTCGTTACTGCGAGAAGTAAGTATAGCTCATTTAATCGTGTTTTTTTAATGGTTTTAAATCATTGTATTTGATGCAACTAATTAACCACGTCATATACCGAACGACCGAAATCCAACATTAGTACGGGGAATTTACGATACCATATAGAAAAAAAGCATCCGCAATATCTACTTAATGAATCACTAGCAACGGTAAGCTGAAATTTAGTAATATAGTGTATAAACACGGGCATTCTATGGCATGAAATATTTAAAGCCTGATTTAAACCGTTACTTGCTGTACCTTTGCGAAACATTTGAATCATTCTGGGTTTTAGTGAACTATCAATCGATCGCGCGGAATAACGCAGTCTTATTGTAAAACTTCACAACCAGGTTGTTACTAGTACTATTTCAATGCTAAAAGACTGTATTCACAGTAGGCCACCACAAAATGTTCAGTGCGCTCAACTGTCTAATCGAAGATAGGCGGCTAAACCAGTGTACATCCAATGAACGAGATAGGATCCGTGAAGGCCAATCTTTAAACTTAGCTACAGACAGACTCCATTTTTATTTGGTCTTACGTGACGGAAACTATCTCGCTTATTTTATGAACGCTGGCTACGATGGGTTCCTAGGCGAAAAAAGTTGAGCGCACTGAGAAATGTCTCGTTTCTCCTCCCAACGTACTCGATAAATAGTTTTACTAAGTGTTAACAAGGAACAGAACATTAAATTTTCAGAAAACGTGGACGAAAACGCCAATCCTTCTAGACTGTTTTACGCCAAATCGTTCACGTTTAGCTGAAAAACAATCGCAGATACTTTTTAATTTGTAATACAATAGGCTTAACACTCACACGTAGTATAGATATTAGAGTACTATTTTTCTGAACATGCATAGTACCAGAAGTGAGATGAGACTAGAAGTGAAAAGCTCTAGCATTGGTATTAGATCCTGGCACTAGTGAACAAATGTGATGATTTTATGCCGCTTCCATCGCACCTACACTAGAGAGAAAAAATTGGACGTGGGTACTTGAATCTAGTTCGGCCGTCTACCACCGCGAGCGTCTCACGTTTTGGAGGGGAAATTCTGAAACCGCCACCAGAGGGCCAACCGTTGGTGTGTTATCAAGAATATTCACTTTCGCCAAGTGAAGAATTTGGTTAGCTCAGTACTTCTAGTTTCATGTCACTTCTGATAGTACGCGGTTATGGCGATGCTATTCATAAGGTTTTTAAATAGGTCTTACTGTTTACAGCCGGCTCCAGTTATATTGGAGAGAGCTAAAATGAATTTATATAGATGGATTATTCTTAAGGACAAACCATTTGACATAGCTGAAGATACAACTTTCCAAGAAGTGTTACGTTCTATTAATCCTACCAATACCATAGTTGCTGACAGTTTAGCATTGAGTGCTAGAACTGTAAGGACGGATGTTCTTAAACTGTACACGCAAGAAAAACTCAAGGTTTCAGAACTGTGCAAGACAATTCAAAGTCAAATCTCTTTTACCTTGGATGGGTGGACTTCACCAAATAGACTTCCATTCCTGGGCGTAACTGCTCATTGGATATCTCAAAACTGGGTATTGCAAAGCATTCTTTTAGGCTTTGTGCATTTCCCATCGAGACATACAGGCATTAACATTTGTGATAAGTTTTTCAACTTAATCGAATAACGTGAAATAAGTAAGGTAAACAGAATATCTCTTGTTTGAAGCAAATACTTCAATGTATGATACTTCTTTTCTTGACGTAATATTTCTAAAAGTTTCCTTGCTTTTTGGGTAGGTCTTGGCAATTACAATGGACAATGCTTCTAACAATGACACTTTTGCAAAAGAACTTGAAAAGCGAAGCCAAACGTTAGGTCTTCGATTTCGAACCGGGAATAGAATCCGTTGCTTCGCTCACGTATTGCATATCTCAGTGTCTGCAATTCTTGATCATCTTAAATCAAACCCGACACCTAGTTGCGAAGAAGAGTATGGTCCTGAAGAGGGGGAAAACTTAAACTCAGAGGCCAGCATTGGCAACACCGTAGCTAAGGTATACTGGAAGCACTGCACTATCCATTTATATTATGAGAAAATCTAGTTCTCTATATCGTCACAACTAAGACATTTTGATTTGTACAAATTAGTATATTTATAGAAATTTTCTAAAAAAAGTTTTAATTATTTTCAGCTAAGAGCAGCCATTGTAAAAATCCGCCTTTCAAATGTTAAAGAAGAAGCACTAAGACAGTCTATTTTAGCTTGTGGTCAAAGCGATATAAATGTAGTTCTAGATGTTAAAACCCGTTGGAACTCAACGTTTATAATGCTTGAAAGAGCCCTACGCTTGAAACAGGCAAGTTTGAAAGGCGTTGCTGAAAGGTGTGGCACAAATTTTATTACGTGTTCTTTGGGTCTCAAATATTTAAAAATTGTCTCAGTAACGGTATACAGGGTGTTTTTGAAAAGTCCAATAATGAAGGGCCGTGTTTATTGGGTCCAACTTAAGGGAAAGTATCGAAGATGATGGGGTGTACAACACTTAATTACAGAGATATGGTCCCCCAAACATAGACCCCAAAAACCAGGAAGTATCCAACAATGTAGACTACCACTTTAAACCGAGTAATCAGCTTGTTAAGAACTTTTAGACAACTTCAATAGTCTTCAATCTAAAACATTTTGTACCTTTACTCAGCGGAAGGGTATACAATGTGTAGAAGTATGCCTACGACGGTAATGTCAATCCAATCCCAAGTTTCATTGTGTTTGAAGATCTCCCAGCACTCATTACACTCGAAATAATTTTGGATACATTGGACATAATTAGCGTACAAGTTCGTGATGTTAAAGACTTGACAAGCATCCAACAATGAATCCAAAATGTTTTCGAATGTAAAGTGAGCTGGGAGATCTTCAAACTCCATGAAACTTGGAATTGGCTTAACATTACTGTCGTAGGCATACTTCTACACAAATTGTACCCTTCTGCTGTGTATAGATGCAAAACGTTTTTAGATTGAAGACTATTGAAATTGTCTGTAAAATCTTAACAAGTTGGTTACTTGGTTTAAAGTCGTACTCTACATTTTTGAATATCTCCTTATTTCAGGAGCCAATGTTTGGGGGACCATATCTTCGTAATCTAATGTTGTACACCCCATGTTCTTTGACACTCAGTTGGGGACAATAAACACGCTCCTTCATTATTGATGGACCTTTCAAAAACACCCTGTATAGACAAAACTGTGTTAGCTTGTACTCCCATATTGTACCATATGGGCATTGTTTTCATCCAAACGGCTGATTTCAATAATGTAGTTTTGTTTCTAAGCTACGATGAAGGGCAGACAACGCTGAATTTAAGCACATTAGAAAATGGGTTCATCGACCTTTTTATTCCTTGTGACTTATTAAACACCACAATGTATTTGTGCAACATCTTTCGGAGACAGTGAAACACCCTGTATTGTAATTGGAATATTATACTTCACAATAGCCTTTACAGTCAATACTGAGATCTGATATAGATTTACAAAACTTCAGCATCACTGAGACTGAATGGGAGAATATCGAGAGTTTCATGACCATATTAAAGGTTCGTCTTATTTTCTAAGTACTATTTTGCTTGAGCACATCTTATGAGTAGCTGAAGAATAAATCAAGTAGGAACCATTTACATATATTACTTATACAAGTTTCATGTCCTCAATAAAAGAGATTTTCAAATAATTGAATGGATAACTACGGAGAATATCATAGTTTTCTAGAATATCGATAGTCGTATGTTTTAAGGTGTCCGTGATTTATCTATCGACGTTAAGTGCACAAAAACTTTCCCATTTTGTGCAGCTACTATTTTAATGCACCGAACACTCATTTTACCTAAGTTATAGATTTTATTTTCACTGAGTACATAGAACTTCTAAAAGTGATGTAGAGAACGGCTTAAAAAATTGTCTGGTGACCTAACCTTTATCTTTTTTATTTTCCAAAGCAATTTGATATTGCGACAAGGAAAGTGTCTTTCGTTACATCTCCAACAATATCACTAGTGATGCCAATATATCAATGGCTTTTGGAAAAGCTTAATGACTCAATTGAGCGCAATGATGGTCCATTAAAGGAAGCTTGCAAATTAGCGAAAGCCAAAATGGAAGGATACAAAGAATTGTCTAATAACGAAGCAAACTGGATTGCCGTAGGTAAGGATGAGTGTCTCTATTAGCGGATTCCACTGTGGTGGTCTGAGTCCAACTCTGAAATTCGACGATCTTCCGAGCAGTGAAATATCAAAGAGGAGAAAACCGGTAATCTGGGGAAATTTTTTCGATCTTTACCTATCTACTTTAGGTATGCGCGATCCTCTTGTTTTGCCTTCTTTCGGGTTGAAATATGGTGGCCCGTAAGATACAACCATATTTAATCGCATAAAGGCACAATTATAGGGAGAATTTCTAAAATAGTTTTCCTATGCTCCATACATTCCTGATGGCATATATAAACATAGTCTTACATTACTGTACACATTCCGCTTCAACTTAACTCAACCAGTCAAAAAACCGCTTACATTGATGTCACTCATATCCGCCTTAAATGAAATGAGAAAATAAAACCTGTACTGAGTAGTGTGAAATTACTCTTAAGCCCCCTCAGTGGAATTTGGCAGATAAGCGCTCCCAGAAACCTTGGACTTTGCTGTTTGAGTAGGCTTTATAATTAAGTACTACAACTAATATCTCGATTAGTTTGCATTGCAAAGCAGACCTTCATAATACTCAACGATGACTTAGTAATTAAAATAGTATTGTTATTTACAGTTTTGGACCCAACCTTAAAGCTAGATTTCTTTAAAGATATCTCTAGCAAAAATGAATTAAAAGAAATCAAGGCTACTGTTCTTAACGTTTTCAACCAGTTCTACGATTCGAGAGAAGAAACAACAGTGGATGTGGCCGTTGAGCCCACTGACGAAATATTTAGTGTTTACCCTAAGCGTCCTCGAAGACTGGTAAAAGGGACTGAACTTCTTAAGTATTTAAAAGATGATTTGCTTCCTCCCCAGACAAACGTTATAGAATGGTGGAAGGTAAAAAAGGTTTTACCGTGCGTCTTTCAATATCATTTATTCCTATTATGTACACAGGCAAATTCAATCAATTACCCATCGGTTAGTAAAATGGCGAAGGACTACTTATGCATTCAAGGTTCTTCAGTTGCGTCTGAAAGAACGTTTTCTGGCGGTACGAACTTAATCTCTCAGAAACGTGGTTCTATGAAACCGGAAACAATATCGAGTTGCATGTGCCTGAAGTCATGGTGGAATCATAATTACGATGAAAAATGATTTATCTTTGTAAAACTTATAAATAAAACATGTTGCATTACGTAGCTGTTTTTTTCACTACATACTACACATACCCCTGCGTATTGTGTTTACATTGTTAAAGGAAGGTTGAAAGAGTAGAATGTCGGCAACGAAGAGACGTCAGTACCCGACCGTTCCGCGGGAGTTGTGCGGTCTATTTATTCACATCTCTTGCCATTCCATTTTATAATATATATAGTATAACAAAAGATTCTATCTGTACACTACATAACTATTTAAGCAATCATTCAAAAATAATCTGTTGTAGTTATTTCGAAGAAAAATTGTCTCTTTCATATCATCACCTTATCTAAACAATTAATTAATATATTTGGATGCTATAATGTTTTTTGTTTCCACTTATCGAGTAAGCAATTAATTATTAGACACGGTCCATCCATCCGTTACGAATCGTATTTTGAGATCCATTACGGCTAGCAAAACTTTGAGTAATGTAAACAATATGATATTTATCCGAAAGAATAAAACCCAATAATTAAAAATATAAGCGTATAACATTGTTTCCATGTTATCCGTTTCAAGTGAAATCGATTAACATTTGATATGCTTTGTCTATAAGCAAACCATCCGAAATTAAATTGTCGATTAAAAAACGGTTAACCTAAGATAATGCGTATCCGATTCCGAGCCCTAGCGAAGGTATTTCGTCATTCATTGGCCATGACCAAGATAATTGTGTTTTGATACAAATATGATTGCCTAATCCTTATGGGTCATGAAAGCCTGATTCGTTATACTTATAATATATATTCCATGACTGTCACAGCCATCTTCCCTGGCACTTGGCACCATGAACTGTACCTATTTTATAATCAAAGCACCAACAGCGAAAGAAATACTTCTACCTTTTATCAAGCAACTATTGCATTAATAATATTGGTAAATAATGTTGCACACATGTCTAACAAATAGAAATATTCATATGCTTTTCTATTATTATAGATTTGTGGTAATGACATTTCTATCATTGACACTGGCAATGGCAATGGAGAATTATCTAGGGTGGGCACTTCCTATAAGGATATCTGCCAACATTGAAGTGTTGTAATCAACTTGCATATTAAGGTATTAACACTTTTATTAGTTGAGCATGCTTTACTCTAAGGTATCCCTTTAAAGAAAAGGCTGGCATAGTTGTTGCAAGTATAAACTACCAACGAGTATGTGATTTGCGCCTATACAAATATGAGGTGAGCTCTTTAAAGGTTTGGATTAGATAAACAAATCAAACTTAACTAATTACTATTATGGTAATAAAGAATCAATTATAGGAAAATAAGTAATGGAGAGGAACCAATGTCGAGACTGAATGATGAGCTGTTACTAAAAACAGTTTAGCAACATTATTTAAATAAAACTTGAGTTTATTTTGACTTTATCACATTCTCGATGTAAATTAGTTTCTTATTTTCAATGTCTATAAGACCATTTTATTAGACGGCCACTAAATGCACATCTATGGTATTATTATCTGATGTAGGCAAATGTATGAGTCTGTTGGAATGGTATTTGGATGAAGGAACTGGCATTCATGTGCATATAATCTTGAGCATTGTTGTTTATGAATTATCATTATAAGATTGTATTAATACAGGACCAATGGAAATCATGTATCGAACCTAAAATCCTATGTATGGAAAAAAGGCTTTTATTGATCATCTTTGTTGCAGTTTTAAAAGAAGATTCCCCATATTTGTAGTTTTCACATTTCAACAAGACACGACGCATTACTGAAACAAAATATTTAAAATGACCTTCATTTTGCATATTCTATTCTAAAAACGTACGTGTTTCAATTTAAACTTTAGTTATTGATTTATTCGCTACTACCCATTTATTGTTAAATCACAATTAAAAAATGTGCCACTATAGGAACTAGTAAGCCTATTGGTGATTCTACGGTTATATTTTTATCTCAGTGATCCGTCTTTAATGTTTCGAGCACCCCTATGTATTTAAGGGAAGATGCCACGCAAAAATGAATTAAGACAATAAAACTGTAACATTTTAAAGGGTAGGAAATAGGGGGTCAACATATTCTTGTGTGTCATTATTATTTCTCCAACAGTTTAATAAAAGTTGGACATTTACCAACTATATATTTACATACATTGCTGGAGAATATCCGAATTCGAGTATAAAATAGCTAACAATTTACGGCATACTGACAAATGTCAAGTTCAAAACTGGGAATAAAGATACATTTTAGGAGTTCATGGACGTTTTACCGCTCTCCATTGTCGAAGCAGTCTTCTTTCATATATTGCCTTTCAAGATGCTCAACATCTTCTTGATCTCTTCCAACCAACAATCTTCCTCGTTGACATCATTTAACCTATCTGTGATCCCTGATGTTTTATCCAGTTATCTTTCCTCTGCTGTGTGGTGTTTTGACAGTGAATGAAGTTATTAAAGTACATTGTCCCTGTATTGCTATCTTTAATTTGCTAAAATAAACCTGTTAGTAACAGAAGAAAATGAAGAGAAATTCCTACTATAGAGGTCAAAAGTAGTTCCCATTCGGGTTCATGTCAAACACGTCATTACCACAAATCTATAATAAAAGAAAAGCATATGAATATTTCTATTTGTTAGACATGTGTGCAACATTATTTACCAGTTGAACATTAATGCAATAGTTGCTTATTAAAAGGTAGAAGTATTTCTTTCGCTGTTGGTGCTTTGATTATAAAATAGGTACAGTTCATGGTGCCAAGTGCCAGGGAAGATGGCTGTGACAGTCATGGAATATATTTTATAAGTATAACGAATCAGGCTTTCATGACCCATAAGGATTAGGCAATCATATTTGTATCAAAACACAATTATCTTGGTCATGGCCAATGAATGACGAAATACCTTCGCTATGGGATGGTGCCTCATTTCATGTTCCAATCATTTACTAGCGTGCCTCTGTTGCTTGAAACTTATCTTACAGAACCAAACAATAAGTCAATAACAGAAACAATAAAATCTTTCTTTACTACTTACTACAGTCTACAGAGGACTTTCTTCGTCATAAGCCTCGGTGTAAATCCTTTTCGACTTCGGGCAGAGTTCGACTTTATTTTCCCACAAAACAAAGGCATAATTTTTAAATTATAACAACGCAAACCCTTATATTTTGTAAACTAACAGTATTTAAAACAATAATTTAGTTGTCTTTCTTCCTAAAGTCAACAACACCAAGAACAATATAATCCATTACCTGCCATTACCGCCATTAGCAACGACGAAGTGTAGTCTGCTAAGTTCCGGTGAAAAAAGAAAGCAAAAAAACCGGTCAATTAACCGATTCATGGTGCTGAACGGTTTGCCGTGTTCTAAAATTACTACTTTGAATTTGGTGTATATTTTGACACGTGTCAATATCGTCTGCTCGAAAATTTCAACCTATCACAAGTCTTAAGTGAGATTTGCCCCAAAACCGCCACCGCCAATGAAAAGCCCTAAGTTCGATCCTGACCGACCAATCAGCGAGCTTAAGTCCGGGGGAGGAGCATACGTTTTCTGCAGAATACGGCCCCTGGTTAAAGAAATAAATTTTTACTCTATTTCATAATGCCAGGGGTAAATAACGAAAGGAGTTAGAGACGCTAGCTTCCGTAGTGTAGAATCCAGTGGGACTTTCACCCGTAGACACAGAAAAGAGAAAACGCCTCGGTCGCGCCGTCTATAATTCAAAATAAGTATGATATTTTCCAACCAATAGCGTGGCAGCAAAGTTTCGAAAGTCATGCTGGGATATCCATTTTCTCCTGTCTGCTAGCGTTTGTCTGCCAGTGTTCGTCTGCTTGTGTTCGTCTGCTTACGACTGAGTGACAATTAGGCTTAGAGTAAAGTTTATTCATTAAGGTTAGAAACATGCAACTTTAAAGTTGGTAAATTCCTTATTCGATAATGAAATGGAATTAAATGCCGTTTTTGCATCCTTCAATACAGTTTTAGTTGTTTTAATTTCTTTAGTCACTCACAGATACAGTCGATGATCCTGATCCCACAGTTCCCACTGGCAATAACTCCGAAAAATCACTAAGCCTTGGCTCACTGGACCGACTCTGGAACCGCGCACTTACGGCAAAACAAGTTTGAACACATTTTGAGGATTTCATCGGCTTCAAAATTCAAATTGCAAATTGTTGACTTATCTTTCTTCTTTAAATTGCTGTTTACTCGCGATTGAATATAATAATTATATTGGATTGATTTATGAGACGACTTCACAACATCGACACCCGCCATTTTACTTTACCCAGAATACCTTGCGACGCGAGATTTTAAGGCAAAACTTTTAGGGTTCTGGTCTTATTTACAATACAGTTCCAAAGATGGCACTACGTTAGTTACAAATTCTATGACGTTTCAAGGTCCCACTGTATTCTTCACTACGGAAGCTAGCGTCTCTAACTCCTTTCGTTATTTACCCCTGGTTGAATTTAACAGTTTCTCAATATGCCTAAATCACGTGACAATGAGGTGGAAAAGAACAAGTTATTTGTACGCGTGATTGAAGTTGATTCAAACAAATTAGTTGAAATATATACTATTTCTAACATATGAAATTATTTGTTAATTTATAGTATCACAATATATTTAACTTTAAACGTCTAGTAAATCAAATTTCCACACATACATTTGTATTAATATAATTTTTAAAAAGGCAAGCACAGGTGATATGTATGGTTACAAATAAAAAGTGATTATTGTATTGAATTCGTCGTTGTTAAGACCGACCGCCATTCACAGAAAAATGTTGAAGCCCACATTTTCTTTCTCCATTATGGCAATGACACCTACCATATAGTATCGTTTTCTATTGACATTTTCCCTGGAGTAATATTATAGGATTAAAAATTAGCGTTGCCTGATAAGTGCTTTAAAATACAGCTGCGTCTCCTTCAGTATAGTGCTCCTAAAAAATAGGTAGGGTGTTCGGCCGTTCGCTTTTTTAAATCTTTCATTTTAAATCGAGGTCTAAAATTTATTAGACCTCCTTATCTATCGCAATGTTTTAATCATTTGGTTTTCAGTCGGCTAGCTGGAGGTTAGTTTCCAGCTTTGCGTTTAAAATTTAACCTGGACATATTTTGGACTTCAACATATAACATCAAGTTAAATGATCATGTGCCATTCATTTTCACGCATTTAAAGTTAATCTTATGATATTTATTAGTAACAACAACGTGATCTTCACTTTTAATTTTGAGTGCAAATATTGTTTACATATTTAATAAAAACAACGTGATCTTCACTATTTGTTAACGTGAATAAGACGGTGTTTAGAGGTGACATCGTATGGGTTTTTTAAACGTTCATAATTTGGTTTACCGTACACCGCTTTTAGACGTGTAAATCACGGGTTTTTGCTACCTGGGTTACGTTTATCTACGAGTTCATCGGGATGCCAAAAATAGTGGGTGAGTACATAATTTGGCGCGCGAAAAAGCAAACTTTAAGGTCAGAGCGCCGCGTCCTATAGGCCCTTTCCCAGGTGTCAGGCCAAAGCGCAGCGTCCCATAGTTCTTAACCCCTAATCTTCAAGGCCAATTGTAACAGGCGAGCTTCTGCTACAAAACTTGCGCGCGCATTAACGAACTTTCAGGTCAAAGTGGTTGCGCGCCTTTTTGTGTTTGTGACATTTTGTCACCTTCTTTGGATTCGATCGTCGTTAAAATGTAAGTACCCATTTTATTATAACGTGTTTTTTGTCGCTCACTTTGTCACGTCCCTGTACTTTTTTGCGTTATTTGGTTAATAACGACGTCAGACATAAAAACCCCGCCTATGATAAATGTGGTGTAGATTGTAGAGCTTGGATAAGTCAGGAACTTGTAAAATGGACAATCATAGGTCAGTGATAAATTTGGGATTTCATTATGTTTATGAAACCAAGCGTCGAGGCCGGGAGTGTGGCGCACTCCTGTAAGCCAAGCTTCTGGGCGGCAAAGTTTGAGGGAATACGACACATGTCGGCGATCCTACCCTATAGGTGCCGACTGTCCCGTGTCCGCCGGAGGTGACTTACCCCAATTCCACCTTCCGTCACCTCCCAAGTAAACCTCATTTCCTTCCCTGCTTCTACACATACGACCTAGCGGCCCCCGTCAGTGCTGGGCCGCGTAGGGTCTCCCGCTCAATTCTTCCTGGTGCTCAAGGCCTAACGGCTAAGCACTAGTGTTAGTAGGTGGCAAAAAAAAAAAAAAAACCAAGCGTCGAGAAATTAAAATTCTCGGGAATTGCTGTAGGCCCTTCTAGATAAGAACCCACACCCTCCCGTAATGTTAAAGAAATAATTTACAGATTTTAGGCTTAGCGTCCCATAGAAAAAGCATGGGATTTTTAACTGTTCACTCCATCGAATAAATCAGAAACTACTGCAAAGTTAAGGTTCGGAACACTTTTGAATTATCAAGCAACTATGGAATGTTGAACTTCTGAAGTTTGATTAAGAAGAATTAAGTCTAAGTATTTTATTTTAATTAATTTATAAATCATGGTAAAATCGTTACATATATTATACTGTTTGCATAGCATTTGGTTTAGCCTCCAACGGCTTTGTGGCGCATAGGATAACGCGTCTGCCTACGGAGCAGAAGATTGCAGGTTCGAGTCCAGGCAAGCTCGGTGTTTATTTTTACAGATATTTTATACATCATAAAAGAAATAATCATATAAATACAATGTTTGGATAATTTTTTGTGTTACGAAGTACGGGCATGTGGCGTAATGGATAACGCGTTTGCATTCGATGCAAAACATTGCAGGTTCGAATCTTGTAAAGCTCGTTGTCTATTTTTGATAAAAATTCTTAGAATATTGAAGGGAAAATTCTTAAATAACAAACTTTCAATGAAATGCGCGCGTGCTGGCGCATGGTTTAGAAATAACTTTTGTTTTGAACCTATACAAAAAGGTCAACTAAACTTTACACTTAGAGATGTGCCTTTTCTATACTATTGCTGTAAAGTTTGTAGTGAAAAAAGTGGACCCCCTTGGTCGCGAAACCTTGGGTCTAACTCGGAAAACTCTTTTCACATCGTAATGTTAAGCTCCGTAGAGATTAACAGTAAGAGTTAGGATTGAGTATAAATAGAAAATCCCTGACGCGATTTTCTAAATAATAGGTCATTTAAAAATTTTATTGGACATAGGTCAGTGTGCTGTTTTTATTTCCGGCCCAGATCAGGAGAGGTGAAACTATCTCAGGGCCGTAAATGAGCACAGGACACTGGACATTGTCCAATAAATATTTAAAATGTTCCATAATTTTTATATAAAACTAAAGGGGTCACCGAACGGTTGACCAGTAAATTTTTCCTTAGTTTTTTGATGGCTTGACACATTCGTCGCTCTATAGAATGTGCAACTCCCTATACTTAAAAGTAGACAAGTAGACAAGTAGATACTAGCGCCACCTGGCTACCAGCGCTGGAAAGCATTGCTTGAAAAATAAAATGTACTTGACACAAGAAAAAAACCCGCGCTACGGTCCATAGGGGCAACTCTATAGACCTTGGCTACGGTCGAGTTTTTCCTTTGTGTCGTCTGCTAGAAGCAAAACGGTGGGTTTTCTTTTCTTATGTCCAGTACATTTTATTTTTCATGCGAGGCTTTCCAGCGCTGGTAGTCAAGCGGCGCTAGAATCGACTTGTTTGAAAATTAAAAAACTTATTCAGCCCTTTTTCTTAAAAAAAAAAGAAAAAAAACAAGAACTCCTGTAGACCTTTCTAGATAAGAACCCACACCCTCCCGTAATGTTAAAGAAAAATTCACAGATTTTAGGCTTAGCGTCCCATAGAATAAGGATGGGATTTTTGGTGGTCGGTTACTTCGAATAAGTAAGGATCTACAGCGAAGTTAAGGTTCGGAATAGTTTTGAATTGTCAATCAACTATTGAATTTTGAACTTCTGAGGTTTCATTAAGAACAATTAAGTTTAAGTACTTTAAATTAATTAATTTATAAATTATGGTAAAACCGTTACTTGTTATGTTGTACACTCATATAGATGACGCTAGCCTCTCTTCAGCCCTCAGTGATAACGACAGATAGTCGCGCTCTGGAAGCCATAGGGTAAATAACATAACCTTCTCTCGTATTTAGAACCCTTGTATAAAATCGATGTAACAGCCTCAAATCTAAATATTAAAAAGCAGTTGTCATTAGTAAGACTTATTTATTATGAGGGTCACAAGATTAGGCTCAGAATAATACCTAGGTGAATTGAGTTAATAAACGCCTACCAATGGTTAATTGAGTTACTAACCGCCAACCAATCGTAAATTGAGTTACAAATCGCTTTTTATCATGAAATAAGTTACCACCCGCCTATTTATGGTAAATTAATTTACCACCCGCCTTCCAATTGTGAATTAATTTACCACTCCCCTACAAAATTATTTTTCCCATAAAATAATGAGAGGCACTCGGAGTGAGCCAATATGCTCACGAACATCTTACTGAAACATCGAATTAATGACGTTTGACAAGCATATAATTATTTTTATAATAGATTAATACAAATTAAGGTTGAAGGAACAGATATTATATAAAAAAACTTGGTTTGCCCAAGCCTTAAAAACAAAACGATGAGTTTTTCCAGTTGACTGAAGCGCGTATATTTTTTCTATTGAATTTTAAAGACAATCCGTATTTTACTACTCTTTAGAATTTAATTCAATCACATGATTTTACTGCTAATGGATTAGTTTCCTATAAATTAATTGAAAATAAAAAAATTACTTACCTCAGATTTTTCAACAACAATTCCATTTTCCTGAAAAATTTTATCATGCATTTATAATTATGAGGGATATCTTGTAAATTTAATCAAATTGACTCTTTGTTTTTAATTTCCGAGATTTTTCCTTTCAAAAGGTTTTAAACACATCAAGTTTTCATAGTGTTGTCAACTAAACAGCAACTCATCCAACACTTCTAAAATCTTCCCCACAAGTACATATATACACAGTTCAATAATAGTGACTGTGCTTAAAGAAGAAAGGAACCCCTTTATCAAATATAAACAAGACGGCCCAAGGGCTCGTAATAGTAGCCACATCGTACGAGTGAATAGCCCCTCTATACCCTACCCTAATGAGTGGATAACCCCTCTATACCTTTGTAGCCGACCTTAGAGCAGACGATCGCATTTTCCCGTCGATAATAGGGGGCGCCCCGATCGGGAACTGGGGGTTAATAGGCGGCTTTCGGAACGGTGAACGGCAGTTGAACAAAGGAATTTGAGTCGGAAGGTAAGCCTCTAAAAAGTTACTTGGAAACGGCGAATGTTTGGATATTAAAGAAGATTGATCGTAAATATCTTATTGTTTTATATATTTACTAGTGATAAGCCCCTAAGGGATAAATATTGACATAAGCACGATGTATGCCTAACCTGAGTTAAGCCTAGGCTAGTGTGTCACCGCACGTTTGGCACGTTACATAATGGTGGCCCATGGGGGGAACAACTAAGCCTAACCACGTTGCTACTGGGTATTGTTTTGTTTATTGTTCATTTAATTATAACTTTAATATTTTATATCAATTTTTCTTATTATGTTCGGTTCTTTTAATCTTATATAACATTTTGATATCAATACCGTAGTATACCCTGTACCATAATGTATAACGCCACCGTGGGCCTTGGTTCTATTGGCTGGCAATTTCTTACTGGTTGTGTTTTTGATATCCCCGTATTTTTTTTTGAGTTTTGAATCTAATGTGTGACTTTTCCTCGTTTGCGGTGTATAATAAGACTATTGTTTTGGCGACTAAGCTGCTTTTCCACTGGCTTTGGCTACGAATTGCCATATCCTCCTTGTTTACATGCGCGCCGACTAGTCACTTGTTACGGTTCCTGGAATTTATTATTAACTTTATTCCTGAAGTAACACTGTTTACAGGGCGCGGTATTTACCGTCTAATTGTGATCTTTATTCGTCATGTTTATAAAGGTTTCAACGTTCATGTGGTCGGAACCCATAGAAGATGGGCCTTGGGTTCCGGATTGCTGCCCATACCTCAATATGGGGCCTTAGGGTTAACCGTCACTCATCCCGGAGGTTCTCCTACTACGCTCTTACCTGGTTCAGGTCCTCCCAGCCAAATGGGACAGGCTACCGCCGCTTTTGGGCCGACTTCCGTTGGAACTGTAGGAGTTGGTTCCACGTCACCACCTTTGGCCACAGACACAATTGTCGCTTTACTTCAGCAATTGGTCTTTCAGACGAGGGGTTCCCGGGAAACCGCGTCCGTCGCCATCCAGACAGTCAATGTCCGGTCTCGGCCAAGGATTTCGGAAATTCGATCCCCAGGTATAGCTCTAGTTCGTGTGGCTCGTCCACTGGTGCTCAACATTTGAGTACTGAATCATCAGATCAACGACATGTACATTGGGACCCTGACCGGCTGGTTCGCAGTTATGATGGAACGGGGGTTCTGGCACCCGATTCTGAGGCCCGATCACACACAGGTATGGGATGGGGGAACGCGGGGTGCGCTACCTACACCCCTTCCGGCGTTATTCCTAACTCTCTACCCTCTGGAAGTTATTTGGGGTCGTCCCTGCCTATATTCTCTACCTCGCATCCGGGGACTTATAAGATGAACGTACCTGAATTCTCAGGACGAGATGAGGAAAACCCCAAAAAGTACTTAGAGGATCTTGAAGGTTATATCCGGCTAAAGCGGGCTTCAATGGAGGATCTGTTATATCTGTTGTCACAATCCCTAACGGAGCGGGCCTCCGTATGGTTTGATGAGTTTAAGTCGCGGGGGGGCCCGTTTAATTTCCAATGGGATCGTTTCGTCCAGGCCTTTAAAGGTAAATTCCTCTCTTCCGATCGGGAGCGTACTCTACGGACTTATACTCAATCAAGAGAAGCAGGGACCGGGGGAGAGTTTATTAGATTTTGAGTCAAGGATCCTGAAGTTAAATAGGGCCTTACGAGACCCTTATCCTATGGAGGACGTATTACGGATGGTATTATCCAACATGGAATCCAAATACCAGTCTTCCATCTCCCCCGCTTTGTGTCATTCTCTAGACGTCTTCGAGAATGAAGCACGGCGCATTTTGGCCCGGGAATCCACATCCGGACACTACCATTCCCCCTAGGAGGGTCCATTACCAGGCAGATACTCCGCGAGGACCCTTCCAACGCCAGGATGATTCCCCTTTTCCGGTATATCAGGACCCAAACGTACAATGGAATTCTGATACGTCCACTCCAGCGAATGTCACTTCTTTTCGGGGATCAAGAGGAAGAAATTCCCGTAATAAGTTTGGTAATCGCGGAAGGTCGCAGCATCAAGAGACCGGTGGGCAGGGCGAACGAAGCCCGGGTCGCATCAACGCAGAAGTAAACCCTGGCCTGATAACGTTTAGTCCACGGGGCCGGCGGACTATGCCTGAGACACCACCGAGATCTACACGTTTGGGTCCATCCGGACCTTCCCATTCGTCTCCGGGAAACGGCCAACGGGAGCGGGAGTGACAGGATTCCGTAACCCCAGGACAGACCCGATGCCTGTTATGTTAGCCAATAGCAGGGGTTTTGGCATAACCATCATTATTAACAATATTACTAATATAGCGTTTTTGGATTCCGGTTCTAATTGTTGTTTTATTAACTTAATTACTTTACGTCATATGGATCTGTACCATTTAATGGTCCGGAAGAATGATATTTCCGCCACTGGAGGATGGTACGAAGTTGACGGACATAAAATTTGAAGTGGCAGAATATCTTCCCTATCCCATCGTCCTTGGCAGTAATTGGCTCATTAACAATGGTAGAATAGTGGATTTGGGAAAGAAGATCCTGACAGTAGATGGAAGATCGGTGGCCCTGCGTGAGATGGATGTACCCTATCAGGCCCCCACGGTAATGCCTCTTAACACAATGGAGGAACTAGATACCATCATTGGACCGTCAGTCTCCCTGATCAACGAACAGAACTAATAACTTTGTTAAAATCTTTTCCTGAGGTAGTGACGGATAAAACGGGACGAACCACCTGGGTCAAACATAAGATAAAGCTGGTCCCCGGGTCCGAAGCCGTTGTGAAACGACCATACCGAGCTAGCCCTAGAGTCAAGAAAATCATTGAGGATCAACTGGAGGAAATGCTACAACAAGGCGTCATCTCCCCATCGGATAGTCCCATTGCTAGCCCAGTAGTGGTTGTACCTAAAAAGGACAGTAATGAGGGTCGTTTCTGCGTGGACAGCAGAGGTTTGAACCAGATCACCGAGACTGACCCGTATCCTCTACCCAGGATTGATGAAATATTGGATACCTTCCAAAAGCCCGCTTATATTTCGAAATTTGACCTGCGATCCGGGTTCTGGGAAATCCCGATGGACCCGAAGAGTGCAAGATATACCGCTTTTATCACCCATTAGGGCAAGTTCCAATTTAATGTCATGCCGTTTGGGCTTAAAAATGCCCGCTCAACATTTCAAAGGTTAATGGATAAGGTCCTTAAACATGGCCGACATCTGGGGATTGCGGCCTATCTTGACGACATCATTATCGTCCCTCGTTCCTGGCAGGAACATGTGTTGGCCATCCGTCACCTATTAACACGGTTACGAAAAGCCGGTCTCACCCTGAAGCTTTCCAAGTGCAGTATCACTTGCGACCAAGTAAAAGTCCTCGAATATAGCGTATCCAACCACGGTATCGCAATCGATGAAGATAAGGTGCAGGAGATTCGAGATTTTCAACCAAATAGGAACGTGCCGGAATTGTCCACATTCTTGGGGATGGTTACTTGGCACGCGCGTTTCATTCCTCACCTCGCGGACATCGTCGCTCCTTTAAGGTGTTCCCTGGACGTGGGGGAACGAGCAGGACCGGGCGTTTGAGGAAATCAAGAGGCACATTGCCAATGCAGTCTTATTACATGTTCCCGATCCTGATGCGGATTATATATTGACAACGGACGCGAGCGAATATGCTCTGGGAGCTATGTTGTCCCAGGTCCAGGAGGGATGGGAAGTACCCTTGGCATACTATAGTAAGTCTTTTAAAGGAGCTGAGGCTAACTACGGTATTCCGGAAAAGGAATGCTTGGCTGTAGTGGACTCCATACGCAAATTCCGGCCCTATCTCGAGGGTCGTCGTTTTACCGTTGTCACGGATCACAAGGCGTTAACATGGTTATTCACCCTAAAAGATCAGAGAAGCAAACTCCTTCGGTGGGCCATCGAGCTTCAAGAATACGACTTCGATATTATCCATTGCGCGGGGAAAACGAACAGGGTTGCGGACGCCCTGTCTCGGCCTGTAGCTGATCTCCAGGGCCGTGAACGTACGGACATTAAAACCTTCCTTTCCGTCTTTATAGTAGCTGACGACCACGAGGTAGAACCTATCACTAACCTCGAAGTCCGGGAAGCACAGGAGAAGGATCCAACATGGTCCCCGATATTGGCCGACCTTCGGGACGGCAAAGATCATCCCTTGTACTGCTTACAAGACGATTTATTATACCGCAAAAGTACGGCATCTAAGACCGCAAAGAAGCTGGCCCCTGAGTCTATTCATAGTCGGCTCATGGATATCTACCATAATCACCCTCTTTCCGGACATAGGGGTGCTTTAGCCACCGAACGGAAGTTAACGGCCCGTTTTTACCATCCGAATTTCCGCCCTTTAATCCGACGGTACGTCAAACAATGCCTTGTTTGCCAGCAATACAAGTCCCGTAACGAGAGAACACCAGGGAAGATGGTCTCCAATGTTAGCACCTATGGACCTAATCAGCTAGTGGGAATCGACCTCATGGGCCCGCTACCTGTTACGGCCCGACAGAATCGATTTCTCGTAGTTATTGTTGACTACTTCACCAAATATGTTGAGATTACCGCCATCCGGAGCATTACGGCTGTAACGGTCGGGAATGTGTTCCTTAAATATTTATCTCGCCATGGTTCCCCGGACGCTGTTTGCTCGGATAACGGCTCCCAGTTCAGCTCTGCTCTTTGGGCTCGTGTCTGCCAGTTGATGAAAGTTAAGACTACTTTCACCACCTCGTATCACCCTCAGACGAATCTCACGGAACGTGTCAACCGAGTACTTGGGGAATTGATGAGTATATACGTCGGGAACAGCCATAATCGTTGGGATCTTGGGTTGGAAATGCATCAATTAGCTATTAATTCCGTTATACACTTGACTACAGGATTTTCTCCTTTTGCGCTAACACAGTTTACCAGATCCCGAAGGACCAAAAATAATTAAGTTTCCAGGTGTAGTGAATGGTATCATGTCTAATACTCGAATGAAACAAATTTGTAATTATCATTCATACTTAAACGCGATTAATTAAAACGCGCGGCGCGGTTCGCGAACCCCCTAAACGCGGTCGGACCATAAACGGCTCGCGGGGAAGCGCGGTTCACGCGGGGTAGGCCAGCACCACAAACGCGTTGACATCATCTTGCCTTTCACTGTGGTATCTTCTATAAGCCTTTAACATGATCTGTCACTATTCGAGATGGTAAATACGGTTAAAGAAGCTTGTACTGACAACCAAAGAAGCTTGGATGAGCAAATAAAGAAATGCTGGGGATTTTTCAAAATTCCCTTAAAAGGAGAGATACATGAGGAACTGTGGTCCAATGACATGCCTGCGGACCAATTTTCCCGCAAAAATTTTTACCCTTGTACATGCTAACCATCTTGGAGACACGTGTTTGATCTCGAACACGCCCTGACCATAGTAAAAGGTATAAAAGGCCGAGGTTCAGATCCCAAAGGCACCATTTTCTCTCTAGACATGTCTCATCAACAAGCAATGGACCTTTCTTCAACCAGGTAAGCAAAAAAACTTTCTTTAAAACTTAATTTTTTTAAGAGAAGACCTAAAAAATCTTTCTCTATAGTTATGTGCACGGTGTTGATACACCCTATTCCCCCGGCGAGTTTTCGGACTCGCCGGGGACATCCCGTTCGGGGACACCCGCGGCCTACCCCCAACGCCCGCACTGCGTCGTCGGACCGCAACGGCGACGCAACCCGTCACCACCGCCCAGCCCAGCGCTCTCAACACCACCGCCCAGCCCATCACCGCCGCCCAGCCCGTCACTTCCGCCCACCCCACCAAGGACTCCCTCACCAGACCATTACGTTCCTCTCCCGGCCATATATTACCCTTGGCAAGTGATGCCTCGGCCGGGAGAGGATGACCTCAGCGTCAACGGGGAATTGTAAGTGAATCTTTTATCTTTGGGACCAATAAAACGCGAAATTAAAATTTCTGTTTATTCGTAGTTTAATCTCTCAAATCACAGCATACCTGGCGATACTCGCCGAGGTTGTGGTGGATGATGATTTTATGCACGACCTGCTAAACCAAGTTCGGCAGGTCGTGTATAATAATTGCATCTTTATACCCCACGAGTGAGTTTTCACGCATTATTTTATGATTTTATAATTTTATAATTTTTATTACAGCCTCCTGGCCTTAAACTGTCGAGGGTTCCGGTAAGTTAATTTTTTAAATACTTATCCATTACTTTATTAAGCCTCTTTTTTCTCTTCTCCACAGGGTGATCCAGGAACTCTCGCAGTTGTACCTGTATCGCCGGGTACGATTTTTATAAGTCCCCGCGCACCACGCACCGGTGTACGAAAGCCGGGACGATATAATGTTCGAAGGCTTTCGTGCACTCGTGCAAGTCCTCTCATCGCCGTGAACAAGAGAGTGGGGTGGGGGTGTACCCCCCAAAAAACCAAAAAAAAAATAAAATGTAAAAAAAAATATTTTTGTATATTTTTTAAAAAATAAACTTAGTTTTGGCTTTATATACTTCTCTTTATTTAAATTAAGCTTATATTTTTACCTTCAAAGTTTAGTTTTTTTTTAAACTCTAATTTCATAGGCTTAAATAGTAAAAGAAAAAAAGATATGCTTAGTATTAGTTATATAAAATGGAACAGTTTTTAGTTCAATTCAATTTATTGTAAAGACAAAATTATAAAATTAAATACAAAAAAAATTAAAAATGAGTCAGTAAATGCATACGTGTTTTTAAATACGTTATTTGACCCGATATTACAGAAAAATAAATTATAAAAATAATTTTCAAGATTTTCTTCTTGAAGAACATTGTTAAATTTCGTCACGACCTGATACGACGTTATAAAGTTGGTGAAGTACCCAACCACCGCGTCAAATTTCTCTGGTTGGCTATCCAAACACGGTATGCGTTCGTAATCCCCGTATAAATTATCATAAATGGCGTTATAAAATTCTATGATAATATCCGCCATGTGTGTAGACACAATTTCATGGTTACTTATCTTAATAAGATGCTCCTTTACAGCACCCGAAACGCGATTCAGGGCTGCTGTTTCCATACTGTTCAAAACAATAGAGTCCTCCTTTAACATGTCTTTAATATGGCATGTGTTATGGTATGCCACAACCATTGTCTTTTCATTGGGGTTGTCGTTTAACACGATTTCAAAATTGTTGGATTCATGGGCGGCAGTCCAGCCCGCTAATACGGGCAAACGGGGAACCAGCTTTTACCAGGTTTCCGTAGAAATGGCGAAGCTTTTTACCGATTGTTTCCTACATAGGCGAACCTCAGGATCCAGCGTACCGTTTACAAATCCAGTTGTTAAGAACAACTCTTTAGATATATGAAATCTCCCGTTAATTTTACGTTCGTTAGTTACACCTATCTTCATTTTGGGAGCTTCTTGATTTTCTATCTTGAGAGTTTAAGGTCTTCTCGAGTAATGATACTCTACGCTATCGAGACAGGGGTTTTTATACCAAATTTCTTACGTAGCTATTGCGAAATATCTATTGTTCTTTACTGTTAAATTGTTAGACTGTAGGCGTATTTTTAGGTCAAAGTTCTGAAACCAGATATTAAGGAATTCCAACATTCCCAAAATCAATAAAATAAATAATAGTATAAGTAGTTTTTGGGGATTAATCTCCAAGATCTGACGAATTTTCGACATCCTTTGTGTACTTGACTCCATAACAACTTACGAGTTTAAGTTATACAATAGTAAACTTGACCTATTTATCCTTAAATATACCTGTCAATATTTGATTGATTGAAGAAATACTTTTCTTACATCTTCATGTAATGTCGTAAAAACCCACGAAATGACGCATCATCTCTTTTGTTACAATCCTTTTGTTGAATTAAAAAATTAATTGATGACTCATCCTTTTGTTACCATCTGACACCTGGATGTCAATCTTATATCACCTATTGTTGATTGACTAACAATATTAGACGTTTAAGCACTGGTTTATAAGGGTGTGTACTTGCCTCCATAACAACTTACGAGTAAATAAATTATACAATAGTAAACTTGGCCTATTTATATATTAATAGAGACAACCCTAACCTGTCAATATATGATTGATTGAAGAAATACTTTCTTAACAATACATCTTCGTGTAATGTCGTAAAAAGCCCCGCTAATGGAATGACGCATCATCTCTTTTGTTACAATCCTTTTGTTGAAATAAAAAATCTATTGATGACGCATCCTTTTGTTACCATCTGCCACTTCTTAAAATCACTCTGATGTCAATCTTATGTCACCTATTGTTGATTTACAAACAATATTAGACGTGTTTAAACACGTCCGAAAGGTCGGCGTACCCTTGACAATAGAAGCTTAGGTAACCCTCCACCCCCTTTAACCCCCTATTAATAAGCCTAGAGAAATTTAGTATAAAATAACGAGAGAAAAAAACAGAATATTGCATTCGAACTTTAGATCTCGTAACATCAAGATGGATCCTGAATCACTTCGCTGGAATTTGGATGAACTAGCTGTAAATAGGCCTTGGCCCCTGACTTCATTATACAAGTTTTATTTTTCCAATGTGCCTATTTACACATCGACCCTGCTAATGTACACTCAAGTTTACCCACTTTTATTATGAATGGTGGTTTAAATATAATTCAGACATTCCTTGATGTCATCGAATACATGAGAACCGTCCCTAGAACACCGGAAGACTGCCATACAGTAGACCAACTAAACCACCTAAGTAACTTAATTCCTAGACCTCTAAATATTTCTTACGCCGATCGCATAGAAAGTCGACGAAATGAATTACTACCCACTAACCAGGAAGAAACCTTAATCGCCGATTTCAACAATCCACAATGCGATATAGAGATGGCTGCATTTTGGAATCGGGAATGCCAACAAAACGACCCTTTTGAGTACCTGTCTCTAAACTTCTCCGACTACCTACCCAGTGAACAGGAGTCTCTCGTGGAAGAAACCGAGGCCGATGCGTACGATCAATGGGGTGGCGCGTGCCCACCTTCACCTATTCAGGATGTCCCTTATTGCGAAATCTTGGAACAGAGCGAAAAATTCTATGAATAATTTAATATGCACGGTAGAGAATTAGTTCTAAACATCACTGACGATCCCGTTGACGGTATTAGTAGTATTACAGAGCACGTATTAAATGAGTACAGAGCAACAGATTATGTTCAAATAACATTGAGAGGCCTAGGTATAAATTGCAGGTCTGAATTAGAATTATCCTTTAAAAGACTAGACCAAGTAGATCCCTCTATCCTCTTTGACCAACTAGCCGAACTGCTTTACGACGACGAAATTGAACACTTTTTTCAAGGCCCCGTAAAAATGATTTTTCATATAGTGAGAATTCCTGAAGGATACGGTCGATCTAATCGTCGTCAACTTAAACCCTTCAATATTTTCTCTAAAGATAGGCGAGGAATACGTCGGATTACGAGTACCGATAATCTGTGCCTAGCTCGTTCTCTCTGTGTAACTATTTCTCATCGTGACTTCATGAACAGCAAAAACAACGAAGAGGTCAAAACCCATTTAGAATCCATAACCAGAATAGGTCCTCACAACAAAATGCAAAAAACAGCCGCTTTAGAGCTATGTCGTAAGGCAGGAGTCGCCCAAGACGAATGTTTGACCCCCGACTCATTTCAGAAATTTAAACTATATTTATCGGCTTACTCCATCTTTGTATATAAATTCGAAAATAGGGTACCCATTTTAGTATTAGGCGAAAACGACCCTAGTGATACCAGACCACGCCTCTTTCTACTTAACGAAAGTAATCACTACAACGTTATTACCAATTTAAAGCCTCTTTTTATTCACGAGTACTTTTGCGAGAAGTGTCTCACTCTCTACTGGCGTATTCAATCTCATAAATGCAACGACTTTTGTTTCAAATGTATGCGTCCAACAGTTTGTCACGGTAGCGAAAAAACATGTGGGTCATGTTTGCGAAAATTCTGGGGTGACGACTGTTATAACAGTCACTTGGTTCCAACTGGTAACAAAAAAACTCTTTGTGAGAGGCTCTACCTTTGTAAAAACTGTTTAAAAACAATTGATTTCGGAAACCGCAAGACTAACCACACTTGTGGGGAGATGTTTTGTCAAGTATGTGGAAAACATCAACCCAGCGATCATTTATGCTACATTCAAGTAATCAAGGACAAAACAATCAATGTTAACCCTGAAGTGTTCGAATATATGGGATGCTATTATCATGGATGCAAAATACACTTCCCCCACAATAGAAACAAGATGTTACATGGTGACCCTACTGAAACGTTAAACACAAGATACACAAAAACTGAGAAGAAAATTAGCAAACTAGAGGCCCTCGGATATACAGTCAATGTCAAATGGGAATGTGAGTGGCAGCAGAATAAAACGAATAACCCCGAAATTAATGAATTAAAAAAAACGGAACGACATCCGCGTTAAAACATCCAAAAGGTTAAACCCTCGCGATGCTTTCTTTGGGGGACGCTGCTGTGCTAACAAGCTATACCATAAAACAACGGGGACAGAAAAAATGCACTATGTGGATTTCAATAGCTTGTACCCTATCGTCAACAAAACTGGAAAAATTCCTATCGGACACCCTAAAATTATTTTGGATAATTTCCCCGACATCTTCTCTTTCGATGGGCTTCTCAAATGCAATGTACTTCCGGCTCAAAATCTAATACATCCAGTTTTGCCAGCTCGTATAAACGGTAAGCTCACCTTTCCTGTCTGTTACACCTGTTGTAAAACTCAATTTCAAGGTGACTGCACACACACACCTGATCAAAGAGAACTACGGGGTACCTGGGTAACAGATGAACTACGATACGCCGTAGAACGAGGATACAAAATCACGCGGATGTACGAGGCCTGGTCATATCAAATAACACAATACGATCCATATACTAAACAAAGCGGTCTTTTTAAAGACTATGTAAACGCCTTCCTTGAGTATAAAACGCTGGCTAGCGGCTTCCCTGCTGAATGCGTCACCCAGGAGGACAAAGAACAGTACGTCAAAAATTACAAAGAAGTCGAGGGGATCGACTTAGACATCGATGAAATTGAAAAGAATGGGGGATTGAGATGCCTAAATAAGCTCATGTTGAACTCTTTTTAGGGGAAGTTCGGACAAAACACCAGACACGCCTCAACAGATATAATAAAAGACGCAAAAACCCTATATGAAGTACTTCTTAACCCAGACAGAGGTCAAAAGTCTCTTGACTTTAAACGACAATACCATCTTAGTCAAATCAGATGATATTGCAGAAAACGAGATAGCTCACAAGCATACAAACGTAGTTATAGCGTGCTATACTACGACTATGGCACGCCTTCATCTTTTAAAACATCTCGAGATGGTGAGAGACTTATGTTTTTATATGGATACCGATAGTCTTATCTACCTCTCGCCAGATGGAGCCCCTATACTCCTCACAGGAGATTATCTTGGTGAGTTAAAGAATGAGTTAGAGCCATACGGCAAAGACGCCTATGTTTGTGAGTTTGGAAGCGCTGGTGCGAAAAATTATTCAATGAATATTTACGACCCCGCAACAGAAAAAATCACAAACATAATTAAAGATAAAGGTTTTTATTTAAATTCATCAACAGAAAACCACGTCAATTTCGGTATTATGAAAAAGTTGTTAGGCGTAAACAACAACGGCAAACCAGAAATGAACTCTGTACAAGTACCGATTGGCCCCCAAATTAGACGTTTACCTAATCACACTTTAATTACTATTGATCAAACTAAAACATATCAAGTAGTCGTTGACAAAGTTAGAGTTTTCCCAGACTACACCACAACCCCTTAGGGTTATCTCAAGTAAATTTTTATTAGTAAAGTTGTATATAATTGTATAGTTTTTAAGCATTTAATTAACTGGGGTTTTGTCTGCAGACTTTTTTATTAATACCAAATTAATCTTCGTTATTCTATTTAATATCATTGTTATTGCGAAATAAATGTTCTTAACTTTATATTATAGTCTTTATATATTCATTCTTAATTTATAAGCCTATACAATCAATCAATCAAATATTGACAGGTAAAGTGAGGAGATCGAAAAAACCCGATTCCTCCCCCTCGAGTGGCAGCCATCTTGAATTACCGTATACTGGCTGCATACTCTCTTATGTAAACCAATTTTTCGAAGTCATATTCTCCTTTATTAAAACACGGGTTTAAAGGTAAACCATTCTGATCCTTTAATGGTTTAAAAAGTTGGCTTTCAGGGTTTTCAATCCGGGAAAAAAGTTTTTCTCATTAATGGTTTAAAGTTATTCCTGTATTTTTTGCAGTGTAATTTGAAAAAAGATGTGAAACGACTTAACAAAGAAAAATCAAAATTCGAAAATCTCTATCACTAAAGCCAATCTATTTTACACCGAATTTTCTCCAAGAATCAAATAAAGATGCTAAGTGGGAAGAAAAAAGTCTACTGGAGTAACGAAGATTCAGCTAACGCGTTCACTCTTCGTTACCTTAGCTAAAAGTTTGCACCTTTGATGAAGTCAAAATACGTTCAGTTTTTGAATATGATTCCAGGCACGATCAGATATTGGGCAGATATAACCAACTTCAAGTAAATATGGCTAGAAGTCTTTTTTCAACATGGAAGCAACCCATTTATTTTGGGTTCGATCCAAAAATGACAAAAGCAATACTATTTGAAGTTATAACTGATTTACATAAAGCAGGTTTTAATGTTGTTGCTTGCGTTAATGATATTGGTGGCGGGAACATTAGTTTGTGGAACTCCCTTGAGATCTCTGTGCATAAGACATGGTTTCAAAATCCAGCTAGTCCTAACGATACAATTTTTCTATTTGCTGATGCATCGCATCTGCTCAAATTAATTAGAAATTGGTTAATTGATACTGGGTTCCTTATTGACCAAAGAAATATTGACATTGAGCCAGTTATTGCTTTTTGAGATTAGACTGCAATGAATTAAAATCATGTCCAAAGCTTACTAAACATCACGTGTATTGTGTTAAAACAGAAAGGCAGAATGTAAGAGCCGCAGCTGAGCTGCTGTCTCACTCTGTTTCCGCAGCTATAAGAAGACAAGGAAATTCCAAGAAACTACAGTCTTATTTAGATCTGGCTAATTTCACTGACACAGTCGATTGCTGGTTTGATATTTTCAACAGTTACAAGAAAACCGATAAAAAAGAAATGAAATGCGACTTTGGAATACACATTCAAAAGCAGTCAAAAGCTTTAGAGAAAATGATGAAAATGGTAAACTCAATGAGATGTGTTGGCAAGTCCCAAAACACCCTTCAAATGTTCCAAAAAGGGTCAATTATATCTATACATTCCTTAATCAACCTTTATCATGAATTAAGAAGAAAATACGACATATATTTGCTCACCCACCGTTTGAACCAAGATTGCTTGGAAAATCTTTTCTCACAGTTGAGATCCCGTGGAGGTCTAAATGACCACCTAACGCCTTTGAATGCTATTTACAGAGTGCGAATGATAATTTTGGGAAAAAATTGACGGGTTGTTCACGGGAACTCTAACACGGTTTCTCAAGGAGCGGAAGAATATTTCATTACAGATATTTTAAAAAATGCTTTTGACGATAAAGATCTTAATGAAATAAACGAAGACTGGGAAGTTGCCAGTGAAATTGATATTCTTGAAACAAGTGAAAATGAGAACTTAAACCCTTGCGCATCACCCCCCAAAAAGAGTATTAAATTCGGTTGCTTACAATCATCAAAACCAAAAGAAATTGGAGAGTTCGAAGAAGGGGAATGGAATATCTATCTGGTTGGGTAGCTAGGAAATACAATGAGAAATATCCCGATTTAGATCTGAAATGCGAAAGTAATTTTACATTTCAGCACAATTACAGTTTACGCAACTGTCTCTTAACCACTTAGTGAAACCAAGTACGGAGTTTTTAAATGAAGCTAAGATCTATGAATCTTTTTTCTTGTGGCACACGAAAATGAAATGGTTAATAAGGGTTTAAGTAATGAAAGGGGAATAGTTCAATCTGTTGTTGAGAAAATCTTGAGAGATGGAGCGTGTTTATATCCCTCTGATGTTATTCATTCATTTATAAGGATGAACTATTTAAATCAATTACACCAAGAATAATTAAAAGAAAAAAATAGAGCAAGAGCTAAAATAATTAAAAAATTATTAACATGAGTTATTTTTCTTATTTTGAAAAACGGGTAAAACATAAGTCGATAGAAATGATAAATTACTGTGATTATTTTTCATTTGTATAAGCTACAGTTTAAAATTGATAAAAATCTCTGTGATGTTCAAAATGGATAAAAATCTATGTGATGATTATAAATTTTTCGTTAAACTGTAAAACGTTTCTATTTTATGGAAATGACTGTAATTTCAATTTGTTTTAAATTAATAAATAAGCGATTAGTGATACTTGGAACATTCATCTTCCATCTTTAAGAAAAAATACCTTATTTTTGAATAAAAGCAGGGGACACAGCGGTCCTATTATTCCCTTAAACCCTATTTTTTAACCAGTACTAAACTGTCCTTCAATTTCATGAACGGTCCTATAATACCCTGTATTTTTGACATAGTCAATGTTTTCGTATAGTTTTGAATAAAATTTACCATTTCGAGCTCTTTTATCGAGATCACTTTTGACTAGAAAACGAAATTTTTATATATTGTATTTTAATTAAGTTCCTCTTTTGAAAGTAAAATACAATTTATATTTATTTTTTGAGATTTTTCTACGTAGTTTAAGCCAAAATAGTATTATATTTGAGAATTTTTATTCCTATATTGACCTGTAAAAACACATTTTTCTCCTATAAAATCCTATTTTTTCTATAATGATTTTTTTGGCTGAGATCCCTGTAAAAGATAGTCCTTCACAATTTCTTCATCTTAGTTATACAGTGAGAATGATGTTCACCCGTTTTATTTAAATCCGTATTAAATTTAGTTCCATCATATTATGAAGAATAGTGTGTATTTTTCTCGACAAACCTCGACTATGAAGAACTAAACCAGTATTTTCTTATTATGCATCTGACCGACATGTTCTTGTAAAAATAAGCCTTCCAAAAAATGCGAGTCTATACGAACTTGGCCCACGTTTGACGTCACTTCCATGGAAAAAATTTCTCTCCAGGCGCGATCCAAAAAATCTCAAAACCTCGTTCTTAGCATGCGCTCCCTTGGACTACAGCGGCATACGCTTTTTCTGAGGCATCGCAGAATCCCTGAATGACGTTGCGACATATGGCGTTGAATAGCGAGGTTTCAATCTCTGGGAGCTCAGATTGAGAGGTCATCCACCTGTGTTTCAGGCAAGTGGTCATCCCAATCCAGTTTGAGCCTCCATAACTCTTGAAGTAACAATTTGATTTGGACTATAACTGGTGATAGTAGTCCCGGTGGATCAAAGACCTTGGCTGTCTCGGAAAGAACTACACGTTTGGTTATGCTGTCCATTTCCAGTGATATGTTGACAATAAAGGAAATGTAATCTGCTGCCGGTGTCCATCGCAGACCAAGGGTCTTAATCGATTCATCGTTGTCGAAGTTAAGTGGACCTTGAAATTCGCGCAGATCTTCGGAAAGCGATGCTAAGAGTGCAGGATCGTTGGAGGCCCATTTTCGTAGACTGAAGCCTGCTTCGTTAGTGGCTTCTAAGAGTTCACGTTGTAGTTGAAGTGCCATTTCTGTAGTGTCTGAACCGGTCATCAGGTCGTCGACACAAAAATCTTTAGGAACCGAGTTGCTAGAAAGGGCGCAGAAGCGGTTCCGTATGTGACAGTGCGGAGTTCGTAATCCCAGATCGGTTGTGATGGATTAGATCGCCAAATTATCCTTTGTAAGTGCGTATCATGCGGATTTACCAAAACCTGTCGGTACATTTTAGCAATGTCTGCAGTTATTGCCACAGCATATAGTCTGAAACGAAGCAATAGCATTATTAGGTCTTCTTGGATTTTAGGACCGACGAGGAGGACATCATTTAGCGAAGTCTCGTTAGCTGATTTCGCCTATGCGTCGAACACCACTCGTGATTTAGTGGTGCTACTGCTTTCTTTGAAGATAGGGTGGTGTGGGAGATAGGAGTTTGATGTATTCCTCCATGAAGTCGCGATATTGCTCGAAGATACTGGGAGTAGTCTGTAGTCGCTTCTTGATGGAGATAAATCTTCGTATGGCGTATTTCCTGGAATCGCCGAATTCTTTGTGACATTTTAGAGGTAGCCGAACGATGTATTTTCCTTCCTCATTTCGACCGTAGGTATTGACGAAATTCTCTTCACATCGGCGTTCATTTGCGGTAAATACCCTTTCTGGACCGATTTCTTCCAACTCCCACAATTTAGCAAGCTGCTCATCTATTGTAGTTGGATGTACTTTGATCCCTTGGGTCGGTTCAAGTAGTCTCTTTGATTCAATCGGGTCGCAGATCACCCAACCAAAGACTGTGTTATAGGCGCCAGCTGTACCGGACTGGCCTGAGCACACGCCATTCCGCAATAGATGCATATATACATCCGCTCCTAATAAGACGTCAATTGGCCCAGGTCGATGGAAAGTTGAATCGGCCAATCGTAGATTCTTGATATGTGCAAATGATTCAACGTTGATAGGATGAGTAGGCAAGTCAGCTGTTATCTTCCTTAAAATTAAGGCGTTGACATTCAAAAGCAAGCTTCCTGTTCTTGGTTTCATGATTAATTCAATGCTTCCTCGAGGTTTCGAATCCAGTGGCTCCAATTCCTCCGACCGCAACAATGAGATGTCTCCACTTCAACTGCAGCTTTCTGTAGCACTGTTCATGAATAAAAGTGGCCTGTGAACCAGAATCCAACAGTGCGCGGACCGTTGCCCATTCTCCATTTGAGAGTTGCGCTTCGATAATGGCTGTGGTCACTACAACTTGAAGTAATGCACATGGCTCTCTGGATACCAAGGACGTGACGATATCATTAGAATTTGTGGCTGATTCTCCTGATGGTCTCGTATCTTGATACAACAGCGTGTTATGATTGCCTGGTCATTTTCGACAGCTTCCAGATTTGCATTTAGACAGTTGATGATCAGATCGTAGACAGTTATAGCAAAAGGAATGCTGCTTGGCTATCTTCCATCTATCATCTATGCTTGCTTTTAGGAGAGCCGGGCATTTGTAGACAGCGTATGACTCCTTGCAAATGCTGCATCCTTCCTTTACTGAACCATGATGGGAAAGCGTGTTCTTCTTTGTGTACGGAAAGATTTTAGTCTTCTGAGGATTGTTGGAGGCTTGGGATATCATCAATGCACGAGCACGTTGTTCCAAGAACAGTGTTAGCTCTTGAAATGTTGGTCTGCTGGTGCCGGTTAGTGATAATTTCAAATGCTTCCTGGATTCTTGATCGATCTTTTCCTTGACTATATACAGAAGAACCGCATCCCAATACTCAACTGGCTCCTTCAAGACCTTCAATGAACGAATGCATTCGGTTGTCGTATCAATAAGGCAGCGAAGTGCTGACGATGACTCTTCCTTGTTGCCTGGTTGACAGAACAATCTTTTGAGGTGGGCGTCGATTATCTCTCTCGTTTTGTTGTACCGATTCACGAGAATGTTCCATGCTTGAGTGTTGTTTTCATCTGATTGATTTAACAAGTACTGCAGCTTCTCCTCGTAGAGACATCTTTAGGTATTGAAGTTTCTGCGCACCAGACAATGATGAGTTGTGGACGGAGGCAGTAAACAAGTCATGGAACGAGAACCATTCAACGTGGCTTCCGTTAAACGTCGGTAATTCCATCTTAGGCAGTCTTATATCCGCAGTTGGTTCGGCTCTAACTGGTTGTTGGGTTATGGCAGTTTTTTGACTCAGAAGATAGTTGAAGTAGATTCTGATTGCTTCTTATCGTCCAATGAGTAGATTGTATTCTTCTTCATGTTGATTGAAGGCTGCTGCTGGGCTTTCAACTATGATTCCCTCTTGTATGATTTCCAAGTCGTTAAGAACTCTGTCCGCTCTTTCTTGGTATGTCTTTACAGCGGTGACTGAGAACGACTCCAGTGTATTGTCATTAATGATGGCTTCCAATCTAGTAAGTTGACCTTAAATAGCACGACGCTTACTGAGTAAGGCTTCCATGATGAAACACACTTGATCAGCTAAGTTCCTCAAGTACTTAACTCTTCCACGCGAAATAACCGTATCCTCTCAATTCAGTCGTAAATTGAGGATATGTAACGAGGATCGGGCTCGACGGACCAAAATGAAATTGCGAACAAAGTAAAGTATAAGACGGAATGTAAATGAACACGTCGAGTATAAAATCAATTAAATAAACTTTATTTGCTGCAAGATGTTACTGCATTGTTACCTGTGATAGAACTGCTTTAACGCATAAATAGTATGCCGTTATATACAAAAAATAAAAAACAGTAAATGAGATTATTAATAGGCCAAAAAACTAGTTTGAGTATAAACATCCATTTCTCCTGCAACCGGATCGCCAGCATCCATTTCGACTGCCACCGGACCGCTAGAACCTATTTCTCTGCCAGCGGATCGCCAACACCCACTGCGCCTGCCACCGGATCGCCAGCACCCACCGCGCCTGCCACCGGATAGCCAGCACCCACCGCGCCTGCCACCGGATAGCCAGCACCCACCGCGCCTGCCACCGGATAGCCAGCACCCACCGCGCCTGCCACCGGATAGCCAGCACCCACCGCGCCTGCCACCGGATAGCCAGCACCCACCGCGCCTGCCACCGGATAGCCAGCACCCACCGCGCCTGCCACCGGATAGCCAGCACCCACCGCGCCCGCCACCGGATAACCAGCACCCACCGCGCCTGCCACCGGATAGCCAGCACCCACCCCGCCTGCCATCGGATAGCCAGCACCCACCCCGCCTGCCATCGGATAGCCAGCACCCACCCCGCCTGCCACCGGATAGCCAGCACCCACTTCGTCTGCCACCAGATAGCCAGCACCCACTACGCCTGCCACCGGATAGCCAGCACCCACTACGCCTGCCACCGGATAGCCAGCACCCACTTTCGCCACGGCAGCATCTGCGCTGCATAGGAGCTTTAGATGGAAAGCACGTGACAATTTATCCGACTACGAATTCAGGCACTTTCTATTACAAAGGGGACTTTCAGTTATACTGCTCTAGTTGATGCTAGTCTTAAGGTGATTTCCTTACAACAATTTTTATTATCAGATCAAGGAGTAGTATATCGGGCCCACACCACACCCCATCTCCTAAGGAGACCTAACTTAGCCATTTCCCCTAGCTACTAAGTGAGACAAATACGATTGGCTCACTGCGCGACACTCTTAAGCCAATAGTGTTAAGAGAATTTTTGGCGATATAAGCAGACGACAAAACAAATCCGTTTTCGAAATTACGGTCACCTCGTGTAGAACCTAGTTCTCGTGAAGAAGAGAACATTGGAAATTAATAAGGTATTGTGGCGACAGTCATTATGGCAACCAGGGTATAAACAGTGTCTTGTAGCAACCATATTTTACTAAAAATTATACATAATTTTGTTATTTTAACACTTGTGCCGCGTGCGTCGCCGTCAATAAATAAAAATTCACTTACCAAGGCTTAAGTGAAGAACTCGGTGAAGGTTTCTATAATAACCCCTAATATATACATAAATTTAAGTAAAATTTAATTACGAACGAAATCCAATTTAATTATGATGAAAATGTTAACAATTAGTACCTTTAAAATAGAAAAACACTAGGAAGAATGTTGGGAACCGGGATTGTAAGGCGATTCAGCGCCTCAAAAGAAACTTTTAGAGCAGACGGATTTTTTGGCGAATCCGAGACCAAGTTTGGCTTTGACCAATAACAATTGTCTCGGAAAGTAGCTAGGCGCTTTCAAAGGCTAAGTTAGGTCTCCTTAGGGGATGGGGTGTGGTGTGGGCCCGATATACTACTCCTTGGAATAACATTTCGGATATTTTAGAGTTTGAATGGCTACTGAAATTGCATAATATTGCTCCTTACGAACCTATTCTATCCTGTTTTGCCGTTAATAGCTATTTTTAAATTAGATTTCACGCTATGTCTCACGTGTTGGAGAATTAAAAACCAAGGAAAATGTACCCATGAACTGTCCGAAAGAAAACTGAAGGGCGCATAGGTAGTCGATGAGATCTGATACGCTGTTAAAAGAAGTTACAAAATTGTAGAAAAGATTGAGGCATGGGTATCCGACTTGACTTTTTACGATAAAACCACGGGGAAGGGGGACTGTTTCAGGAATATACAGATACGTTCCTGAAATACGAAACAAAAGCTAGTGGTTTTGCAATTAAGTAACAGACGGAAGAAGAGAAACATAATTATGTTAATAATTTTGAATCAGTGGAACGTATCGTTTTGAGTCTAGATAATATTATGAAAAATGAAGGCTTAAGGACCTTTTTTTTTAACTTATTTTAAATTATTTATGAGAAAAATTCGCCCAACGTACTACTTTAACAAAAAAAAGTTGTTAAAAACCACTCACGTGTTATTCTTGCCACAGTTAAATCCAAAAATTGAAGAAAGATGTATATTAACTATAAATTAAAGAACCATTTTAGTCAAATATATCCCGTCAGAAGAACACGTATTCGAACAAAAACATACCAACGTTGTTGTAGCAGACCATACCATCGCGATGGCGAGATAACATTTATTAAAACTATAGAACAAGTAAGTCAACACTGCTTCTATCACGTTACTGATTCCCTGCTCTATTTGCCACGTACCGGTAATACTCTATTAGCAACGGGCGATTACTTGGGACAACCTAAAAACGGATTAAAAGGTTACAGAAAAGAAGCTTTTTTGCTAATACTGGCTCAGCGGAGGTCCTTAAAACTATACAAAACAAGCAAATGTGACAAAATTGTTTTAAACGAATTTGTAAGTGTCAGTAATTTATTTTATTAGAAGACCATATCTAAAATTATAAACTATTTTGTGCATATATTTGAAAAAAATTGGCCCAAAAGTTAAAGGCTCCGCCAAACAAAACCAATTTTATTTTTTCAAATGGGAAAACAAACCCAAATGGATCCAAAGAAATTGCCAGGTAATTATTCTATACAATTTGATATATATATTAAAAATTAACGTTATACAGAGGGGTTTTAAGTAGAATTAATGGTTCATTACAGATTTTTGGATACCTTTGATTTTACAAACATGACTGTTACTAGGTGCCAAAAAGCATTCCAAACGGCGGCTGATCTAATGCTTAAAGAAAACAATGAACTTTTATCAGGGTTTCTGGTACCTTCCGAATCTACCGCTCCAAGAAGTTATAGGTTGGACTCCAGGGAAAAATATATGAAATGGCAAACGTCATTTAGCAACCAGTTGTCAAAAATATTTCCTCAGAGGGTATAAAATATATATATCTGTTTATCAAATCGAACGTATTTTAATGAATATTTAATTTCAGAACTAGTAAATGTTGGGCATCATCCAGTAAAGAGGCTGCAACGTGTGGAGAACAATCAAAAGCGGTGGAAAGTAAGAAAATATTTATTTTATTAAAAAAATTCCAAACTAATAATACATTTTATGCCCTCTTGTAGCCCTTGCTTAGTGTATCTCTGCCGAAAGTGAATCCAGTGAAACAGGTGAACTTCGAAAAATTATGGTAGAGCTAATGCCGCCGGATAATATAAAAGTTTTTCCTCCGAAATAATTAACGCCTCCCTGAAGAAGAAAGGATATCGAGGGGTATTTAAATGTGAAGTAAAATCTGTGCGAAACAGGTGAATGTATTGCAAAGAAGTATCACAGTCGCATGAAGATGCGTATTTGTAAGTTTTGTTTGTTATTCACATATTGCATTTTAAAATAGTTAAATATTTAATTGAAGTAGTTTTTACATCCAGTTTCCGAAAAAGAAAAGAAGAGCCATCAGATAGTGAAATTTTCACCAAGTTAATTTAGATGAAATGCATGAGGAAAAAATGGTGCCGAAAGCCTTCAAAGCGTTGAAAATATTAATGGTATAATCACATATAATTTTGTTGTTTACTTTTGTTTTTCTCATGGACAATTTTTACAGGAAGAATTTGCCAGAAAAGGGATTCTGTTAGGGAAGAGAACATAATTGATAATTTAATTTTGAAAAGGGAATAGCTGGAGAAACAGGGTTGGTGTTTTTGCCACTCTTGAATTCGAAAAGGGAGACGTTCTTTGCGATCACCTGGGCGATATATTATCAAAAGAAGAGACCGAAAGAAGATTTTTCGACCCTGAGATCGAAAATAATTTCTTATACCATTTTCGGCATCAAGAAAAAGACTACACTCTAGACGGAATATCGAAAAACGATCTATTACGAAACATGATTAATCATACGAAGAAAAAAATGAGAACGCCTTGGGAAAAAAAATTCAGTAGATGGAAAAGTTCGCATAGATTTTAAGGCCACCAAACACATTAAGCAAGTGGATGAAATTTCTTTCTATAATAATATGGGAGCATTAATGAAAAAAGGGGAAAGTTTGGCAGATTGGGCGAAATATTTTTGTGTAAATAAAATGAGACAAAAATTGAATTTTATATGTGCTAAATCCATTTGATTAAAGGTATACTTCTATTGGATAAAATCCCGTTTGACCGAATTCAGATTTGTTCAATTCTAGCCAAATTTAATGCAATTTATAGCCCAAAGAGCGATTTTCTGCTGAACGGGAATATTTATATCAGGTATGGAAGAGCTTTCGACTGAATGGGACAGGTTTACACATATAATATCATAGCGTTTTTATTGAGTTGCCGAGCGCCAGTAGCGCAATGGATAGAGTGAGTTGGACGATTTATGAAGTTAAGCAGCATCGAGCGCCATCAGTACTTGGGAAGGAGATCTCTTAAAGGTAAGGTTAGGTTAGGTTAAACAATTTAAAACAATGAAAATAATTTATTGAAATTTATTCAAGAATGTTATTGGTTAACATACATATTATTTTCTGCAATATCAAGAAGTTTAATAGAAAATAAATTTTATTTTGAGATTTTTTAATATCTTTTTCATATGTTTTGACGGCGCATTCGTATCTTTCATTGAATATTTGAAATTTGTGTGTGAGCTTGTCTTGGAGTTTTTCTGCATCATGGTCTAGTTTTTTGATACGGTTTTCTCTATGAACTTGTACAAGGTAGGTTTTCTGTTCAGTTTTTGGTTTAAACTGTGGTGGAATCCTTCCAAATGGTTATTTGTTCGTGTCTCGTAGCAATTGTTATGATTCCAAATATCAGGAGTATGCGTAGAGATTTCGAGGCAAGTTTCCGTGAAATAGTATAGAAATCGCTTAACGTTTGGTTCGCCAATAGGGAAAGTGGCTTGAATGTTCAGCCAAACGTCATCTAAAAGCGGCGAACCATGGTGCGACCATCGTTGTTCTTGCGGTATAAGGATGATAGGCCTTTGTTACTGACAGCGGGCCAAATTGACTGTTTGGAATGGAAGAAGCATCCTTTCAAAGTGGCAGATGGAAATTTCGTGTTTATAGTAGATATCATGGCTTTCTTGAAGTCGATTTGAAACTGTTTCGGTTAAAACGTCAGTCCTATTTTGGCAGCCCTTGTTGAATGAGATTAAACATTTGTTTATAGACCATTTTTGAATGTCCAGGAAGTAGGGCGTAGTCGCAATGGATCATAAAGCCATTGTAGAGCACATGTAGAATGTATAGTTTGGAAAATTGTTTCGGACAAGCATAGTGCGTGCCATTAATAAACACGCTATCTGCTTCTTAGAGGATGTGAAGAAATTCATCTGTAGCAAAAAGAATAATTTTTTCATCAGCTACTAATAGAAAGTTTTCTCTGTGATCTCCGACACACGTCCAGTCTCCTTCCAATAAAATATCCCTTCGATTTAGTGGATCTTTAGGGTGATGTTCCGTCTGATGCCTGTACAACGATGATCGAACTGATTTGAACACCGGTAGCAATGAATGGATTTGTTGCTCGGCAATTCCATTGTCCAAGCCGGACGCTTTTTCTCTTGGCAGATATCCATCAAAACGTCCCGAATACTCTTCTTAACCTTGGAGTTGTCAATTTTGGCAATCATTGTTTTCTTAGCTTTAAGCTTCATTATTGTATCGGTATCGGGGTCATGCGTAGGATGTAATTATTACGTACAGACTGTACAATGCGCCATGTTTTTCTTAAGCGAATGATTGTGAGCAGAGGGCGTAAATTCTTATAAAATTTTATTTTATTTTTCGGATGGAATTAATTTTTTGTTTTTCTCTCTTTTTCTTTATGTTATTTAGCTGAGTAAAAGAGAACATAATTGGCTATTTACCAACCAATTAGCTATTATGGAATATTTTGTTTTAAGCCATTTTTGGATCTCCATTTTATATCGATTTTGATTTTGTTCAATTTTAATTGTTGTATTTAAGTAGTTAAATATTCTAGGTCCATGGAATGTAACATTGCGTTGGTTGCTTGCCTTTCGAAACATGGGGATTTGTAAATAAAGAGAATCTTGCATTCTAGTGCAGTGCTCATGGGTGTATAACATGGAATAGTTTTTCCTACATTTATTCTAGGAGAGCGGTCGCTTTCTTAGATAAGACTTGATACTGCCTCTAATGCTAAAGGAGGGTTCTCTGATTGACCGTAACATTTTTCGTATTGTGTTTGCTGCTTTGAAATTTTGCCAGTAAACTAAACGTTTGGCCCTTACTTTGTGGTTAAAATTTCAAAGAGATCCAACTAATAGTTATTTCTATAAAGAAAAAAGTTGTTAAGGGTGGTTTTAGAATCCATAAAATTAATCCGACATTCGGTGAAAAATACAATATTTTTCCATAGACATAACATGGGCATTTTATAGAAAGTGGGGGTCAACCCCGCAGGGATATAAGGAAAAATGTTCATTCGATACGTTTGAAAACCATCTTGAATGAAAGAAAAGAGTTCAAGGTAGCGCCTTTTCTTAGTTTCATTAAAATCAATTAAGTTTAAGTATTGATTTTATCATTATAAAATTTCAAAGAGATCCAACTAATAGATAATTTTATAAAGCATAAAGTTGCTAAGGGTGGTTTTAGAATCCATAAAATGAGTCATGGTCGGGGGTTATTATGAACTCCTAGTAGCACTACTATTTATTAAGTTTCTGAAATTATCAGAGCTAAATATATTTAATTGCTCTCATTTCAACACAACTGCAACCGTATAGATTTATTCATTTAATAACATTTCTCATTTCTAATTATTTAAATTCAAAGGGCTGTATAAACTTCTGTAGGTGAAAACCATTGCTGGTTATTGGTCTTATAACATGCTTTCCTAATTTTCGACCTTTATAACACTATTTTGTTTAATTAAATGATATTAATTCTGGTTTATATTAAATATGTAACACACTTTAAGTCGCATAAGTAGTACATATTTGCCGGTCCCAGCACAGGTACAGTGGAAGGCAGGGGAGGATGGGAGGATTGGAGGATGGGAGGATGGGAGGATTGGAGGATGGCAAGATGGCGGGAGAGAAAACGTAAACCTTTTGATTGACTCGCCTCTCTCTCAGACCGGTAAGAGGGCGTTTATGATTGACTCACCCCTCTCATCCCCGCACCTGCAAGGGGTGTTTTTGATTGACAGGTCAATGAAGCGTGTTCGATTCTCGGATGTAGAAGTACATACATTGGAGTATGAAGATAGGGTGAATTATGATTTAAGAAATAAACAGTATTTTAATATGTTAATTAGATTAAAATTTGAACCATTAATTTCTCCCGTATTAATCAAATGGTTAAGGGGGTATGAAACTCCAGATGACGTTGGGGGAAAATAAAGAATCCCAGTAAAAACCCAGCTCTACCGATTATTCTAGATCATTCTAGAAAAATTAAAATTCGCCCCGTAAAACCCAGGTTAACGTTGTTTAAGGCCATGACGTAAAATGTACAGTCAAAGTTGTAGATTGTTCGAGAATAATCTTCCCGAAAAAACCCACAACGTAAACACCAATAATGTACAGTCAAAGCTAGGATGATGATCATATTAAATTGTATAAATAGCCAGGACCCTGAGTTAAACCACCATCACAATCTCACTCAAGCTCGACGAGGAAGGAAGGAACAGCCACCAAGTACAATGTAAGTATAGTTTTTGTGGACTTGTTATTTTTAAAGCTATAGTTTGGATATAAAACTTAGATTTTTTTCTATTTGACAGAATGTCTGCCGTAGTGCTATTTCCCCTATCAGATGAGAAAGTAATTGAGGTTACCCCGAAGTTAGACGTACGACTAGGGTTCAAAGACAGTTCTACGGGACTCATACTTCACCAGTCCGATTTCCACGAGCTATACGCTAGGAAGGATGAAATATTCAAGTTCTTCAAAACCGACGACGCCACGGAGACATCATGGTTCTTTACCGGTTCTGAAACGAAGCGTGTGGAGTTGCGAACATATCGAGACCGTAAGATTATAGACATCAGGGAACTATACCCCGGAACAGGTGCTATGTACGGAAAGTTCTTCCCAACAAAGAAGGGATTCGCCGTTGGACACTACCTTGCCAAGACGTTAATGGATACGAATAAAGACGTAGTCACAATTCTTAACGAGGCGAGTCGAGTACGTGTGTTATTAAAAAATTGTATTGTAGAACAATTGAAATCAAACATCCGTAAATGTTGTTACGGATGTAGTATTGATCACCCCTCTCAAACTCAACACGATTGTTTGAATGGGTGGGAAATGCGTGTTTCAATGAACTTTGACACCGCGATAAGTAATCTTGATTATGTTGAAATTTATAAGATATTTACTTTGAGCACTTTTCTAAGTGACGAATTTTGTAAGTCTATGATTGGTCAAATCGTATGTAATGCCAAAGAATATTTGTGAATAAAAAACAACTTGATTCTTAAAAAATGATTCATTCCTTAAAATAGACTTCAGTTTACAACACCCATTTAATGGTCTCATAGCCGGGGCGACACAATCGGGAAAATCATACTTTGTAGCTAACCTTATAAAGTATAAAGATATATGTATATCACCCCCTCCAGATAGGATAATATGGTGTTACACTGAATATCAACCGAAATTATTTAATTCGGTATTAGATCACACGCCTTCTGTAGAATTTCACGAAGGTATATTAAATGTGAATATATTAGACCCCAATATCAAGAATTTTGTTATACTTGATGATTTACTTTGTGAAATATCTAATAACAAGGATGTAACTAATTTGTTCATACGGGGATCGCACCATAAAAACACCTCTGTTTTTATTTTGATGCAAAATTTATATTACCCCGGGAAGGAAATTAGAACATTAAATTTAAACGCCCACTACTTGATAATATTCAAATCTCCTCGAGATAAATCGGCTATATTTCATTTAGCCAAACAGATTTGTCCCACCAATAGTAAATACGTTATCGACGCGTTCCATCAGGCAATTGCTAGAGATTTTGGGTATTTATGGGTTGATTTAAAGCCAACGACGTCAGATGATCATAGACTACGGACGGGACTCATACCGGGCGAAGAAGCCGCAGTCTATATTCCAAAATGAAAAGAGTGCATACGCATCAACATTTCTTAAAGTATCTGACTACTTGTAATGCGTGTCAGAGAAAATACGCTATCAAACACGCTAGTAATGACTCTATCAAGGCTATAGTGGAATGTTGTATAAATGTCCTACGCGGTAACGTGAAGTTATCAGATGACCAGAAGAAACGATTGAAGAAGCACTGTCTAATGTTACGGAAGTTATCTAAACAAAGCACCGTAGCAAAACGAAAAAAGATCCTTATTCAAAAAGGTGGATTTTACCTCTTTTGTTAGCACCCCTCTTATCACTTGTTAGCACTGCTGCCGGTGCAGCTATAAGCAGAGCAATTAAAAATGGCTAGAAAGATGATTTTGGTACCTGAAGAGGTTTACCGCCGATTAAACTCACAACCAAAAGTTGAACATAGTGAAAATTTGGATACGAAGACTGTTTTGGTAGACAACAAATTGAACCAGACGCAAAAAGTTAACATGTACAATCATTTACTAACGAGTGCTATTAACAAAAGAAAAAAGAAGAAACCTGTTAAACAACAGAAAAAGAAAGATTGGTATTCTGAAATAGCCATGACAATACCAGATTCACACCTCAAACCAGCCATTGCCTTATACAAGTGGATTGATATCCACTCCAAGATTAATTGGTCTCCTAACGGGGAACTTATATACAGGGGACAACCAATCGTCGGGTCGAATATTATGGATATTTTACACGAATCAGTTAAAGGTTATAAAAGTAAACCGAAACACACTGTCGTTGGAATAAATCAGTTTTACCAGAAGGGAATAAGAGAGAAGGGACACACTTTATATCTCCATAATGCTTTACACTCGTAACAACAGTCTTACTAACCTCAAATCAACTACCCTTCACTGATTGGCTATCTAACTTCTGCCTTAGCTGTGACGTCACATAAGAAGGTGACGTCTCGGTTGACGAATAAAAAGTAGTTTTGTTTACAACTTTACATTAAAGGAGATAAAAATGGCCGAATTTCATGTTGATAAACGAAATCAAGCTGTGCAATTAATATAGATACACGGGTATTGAAAACATACCAAAATCAGATAATTTGAAGGTGAAAACTAATTATTCTGAATTAATATTAAAAATTACAAATTAGTTTCAATAAAATACATACTTGAGGTTATAATTACACAAGAACGTAACAACGACAGCCCTAAGCCTTTGGAGAATGAAAATCTAGCAGACAAATGGGCCGATACCGCGGAGAACTTAAAGAACTATTTTTGCAGTAAATTGGTTAAAAGCTGTGTACTTGCGCAAAGTTTTCGCGGTTTTCTTGAGGTTGGTCGGACTCTCGTTACCAAAGCAGGCTCTAATGTCTCCCTTCTCTCTTATTCCCTTCTGGTTTTACGAAATGTTAATAAAAGAAAATGTACCAAAAACTATCGTGAGAAACAAATTCCCATTTGGAAACTCTACGAGTGTTGTACCAAATACCTATCTCGATGTATCTAAAAGAGAATTACCGAAAATTGATTATTATCCCCCAACCCCGGATTCCCACTACGGTTATGGTTTCCACACCTGGATAAACTTCAAGTAAAAAGAATATATATCAATATCACGTTTCATTTCTTTCACAAATTACTTACACGTTATCATGGAAGGATGTAACGACCCTTCTCCCACAGGGCTTCTAGCCTCTCTGTCCGTTTCATTTTTAAATAATCCCAAAGTTATTACGGCGCTTTTGATATTATTTCTTATTATAATTATCGAGTTATCTGATTTCGCTTATTGGTATACTCAAAAAACCTTAAACTGCACGACTAATGGATAAACTAGAAGAAATATACTTCAATGAAAAAGATCCGGGGAGCTTCGGAGGTGTACAAGGACTATATAGGGCTGCGAGGGAAAAGGGGATTAACGTTTCCTTAAATGATGTTATTGAGTTCCTACAACGTCAAGATACGTATACACTGCACAAACCCGCGAGGCACAACTTCAGAAGGAACAAGACTATTGTGTACGGTATAGATGAACAATGGAAACTTGATCTGGCAGACATGCAAAACATTAAGCGTCATAATGACGGATATAGATTTCTACTGTGCTGTATTGACGTATTCAGTAAATTTGCTTTCGCCGTCGCTATTAAAGACAAGAAAGGGCCTACGATGGTTGCGGCGTTTAGATCCGTTTTAGAGTCTGGTAGAAAACCCAAGATTGTTCAGTCGGATCATGGGAATGAATTTCTAAATAAAGAACTGCAAAGTAAATTGAAACGTTTGGACATCAAGTTTTTCGCCACACACTCGGAAGTGAAATGTAGTATCGTCGAACGATTTAATCGAACCTTGAAGGAGCGAATGTACCGCTATTTTACGCAAAACGACACCTACAAATACATTGACGTATTACCCGACTTATTGGAATCGTATAATAACAACTACCACAAATCAATTAAATGCAAACCCACTGAAGTGACAGAGGAAAATTCGAAAGAAATCTGGTTAAATTTGTACGGAAAAGTAAACTTTTCGCCGCCAGTTTCATACCCCTTTGAAATTGATGATTTAGTTAGAATTAGCAAAAATAAAAAAAACGTTTGAAAAAGGGTATTTGGCCAATTATACCGAAGAACTATTCAAAGTAACAGAACGAATCCCGAGAGATCCACCGGTATATAAACTGAAGGATTTGAACTCCGAGCTCATATCCGGTGTGTTCTACAAAGAGGAAATACAGAGAGTTGGCAAGGACCTAGAAAACTGTAAATTTAAAATTGAACAAGTATTACGAAAACGTAAAAAACCTGACGGTACTAAAGAACTCCTCGTACGGTGGAGAGGGTATAGTTCCGAATTTGATTCCTGGGTGCAAGAAATCGACGTAAAATGAGTTTCTACATCACACTACCCTCTGACTCGTCAACGCAATATTTCAAAGGAAATCCCTTGCCGAAATCGCGGTTCGAATTTCAAGACTTATTTAAGTACCGTAATAAGTCCCCACTAGGTACACCGGCAGTCCAAAAACGAGACTTATTTGAGTTTGGATTTCTAAATTTACAAGACTTGTAGCAGTACCCTTCGAGTCTCTTAATTGGACATTCCATTAAGTCTCTTTTTTGGACACTATAGTAAGATTCTCTCGAATCTCTATTTTGGATACTATTGTAAGTTTCCATCGGGTGTTCATATTTTGATACTAGAGTAATACTCCCTCGAGTCTCTTTTTGGACACTTTAGTAAGATTCCCTCGAGTCCCTTATTTGGACATTATAGTAAGACTCCCCGAGTCACATTTTCGGACACTATAGTAAGATTCCCAGGAGTGTCTTATTGGGATACTATAGTAAGTTTCCCTCGAGTTTATTTTTTTGACACTATAGTAAGATTTCCTCTAGTCTCCATTTCGGATACTGTAGTAAGACTTCCAGGAGTGTCGTATTTGAATGCTAATGTAAGATTTCCTGCAGTCTTTTTTTGGACACTATTGTAAGATTTCATAGAGTCTTTCATTTGGACACTATAGCAAGATTCCCTCTAGTCTCTACTTCGGACACTGTAGTAAGACTCCCTGGAGTGTCGTATTTGGATGCTATTGTAAGATTTCCTCGCATCTCTTATTTGTATACTATTGTAAGATTCCCTGGAGTCTCTTGCTTGTATACTATTGTAAGATTCCCTCGAGTCTCTTCCTTGTATACTATTATAAGATTCCCTGGAGTCTCTTGCTTGTATACTATTGTAAGATTCCCTCGAGTCTCTTACTTGTATACTATTGTAAGATTCGCTCGAGTCTCTTACTTGTATACTATAGTAAGATTCCCTCGAGTCTTTTACTTGTATATTATTGCAAGATTCCCTCGATTTTCTGTTGTTTAATTGCAAATTGCAAAAAAAACAAGGAAAAAACTATGCTGGTACACTCTAAGAATATGGGGTGTGCTTTAACACCTTTAAAAGTAGCTTATATGGGTCCAAATTTGACACCGTTACAGGTGTTCATTTACACCCCTAAAAGGGTTTAATAACACTTATTTGAGCCATTGGTGTCAAAGATAAGAATAAAATGGTGCAATAGAGGTGTAGTTTAACACCTGTTTAACTGTTATATCGAACTAATAGTTAATTTTTTACTCTCATATGAGTGTCGCATAACACCTTTCAGAGTGTTTGATTTATTCGCGAATAGCGCTATATTCATAGCAAGGTTCCACCTTGAGAGAACTTAAGAGGACAGTTCTGACATGCAGAGCTATAACCCTTTAGGCAAGGGTAGTTCTCTCATGCAACGTGAAACTGCACAAAATCCAGCGTGAAACTGCATGATATGTTAATAACTTAATAACTTCTGAAAAGGCAGAAAGTTTTAAATTAGTAAAAATGCATCGGGTGTTAAATTGGTTTTGGAGGCTATAATATCCCAACAGTAGATACAGACGAACTCGTTAAATTTAACAATCTCTTTTCACGAAGAGTTTTTCGAACACCCGAAACGCGTTTGACCGAATCTACTCTAAAATATTTTTAAAAAAAAACCATTTTCTACTCTAATTTTACTCAAAATAAAGATAAGACATGTCACAAAAGCATGTGCCCCACATGTTGGTCTCTCAAGCTGGCGTCTATAGTCCATAACGGTGGAACGAATTCTACGCTACACCGTGGCCACAGGTCTCTTCAAGGCCTGAATATGTGGGTGCACAATATGCCTCTGATATTGGTGCAAGGATGTGAGCCCCCCTCTCCCCAATAGTAACAATAATAATAATAGTCGCCCTACTGTGAGGCCAGTACCTAACCTAGTCTCGTTTTTTTTAGTGTCACACAATACTTTTAAGAGTATCGCGTAACACTTTCAAGAGTGCAATAATTTAAAGGGCTTGAAATTTGGGGGGCTTAATCTTATTATTCGTATATTAAAGATATACAAACTTTTATTGATAAAGAGTACAGAAACGAGTTATTGACTATGAGACAATTGTGGATGAAAGAATTTCGCTCGTCTTTTTTAAGTTTAGTTTTCGTTTGCTTTTAGCCCCCACTACTGTTTGATATTGAAATTCATCTCTACAAAGATGAACCTTAACGAACTTTTCATTATAATTTATATACACTATATTGTTAAAGAACTTTAGGGGGCTACGAGCAATTTTTTGGTATAGTTTACGGATTATTTTGAGGGGGCTAACTTTTAAATTTGGGGACGCTATAGCCCCCATAAAAGGCCTAGTGACGCCACTGCGAGAGTGTCGCATAACACTTTAAAGAGTGTCACCTAACACGTTTAGCAGTGCTTTATGAATGTACAATACCGTTGAATTAAGAATTTCCTTGTTAATTTTATTTAATGGATAAAAATATATTCTTTCATGAGTATCATCTTTAAAAAAAAGTTTAAAAATTAAGGTTTTCAATAATTTTTTACTGTTCGGATTGACTTTAATATTAAAACATTAATGAAAATGAAAGACCTTTTTTAAGAAACCCGCAGTATACTATAATTTTACATGTTTAATTTCAAAACGTTGTTTTAATGGTGTTATTTTACACCGAATTTACACTTTAAATTGGCCCCTAAAAACTCAACGTAATAAAACTCTCTTTTGGGTGTTTTTACGGTGTCTACACCATTTTAACACTTTTTTAACACTTCCATTTCTTAGAGTGTAGAAAGAATCTCTTTCCAATCTCAAAAACTAAGCCTTATTTGGTGAGATTAAAATGTGTCTTATAGGAGTCCTACAATAAGTCGCAGATTTGTGTTCTCAATCAAGTCTAGAAAGAATTGCTTTCCAATCTCAAAAACTAAGCCTTATTTGGTGAGATTAAAATGTGTCTCATAGGAGTCCTACAATAAGTCGCAGATTTGTGTTCTCAATCAAGTCTAGAAAGAATCGCTTTCCAATCTCAAAAACTAAGCCTTATTTGGTGAGATTAAAATGTGTCTTATAGGAGTCCTATAATAAGTCGCAGATTTGTGTTCTCAATCAAGTCTAGAAAGAATCGTTTTCCAATCTCAAAAACTAAGCCCTATTTAGTGAGATTAAAATGTGTAGGACTGTTCACGAGCTCGAGCCAGCTCGGGCTCGTGACGAGCGAGCCGAGTTCGAGCCGAGCCGAGCCGCCACTTTTGCGGCTCGATTAATTAACGAGCGAGCTTTTTTATGGTCGAGCCGAGCCGAGCCGACAGGCATCGAGTCGAGCCGACTCACGAGCCGGCTCGCGAAATTAGTCACTGATATAGTGCTTTCCTTTTAGCAAAAGCGCATAGATAACCAGAAAGTGAAGAACGAGAAGCCTAAAACGCAACGTGAAAAATGAGTTCCCCCATAGTCGATTCAAGATTTCCGTCCCCCTTACAGAGCGACGGGAAGAGTTGGTCTTATGCCGCGGCGGAGAGTTACTTTCGCGTAGTTTTACACAAGGTACATGCGTAAGTTTTCTCGAAAATATAGTTCACTTATTTCTTTATTTTCATGTCGTCTGCTATAGTTTAATTCCAAGGCTTAATATAATCTAGTCATTTAGGTAGTCGGGAATCGGCACATTTGTCAAAATGTCAGATTTGAATTTAGCAAACATTTTAGAAAGCTACGAAAAGGATGACTTTTCCTGATTGATAAAGACGGAAAACTTAAAGGTGCAATAGAATGCATGAAAAACAATATCAAAATTCAACTTAACGAAACTTGAAAATTCCACGACGATTGAACCGAAAGAGCGCTAAAGAACAACCGTTAAGCCTAGTTAAGCAGCCGATTTCTCAATAGTATTCCCCAGGAGCCGCTACCATCGCGAACTACTTTCCGCTTGTCACGTGACATTAACGATGACCTAATATATCTCTGATTCGATTGGTAGTTGAAAACGAGGCTCACCAACCACCCATTTGTGTCCCCCCTTGCTTCTCATTTTACACGAATACCGTTGCTAAAGGCTGGAAAGGTTTAATGTTCTTCACTTTCTGATCTATGCGCTTTTGCTTTTAGTCTTTATTCTCTCCACCAATAGCGTTCCGTTTATTTTTACATGAAATAAAGCGTGGGAAAAATCTCTCGTCTCTAGCCTTGAGCATATTTTAAAGAGCGGGTTTTACTGAACCACTACATTCCTAAACATGGGATGGCATTTATAGTCATTCTCAAGTTTGACGTTGGTAGTAGCAATTTTTTTTTTTAAACATGTATATGTTAATCGAGCCAGCTCGGCTCGGCTCGATCATTTTCGAGCCGAGCCGAGCCAAGACCCAGCTCGGCTCGAGTCGAGCCGAGCCGCCGTTTTTTTTGACTCGAGCCGAGCCGAGCTTTTAAAAAGCTCGCTCAGCTCGGCTCGTGAACAGTCCTAAAAATGTGTCTTATAGGAGTCCTATAAAAAGTCGCATATTTGTGTTCTCAATCAAGTGTAGAAAGAATCTCTTTCCAATCTCAAAAACTAAGCCTTATTTGGTGAGATTAAAATGTGTCTCATAGGAGTCCTACAATAAGTCGCATATGTGTTCTCAATCAAGTGTAGAAAGAATCTCTTTCCAATCTCGAAAACTAAGCCTAATTTGATGAGATTAAAATGTGTCTTATAGGAGTCCTATAATAAGTCGCAGATTTGTGTTCTCAATCAAGTCTAGAAAGAATCTCTTTCCAATCTCAAAAACTAAGCCTTATTTAGTGAGATTAAAATGTGTCTCATAGGAGTCCTATAATAGGTCGCAGATTTGTGTTCTCAATCAAGTCTAGAAAGAATCGTTTTCCAATCTCAAAAACTTAGCCCTATTTAGTGAGATTAAAATGTGTCTTTTAGGAGTCCTATAATAAGTCGCGTATTTGTGTTCTCAATCAAGTGTAGAAAGAATCTCTTTCCAATCTCAAAAACTAAGCCTTATTTGGTGAGATTAAAATGTGTCTCATAGGAGTCCTACAATAAGTCGCATATTTGTGTTCTCAATCAAGTGTAGAAAGAATCTCTTTCCAATCTCGAAAACTAAGCCTAATTTGATGAGATTAAAATGTGTCCTATAGGAGTCCTATAATAAGTCGCAGATTTGTGTTCTCAATCAAGTCTAGAAAGAATCTCTTTCCAATCTCAAAAACTAAGCCTTATTTAGTGAGATTAAAATGTGTCTCATAGGAGTCCTATAATAAGTCGCAGATTTGTGTTCTCAATCAAGTCTAGAAAGAATCGTTTTCCAATCTCAAAAACTAAGCCCTATTTATTGAGATTAAAATGTGTCTTATAGGAGTCCTAAAATAAGTCGCGTATTTGTGTTCTCAATCAAGTGTAGAAAGAATCTCTTTCCAATCTCAAAAACTAAGCCTTATTTGGTGAGATTAAAATGTGTCTCATAGGAGTCCTACAATAAGTCGCATATTTGTGTTCTCAATCAAGTGTAGAAGGAATCTCTTTCCAATCTCAAAAACTAAGCCTAATTTGATGAGATTAAAATGTGTCTTATAGGAGTCCTATAATAAGTCGCAGATTTGTGTTCTCAATCAAGTCTAGAAAGAATCTCTTTCCAATCTCAAAAACTAAGCCTTATTTAGTGAGATTAAAATGTGTCTCATAGGAGTCCTATAATAGGTCGCAGATTTGTGTTCTCAATCAAGTCTAGAAAGAATCGTTTTCCAATCTCAAAAACTTAGCCCTATTTAGTGAGATTAAAATGTGTCTTTTAGGAGTCCTATAATAAGTCGCGTATTTGTGTTCTCAATCAAGTGTAGAAAGAATCTCTTTCCAATCTCAAAAACTAAGCCTTATTTGGTGAGATTAAAATGTGTCTCATAGGAGTCCTACAATAAGTCGCATATTTGTGTTCTCAATCAAGTGTAGAAAGAATCTCTTTCCAATCTCGAAAACTAAGCCTAATTTGATGAGATTAAAATGTGTCTTATAGGAGTCCTATAATAAGTCGCAGATTTGTGTTCTCAATCAAGTCTAGAAAGAATCTCTTTCCAATCTCAAAAACTAAGCCTTATTTAGTGAGATTAAAATGTGTCTCATAGGAGTCCTATAATAAGTCGCAGATTTGTGTTCTCAATCAAGTCTAGAAGCAATCCTTTTACAGTCTCTAAAACTGAGCCCTTTTATGTAAGACTAAATTTAGTCTCAAAGGAGTCCAATATGAAACCGTTATATTTTTTAACAATTTTTGAGACAAGTTTGGTACCCAAATATCCTTGATCCTTATTTTAGACTTACTTTATACTAAAATAAGACTCTCATTTTGGTAAGGGATACTATAAGCAAGTTCAGAACGTATCTACCAGAACCTATAATTCTAGAGGGATCTCACGAGGTTGCTCTGGCTGAAATAAGCTATTCTAGAACTTGGAATAATGTAAAAAGGGAATGCGCAGTTCGCATTTGGGATAATTCGTTCGTAGGTGTTGCTTCGGATGCAATGGATGAATTCCCAGAAGAGGGATCTGGTTTTGGTGAAAGTGGACAGACAGTTAACGGAGTGAATGAAAACCGGGGTATATCGATAATTATACCTCCGGGATATTACGGTTCTGTAGAGGAATTACTCGAAATATTGTCAGCCGACGACGATGCTGGTGCTACTGAAAAAATAAAATCTAGGGTTGAGTTTTCATACAACAAACCAAATCGACGGGTGATGGTTAGTTAAAAGGGACGAACCAACTTTATATCCCAAGCGAAATTGCCATTATATTAGGGTTCACGAGGAATTCCAAAAAAGACTTCACTGTGGTCGCCTCTATGACGGCCCCATTCAGTTGCGATATGGATGATGGAATGCACTCCTTATTCGTATACTCTGATATAATTCAGTGTCGATCGGTAGGAGACTCTGACGTCCCTCTCTTAAGAATTATAAGTATCAACGGGAAAGATGGTGACACGGTGGAAAAAGAGTTTGCTAAGCCCCATTACATGCCCATAGCGAAAAACAACTTCCAAACAATTGAAATAAACATTATGAGTGAAATGGGTAAACCGGTTAAGTTCGAACGTGGGAAAGTTCACGTCACTCTGCATTTCAGGCCCAGAAGAACTTGGCACTTGTTATAAGAACTACGTTGAATTCAATCTCCGCCCCATTTATGACGTGATTGTCAAAGTGTAAGGATGTCTCCATATAATACGGGTCACGTTTCTGTTAAGGATTATGAGGACTATTATCTAAATCAAATTGGACATGGATCCATCCCAGTATATAGAGGTTTGGCCGTGCAACGTGGTTATGGCCTGGGGTCAATTATCTCGTCAGCGTTCAGATCAGCCATGCCATTACTTAAAAGGGGTGCCACGTTCCTAGGTCGAAAGTTTTTAAACACTGGCGCGAAAATTGCGACGGATTATACAAGCGGTGAACCCATTAAACAAGCATTGAGAACTAGGGGTAAAGAAGCGGGTAAGGAAACATTGAGAAGGGCGGCCGAAGAAGTGACCAAGCTAACTGGAAACGGACGTAAAAGGAAACGCAAAGTGTCACCCATCATCAGTTCTGTTCGAGCTAAGAAGAAGAGAAGGTCGTCATCTTTACACCCGGATATATTTTCATAATGTCGCTCGCACACCCAAACTCTATGAACAGCGTCAGCTCGGAACTAAATGTTTTTCACGTACCCTATACCCAAACTGGGATAGTAGGAAGTCAATGGGTGGAGTATAACTCTACCTCCAATGTGGATGAAAATCAGGCTATTATATTTCCCGTCACCGGGAACTCCGAGACATACATGTACTTGAAAAACACGCTCCTGCATTTACAAGTAAAAGTGGTTAAAGCGGATGTGTCTCTACCTAAAGCCGCTTTGTACGATGCGAATGGTGATATAACTACGCAGGCGGATAAAGTTGGACCCGAAAACCTATTACTCTCCAGTCTTTTTAGTGAACTACACGTATCGTTGAATGATAGATCAGTTACATCATGTCCTCAACAATACGCATTCAAGAGCATGATTCAAACGCTATTGACATTTGGTGGTCCAGCGAAAAAGAGTTTTTTGACCGGGGCACTATTCTACAAAGATACGGCGGGACATTTTGACGACTTTTCCGAAAATGAAGGGTTTTTGAAACGGAGTGAATTCGCCCAAAATGGGGTTATAGACTTGATTGGCGTCGTACACGCCGATATATGTCAGCAAAATCGCTTTATCCCCAATCTGGTCGATGTGAATTTTAAATTTATCAAAAGTCCCAACGAATTCTGCTTACATGCGGATGGAAATAAAGCGAAAGTTATATTAACCCACGCTTCGTTATTCATAAGAAGAGTTAAACTAACCCCCGAGATTATGATATCACACGCCAAAACCCTGGAATTGGCCACGATGAAATACCCCATAACACGTACGGAATGTAATACGTTTTCCATATCTTAAGGAAGTAAAATAGCAGTCAAAGACAATTTATTTAGCGGTCAACAACCGAATAAAGTTGTAATTGGATTTGTAGACCAGAACGCGTTTTTGGGTGATTATAAAATGTCACCTTTTAATTTTAAAAATGAAGCGGTGACTCAAATCACCTTATCCGTTGATGGGGTTAGAGTACCCCATAAACCCTTAAACCACAACTTTAAGGATAACCTATGTATTAGATCGTACGCCAATCTCTTTCTTCAAACCGGACAATGGAATATCGACGAGGGTAATTTCATTGACCGTGACGAGTTCGCCAATGGTAATGCTCTTTTCGTATTCGACTTGACCCCCGACCTGAATGGTAGTTCGACTGAGAGTTTCAACTTTATAAAGAACGGTAGTGTCCGATTGGAGTTAATATTTGCCGAAGCGCTACCGGCTACAATTGCCGTCGTTTACTATTCCGAATTCCAATCTTTGATTGAAATTGACAAAAACCGAGCCGTTTTATTCGATCAAAGCTCATAATGGACTCTCGACAACTTGAGAAAATATTAAGGCGCGATCCATACACTAGAAATTTGTTCCGGGGAATATTTCCGGCGGATAAACTACCACTAACTGTTAAAACATTTCCATCGCTGTACATTGTGAACACTGATACGTGTAAAGGGGGAGGAGAACATTGGAAGGCTATATACATTTCGAGGAAAAAGAATACTGAATTCTTTGAAAGCTATGGAAATCCTCCGGATTTATTTAAATTTAATGATTTTGTAGAGCGAAACAGCCTAACTGTTACGTTTAATTCACGCCAACTACAGGGGGAATTAAGTCAAACTTGTGGTGGATATTGCGTTTACTTTTCATTGTATAGATGTAGGGGAGTTAAAATGTTTGATATAATAAAACGATTTACTAAAAATAAAAATGTTAACGATAAATGATTCCCACACATTCTGGGCATGCGTATAGTCGTCGGAGCTCAGCGGCTCATCTGTTAAGTCATTATGGAAGCTTTCGATTGGTGGTAATTGCGCCTCCTTAAATCGTTCCTCGGAATCCATGTTTGAATATGGGTATACACCCTTCCGCAGAAGTAATTTTACTTCTTCTGGTTTAAAAACCGACCTCAATATAGGGAATTTTTGAGCACCCCCCTTAGCCAAATTTGAAACCAGCGTTTCCAGGGAGGCGGGTAGAAAACGGATGCTATCTATAAAGCGGAGATTGCTCAGTGAGAATGAAATATATGTTTCGCTATTAGACGCTATGCAGTCTATCCTCGTGTTTTTCACGGTAGCGATATGTTGCATAATGAGATGTGCATCGTATCTGTTGATTAAAAATGTTCGATAAACACCTCCCCTTATGGTAAATGGTGAATAATCTATTTTACCTGCTTAAATTATGCATCACGACTGGGATAAATTTTGGCGCTTTTAGCTTCAAATTACAGCTTTGACAAGCGCTTCCCCTATACGCCCCAGTATAGTGATCATGGTCACGTGTTTTGACCGATGTTTGAAGGAATGGTTCTTCCGCCGTTAACTGCATTGGAATGTTTTCCTTCAATTTTTCCATTATAGTTTTGGATTCATCCATGAGCATTTTTAGAAATTTTATGCCACCATCTATATGTCTTGTGTTTAACAAGTTTTCCTGAAAATTGTATATCGTTAGATGACTGTAATATCTGTACACACAGGCTTTAACTTACCAGTAGGACCAATAATCGTGTATGAGAACCCACATGCTGTATGAAGCGCCAAAGTTGTTGTGGAAGATAATGATGCTTCCGGGAGACACGTTGTCAACTTTGTCAACAACGATTCAAAATCAGCTATTATGATGTATGGAACCTATAAATAAACGTGTAACTATTATAGAATTCTAACAAACTATTATATTGTTAATAAATTACCATTTGATTCCACCCGCAATTTTTGAATTTCAAAATGGGTTCATCATGCGGCATTAATACTCGCTGCGGGTCGTGTACGTTACATTCCCGAACGTGGTTGTTATGGGTGGCCTCGGTGGTACTTCTTTTCAAACAATACCGACAATAGAATGATTGGTGGTCATGTTTCGAGAAGCCGTTAAACAGTCGGCTGAGGTTACGAATTAAAACATAGTGCTTTGATTCCCCATTAGAAACCAAGAGAAGGTCTATTTGTCTCGATTCGCGCACTTTATTCTCGCTCACGTAGCGAGGGAAATATCCTTTTTCGTAGGCGAAGATATTCACGGATAAATTGTTTTTCAATTCGAAACGTTTGAGTTTAAAAGAGTCTAACTCAAAAGGGAAAGTGATTCCACATAGGTCTAGTTCGTTCTCGTATGGCCTATAATGTGATACGCGGTTTGCGTTGACTAACGCTGGGTGAAGTTTTGCTAAAACCGACCATAGGAAACACTTGTTATCCTCTGGATTTTCTGGATTAACATTTACAGTAGCCCGTTTATTAGCGATCACGTCTGGCGGTTCAAAGTACGTTCCACCAACGAGGGGTAGATACTGGATAATATTAATTTGTAGAAATTGGATTCTATCCAATATCCAGCCACTCCCCTTAGCCGTGAACGTGTTCATGCTTTCGGCGATCTTATCCCTACTGACATTGATTTGTCCCGGAATGACTTCCGGCGCCAAAGTCGCGTGCGTGAACCCACGGAAGAACGGCGAGGTTTCCGTCTCAGTTCCGGTATTTCCCAACTCGCGGGTGTACCGCGCTTGTATGACTATGTACCATTTGACGCCTCGTTTTTCGTTTAATTTGTTTCTAATATATCTCTCGAGCTTATACCTATGTTCATTTATGAACAAAATGGGATCCGTAACACCTTCAGGCGCGGTGATTCTGGCCGAGAATATCGCATCGTTCAAGGCGTTAATTTCCTCTATAGCGGGATCTTGTTGTTCTGTCTCCCAGTTGTCCATAAATTCATTTAACCCGACGTCATCTTGCGAGAGCATAACGTCTTCATCTACGTTCTCCCTACCTCCCCCATCTTGATTATGTCTATCCTCCCACATCTTTATAAACTCATCAAGCCCTTCGATATCTTGGGTAGATAACGGGTCATCAGATCTTGATGCATTTTCTACATAAATATATAAGGATTTATTTCTTATACCGATTATAAGTTCAATGTCTTATACTACTAAGCCCCTGGTGGGTACCTACACCCTATGCATCAATGTGCGGGGAGTGAGAACCTTTACAGGGTATGACTAATTATATTTTAACAAAATAATTACCATTTTCAACTCTGATTCGTTTTCTTTTCTCTGGAGTCGGTTCTCCCTTCCTCTTAACAGGGGAATTAGGAGGGGTTACACGGTGTGATGGCCCGGGTTGAGGAGATGCTGGACGCGTGTTGTTTTCCGCGACGTTATTTACCGCGGCTCCTTCGTGGTTCGTTCGTCGTTGATGACGCAATAAATTATCTCTCCGCGAAAATGACTTATCGCAAAATGGACACGCAAAAGAAATATTACCGTGTTTGACCCGCATATGTCGAGTGAGGTTCTGCTGGTTCGTGAAGACATCAGCGCATGTGGAACAGGAGTACATCTTGAAATCGAATGTGACCATAGGACCCATTTCCTTCCCTTTTATACAATTTTCAAGCTCACGTATATATTGTTTTACCCTTTCCCGTGATTCCCATTGGAAAAAAATATTGTCAGCCTTAAACAGTGTCTTTTTCCTTGGATTTTCCGGGGTTTCCCCATCAACGTACAGAAATCCAATTGCGAATGGTTTAAGATGGTGTAATATGGAAGACGCAAAAAGAACCTTCTAGAAACAATGGAATGTTCTGGAATCGGAAAGAATATTCTCGATGGTCCGAGATGACCGACACTTCATTGTACATCCGAATTCGGCTTATATTGTAGGTAGTGTAAAGTCAACATGACGCTTTGATGTGAAGACTCCCTCGGTCTAAGAAATTTACTCCTCTGATAAAAACCCAAACTGTATCTTAAACTATAGTAGCAGGTAAAATCGTACACGAGGGGATGTAGCAGGGACATTCGTACACGAGGGGTTTGTCACCCGAGTTCCGAATGTATATATATGTTATAGCGTTTGACCACCCAGTATAGAGACTGGGTATCACCTCGGTCTAAACGTCAAGTTGACATGTTTGGTTAAGATGCACGTGTTTTCGCCTTCTAGATGGTTCGAAACGAGGGGTCGGAAATATTCTATACACTATGTCTTTTGACTTATCAGTATATTTTGAACTAGTAACCGACCACCCAGCATCGGGGTTGATTTCTTCGCGCTTTTTGGGTTTTTTGGGGGAATCCCGATTGAAACCAGTGATTCATGTGTGTGTATGGTTTTTAATCCTACAATTCATACTAACTGTTTGAAGTTCTATTGTAATTTGGAGAAAATACGTGGAAGGGTTAGAGTTTTTCATACTACATGTTGGACCCAGGGACATGGGCCATTTTCAATATTCTACTCACAACGATTTTTTCCGTCCAAGACGCAAGTTGAGTCTCATTATTTTTTTAAAAAAAAAAAACTTTTAAATTAATTTCAAAATGGTTCTGGGTCACGTACCTATGGGGGACATGTCTTGGGTCTACGCACCAGAAACTCCTCCACTAATAATTGAGGAGATGGAGGAAGAATTTATGTTAGATGAGGGAGCTGATGAGGTGTTAAACTTCATCGTCGAAAACGATGATGATGGAGAGGTTGATCCGTAAACACTTTCCCAATCATCCATCCCGGGGATATGTAAGTGCATATATTTTTTTTATTATTTTTATTATTATTTCTATTATTGTTGTTTAGTATCAATACTTAAGATTGTTTTAATGTGATTAGCGCTGATCTCGGCGATTTTGATGATTTTGAGGAAGAAATAGTGCTAAATATAAACTGTGACGGATACCGGTAAATACATCCATATTTATACACCCCCACCATTTGTAGCGCTAATTGATTTCGTTTAGCATCATGGATACCGTACGGGTTTTATTACTCCCCAGCATGGCCACCCCCTGTATACAGAACCTTTTAATGACACTAGAGGATTTAATTGCGGGATATATACGCCCAAGGTGTGTATTGAAGATATGGATAATATTTTGATTAATTATTATTTATTAATTATTACTAGTATTTCATTTATTTATTAATATATTTTTCTACCCCTCCGCTTAGTCCGACAAGGGATGCCAATGGGGTTTACCCCACCCCGGACGGGGGATCACCATCCCCTAACTGCGATGGATATGGGTATGACACACTATCAAATATTTAATTCTATTTACATTAATTACAATATACATATATTCGCTAAAACAATTTTTTTGTCTTATTTACTATTATCAGCGTTCAAAACGCCATATTCACCTTAATGATGAGGAGGCTGGATGCCCGCAATAATGGGGGTGAGGGCCACATGCTCGCCACCCAGCTCGACAGGGCTTTAATCGAGCATGTCGGCATTGCGGTAAGCCAAAGTGTGTGCGCTAATTACGCGGTGTCGTATCAAATTTGAAAAAAAAAACTATGAATAAATAAAAGTAAATTAATTAAACGTTACACTTTGAATTTCAGTTTTATTCGTCTCCTAAATTTTTATTTACAATTTCCACTCGGAAAATAATATAAATTTAGATAGTGCGCATAAATACTTCTTATTATTACGGACAGTTTTATGATTAAGCATGCATGTAATCATGGGTCCATCATCGTCTATTTCGTTGGCTTTGGGGCACCCCACCCCATTCAAGTCTATAACTTCCCGATTAATAATGTTCAGCAAAAATAAACACTTTTCCTCTCCATTACAAAATACGCGGTCGTAGCCTTGAACTGCAGATCGGAGGCACTCGCCGAGTTTTTCGTAGGGCGTTACTCCATCATTCCATTCCAGACCATGCAGGTTGTTAAGAAGCCACCTGTTCTGACGCACAGTGTCGTATGTAAGTTCTTTTTCACTGTATGGGGGCGCGAAAGACCATGAGCCAACCCTCGGTGTTTTCTCCACGGTAGTAACCGCCACCTCCTTGGCTATTTGTTCCCGTTCAACTCCAACAATTCGCCCGGTAAGAAAATCAAAGTCAACGACCACGGATTTCTTAAGCCTTGGTGAGGGTAAAAAAATCTCCCATTAACACTGATATTTACGGTTCAAACTTTAACTTTAAAAATAATAAGTACACAAAAACTATACTTACATTGTACTTGTTGGATGGTCCTTCCTTCCTCGTCGGACTTTAGAGAGATTGTTATGGTGGTTTAACTCAGGGTCCTGGCTATTTATACTATTTAATAAGATCATCATCCTAGCTTTGACTGTACATTATTGGTGTTTACGCCGTGGGTTTTTTCGGGAATATTATTCTCGAACAGTCTACAACTTTGACTGTACATTTTACGTCATGGCCTTAAACAACGTTAACCTGGGTTTTATGGGTATTTTAAATTTTCTAGAATGATCTAGAATAATCGGTAGAGCTGGGTTTTTACGGGGATTCTTTATTTTCATCCTAACGTCATCTGGAGTTTCATACCCCCTTAACCATTTGATTAATACGGGAGAAATTAATGGTTCAAATTTTAATCTAATTAACATATTAAAATACTGCTTATTTCTTAAATCATAATTCACCCTATCTTCATACTCCAATGTATGTACTTCTACATCCGAGAATCGAACACGCTTCATTGACCTGTCAATCAAAAACACCCCTTGCAGGTGCGGGGATGAGAGGGTTGAGTCAATCATAAACGCCCTCTTACCGGTCTGAGAGAGGGGTGAGTCAATCAAAAGGTTTACGTTTTCTCTCTCGCCATCTTGCCATCCTCCCATCCTCCAATCCTCTTATCCTCCCATCCTCCAATCCTCCCATCCTCCCATCCTCCAATCCCCCCTGCTCCAATCCTCCCATCCTCCAATCCTCCCCTGCCTTCCACTGTACCTGTGCTGGGACCGGCAAATATGTACTACTCGCATAGAAGCAGAGGTAAACAAATACTGGGCTGCCAGGCTGTCTATTAGACAACAAGGTCGGCCATTCTCGATTATGAGAAATGTATCCTTGTCATATGCATCTATGTTTGACCTGTTACGAGTCCCAGGACTCCCAACTGAAGTGAAGAAGATCAATCTTGGAAATAGCACAGGTCCAAAACCAGTTTGTTAATTGGTCGGACCAGTTTTTTATTCGAAATCCGGCGGTTACTGGTCCTTAGGAGCAGTTAATTAATTGTGAACTTATATAAAAATTTAGGAGGGACCAGTTTACAAATCCTGGTCACTTAAAATTTCTACTCCACTGATATAGACTCGGAGCCTTGACTGGTTCTCAACTTCTCATTCTTGCCTTCCTTGCTACAACCACAGCCCACTCGATCACGCGTTGGCTTCACACGCTATATAAGCCCCTCCACACACTTTTTTCCTATGTGAAAGCGCGTGTTGGTAATTTTGGGCTTTTTCGCTCGAAAAATCCAAGGAGCCAGCATTTTACATGGCCGGCTATGGGAAGAACACAGTTATTACGCCCTAATTTTGAAACTACTGGTTCAAATCTCTTGTAATTTTAAAGAGATGTTCATAACAACGTTTGCTATTTTTTGGAAATTTTCCCTTTTATACTTTTTGGTATAAATATTAGAGCGAAAATTAGCCCTAATTAAAGGGCTTGGTCTTCGAACGGTTTAATAAGTTTCTTCCGTTTCACTTGATTGAATCTCTTGAAATTTTAGTGAAAGGCATATTAAAAGGTTTAAAATAGGGTTGTAAGTCGGAAAATTTTCCGGAAAATGACCGAGCTATATTTTTCCGGAAAATTTTCCGTATTTTTCCGTTACCGGTTTTTCAATTAGAAGGTTAAAACTTTAAAATTTTTCAATTGCCTTTCTTTTCAAAACACTCATTATTTTGTTTTAGGTGAATTCGGAGGGGTAAAAAATTGTCCAAGGGCACAGAGTCTAGCGACCCCTATTCTCTATAGCAAAAGCTCACTCATTGGCTATCGCTTGCATGCATAGGGTTACTGTTTGCTCTTATGACGGTATAAGGCGTTAGAGAGTCGAGACCTAACCGTTAAGAGACCCAAGTGAAACTAAAATTATCAGGCATAAAGGATAGTGATCGTCTGCGTCATTGTAAGGGAAACGAGGTGTTATGTTGTTAATGTTATTAAGTTTGTTAACCCTGTTTAAAGTCACAAATTATGGGAAAATCAACCACTAATATTTGGTGGTACTTTAATAAATCTACTAAAGATGGCTAAATAACAGGAGAATGTATTAAATCTTTAAAAGTTAGATAAATTGACTCAAAGCTCACATAATTGGTAGTTTTATATTTTTCCGATTAGCGGAAAATTTTCCGCGTTTTATTTTTCCGGAAAATTTACAACCCTAGTTTAAAATTATCATGCAAAGTTTCAAAGTTTTCAAACGAACAATTCACTTCCAAAAAATGCATTTAAATTTTGTTTCTGCATAATCCTACAACCTATTAAGTCGCTTAGGGAAATTTTAGGAAGAGAACTGTTTGTTTAGAAACTTCGAAATTTTTGCACGATAATTTAAAACCTTTTAATATGCCTCTCACTAAAATTTCAAGAGATTCGAACCAGTGAAACTGAAGGAAACAAATTTAAACTGTTTGAAACTAAGCCATAAAATTAGTGTTAAATATCGTTTTAATGTTCTTACAAAAATTTATGAAAGAGAAAAACTTTGCACAAAAATACCAAACATTATTTTGCAAATCTCATTGAAATTTCTAGAGATTTCAACCAGTTTTTTCAAAATTAGGACCAAAACACGGCGTTCTTCCCATTGACGGCAATATTAAGAGTTAACTCTGATTTCTGACATAATTTTGTGTAATTAGCGTTTTGAGGCCAATTCGAACGGCTTTTTTAGCCCGTAAAGCCAAAGCGTGATCGAATGGGCTGTGCGTCAACGAAATACTTCCTTAATTTTTTAATAGGATTAGTAAAAAATAAATTAGGGATAGGGTCACTGGTCCCAAAAACCGCGACTACCAACTGAAGTGAAGATTTCTTTTTCCCGAAGCATAGCCTACTCGATCACGCGCAACACGACACAAGCTATCAGGGTGGGAAATAAGGTTATTTTAAACTGGAAATTAGGCCATCGACCCTCCTGGCCTGAAATAAATAAACTGGTCCATAACCATTGACAAGAGCACGTAGTCTGCTAAAATAAAGAAGTGGATAATTAAAATATTATAGTTTTAATGTGTGGACTGTGGTTATCCTTGAATTTTCATAGTAGTCTCGTGAACCACTGACCCCCTCCCCCGGCTTAATTTTTAAACTGGACCTGGGACCCTAAAAATCTAAATCATTTGGACGATGATCCAAATCTAAACGTTTGGGTCGGCTCCATTTGGATAGAGCGCTTAAAACCGTATTCTCTAACCCAAATCCAAATCGACATTTGGACCTCCCGCCAAACCTTTATCCAAACCAAATGTACGTCACTTCCTATTTCATTAAGTAATTTTACTTAGCTTTTATTGGTCAATTCTTTTGGTGCGTTTAATATAAAAGTAAAATGTTTTTAAGCCTTGGATTTTTGCATGTTAGATTGTAATAATTTTGTACAATTAAGAAACCTCTTAATTTGATAGTTTAAGCTTATTAGGCCTAATAAATATTAATTGGGAAATTAATTTGAATGAAAAATAGGTGGATATCTTTTATTAATTGGGAAATAATGCACACATTTTACCTTTAAATTTTGGAAGTAAACATTTATTTTGTGTATATAAAATTCATAATTAATTTCACTAAGGCAATAAATTGTACGAGGAATTAACTAGTACATATGTTTAATATTAGAATTTAACTCGTTTCAAAACTAATAAAGTTTTGAACCGGTTTTTTTTAATTTAGTTAGTAAAATTTGTGATTGTCGAATGGTCAATATTGTAAATTAACCAATGGTGGAACCAATTTTTTTTTAAACTCAAAGAAACTGAAATATCAATCAATCATCTACTGAAACAGGTATCAACCTACTTTTTTTCAAAAGAAGGTAAATAAGGATTAGATGGCTTGCTGCTTCAAACAAGATTTTTAATCATGAAGATAATATTTTGTTCATTTTGGTCAAATTTAGATATTCGGTAATCGATATAAAGCACTTTTTGCCCATGCCTATTTTAAACTTTAATCACAGATTTCACTTACCATTTCACAAGCATAATAAACACTACTGAAGGACGCAAATCTATCTGTGATCGGTAACGGTGACCAATATAGCAATTTTCCCAATTAATCGGTTCTATTCGTTAATTTGAAATGTTGCGAGAGAAATTTGAATGGAATATAAGTAGATATCTCTTTCAGTAGAAAAAAAATTGGTATTGGTATTTAAATTAAGCTTTGATATCAACATCGGTTAATTTACGATATGGGCTTATGATGGTAGTCTGTTTATAAGATTAAATCGTTACTTTAAGTGTCACTAGTTAAGCTTTGATATCAAAATCGGTTAATTTACGATATGGACTTATGATGGTAGTCTGTTTATAAGATTAAATCGTTACTTTAAGTGTCACTAGACAGTATCTACCTTCGAAATCGAAAGTTAGTAACTTTATAACCATCTCCTAGATATCCGAGGGTCAATTTCTTATATCATTGACATGTGATAATTTGACGAAGGCTTACTATAGCTAAGTCAACTTTTGGCAAGGCCTAATACCGTTTCTTTTGCTTGAATTTCGCCGTCAAATTCCTTTTAAAGCATAGATCATATAGTATCCACCCTGGATTTTCATTTCGCAACACACGTTGGATTCGTAAACCTCGACGCACACCACGATTAGAAACATTAAAATGCAAAAACAACAACACACTGACCGCATACATTTTTAGTAAATAATACTGCTCACTACAGCTGTTTTCGGGGCTGAAGCGAGTGCAAGACGGCGATAAAGAAAAATTCTCCGAGGGGGAGTTTCGAAGGAAACGAAATTCAAATGCAAGGCGCGTTCCTTGAATTAGTAAATCCTGACGTTTAACGCAATTATAATATTGAAATCTTATACAATTAAGTTAAATTTAAGAAAACAAAGCACTACTTTCAAAGTCTAAACTTTAAAAATACGACGATAAGAGATGGCGAAGTAACGGGCAACGAGAGGCAAACATTTAAATGGCGCAATTTCACCGCCTTAAAAAAGGGCCAAGTTTAGAAATAGATTGTGGGACAATAAAAAGGTGGAAAATTATGATATTAGGCTTATATTAAAGCCTGAAACCTACTTTATATTATATTTAAAATCCATCCATGAACAAAAACTCAAAAAAATTGAAAATGACAAGGAAAAGGACCCACTCTCAAATTTTTTTCCCCTTAAAAAAAGTGGCGGCCACAAACGGGGTGAAAATGGGGAAAAGAGCTATCCAAATGACGATTTGGCCGGCCATTTGGCTGGGCAAATGTTTGGATAGGGTTTGAACCAAATGAATAGGGATTTGGAGTTACAGAATACGGATTAGTGTCATTTGGGGATGAGCCGACCCCAAATCCAAATCATTTGGATTAGGAACGATCCAAATGTAGTTAGAGAATAGGGTCCCTGGACTTCTTTTTCCCCAAAATTCAGAAACCTTTTTACTCTGCACCATGGAGCAGTTTTGAAGGAGATCTATCAATGAAAAGCTCATCAAAGAAAACTTTTATTTTGACTACAATTATAGTTCTCCATAGCAAATATAAATGGAAAACTGTGGCAGCACTGCAACACGTTCCTACAAAATATTTTTCTGACAAACAAGTCTTTCTTTCCCTTACGACCCTTTGTGCAACGGTTCGGTTTTCCACTTTCGAGTTGCAGCGAGCGTGCAGAAATAATTTTTTCCTAAGTAATTTACCTACATATTTCTAATACTACCAATTATATAAATATTAAATACAATTCCTTTACCACAATATTTAACCAAATGCTTGCTTACTGCCTAATTGTATATTCATAAGCCTTGGTACGATGACCCACAAAGCCACAATACAGTATTGTTTCGTCCATGGCTCGAAAATCCAAGAATAACAGCTAACTCCTCCGGGACATTTCAAAATTCTTTAATATTTCAAATTTCTATAACATTTTCTTACGTTTTAAACATTTGTTAACATAGCATGAAAAATTTTAAACATTTGTCACATAGCATGAAAAATTTTAAACATTTTGTTATATTGCATGAAATTTTATCATTTTACACATTTTGTTAGATTGTATAAAATTTGAAAGTTTTAAAAATGTTTTGGAACATTGTATGAAAGTTTTAAACATTTTGGATAAAAATTTAACATTTCAAAAATTAACATACAAAACATACATTTAATACACTGCAGGAAATATTTTATACATTTTTTGCTTTTTGTAAAAATTTTCGTTACTTTTAATAAACATGTTTTGAAAATTTTGTAGTTTTTTATAAAACGTTTAATGCTACATTTTGTTACTTTTGAAAGTCAATCTTGTTGTTTTTGAAATCATGCCTTTTTCTTTTTTTTTTTTTGATTTTGGGCTTCCATTTTTTTCGGTTCTTGCTGTAAAAAAGAAAGAAATTATCAAATTACAAAACAGAATTTTATATTTTAGGTTTGGATTGTATCTTACAATGTTTTGTATTCTTTTTTCCTTTCGTACCCTTAAGTTGGTCACCAATTGTTTGATTTTCGTGAATGGTGGACATCTCAATATCAATTTCATGAGTGGTGGACGCCTCAATAGTTTTTTCACGAGGGACTATTTCCGTAGCTAAGTTTTCAATTTCTTTTTCCCCTCCTCTTGATATTGTGGACCATTACTCTTTTTAAGCTTTCTTTTCGTACCCTTATATTGGTCTACTTAATGTGTAATAAACTAAATTTGTCAATGTTTGTAAACTAATAAATTTGATTTAAACGCAGACTTACGAGAAGCTAACTGTGTTTCAACAATTGTTTGTATTTCCTTGGACACCTCATCTTTTTCATGAGTGATGGAGGCCACCGCATAGATTTCATCAGTGATGGACGCCACTGTATTGATTTCATGACTGGTGGCCGCCTCAATACCTTTTTCATTAGGGTCTATTTCAATTTCATTTGCAACTTCGGGAATTGAAATTTCCCCCGCCTTTTGATATTGCAGAAATGCGCGTCTTTCTTTTCCCGTTGATGCCCTTTCGGACGAATCAGTAATTCCTTGAAATAGATGTTAATTAACAACAGTTATCACGTTATTCAAAGCTTTCCACTTATTCTTTACCTTAAGCTGCGTTGCTTTCATCGCAGCTTCCTGTTTTTTCAATTTCACTCTTTTCATCATCACTTCTGTCTCGCAAAGACGATACTGAAAAAAAAATCGTAATGATTAGCATAACATGATCACTTTCCGTTTTAATATTTTGAGGCACTAAGCAGAACTAGCAGCCTTACCTTCTGATCCGCTTCCACGTGTTTTGATATTTTTATTTTCATCGCTCGAATCTGAGCTTGAATCATCGATCGCTCGAATCTGAGCTTGAATCATCGCTCGAATCTGAGCTTGATTCAGAACAAGTAGAATCCGAGCTGGAAGAACCCGAGCTGGAACTGCTTGAACTAGATGACGCTAATTTCAATTGAAAATGATACATTAGATTTTCAATTGAAAATGCTATATCTGAATTAGCAATGTTCATAGAAAAAAGTTAAATAGACCATTTCGAAAATTACATTCAAAAAAGCCAATACACCCACCGCTTTTCTTTATAATTTCCCACGCTATAGGCAAAGCGAGTTGGCACACGTTTAGTGAACTCTGCCTCGGTATGGCGCTGCTTCTAGCAGGATTGACATTATAAAAGCGGGCTGTCCCCTTATCATTGGTTTCGATGTGTCTAATTTAGAAATTCTACAATTACATATGAATCTTTACCTTTGTTTCTCCGTTTTTTCTTGGATTTGTCACCATAATCCGAAAAAAAGTTTTTTTCCTATAAAAACTAGTGAATTTTTTAAATATAATTTGTCATTTAAAATTATCATAAAAGGCAAGGTTTCGTTTCTGCTACATAAATTGTCTACGAATCTTATTTACCTTTTTCTTTGTTTTTTTAAAAGCTAAAAAGATAATTATCATTAGTATTGAACATAAAAGTGTTGCGATTTCAAACACAAAGTACCTTTTAACTCTTTGTCCAGGTAAGCCAGGAAACCGATTTTGGTCAGACCATGCGATTTCGCTAAAATATTGATGGTTTTTTCATGTGAAGCATCCTTTGCACTTACTTTTCTAATTCTTCTTCTTGTATCTCAGATCTCAAATTTTTAATAAACCTTCTTTCCTCAATTTCGTTATCAATTTTTTTTTTAGTTTTTGCAATGTCCTGCTCGACAATTTTCAAATCGTTTTCATTAGACTCTAATTGATTTTGGAGGTTTGCTTTTAAACCTATCATTTTCTAAAAAAGATTGTATTAGATAGGATATGGGAATATTTTCAAATAAATCGCAATAATAATTACGTCTTTTTTCTTAATTAGGTTTGCATGTTTTTGATGCGGAGTTTCATTTGCGATACCCAATTCAGTGAAACTAACACTTGGTACATCTAAACTTTCGTGTTCGCTTTCCTCCGAACCTTCTGAAAGGGTTTGTTCTGAAAACGAGAAATCATTATTTTTCCCAATAGATCACGTTTCAACTCACCTTCCACCATTGTCTCCGCACATATGGTTCCAGACGCCTTTGTGCGAGGATAGAAATTTGCAAATTCTCTTGGAAAAAGAAGCATTTTTCTAAAAGTTGGTGTTTGTTTCACAAGTTCTTCATATCCCTTGAGGAAAAAACTGGGAAGTTTGGCCCTTTTCTTTTTCGAGGGTTTCTTTCGAAACTTTATATCTAAAGAATTGAGTCCTAATTATGTGATCTGCATTTATGGTTTCTTAAGGTATACATGTATCATAAGTTTATAAGATGTGTTCCATAAGTGTTCCACAGCTAATTAAGAGATAGTCGTGACGTAATTAAATATTCCTAAATTATCGGAAAACGAAAAGCGCTGTCCAAGGCATATTACAGACGAATTAGGGAGATGGACCGCAAAACCTAGGACGTGGCATACTTATGGAACGTAACTTATAAACTTATGATGAATTATAAAATTATTGCAATATTACAAAAATGTTTCACCATAAAACCACAAATTATTGTGGAGTACGGCGAATCACTTTTCCTGAGGAAGTAATTTTCCAAACTTTTAGTATAACTCAGTTGGAACTTGGAAGTCTTTTTTTTACCGAAAGAAATAAGATTTTTAATAAAAAAGCGTATTTCTCTAAAGTTTCGGAGCTCACTATGAAGATAAGTGCATCGCCTTCCTGGTCACCCATTGCCACCCCTTTTCGGGCTCATCTTTTTTCTTCTTGTAGTAGCGTCTCCCAATCGGTGGCTGGAAATTTTATACCAAATTCAATTAACGCCCACAGGAGGCTCTTCGCGGGTATATTTGCGAAGGACGGGGTGTTTTTAAATTTACTATTTGGTGAGTGCTGTGACTCTAGAACTTCTAGAAACTGGACAAAGCATTCCACATCTAGGGTCTGTTTGTCAGAAATAGTCTCAAACATCGCGCTTTTGAAACCAAAATATTGTTCATAAATTAGCATAAGGCAATGTCGTATTGAAGTGCACTTGAAAATTTAATGTCGACTTTGTTTACCCTATTTTAAAGATATTGCGAAGTTGTTATACATATATTTAAAAGATCATTATTTAACGCTAATCTATTATTTGTCCAAGCATTTAATGTAGTTTAAATAAATTATATATCACTCTGATTTAGCCTAAATATATGTTTTGGATATTCTAAGCGAACGGACTCGAACATTAATTACGGTGTCCAAAACTTTATCGTCCCGCCACCAGATAAACCGTCGCCATCAGTAGCACCTGTGTCAATAAAGACGTCACCCAGCTCTGTACCTCAGAAGAATAAACTTCGACCACCAACTTATTTAAAAGCGAAGAAAAGATTAACATTTGACAATAAAACGAGCCCTTTAATTTTGAAGAAACAACCTTATAATAAGACGTTATGGGAGGTCTATCGCAGCTCCAAAATGAAGAAACCATAAAGGACAGTTATCTCAATAGTAAACACAAAGCCGCCTTCACTGGATTAAACCCTTTGTACCAAGCAGTCCGACATCTTGACATTTCGAGAAACGAAGTTAAATCTTTTCTAGAATCTACAGACGCATACACATTACATAAAACTGCTATAAATAAATTCAAAAGACGTAAAATCCCTGTCTTTAATATCTCGGATAGGGTCGAAGTTGATCTAGCTGATTTGGGGTCAATCGCCAAATACAATGATGACAACAGATACCTTATGGTAGGCATTGATTGCTTTTCCCGAAAAGCTTTTGTAGTACCCACATCAATCGGAAACATCTACCTAGGTACCCAGCCCTCACGGATTACAGTAGCTATTGTAAAGCATACCGCTTACAATGGGACATTGGATCAGAGCTGTGCTAATTAATTAGTTAGCTAATTTAATTTCTAATTAATTAGCAACATTTACTAATTGAAAATGGTAATTGAATTTTAATTACCTTAGTGCTAATTGAGAAGTAATTCTAATTAATTAGTATGATTCGGAAAGGTAATTATCTAATTAAAATTTAATTAGATTTAGGATTAACTAATTAGCCAATTGGATTTTCAATTAATCTTTTACGCCAATTTGTTGTAAAAAAATCGAGGAAATAACTCATGATTCATCTATTTGAATAAGAAAAAGCCTTCTTATATCAATGAGGAAGCCTTAGTGCTACTCTAAATTTTTCAGCTCCTCAAATATGAGAGAATACTAGTACTAATAGAATATTTCGTAGTTCGCAACTGCCGCATTTCGAAATTTCGACTGCTTTACCTACTCGAATTAAAAGCAGTGCGCATGTATTTACTACTCAGGAGTCCATTATAGGAACTGTGGCAAGAAAATGAAGAAATGAGACAAATTTTAACATGACGGAAGGCTCGAGGCTTGTCTCATTTTTCGAGAATAATTCTTGGCTTCCGTACCCGTTTTTCAATGGCATTGAAAGATTAAACTTTGCATTACCAAAGTACTAAATCCATGGGCACTTTTAAACTTTTATGTTTACTTATGGTTTCTTTTTTACCTTAATTAGAAAATAGTAATTCTAATTAATTAGTTTGATAAATAAATGTCTAATTTCTAATTGAATTGAATTAGTTTCTATGTCTAATTGCTAATTGGTATTTAATTAGTTCATAAATATTTCCCTAATTGCTAATTGGCTAATTAATTAGTTCAAAAATATTTCCCAAATTGCTAATTCTAATTCAATTAGTTGTCAGCTAATTAGCACAGCTCTGCATTGGATAGTAATCCTTTCGACTTTGGACATTTTAATGTCAATCATCTAGCAGCATTCATCAATTCCGAAGAAAACCCATCCAGAGCCTTAAGACCCAACTACAGTAAAAAGCAATTTGTCCGAAGCTATTACACTTTATTTTCGGGGTCAAACTGCCACTACAATGACAAGGGGAACAATATCTCTATGGAAGATTTTGCCTCCGGTTACGCCATTTACTGTTTAGACTTAACACCCGACGGTTACGCGAGTCATTCAGATCATTGGAGTCCCACGAAACAAGGACAATTAAGATTAGAATTGGTCTTTGAAAAACCCACGACCACTACGCTTAGTTGTATCGTATGAGCCGAATTCCAGGCTTTGTTACAAATAGATAAAAATATAAACGTGTCAATCGTTTGTTAAACAAATAATGAACGCCGATCAGATAACACGCTTTCTACGACTCACTCCACATTTCCTAGGTGTTTACCCAAGTGATTTATTACCCAAAAATATTGACAAGTTTCCTTCATCCATTACAATAAATTTAGACAATCACTATAAAGACGGGTCCCACTGCATTTGCGTCTACTTTGATGGAAACAGAAGGGATTATTACTTTGACTCACTGGCTTTAGGAAAATTTCTCCCCTCGATTAAAGAATTTGTTAAAAGAAATTCAAGAAAATGGTCCTTTAACAAAAGAAGACTTCAAAACTTGTCAAGTTCGACATGCGGACTATATTGTATTAAATATATAATACAAAGAACAAAAAGAATGAGCCACAAATTGTAACGGCCGAGAGAGGGCGTTAGAGTGTGGTGCCCTTGACCTCTGACCTTGATCTTGGGGATAAAAGGCGAAGGCAGAGGGAAGAAAGGGCAGAGTTGAATCGGGCGGCCTAAGAGAATAATTCCCTTGAAAACGGCAACGACACGGGTCACACGGAAGATTGTAAAAATTAAGGAGGATATGGAAATAAATAAGAAAATATCTCAACTGAACGTAACGTATCTTTTATTTTAACTCGTATATAACCCATAGCATGATGTATGTTCTACCCGAGTTTAGATTGATTTAGGGCCTATATTATCTGTTTGGCTCGTTACATTTGGTGGCCCATGGAGGGAAATAGTAATTAATTTTGCATAATAACGTTTGCGTGTTCTCATACTTCGCACTTTCGCTAACCTTAGTTCGGGCCTAACGCGCTTCATTCGCACGTGTCCCGATAGATACCCTAATAGACATGGTGTTTAATATGACGATAAGCCTTGGCTCTATAGTAGTACAATTATTTTCCCTCTTGAGCTCGGATCTTGTCTATTCACTGTCTTGGCTTCTTCATATACTATGTGACTTTTCCACCGTGTATGCCCGCACTATTTTCTCGTCGGTGCGTATTTTGGGATCATTACTAGTTATGCGTTATGCTATTGGATCACTGCTTCGGCTTTGGCCCAACAATGATCTTTTGCGGTTAATGGAGTTTGTTGTAGGATTCCTTCCGGAGATACTAATGTTTTTATTCTTGGGCCTTTATCGGATGGGAGCAGTGATGGGCGCTCTCATCTCCTACTCATAATTCTGAGTAATTTCTGAGTAAAGGAGAGGGCTTTTTTGAGCTTGTGATATGAGCAGGAGAGGAGAGGTACTAAAATTTAAAATTGGATGTGAGTTTGAGATGAGAGTTGGTTTTTCAACCTCCATGAGTAACTTTTGTGGTGAGATATTTTATTTTCAAAACTCGGAGAGATGACCTAGTGGTGAGAGCAATTGTTTTGGATCATGAGGAGAGTAGTTGGATGTGAGATATGATTTTTCGGTTGTCCATGAGTGGAGTGATAGGTGAGAGGCGGTTTTTGGGCATTTTTTTTCTTGAAGTGAGTGTATGATATAAGTTTTTGGTTTTACATTGAATGAGTGGTTGATATGAAATAGGTTTTTTTAATGTGCTTTGAAATGAGTGGTTGATGAGAAGTTCTTATACTCGATTAAAGGAGTGGTTGACGAGATGTCGTTATACTTGATGATAGAGGTGCTTGGTGAGATACTGGATGAAAGGAGTGGTTGATGGGAGACATATTTTGGGCAGTAGGTAAAAATACTACAACTGAAAAATAGAAAAGAGAAACTTTGCACCGCCTGAAATTTAAATGAGTTACTTTCAAAGGCGAAACCCTACTATCTCAACCATAATAAAGGTATATTTAATTATGTTGTGGCTGTCAGTTTTTTTTCAGCTAAACGGAAATTACCGGATAACGCATTTTGAGTTTGTACTTTTGATAAATTTTGAGATTATCTTTGAAGCGACTCATGTTATTTATAGGTGTTCAAAGAATTTAAAACACGCGTTAATAAGATAAGCTTTAGTATATCGACTACTGGTAATGAAGCTAGATTACCGATGGACGCGCAACGCCCTAATACGTTTTCTGTCCAATGATTCTAAACAATTTTAAATAATATTAAGACTGCATTAGAAGATATTAATAAAAACTGACTCTGTAGACAGAAAAGGGAAAGTGTAAAAGATAAGTATAGAAAATTAATTGCCGGAAGTACAGATATTCAAACTTTCCTTTTTGAAGAAATGACTATAAATCATCAATTATCTGGAAAAATTCTTATCCTAGATTTTTTCCACCTAAATTTCATTTGCCCAAAACATTTAAACACAGTATTTTTCTAGTAGTTCTAGAAAATAAGTCACCTTCAAGAATTTTTTTAAGGGATACAATGTTCTACTTTATACTTTGCTTATAGAAGATTCAAATACTCAGATATCTGAAAAAATGTAGCTTGATTAGATTAAAGTTTTATATTATAAAATTGGAAATATTGATATGGTATATATATCAGTTTAAATTTTTATATTTTAAAATTGGAAATATTACTAAGCGGAAAATAACATAGGAAATAATGATTTCACTATTAGTGTCGAAAAAATCTATAAATTGATCGTGATATCTTGAGAGCTACACTACACGTAAATTTTTAAAACTTCGAAAACTTTACAATTAACGAAAACGTTTTTCTGTCCATTTTATTCTCCTTATCGGGCCGAATTCTCAACCTAATTGTAAATGTTTGAGAGAAAATAAAATGCAAACGTGTTCTTTTTTAAAATTATGCATATCTTTTATGTTAAATTATATTTACTGAAGTAAATTTGGTGAAAAATTAAGATAAGAATTTTATCAAATAATTGATGTTTTATAATCATGTTTTCAAAATGGAAAATTTGGATATCTCTTACTTCAGGCAATTAATTTCTACACTTATATTTTATACTTTTCCCCTATTTGTAAACAATGACATTTTTATTAATAATGTTGGACTTCACCTCTTTTAATTTTGCCTTTCATTATTTTTTATCTGATTAGCTTTGATTAAAGTCTATTAGATGCTCACTGAGAACAAGTACTTTGCGCCTTCTTTTATAGCATTGGTGCATAAACGAACACCATGGCTTGCTCGAGCCATGTAATATAATACAAGTTGGGAAAACCAAAATATTACCTCTCCGAGTCAAGAGGTCTACTACTACAAACTTATTTACCTAGATATGGAATTATTTCACTTTTTTGAAGTAAAAATTTACGAAATATAGAAGCAGTATTCCAAACATAGCGAATGTACAGTAAAGCAGACGACATTTTACATCCAATAAGGATAAATCTTGGACACATGGAAATCAGTCAATGGGGAAAAGAACAGGAAATGAAGTCTACGCTTCAGTTGTTTACCCTATATTCTGATAGCTACATTCACAACTGGTTTGCAGTGTAAACATTATCGTCTCGTCTCACCTCAACAATATTCTAAGTTTGCCAACATGAATGTTAACGTTAAATTACACCAAAGCTAAATTTAAGCTAGACGCACTAATAGTCAATGCGCACCATAAAGAGAATAATAAGTCTATAGCTACTACCCGTTTACCATAAGCTCTTTTACTAATCTAATTGCCACCATGATCTTTAATTCTATTATAAAATCTTAACCTGATTATTTACGAGTGTATTTAACTTTCGGCTCACTCTGAACCGTTAATGTCTCTTCATTTCAGACACGAAAATCAAAGCCAAAAGTTTACTTCACCTCAGGCCTCAATTATTTACTCTTTGTTTCACTAAGCCTATTGCAGATAATGCTTGATATAGCCGCCGGAGACTAGGTCTTAGTTTTCATCATGAATTAACTAAACCAAGGATTATTCTATATACAGATGTAGTATAGCTTAAGTAATATATAAACAGCCATTTCAAATAACAATATTAAAAAAAATCTTTGGAATATCAAAATGAAACAGAGCTTTAAAGCTACAAAAATACAAAATGCATCATAATTACGAAAAATACTTCCACATATTCACTTTATATTATGGAAAAGGGAATATTAAGGTTCTGTATGATTTCTTAACACATCAACACAAGGCTAACTGCTAACGCGACGCACTAGTGTAACAATGGACGGACACACACAGACAAAAACATAAGCTGCTTTTTAACTCTTTCCGTATTAATTTTGAGTTGAGAAACAAGATTATCTTAAATATTAAAATAAATATAATTAATATTAAATATTTTCTTCGTCAGTTGTTTGCCTTATTAAGCGTTACATCGTTTTGATAAAGAACAATTAAACATTCTTGAGAGACCTGACTAATATTTGCGTTTGAAATGAAGCATACGCCGGTTGCTTCGCCTTACTCAAATAGGTAGTATATAAGGGTGTCGAACTACACTTCAAAGCAAGAACAACCGCAATTGCGAAAACCTTTGGTGGACAACCCACCCTAGGGAGGCTAGAAGTTTCTCGTAACCCTAGCTGATCGCCGCGAATGTCTTAAACCAAACGATGACGATGGAGTTCGAAGCCAATGAGACAGATTGGTGTCTATGTGGAATAGACGGAAGACCAGTAGATGGTGGTGTTTAGAAGCCAGTATGTACAGATTGGTGTCTATGTGGAATAGACGGAAGACCAGTAGATGGTGGTGTTTAGAAGCCAGTATGTACAGACTGGTGTCCAAGTGGGATGGACAAAGACAAGAAGATGGTGGTGATTAGAAGCCAGTATGTACAGACTGGTGTCCATGTGGAATGGACGAAGACCAGAAGATGGTGGTGATTAGAAGCCAGTATGTACAGACTGGTGTCCATGTGGAATGGACGAAGACCAGAAGATGGTGGTGATTAGAAGCCAGTATGTACAGACTGGTGGCCATGTGGGATGGACGAAGACAAAAAGATGGTGGTGAGTAGAAGCCAGTAAGTACAGACTGGTGTCCGTGTGGGATGGACAAAGACCAGAAGATGGTGGTGTGAGAACTCAAGTAGAGGAGTCATTTCCGTCACTGTGAAAAAATGAGATGAGCGCTAAAAATAAAATGATGTGAGATTGAAGAAATAGTTTTGAGTTCAAAACTAAGACTTCATGAGTGTTTAAATGAGAAGAGTGAAAAATACCAGATGACATTGCAGGTGCTTAAAATGAGATGATATACAAAACCCGGGATAAACTCACCGAGAGATATATCTACCAGAAAAAAAAACTGAAAGAAGAGGAGGAGAGGAGAGGAGAGCCAAACTAAGGCTCTGATTTGAGGGCTGCCACGAAATGAGAGAAAATGTATATTACTGAAAGGAGAGGACTCAAAAATGAGTTTTCAATAACACTGACGAAGAGTAGTGCGCTTGATATTTGCTTCCATTTTATAAAATAAAAGAGGTGAGCCATAGAGGAGCGGTTTCTATAGAAAAGCGCCATTTTGATCACGCGAGATGAGATGGCATTAAATTTGAATTTGATAAAATAAGGAGAGGAGAGGTTTAAAAAGATTTCACCATCTTATGAGATGGGAGAGGAGAGCGGCGCTTTGATCAATATTTGAAAAAAGGTGTGAGTGGGAGAGGGAATAAAAATATCAAAAATGCCCATCACTGTCCGTATCGAAATGAAAAATATTAATTTGGCGAAAATACAGAATACTATGAAAACTACTTTTAGGAGTAAATCCACCATATTTCCGTGTGAGAGGAGGGTAGAGGAGGTAGGTGTTTCGCTCGTGTTTTTGCTAAACGACTGTAGAGGGGGCAATGATCGGAGCGGTGCCGAAAACTGATACTTTTAAAAACTAATTAAAAATAGTTAAGTTATTAAAACTTATTGTCCTCCAGGGAGCCCGACCTTCACGTGTAAATGTTTTGAATCCTCCATGTCTGTAAACGACCTATACTAATAATTTAATTTCTATGAGTTTTGTAGGATATGTTTTGAATAATAACACAGAAGAAAATGAAATGGAAAGCGCAAGTAAGAATTATTTTCTCTTATTCATCATGCAGCAGCATGTATAAAATTTAATATAACGAAGCGTAATTTTCCTTGTCAAGCTTCTTAGTTTGATGGGCATGGGACCTGTTGAATTAAGTTCAACGTTTTTCAATTTCTTTATATTTTTCATATAATTTGATGAATATTTTTGAATGTATGAATGTCCCCTTAAACATTTCTCACTTTTTATAAAATTCTTTGAACCCTTTTGTTACAAGCCCTCTCCATACACATGTACCGTACCGACCGTACCTCTATACCTTTGTCAAAATTCTCGTCCCCTTCTAAAATTCACGCAGAAATCAATTTTTTAACCCCTCCTAAAATATGTTTTATTCGGTACACCACCTAGAAAATTTACCCCAAGAGAGAAAAATAACAAATTCCGATCAGTAGTTCGAGATTTTCCATCGGCACTTAAAGACGCTTTAAAACTTCATTCCTGAGTGACCGCACCCAAAAACTTCCGGAACCTTTCGCCACGACACTTTTGGTGCCGAAACCCGGGACAGAAGGTGAATTACGGGTTCGTGAATTATGAAATTACTGAGTTAACGCAAGAACAATGGATAACCGTACAAAATTAGTGAAAAAACGCCAGCCAATACGCGCTTCGGTAACTAGACTCGTGAATGCGGTCGACGCGTAGGTGGCGCGAGAACAACCGAATCCAATTATCTTTTAAGACGCGATATCACAATTTCCACTTAAATTGCAACAACTCCAGAATTTGGACGCCGCAAGAACTCACACCAGTAGATGACCCCTCATACGAAGCCGAACTTGAAAGCGTTGAAAAATATTCAGATGACATTACACGCGCTCTTTCTCGCTCCGAGTATAAATTAGAGATACTACGAGAGGAACGCCTAGAAGCAACCAGACAAGATCGCGCTTACAATACTGGAAATACAAGTGAGATATCTATTACTTCAAGCATGCCTATGATTAAACTACCTACGTTGGAAATCGCCAAATTTGACGGCACTATTTCGAAATGGACCAATTTTTGGAGTCAATATGAGTCTTCCGTTCATAACAACAAGAACATAAACAAGTCAGACAAATTTTCTTATCTTAAATCATTCCTTGAGGACGCAGCTGAGCGATCCTTGGCAGGTTTAGCCCTATCTGCAGAAAATTATGACGCCGCAGTCACCATCTTAAAGGACAGATTCGGTCAAAAAGACTTAATTATCATTGCACATTTGAACAATTTCTTGAACTTAACCGCCGTTAAAAGGTCAAGTGATATTGCTAGTTTGAGAAAGCTTTATGACAGCTTGGAGGTGGAAATAAGAAGCTTACAATCATTAGGCGTAGTAACACAACACTACGGCATTCTTCTATCTCTAATCATCTTGAAATTACTTCCACAAGATCTTGCATTGTCTTTTAATCGAGAAAGAACAGACACTACTCAATGGGACGTAAATAAACTCTTGGAACATCTACAAAAGGAAATTTCGAGTAGAGAGAGAACACTATCGGTACAGGGAAGTAACTCGGAAATGACGCAATCGAGACCATCTCACTCTCAGTCACACGCTCAGTCAAGACACGCGCTACCAAGGAATGAACCGCATCGTAGTCAAAGACCCTTTAGCGCCGCCAATTTGAATGTAGGGACTACCAACAAGTATTGCCTCTATTGCGAAGAGAACACTCATTATCCAAGTGAGTGCACGCGATTAACTTCTCAGGAACGTTGGAACATAGTAAGGCAGAAAAATCGTTGCACTATTTGTCTTTGTCAACGTCACCAAGCAAGACATTGCCCGATTAAGAACAAAAGCTGCAGAAAATGTGGTAAACACCACCATACTTCTCTTTGCGACTGTACCGAAAGTTCTACTTCGCCAGCGAGCCAAAATTCTACGACTCCAGTGTCAAACGCTTTGATGCCTAGCATCGTAGCAACAAATTCAGCGGAAACGCCAGAAGTTAAAAAGGAACTAGTTTTACTCCAAACCGCTCAAGCGTACATTTCCAATAAGGACGATAAAAAGGCTACAGCGCGTTGCGTTCTGGACAATGGAAGCCACCTTACTTACATAAGAGATTTTTCACGACAACTCAATTTGGAAGTCATAGGCCAAGAAACGCTTGACGTCTATCGCTTTGGCTCAGCTCTACCCTACCGAACAACCCGGCGTAGAGTTCGAATGACGATGACAAACGTCTACAACCCTTCTAAATCTATTGTCGTAGAAGCCATCGAAACGCCCGAAATCAGTTGCCCAGTATTCTCAACGCCAAATGCTGAAATCATTAACGAAATGAACCGACGAGGCATGCAAATAGCGGACCCACCGGTACCTAACGCCTCTGAAGTCAGAGAAAACTTCGCAGTACAAATCCTCCTTGGCTCTGACTACATCTGGGACATTTTATCTGGAAGGCCCGTTAAGTTGGGTAAAGCTCTTGTAGCCTTCGACTCTACCTTTGGATGGATAATTAATGGAACCACTCAGGCCCCTCCAATCTCAGTAGGCGTGCACACGATTGCAGTATTGACCACTCTGTCAGAAGAAGAAGATATTCATTTGAATACCCAGGTCGAGAAATTTTGGGACTTGGACGCCATCGGAATTCAACCAGAGAATGAGAATCCAATGGTCGATAGCACCATCCTCCAACACTTTAACGATACTGTGTGCTATCACGAAGGACGATACAGTGTATCATTACCATGGAAATCTAACCGTGACCAACTTGGAGACAACCTTGAAGTAGCGACGAAACGCACCAGAAATCTTGTCCAAAAACTGAAACAACGACACGATTATCAAAGAGCAACTACAGGAAGGCATAATAGAATCAGTTGACTTCAATTCCCAAGACGGCGAAATGGTCTTTTATCTGCCTCATCGTTCTGTCGTTCGAGAAAACCGCGACACCACAAAAATCCGTATAGTCTACGACGCTTCATCACATGCGAAAGGCAGACCCTCTTCGAATGACTGTCTCGAAACAGGACCCAATCTAAACGCCGAACTTCTAAAAGTCTTGATCCGGTTTAGAGAAAAAAGGTACGCGTTAACCGGAGATATAGAAAAGGCATTACTTCAAATTGGCATTAACATCCCGGACCGAGATGCCCTTCGATTTCTATGGGTCAACGATGTAAATGAGCCCGTAGACCAACCTCTAAAGACGTACCGCTTTGCTAGACTGCCATTTGGCCGGAATTGCAGTCCCTTCTTGTTAATGGTTACGATTCTGTACCATCTAAAGTCTTACGAATTGGAAAACCCATTAACCTGTCTCATTCTGAAAAACGGACGTTACGTTGACGACGTAGTTGCTGGAGCAGATGATGTTGAGGAGGCATATCACCTGGTGAAGGACGCCACCAACGTCATGAAAGGTGCAGGTATGAATCTTAGAAAATGGAATAGCAACTCCTCTGAATTGAGGCAACTTTTGGGAATGGAAAACGAGACAACCTGTCAACATTCTCTCACAAACACCGAAGCTGAGAAAGTTTTGGGTCTTTCTTGGAATATTCAGACCGATTCTATTTTCTACGAAGTTCAACTCTTGTCACAATACCTAGCAGACCGAAATCCTTCCAAGCGATGGGTGCTCAAGGCAGTGGCCCGTATTTTCGACCCTTTGTTTCTCATAGCACCGTTCACCATTCGCGCAAAGCTATTATTTCAAGACCTTTGGCGTCTGAATATTCCTTGGGACTCTGATTTACCATCGGATATGGCTCACAAATTCAATACTTGGTGTGAAGAGATAAAGAAACTTAGCCAAATCCACATCCCTCGGTATTATTTTTTTGATCTTGAAAAAGACAGCCCTCCTTCCTATGAGCTACATTGCTTCGTCGATGCCAGCGAGAAAGCCTATGCGGCAGCCGCTTACTTTCGCTATTCAATCAGCAAAGATACCTTTGGAACATGTTTGGTCGCCTCAAAAACGCGCGGCACACCACTACAAAAACAAAATTCCAACGGAAAGAACAAACTAATAGAAAATCGAACAGTTCCTGGTCTAGCATTGTCATTGCCTCGCCTTGAACTGATGGGAGGAGTTCTGGGAGCCAGACTAGTAAAAACACTAACAAACAATTTGTCCACCACTCCAAGTAGAGTAACTCTTTGGACTGATTCCACCATAACATTGAGTTGGACTCTGGGAAACGCAGCTACTTCGCGTTCGTGAAATCCAATCATTAACGGAACCGTCCCAATGGAGACACTGCAAAGGGACAGGCAACCCAGCAGACATTCCCACACGTGGAATTACAGTCAACAACCTTGCAACTTCTTCTCGGTGGTGGAAAGGCCCAGAATGGTTAGCTAAGCCTTTAGCAGAACCCATCAAAGATGACAATCTTGAAGAACAAGTACCAGCGGACGATTTAATCCACGAATTAAGAACCGCTTTACGTTCCGTGAGCACTATAATTACCGCAGTTACCTCGCCACCAGAACCACTTTTAGAGCTTGTGAAGTATAGCACTCTCAGTAAGGTTTATCGAGTAACTGGTTGGATCCGCCGCTTCGCTCACAACGCTCGAAATGTAACGGCAAAAAGAAAAGGCCAATTGACTACAGAGGAAATTAACCAAGCCGAAAACTATTGGATACGCCAAGCTCAACAGGAAAGCTTTCCAAAAGAAATGGCTGCTTTAAACGAAGGCCTTAATATTCCGAAAAACTCCAAACTTTTAACCTTGAGCCCAGTATTCGACGAATCCAATCTCATCTGCGTCGGAGGACGTATAACTGGATCTAACCTGACGTACAGGGAAAGACATCCTTGGGTATTGGATCCAAAACATCAATTATCTGAATTAATCTTGAAAGATCAACATCAACGACTACATTGCGCTGGAGTCAACGATACTCTAGTGGAAGTCAGAGTACATTTTTGGATTTTGAAGGCTCGTCAACTCATAAAACGCGTAGTTAACGACTGCAATCGATGTAAAAGATTCCGAATCAAACCGTGCGTGGCAAAAATGGCCCCACTGCCATCTTCCAGAACAACAGTCGCACAACCATTTCGGCAAGGGAGCCAAATGCTACATCGCTCTTTACACCTGCGCGGTAACTAGAGCCGTCCATTTGGACCTAGTTTCCGACATGTCTACCGATAAGTTCTTGCTCTCCTTCCGTCGGTTTATTGCTCGTCGTGGCATTGTCAGTCAAATTTACTCAGACAATGCGAAAACTTTCAAGCGTGCAGACATCGATTTAAAAGAGCTATTTGCCAACATACGCAGCCCTGAAGTCTTGAAATTTTTCGGAACCCTACGAATTTCCTGGAGCTACATTGTAGAACGAGCCGCGTGGTGGGGCGGCTTTTGGGAACGACTCGTTCGCAGCGTCAAAATTGCACTTCGCAAGATCATGGGTAAAGCCCGTCTAGACCAAGAAGAATTGATGACGATTCTCGCTGAAGTCGAAGCAATTATAAACTCTCGGCCCATCACCTACGAGTACCAAGACGCGGGGGAGCCAGTCCCATTAACTCCGGCTCACTTTCTAGTGGGAGAACGTCTCACATCCCTTCCATCTCGAATTTACAAGGAAAGTGACCTACCCTCTGCCAATCGAGAAGGTATAATCAAACGTTTGAAATACCGCCAGTCTCTGCTAGATCAATTTTGGAACCGTTGAAAGAAGGATTATTTGCTCGAGCTCCGTTCTGCTCATCATAGCCCCAAGTGCCATCCTACAAGAGAACTAAAACCAGATGACATAGTCCTCATCGAGGAAGCCAAGGTTCCTCGACTTCTTTGGCGCATAGCGATGGTCACCGAAACCTTCAAGGGACGTGACGGCATAATCCGCTCTTGTCTACTTCGTCTTCCCAACGGGACACAACTCAAGAGACCCATTCAACTACTTTATAACTTGGAACTCTATTGAACTTCACGTTCAAGGGCGGGGAGTGTGGAATTAAGTTCAACGTTTTTCAATTTCTTTATATTTTTTATATAATTTGATGAATATTTTTGAATGTATGAATGTCCCCTTAAACATTTCTCACTTTTTATAAATTCTTTGAACCCTTTAGTTACAAGCCCTCTCCATACACATGTACCGTACCGACCGTACCTCTATACCTTTGTCAAAATTCTCGTCCCCTTCTTAAATTCACGCAGAAACCAATTTTTTAACCCCTCCTAAAATATGTGTTATTCGGTACACCACCTAGAAAATTTACCCCAAGAGAGAAAAATAACAAATTCCGATCAGTAGTTCGAGATTTTCCATCGGCACTTCAAGACGCTTTTAAACTTCATTCCTGAGTGACCGCACCGAGGTTTCCCAAAACGGCACATTATTAAAAAATGTTGGCCTAAAATGGCACATTTTTTGTAACCAAAAACGGCACATTTTTTTCGTAGGTTTTCTGAAATCTGATGGTTTACTGTAGCCCAAAACGTCATATTTTTATAGCCTCATTTGGACAAGTTGTAAGCCGATAGACTAGAAAAATGGACTTCAAATTAATTGCTAGTAATAAGGGTGGCCAGTGCTTAATATTTGACCAATTTAATAGAGACAGAGCATTTTACGCCTTCATTGTGGGCATCAACTCCAGACGGCAACCCAAGAACTACAAATGGGGCCGAAAATTACCATCTCCAGCAAAGCAAAGAATTTTATAAGTCACATCCAAACGTTTTGCTTTTAATTACAGTTTTAATAGAGATTCAGATAACGACAGACTTAAAGAAAATAGAAAAAATAAGTGGCGCTAAAAAAATTAAAAGAAAAAGAGACCGAGAGAGAGAAGCTTTTCTCGAAGAAAAATATTTATTGCTAAAAAAATAGGGAAATCGATGTACAAGAATATATTAAAGTGCTAGGACACAGGTTTAAAGGTTTTAAATTGTAAACCATAATCCAAGACCAAATAAAAAATTTATTTTATTTTTCAAAGTGTGCCGTTTTTGGTTGTCGGAAAGTGTGCCGTTTTAAGCTATCTATTTTTTTAGGGTGGCGAACAAAAATGTGCCGTTTTGGGCGACCTCCGACCGCACCCAAAAACTTGGAATTCTTGATCTCCGATTTACGCATCCCCAATTAAATTTAACTTTAAATTTTTTGTTTAAAAAAAATTCAGTTTGGTAATGGAACTAAGAGTTTTTTATTCACCCTATACACCCTTCTTTCGAACCTGGGACTCTCACCTAACGCTCTCCCACGTAAATGCAACAACCTAAAGTTACGTAACTACTTAAGTTTTACTGTCTTTTAACTTCCGGAACCTTTCGCCACGACAGGACCATGAAAGATTGAAATTATTTACTCTCATTGAAAAATTTCAGATTTTGTGTAGAAATTGGAGATGTCAGAGTCCTCGGTTTTAAATACATGTTCAGTAAGAAATGTACTGTTATCATTGAATCTAATATTTAGTATTTAGAGATGAAGGGCTGATATCGTGTGACTTTTTCACTAAAAAGTAAAATTTTTCACTAAAAAGTAAAACCCCACGACCCCATCCCAACCTTGATTTTTATGTTAGTTTTTTTCCGTGAAAGTCACTTATACGGAAAGTACTTACTATTTATCGCTATAGATTTTTGATTTTTTTGGTATTATTTGTTTTCTCAACAACGTAAAATATTTATATCACTAAGCTGCCGGACGGTTTTAACGCAAAAATAGTGACATGACATTTGATCAAACCCAAAAAATAGTGAACCCTACTTTGCTCTACAATTTTTTTTAACTTTTCATTTCGTAATAATTAGATTGAAACGAATTATTTGTTTTTTGCATTCGGATTCGCGATTCTAAAAGAACTTTATTCATGTAAAGAACAATTATGAAAAGATGTTTCATGTCTGAAAAAAAATGTATTCGTCAAGGACATTTCTTTTTTTGTCACTTTAGGCTTGCTTTTTATAAATTATAAGTTATTGAGCTAAATTTGAGCGTGAGCCCTGCATATGTTTCGGCTTAAATGGGACTATTACTAAAATAGAGTGTGTCAGAGAATTCGCCTTAGACAAGCATAGTAAATAGTTGGGTGTGTGAAAGTAAATAGTGTTAAAACTAATTTTTATGCGTTACCACGAAAATCTTATGAAACAACAGAGAAATTGTACATATTTGAGCAAGAGCTAAACAATGATATTGACTTGCTTGCATTAATTTTTGATTATTTAGGTGACATTCCAAATTTCCTGGGGTTTGTGGTGATGGGAGACTTCTTATCCCTTGAATTGCTGAAATGTCTGTGCTATCAAGAAAGTAAATAGCTTTGAGTAGAAAACCATTTTTTTATTTAAAAATTCATGAGTAAGCTGTAGTTCAAGGGGGTACTAGCGTAACAATCGTCCGTTAGCATTCTGGAAATAAACAAAAAAATATCAAAGTAACATTTTACATAATTTTTGACTATATGCTGAAGAAAACGACACAGTTATGATGTCTCATTGTTGCTTTAGTTATAGCATTGTATGATAAGCACGATATTGGGCCTTGAAGCACAGCCTCTTACTATCGTGGTATTTTTTCCCTCTTCAGAACCCGTTTCGTTTTTCTGAAATGTTCAATGGCATTCCAAATGTTAGAAAGTGGTAAAAGTGCGGGTTACCACGGACTTTTAAACAAAATGAAGTCTATATTCTTGTTCCGCAACTTCAAATTAATGTTTTAGCTATTTAAAAATTTTGAAAACGTTAACCCTGGGCTTAATTTAAATTTCTTTTTATATTATTGTCTTGAAAACGAATATATACTTATTTGAACTTTTACAAGCGCCGGGAAATCTGAACTTGTTCCTAGAAAATTTAAAAGTAAATCGAAGGTCCAACAAGCGCAATAAGATAGTTTTGAGAGAGCAGTGCTTAGAGCTTTCAGGCATATAATTGGTTCGTGTCATTCGGAAGGTAAAATTAGTGTGTAAATAATTAACCAGCATGTTAAGGACCAATAAGAAGCCGCACTAGTTTTATCATTGTAAAATTTAAGTTGGAAATTTTTAATTATTTAACTAACAAGATATAAAGGTTAATATGGAAAATTTTTAATATAATTATTATTTATGAAGCTATACACACCAACCGTGCAAATATTAGAAATCAAATAATTGGATACGCCAGATACCGCTCAAAATTGGAAGATTTATCTAGAGTGATTGACAAAATACCCGGCAAAAGAATCATTCTCTCGGTTGGGAAGATAGAGTTAAAAAGGGTAGACATTTTTTCAAGTGTTGCTAATGAAACTTAAATATATATACAATAGAATGTGGAAATTTTTACAGTACGCTCGAACAAAAGAATCCTCAATTATAACTAACCTGATATTGTATAGCCTTCCGCTCCTCACAAAACTTGAAGACAGAGAAGTTCTTTTAATCATGCCTTTACCATCTCCTGGTCAAAATGAGTTAATTGCTTTCATCAAGCATCCTGGTCAAAATGAGTTAATTGCTTTCATCAAGCAGACTGTAGAGGCTTTTCCCTGTAAGCATCAGGCGCTTCGATAAGAATCCCATTTATGGGTGCTTGGTCAAGAGTTTCATTTGTGTGTGCTAATATAATTGAATTGGTTCTTGTTTTAATTTTAGCTTTTGACATGATTTCTCTAGATGAAATTATAAAAAAGTAAGCAACAAGGGTAAGACTTATTCGACTGCCCATTTAAGAGAGATAAATGGACATACGGGATATCGAACCAACCCTTCCCAGAGGCCAAAATTATAAGAGCAGGCAGTCGAAATCGCCTTTCTCATTGAACACCGTACACTACTCTTACTTCAAGCATGTTATATTAACCATTCCAAACATTTCTTTAGAAACGGTGATCCGGATTATCAGGAGCTGCCAAAGCTAATAAGGAAATTTTTATAAACTAAAATAATATTCGAAAAAAGAAAAAATTACCGTCAACCACTTGAAGGCGGGGTTAGAAAAAATTAACATACAAGACATGGACGAAGGTAATTGAAGAGATAAATTTTTAAGCAAAGAAATACTTTGAGAGTAAAGTTGAAATTTTGGCAGCATATTCACTCATTTATAAAGGCAGTATCTCTAATTTCATGTTTTATTGATAAAATAGACAAACTTCTTTCCGATGAACCAAGTGGTTCTTGTGTCTCAGAAAAAGAAACAACTTTCAAGGAGTCTACTTCCAATGAACCTTTGGCACTTTCGAAAACGCAACATAAAATAGAATTTAAAGTAGAGCAGCATACGAACTGGATAAGGAGAGTTGTGCTAAATCTAAACACAAGCTTCACGGAGGAATTATACCCTAAAATGGTTGACAAAGTAAGATTATTTTTATTTATTATTATATTTTGTGAGAATTGGGTAAGTAATTCCAAACTTAATTTCTTAGGAAAGAACGTCAATGCATATTAGATTCACTGAATATCGGAAAAAGAAAGATTTTGATTAAAAAGGAAAATAATAAAATTAACTTTTACCTTTAATTGAAATTAAAAAAAAATTAATTGAAATTTGAAAAAATAATTTAATTAAAAAAAAAATACTTCAAGTGGAAAGGAAAATAATTGTTGAGTTAATCTTGATGTAAGTAATTTTGAATAATTATAAAACAATTTGTAAAAATACTAAACTTGAATTTATTACCTTTGTAGAGCCATGTTAGGTGTTCTGAAAAACTTAAAAAAATTTAAAGGGTAAAAAACTTTGCTAAAACTAATTTCTGTTCTAATTCTAATAAATTTCTAAATCTAGCGATCAACAAGAAGAAATTGCAACCTTGTCAGGACCAAATGCGTTTCCTGAATTCCATTATACATCGAGAAGTTATTAACGTGGTTTCATTAAAGGAAATGGACACAACAATATCTACAAGTTATAATTACAAAAATACTCAAACCTTTGTCAATGAGTTCAAGAAAGTGAGGAAAAAAAATATTTTAAAGTGAAAAATTAGTTGCTAATGACTAATGAATTATTTTTCACATTTTAACAAGAGTAATTCTACTAATTTAACCTATTTTTTTGTAGAGGTTATCAAAACTGAAACAAGTAGTGCCATAGTGCAAGTTCTTCTGTTAGTTGCATCTGAAAGTTTCACAAAAATGTGGCAGAAAATCATGAAAAAGATCGCGAAAAAAGCCTTAGTCTCAAAGCTACCAAGAATACCTCACCTTTCTTAAGCAAATCAAAACCTCTCAATTTAGAAGAGATTAATTCAAGAGTTCTTCCACCTATCTCAAGTAAAATGAAGGCCGTTTAACCAGACAAAACCCAACCCACCTTTATTGAAGGTAAGGCACCCCAAGAAAACTCTAGCAAATAAAACCGCAAAGAGTGCACCTCCTCCCAATCTGGCTCAATAGAACCAGAACCTAGTTTTCCCATAAGTGCCTCAAGTAGAGGAAGAGTTCAAAAAACCAATTTTAAAGGATTTCCTTTATTAGGCCTACAGTACCTGCAATCGTTATATATGTTCCTAGCTTCAATAGAAGTATTCAAAACCAAATACTTCAATTTAAGGCAACAAAAATATTTTTAATAGGTAAATCATTTGAAATGTGATAACCTTTGATTCTTGCGATATTGTAAAATACTAAGATGATTTCAAATGCGTCAAGAAATTTGTGATATTCAATTAAGGGGGAGGAGTAACGACCTAAAGTTCGAATCTTTTTCAATGGATGGCGCTCAGGTGCGCGGGGGATGACTCCGCTCGCCCCCCTTTGCAGTAGGGCTTGTAGGGGAAATTTAGAAGGTTGCTTCCTATAAGCTATCCCATAACCGGAATTCAATTCCTCTTACCCATAAGATAACTCAATCGATGCTATTGATAGTAAGTGCTTTGAACGAGTGACGACGCTGAATACCTAGGGTGAGACAGGCTTAAATAGACATCTTCAAAACTAGTGGTCGGCGTTTGGACAAGATAATCCACAGAATTTTGATTAATCAGTTATCCATGGATAATAATCAGATAATTATTCGTGATTACATTGCATTAATCATAGACTTCCCGTGGATAATTTCAATTTATGGATAAAGATAAAACAAACAGATATTATCTTATCCAAATGCCGACCACTATTCAAAACACCTGCTGTGTCGAAAAGTATAAGAAAAAGCTAGCCTATTCAAGGTGGTCCAAAGTTTTTCAAAATACCATGCACCAGGCACTGGAGAACTACCGCCCCAAGCAGGGATTAGAGCTTCCCCTTTTATGTATTGTAAAACCAACAGGTTATTTTCATTGAAAGGGGAAGGTGCGTTCGATCGTCCTGTGCCATTGTATTTTCAGTTATCTTAACATTTTTTGCTATTTATTTTTCTCGAGGGTCTAGTCACTTAACATCATCGGTGTACACGCTGTAAGGAAATCAATAACATATAATCTGTACTCGATGTACAGGAAAGCAGAGTGATTAGCCCCTCGATTTTTCTACAAAAATATCTGAACCGATTATAAAAGTTGGAAGGTTTAGAATTGACTTAATTGTTATTAACGGTTTTAAAGTTAACATAGTAATTTTTTTAATTTTTTAAAGCTTATTTGAAGAATTACAGTATTGCATTTTAGTTTTAAAGTTTTAAGTTGACTTTGAAGTATTGTTTCGCTCTGATTTTTTGAGACCATGGCCACTTTCTCATTCTTTATCCGGTTTTGCATTTGTTGCTTTTTTTGGGAACTTTTTCGTTATATTTAAATGTCGGTCTTTTGGGGACCTTCGAATTATCATCCTTCCACGTGGACTTTTCAAAAAACTTCAAACCTCCCTTCTGACTTGGCTTGACTATTTTAGAGCCATTTTTCGACTGAGGCTTTTCAGGAACTTTCAAGGTACATTTCCTTCTTGTCTTCATTATCTTAGACTCATCTGTCGATTGTGGAGTATTTTTTAGATTTCTCTTTGAAACTTTAGATTTTCTCTCTAGACTCGCATTGGAAATATCTTGACACGGCTTGTCCTTCGTTTGTGGCTTTTCTAAAATGATTTGACCTTGAATATCTGGATTTGCATCATTGACGTGTTTTCTTTTTTTGGACTTTGGTTCATCACTTTTCGCTTTTCCTTTCTGTTTATTCATGGCTTCTTTGATGAAGTCTGGCTACCGATACGGCATGTTTCGTGTTTGGCGGGGGTCAATAATTTCTGGAAGGAGGCATTCCAGGTAATTTCTGTCAAGAAAGGGACTCATCTCCTTACACCAAAATTCTTCATCCGCATATATTCGCTCTATAGACGTCCCTTTGGGACTCCAAATGATAAAATCGCAATAATTTCTTTGGGTGATGTGAAGTTGTCTCTGTATTTGATAGAAATAATTGTGATTTCTACGTAACTTCAATCTATTGTTTTCCCTCGTACAACAAAATCCTTTGACGAAATCTGGTGCCTTAAGCGGTTCAATGTTTTCAATGGATTTTTGGGCATTTCACTTCAACGAGACCATCATCATCTATGAGACCATCCGGTGAGGCAGCAAGGTATGGTTTGTCCAGATCAATAAATATCCCGCTTTGAACCACAGGGGTGTCATTTGCAGCAGTGTAAGAGTCTATGGCCACTTCTTCGTTAGCCTTGCCAAATTCCATTGCTGGTGTGCTAATGAGTGGGGAGTATAAAAGACGTTTGACTAGATTTTCGCTCTTTGTAGATTCGCGTCTCTTGCACACAGCTCCAAAGCTGGAGGCAGTTAAATGTTGTCTTCTTTCTTCTAGCCAAGTTTCATTACTAGCTCTCCCGCGAGTGCTCTCTTCAATTTTGGCGCGCTTCAGTTCGTCAACTGACAAATTGGATAGTAAACGGTTTTTTCGTCTTTCAAACTCTTCGGCTGGTGTGTCGGGTTGCTGGCAATTCGGTCCATAATCTGCTTGACCCTCGGCAACCTCCTTAGCTTTCATAAGATGCTTCCTCTGTCTTTCCTCTTTGGTAAATTCTCTGGCTAGAGACCGTTTCTTAGCTTTCAAATGCTTACGGTTTTTCTCAAAGTGTTTTTTCAAAAAACTATTAGGACTTTTAGTTGTCATTTTTTTCCAAAGCTGCCTATGCCACATTCTACCGTGATGTTGATTCCGTGCGGCTCCAAAACATCTTCCTTGAAAACTGTTTTTCTTCCCATGATCCACTTGTTTTCCTCCATTGAACTTGGCAAGCAGGGACATGTAGTTTTCGGCTCTGTTGCTGGTATCGTCTATGATTAGCTTGTCAGCTTTGGCCGCCAAATTGTTTACAGTAGACATTAATTTAAGGTATAGATTACGCGGGATGATCATTCTCTTATCGTTTTTATTTTCACAGTGCTTATGGTTGCCAAAAACGTGTTTTGGAATGTTAACTAAGTCAGCTTTCAGGTCCGAAACAGTCTCCCTATTTTTGGACGCGTGAAAAATTGCTCCTTTAGCTGCTTTAGTCATTTTCCTAATTTTTTCTGGATTGAGGTATCGCTTGTACTCCGCCGACAAAGCAGAGTGTTTGTACAAATGTGAAGTAAATTTCTTCACCGCGTGGTTAGAACATTCAATTTTGGAAACTTTTGTGCCATATGCTACGTTCTGTAAAAGTTTCTTCTACACGGAGGAATCGCCATCGCCGATACTTTTTTTATACCTTAATCCATGCATAGCTTCACTCTGTCGAAAGCCTTCTACTAGAATGTCAGCCTACATGCTGGCTAATGGTCCGCTCTAGTTTTTATAGCAAACATGGTTGGCAGGGTTTTTACCTTGTCTCTTGCAAAACTCACACGCTTCACAATACTTATTTTTGACTCCTAACCAGAGAAGTTTTTTCGACCTTTTTCCAATGATCACTGCTACCCCCGAGTTAGCAGTGTAACGGTGACCGTAACTCCTGTGGGACCATCCTCCATCTACAATAACGGTAATAAAAGGGACACCCTCATGAACGTCTCCCGCTTCAGTTGCCATTCGAAGTTCTTCTTTCCCAGCTGAAAGCATTTCTTCATAGAAAACTTCTTCCCATTTCTTAGAAAATCGTAAATATAATATAAATCGTATTAAAAGTTAAGGCAGAAGAATATGGAGAGTAGAAGCAATATGGTTTTATAAGGAGGTGTGACGTTTGTTTTTAAACATTTTCACGTGCACTTCGGAAAAAAACTTATGCATTATAACTATGGTACTTACCGTTGCGAGTTTTTCTTCTGTCTTAATGAAGCGTTTCTTTGATGATACAGGAAGACCGATTACGGAAAATTGCTCATCTAGTTTCGCATGACCTCCTCCAGTGCTCATAGATGCCCAGACGACTGAGTCATTTATTGTTAGGTCCTTAGTTTCTCCAGTTTGCTTTAATTCAACTGAGTCCGTGGTAACTTTCACACTTTTGGTGCAGTACGCACACTCGAAGTAAAAATAAGAATAGAAACCGTATCTTATTTCTTTTACAAACTTGAATGACCCTCTAGTGTCTTTATGGCAGCGATGAACTTCGAGGCTTCTAACTTGGTTGATGAAATGTTTTATGTCAACAATGCGTCTTCCTTCTAAAAGTTGCGCGTTTTTGTCTTCCATGGGATGAGGTGGATTGTATTCAACATTCAACTCTGGCAGCGGCTCTGATAATGAAAATCCTTCCTCTATGCTTTTTAATTCCAATTCACTCAATTTGGATGGCGCAATATAGTCAATTTTAGGGGTTGAAGTAGTAAATAAAACAGATTTTCTGTTAGTCGGTGTCGTTATGGACGGAATTTTCTGCTGCCGTTCTGAACTAGTTTTATCGGCCCTCCACAGTCCTTTGTTGGAGTAATTTTTTAGATTAATCAACGCGCAAGATATGGGTTTTGAAATCGAAGAGTTTGTGGTTCTGAATCACACTGTCCCTAAAGTGTGGGACCATATTCTGACCATCATCAACGACCCATGACATATTCAAATCACTCACGGATGAAGTTTCTGGCTTCAGAGAAATTGGTCTCAAAAGGAATCGTTTCTAAGCTTGGAAATTTCTGAGTTTCCAATGCGTTGAAAGCTACTTGAGTAGTTTTCTTACGCAAAATTTTCTTTTGGAATTCCTTATGTTTTTTCTTTCTGAACAAAGTTTTACTTGGCGGTCGTTTTTTTCGGTTTAAAACTTTAGCGATGGACGATTGAATTTTATTGTCATTATTTAATAATTCCTGGTTTTTATCCATGTTCAAAAAGAGTAACGTAATCAAGCGAGGTTTAAATAAAAACTACAAATATACTATAGCTAAGAGGGATTGTGCACTTCTGCTTCTAGTCCACTACAAGCGTAAAATGCACAAGACTAACAAGCCCGAATTGAAAAGAAAATGAGTTTTAGCAACCAATTTTTTAACCTCCTAGATTTAGGGTAAGATCTGTTAAGATAAAGTAAATGGAAGCGCAAACTCGGATTATATGGGAGAGGTTGGACAGTGCTGCGAATTCTCGTACCTAATTCAGAAACATGGCGAATTATTTTCACTAATATCCGACCCCCACGGTCGTATGCCTAAACATGATAACAAAAGGGATTGAAAAACCCTTTCAATAAACCGTAATGCAGGTGCGGCAGAAGAGTGACATACTATTCTCACCCCTTCTATCATCTCATAAATATCAGGGGGAATTTTGCTGTAGTAGGACTGTAGGAGGAGATCTTCCTACATTTTCAAAGAGGTTTATTTATTAACTCTTTGTAGAATGAGCGCCATCTATGAGTTAATTGCCTTTTTTCCGTTTTTCTCTTATAACATTGGCATTAATGGTCTGATTGAAATAAAAATCACTTTAATTTATCAAGCTGTGAAAGACCTATACGTCGATATATCAGTCAAAAAATTGTGATAATTATTGCCATCACTGGATTCGAATAACTACATCCAAAAACAGTCTCCGCCGGAATAATTATTCTTACTTAAATATTGGTTTAATACCAATGAAAAATATTTTAATCGCTAGAGAAAGGTTCGGAATATATACGAAAAAAATTTCATCTATGTAAAATTATAATTATAGATGCTTGATTCGAACTAAAACAGATCATTTTAAGTACTCTTCCCCCTTAAACATATCAGTCAAAAATTATCAGTCTCTTCAATAAAATATATCTATTATGACCATAAGAAAATAATATATAGCTCCCTATAAGTATGAAACTCTCCATTTAAGCCATTTAAACAGCATTTTCTTCCATTGAAATTAATAAAAAGTTTCTAGTGCCACATATTAAGAGTTTTTGGCGTTAAAAAAAATATTTGTATAGAAAATTTTCAAATTTTATATTGCAATTAAATAGTTAAAGGTCTAGAAGTTGTTATTATGAAAATTATAACTGATTAAGTGCATGTCAAAATTATCATAATAAATTAATACATGGCGCAAGATTTTGACGAACGAGGCTAGCGCATACACTGGAACGAGGTAAGGAGCATCTTATGTCTCAACGGGCTCGGCGATATTTCCCCGGCCCATCGTGCCTTTCGCGGACAAATTAGGTGGCGTCGATGGTTTCGCCCCCCTTTTACTCGTGGTACCGAAACTTCTCAAACGGGGCGTAAAAGCGTAAGCGTACCAAATTTGGGAGAAAATGCTGTAGTATGAAAATGTACTACGTTTCATACTTATAGGGAGCTATATATTATTTTCTTATGTTATGACTAATAAGCCTACTCAATAGTTCATTGACCTTCGCTAGTCAAATCTAATATAGACGACACATTTAAGTCGATGTTTCTATAATCATTCTCGCCGGTTTTCACTACATTTTTCACGGGGCTTTTCATGTCAGTATTTATAAGAAGGGATTGTCGAGCGGTTTTGTAATTAATGCTAGTAAGATTGATACCTGTTACAAAACGGAACAGGCTGAAAAAGGACTCTACTACACTACGATTTACTTTGACGGGATAGATATAAAAATTAGATTTTCTTGATGAAAGTCTCTAATAAATCCGAGGAATCCAAATACCATCACACGTGAGAGATCCCAAGTTTGCCACGCTAAGAAAGAATTTCCTTCGCTTCCTGACAAGGGTTTTCCACTTTTAATAGTTTCTGCCGCCCAGTTTTCAAAATATTGGAAATCTTTCAAAATGTTTTGGGCTGGTTCACTTTCAACGGAATACACCTTTTTGTGCGAAAGAAAGCCAGCTTCAAATAAGTAAGGGCATGCTTGCAGAAAGTCGTAGCACGCAAAGACTTCCTTCCAATCATGGGGTGGCTCTACTACGATCTTATCATACGAATTAGCCTCAACGGACAGAAAAGTTCCATTTTGGGTGAGTATAGTTGAAAAGTTCATTTATAAATGGTAGTTGTTGAAGTATTTTAGCAGGTGTGTTATTTAACTTTGGTCATGCGTCCCTCTCAATATAAGCGTCGTGTAAACCTTTTACTTGAGACAGTTCAAAGATTTTCTTCTTTTCATCTTCCCTGGCCTCCACGTCTTCGATTTGTTTCCTGCCAAAGTCAGTGTCCTCCTTTTTAAATGCTCTTGTACCACCATCTTTAGATGACTGAGCCCATTTATGAGATTTTTCAACTGGTGACTAGGGCATATGATCCAATAGATCCAGCGTTCCGGCAATAACGGGTTTCGAAATCGTGGTTCCATCTAGCACCATCGCAAACAATAGTTGATATAATAAATCCAACAAATTAGAAAGCGAATACGCACTTCTTTGTCAGTGCTGTTAATTCTTCCTGGGTGAAGGGAACGTGGTTGGGAAAAGAAGGTCCAATGACATCGAATTTTTGTCCGGCACATCTCCAAATAAATTGGAGAACATACTGAGCAGATAGGCTCTAATTTACAGACTTATTTTTAAAAAGTTATGAAGCGACGGAATCTCATTTTTATACATGGCTAATCCAATGAATTCATTGATATTTGCATTCCATATCATTTTACCGATTACCTTCACCTCATCCAATACTAAAATACCCTCTTGAGGTGGTCTTTCAGCTTCTGGATATCTTTGAAATTTTGCCTTAAACTTTCCAGTCTCTCTAAAAAGATATTCTATATTTATGCCCGCGCCACATTTCATCATCTGAACCTTATTTTTAATAGTGTGTACACTTGGTAAATTAAAAATCTGCAGAGCTTTTAGTGCTCGGTATGATGCTGGCGATCTTGAATACAGGGTCAGGGTATGGTGGCGCACCGGGAAATATTTCTCTAGGTTCTCTGCCTCTCGCTCATTGACTTATTTAAATATATTGTGGCGCGAAGTGTTTTTTTAGGAGAGAGGGACGACTTGCTCTAGCTAAAGGTACTCATACCTACTTTCCCGTATCTACTTCTGCTATTACTATGTTTTAAGTAACCCCGGAATGTTTTTCCCTGCATCAAATCTGGAATTTTATGGGGGCCTCAGCATAAGAAATTGTAAAGAGTGAACATTTTTCCAATAGATGTAAATTACAGACAGATATTTAGTTTGTTCATTATCATGTTAACAGTAAATCCGCTATGTTTACATAATCTTTTTCTTCTAAACCATTGTGATAGGCAGTTGAAGCGAGCGGTCGCAATTTTTTACCACTCCGTATTGGGGCTTTTTTTAATTCCCTCTGTGTTCAGTGTTCGAAATATTTTATCGCATAGAAACTGTTAAACTTAAGCCTTGGCCGTTTAAATCTAAACTAGTGCGGTTAGTGTTTAAAATAAAGACTTGCCTTTGACTCTACTACAACTAGAAATTTAATAAAGTTTCAGCTAAGGACAACAATTTAACCAACTAGTCTCCATAAACCACAAGTACCTTGAGCTGTGGATATGTTTCGTATGTTAACAGTAATCTTTAACAATATTAGAAGTGTTACCGCCAACATTTTTGACCTAATGTTAGCTTGTCATGACAGAAACAGTGAAGAACCTGATATTTATGCCCTTGCAGAAACTTGGTTTAAATTCGGACCACGTCCCGAACTACACTTTTGCGGGATGTCGTCGCATGCAGAGAACAGGCGGTGGCGTAGGCTTCATCATCAGTTTCGAAGTAGTAACAAAAGCCTGTATAATGAAGGAAGGGTGTCAAGTGTTTTCCATCAAGATAAAGAACGTGCATATCTCAGTCATCTACAGACCAGATAATAATCTAGAAGATTTTCTTGATGAATACAAGGCCGTCATAAGAAACCTGGAAAACCCGTCAAGTACAAAAAATATTATAGGAGACTTTAAATTTAATCTCCTAGAAAAATACCCATCTACAACAAAATCCTAGATCTAACCCAGACCTACGGCTTAAAACAGTTGAAAAACCGACCCGGATATCAGGACTATAAGCGAAGTAGTATAGACCCACACTTCGTACCTCCGTAGGTGTAGAATGTCTAGTTCACTGTGTCAATGACCTATGACGTCATTATGCCACGCCCCCGGGGAAACAGCGCCCCCTCGCGGGAAAACACTGCGCGTGAATCTGGCAGTCCTGTCTCTTCTACAACTGTATCTGTGACGTCATTGGCGGGAAAACACCGTACCCGAAATAATTCGCTCCTTGTCTGAATGTTGACACTCTTCATTATTTGATTCGAGGGCACATGACTTACACAAGGGGAAAAACAATTTTCCATTAAACCTGTATGGTAAAACTGGGATGTATAGTTCAGTCGGGGGCAAGAGTTCACACGATATTATACCAAAATAAGCATTTTTTTCATAGTTAAAGTTACTATTTAAAATTTTGGCATGTCCTTTTGGGTAGATTCCGTATTTATTGACAGCGGGATAGAGTGACATGAGGTCGTAATAATAATTTTTTTCGTTTTTTGCTTCGTCCGGTTTATGATATAATTTAAAAACTTCTGTCCTTCCACCGTATAAAGCCGACCTGGCTAATATTGGTGGAGGTACCTCTACAGTTTCGCAAAAGGTACTACAAGCGATATTTGTCTTTAACAAATTTTCAAACTCGCATTCCCACATCGTTATATACTTTGCATTGGGGTGTAATTTTTTTATAAATTCTATTCTATCCAGACCCTTTTCGTAACAGTTTTTATTTGTATCATTTACTAAACTGTTCCATTCACTGCCTTTTAAACATTTCGGGCAGCCGTGATACACGCAACCATTGAACACTAGGATAGTTTCAGGATCCTTTGAGTAACCATCAACTAAATAAGGTCCAATTCTTTTTTCTCCTTCAGGAGATAGGGCTGTCTGTATTTCTACCTTCATTTCTTTACTAACCCAGGCCAACCACTTGATAGCTTTACTACTTTGGTTGTATGATCCACGATAACCTGGACTAAGTACTACACCCAATGTATTTTTTTCTAAATATTTGTGTAAAAACACGTTAGTACAGGCCCCCGATATAGTAATAGCTCCGCAATTAAGAGGATCTAGACCCGATGCTTTTTTGTAAAGTTCTCTAAATTTTGTAATTCCTTTTTGTAAAACTACCACATCTTGTACAGCGTATTCCTCTAGTTCGGTCATTATTTTGTACGTGGATTTTTTACCTTTTTCACTGTACCATAAATCAAAGGCTTGTCGGTCCTTTTCATTCATAAATTCAGGTTTAAATACGGTCTTTTCAGGTAACGGACCTTCATAGTTTAAAGTGTCCTCTTTTAAGAAATTATAAGGAAAAAACTGTTTTTTGTATCTACCCAATTGAAAAGTTTCTCTATGGGTTTTAAAAGGAAGCGCCACGAAGGAATAACTACAAATAAACCTAAAATTTTGACTTTTAATAAAGAGAGCTGGAATTTTAGAACCGTCGAATATGACGTCTGGTTTTATATGGTTATTAATTAACCAATTTAATATAAAATACGAATCAAAACCTTTAAAATTGTGGGCCACTATAGTCAAATTTTCAAATTTATGTTTACTTATTTTTATTCGTTTATTGTTCCTTGTATAAGATGTCTCATCTTCTGTTTGGGTCAGATATTTCATAAACTTATCAACACAATCGAAACCTCTAAAAATTTGATAATCGTATTCGGTATCATTAATTTGCATGGCCGAAACTAATAGAACTGGGGTATGTTTAGAGTTCATATCAATAAATTCACAGTCAAAATAACAAAATCTAGTTTCTTTAAAAGTATTTAGGAGGGTGCTCAATTTTACATCTGGAACAAGTTGTAAGACATTTATGTTTGTCATCGTGAATTTCTTTGCAACATTTTAAGCACCGTTTAATTTTTAAACAAGTGCCATTTTCTATGTGCAATTGGAAACATTCAGACCCTTTAAAGTATGTATTACAGTTTTGACAGCGAGATATTTCAATCTGAGGGTCTTCGTGAAAGGTTTCAGAGTAACAACGCCAACATTTGGGTTTTTGATTAAAACATTTGTGTTTTTTTGCATTCTTTGATTTAGTAAACGTTGTTAAACACGTATTGCCCCAAACATACTGGCTAAACTTTTAATGACGTGCATGTGTTGATCTATTTGTAATAAAAAAAATTTTCTCCGAAAACATTTCACCTTGATAAACCTTTTTGAAATTATCATTAGCACTGAAAATAACTATTTGGTACTCGGGTTGCAATACTTTTTGAAACATTGAAATTTTGTCTAAACTAACGGGACCAATAGGCACATTAGGCTTAGTATGAAGCTTCAACGCTTCTTCTTTTTGCAAAGGTCTATGACCTAGTTGTATACGTCTATAACGATTAAAATCAAAAGTCAAAGTACTAAGCTTTTGTTTCTTTAAATATGTTAAATCAGCAACCATCGTCCCGCAAACGATTGCTCTTGATACGCATAGTTCATCATCGTTTATTATGGGTAAAAATGTCCTTCCTTTCTGAATATATTTGTCGAGAGCTATCATCGATCTATTTTTAACAGATCGACGACCTGATATTGGTACATTAACGTTTATAAATATAGCGTCGAGTCTGACATCACCCTCGAGAAAAACATTTCGCCGGCTTTGACTTACTTGACTAATGGCAGTCATTAATCTTTCAGCCATTAACTCATTTAGGGCCATAAAATTTAAATTTATAGCATTTTCCAGTAAGTCAGACCTAACACAAAATCTAACGCTATTGTAACCTTGAGAAGATTCTAAAATTGTATCTATAATGGATTGAAAGATTTTTATCAATTGTTCATATACTTCTGTCAATTTGATCATATGAAGGTCTTTAAAAATAATTTTATATTCAGAGGCTAAACAGTTGAATTTTCGAGAGACAGTTTGGTTAACTTTTTATAATTCGTAAAACCTTTTAGGATTAAAATAGGAAAGATCCAAAGGCTCTTCTTCATCTGATGACATATTTTCTATTTGATCTTAGGCTCGACTTGAAATAAAACTCTTGACGTATACCTAGGAAACAAACTAAAATATCTAAAATAATATGCACTATAAAGTTCTAAAATAAAAAGTATGAATTTTCTAAAAATACGTTTTAAAAATTCTTTATTGCGTACATTTTCAAATTTCTTACTCAGTTACAGGTATTTTCTTTACAACTTTATCTATAAGACTCACAACCTCTGGTACTTCATCAAACTTTAAATTTAATTGTTTTTCGCGCATTTCCCCCCTATATTTTGTTAGTAAATAAACCGTATCTTTAAAATTTTCCAGTTCCAGCATTCCCGGGAAACATGGGGTCTGCTTTAGGATACCGCATGGTTTGCTTAAACATTTTTTAACTTCTTCTATCAAATCTACCGAAATACATATTCCATATATATAAGGGGTTTTTTAAAAGCGTATCTTCTGATATCTATATATAATTTATTGTTTAATTTAACTAATTTTACACCGATATTTTCACTCTGATTAAATTGAATTTCGATAGTTTCCCATTTGCCGTCTAAAGACAATAATGATACAATTGGACATGCAGTTTTAAAAACATGGAGAAAAAAATCTTACCATGTCTAAAGGCATCGAGAGAATTTAGATAGATGGTCGAGAGATATTGGCTCAAGTGCTTGTACGCTGCGTATTGCGGGGTTATATACTATATCTAGAACGGTCGACATATCACGTTAAAATAAGTACATTTTGAACTATCATAGATATAAAAAAAATCTTGTTTCCGTTTTACAAAAACAGCTGTTAGTTAAAACGGAGAAAAATATATTATAACCTTGACGTCATACGTATATTTCGAATTATCTTTGTCGCCAACCAACCTTGTTTTTGCTTTATAAAAACACCTGTTAGTTATAACGAAGCAAAATATATTTTTATCACGGTATAGGCGCTATATTATTCACCTTCAGGTACAAAGAATCCTCGGGTCCTAGCTAGTTTGATAGTATTTTATGGAACGAAGTCTATAACCAACAACAGTTAGTTATAAAGGAGCAAAATAAATTTTTATCATGGATAACCTTGACGTCATACGTCGAATTATATTTGACATCAACTAACCTTGTCTTTACTTTATAAAAGCAACTGTTAGTTATAAGAGAGAAAAATATATTTTATATGCGTATATTTCGAATTATCTTTGACGGTAACCAACCTTGTTTTTGCTTTATAAAAGCAACTGTTAGTTATAAGAGAGAAAAATATATTTTGAATTATCTTTGACGTCAACCAACCTTGTTTTCGCTTTATAAAAGCAACTGTTAGTTATAAGAGAGAAAAATATATTTCGAATTATCTTTGACGTCAACCAACCTTGTTTTCGCTTTATAAAAACAACTGTTAGTTATAAGAGATAAAAATATATCCTTTACAAAAGTAACCTTGGTTCGCTTGTTAAGGGCTCTCTATTAGGGATTCGAACTCGTGATACACAGAACAACGAGTTTAAATGCAGATACGTTAACGAGCGAACCAATGATACTTGAGGTTATATTCGGTTGATGACTATAGTACCGTGCATTTATTAATATAATATGATTTTTCTCCCCCCGTTACGAAAAGTATATCTGCTGGATAACCAATGTAGTTTTTGCTAACGCATTAGTCGAAAAAATCGTTTAGTTCTAGTTCTTGATAATATGTCTACCGATAAATTGAAACCATATCCGACTGGATGCTATCAATGCGACGGAAGCCTTATTGAGTTTCCAGATCACGCCGGACAAACGTTTTATTGCGATGGAGATCTCAATTGTCCTTTAAGACATCACACTGTTTTTGTAACAAAAAAAATCACATACACCCGATAGAAGAAAAATTTCAACCTTTGAGACCGGATAGAGTGTGTTTAGTATGCGGTACGTATTCGTCAGCGAAGGACGCTCGTAACGCCGAATGTTCCGAAGAAGGTGCAACTTGTCGGTTTACGGATAAATCCGTTATAAAAGCGAGAGGCACCATGACCGTACACTGTAAAATTTGTTTTTTTTTTTGCATTTAAAAACCACCAAATGCGACACGAAAAACCGTTGCTTCAAATGCGACAAACTTTACCTGATGAGAGAAAATCATCTTTGTGTAAAAAATAAAAAATAATAATAAAAAATGTAAGTACAATAAAACACACTTTAATTATGACGAATAACTTAAATTACAACATAATACACTGAAATACACTAAAACTACAATAAAAACGCACCAAAACACAGTAACATACACTAAAAGTACAATAAAACCACACCAAAACACAGAATTTACGATTGTAGGTCTGTTGTTTGTACATTTTTTATTTAAATGAGCAATTATACAGATCATAAACAAATAACGTTGAGATTACTCGATTATCAAGTATAGATTAACTTAATTTTGAAGAAGTCAATATCGTTTATGATACAATTAAAAAGAAATGGCTCGTCTATTGGCTGGTTAGAACCAAAATCATTTCTATAATTTTCCAAAACTTTTTCATAATCAATTTTTTTCAAGGCTTTAATGAGGTTTTTTGCACTCTTTCATTCCAATCACTTTCTTCTAATTCACATTGTACGTCGTGAGCAATCTGGTTTTGACAGGCCTCGTTTTGACAATATTTGGTTATTTCCAATAATATTTCAGTCAGATTCTTAAGAACAGCTTCTCTCATGGATTCCACGGCTCTCGTTTTCTCCACCAACTCATTGTCTAACAGTCCTCTTATTTTTTTTAAGTGTTCCCAAGCAGCATGATTAAGGGAAATTCCCTCGCCAGTAGCGTACATGACGTTATATTTTTCACATTTTCCTCTAGTGTATTTTCTTATGTCCAATATACGTTTCTTTCCACGGGTAAAACATTCCAATTTCAAATTTGAAGTAGTAGGATATATAACCAGACGGAAAAACGCGGCGAGTTACCCTCGAAGAAGGTATCAATCTCGTTGGCATACTCAAAGATATTACACCATAGTTCCTTTTGTAAGCATAACTCTACACCCGTATCAGTCCTTTTCCAGTAAACCTCCGGTTATAAGACGTTACCGATCCAAACCTCTACTTTATCCGCTACGCTATGAACTTGACACATCTTCATTTAACAATGATAAAACTTTACCGCCACCCCTTAATATACGTTACGCAATACAACAATTCCTCGAATGACGTCACAATTGTAGAAGATTTAACCCTTGTCAATGTACGTTTAAAGCTATCCATTCTCGTCTCTTATCAATGACGTCACAGATACAGTTGTAGAAGAGAGGAGTCTCCCAATAGACGGCGCACGGTGTTTTCCCGCCAATGACGTCACAGATACAGTTGTAGAAGATACAAGACTGCCAGATTCCCGCGCAGGGTTTTCCCGCGAGGGGGCGCGCTGCCGCCAGGGGGCGCGCAAGTTTTCCCGCGAGGGGGCGCGCGGGTTTTCCCGCAAAGGGGCGCGCTGCCGCCAGGGGGCGCTGTTGCGGGCGTGGCATAATGACGTCATAGGTCATTGACACAATGACCTTGACATTCTACACCTACGGAGGTACGAAGTGTGGGTCTATACTACTAAGCGACTCTTATTAACCATTGCTACAGCCAAACCAAAAGTCCTGGATAATATTGATTCCTCCGATCATTTTCCAATACAATTTAATGTCCAAATAGCAAATTCAAGGAAACCTTTAATGCAAATACGCAACTTCTCCAGACTCAATATAGTCAATTTTATGAACTATCTAAGACCCATATAATGGAACAAAATCCTACAAAAAGACGACTGTAACAAAGCCTTTAATACATTCTCTCAACTCTTTATACAAGGATATAATGAATGTTTTTCCCTACTACACAGTAAATATTATGTCTCACACAAATGGATAGCAGGTGAGATTATTAAAGCCCCAAGAACTAGAAATCGATTGGGAACGCTGGCAAAACGTAGAACTACGGATGTTGATATTTACAACTAAAAAGTCTCCAGTAACCATTGCAATAATCTCACCTGATATGCGCGAAACAATTACGGCAAAGCAGCCTTAGATATGTCCCGTACCAATCCCAAAAAAAACCTGGAAGTTAATCAATGATCTAACCTATAGGAATAAAAAAAAATAATAACGTAGTTAAAACCACATCATCAAGTGACGAATTCAATAATTTTTTTACGCCACCTGCTGATAAATCTGTTATCTTAAACCTTAGCCTCCACCACATAAAAAGGTTAACCAAACTCTATGGCACTATTTGACGTAAATGAGAGGGAAATCCTGTCTATTCTTAAAACACTGAAAAATGATTTGGCCCCTGGATATGACGACATTGCCCCGAAAAATATTACCGAAGCTGCCCAATACCTGGTACACCCCCTCTCATATTTAATAAATCAATCATTCAACACCGGTACCTATCCAGATCATTTAAAACTCGCTGTCATAATACCAATTTTTAAGAAAGGTGATCCGAATCACCCAAATTCCTATACACTCATATCGGTTGAAACCCTTATTAGAATATTTCTAGATAAGGGAAAAGATTCCCGAGGGCCATCAAATAATGAAAGACAACTTTCTGGTTGAATCCAAAAGTACTTTTAGGTTATATTTATATAACTCTTTAAAAAGGGCTATTCCTGCAAACTAGTAATACAAAAAAAGGAACTCCGTCCTGGAAAAGATCAGCCGTCGAACTGAACTACAGTGACTAACAAAAAAGTGTATTATTCGAAAAACAACGGCTGCGGAAGGGGGAGGGGCGTGTAGCATGGAGGCGATATGCCCCGCCAGATCCAAGGACTAGAAACTCCAAGGATTCTGCCAGCCATGCTACATCCCCCTCTTTAGGAACTTTTCTATTTTATCACCTTTTATCACAACCGAATTAAAAACAAAACAACTACAGAAAAAGAGCCCGAGGAGACCCGATAATTTTTAGCAGGGGTGGTTTTTTACTGATCTTATTGTTCAGCGTAGTTTACTAGAAAGGCGAACTTTTGTTTTTTGTCCCGTCTTTCTATAGCTTCGGCGCTTCGAGGAAAAGGGCAGTCCGTTACCAAATGGTGGCAAACCATATGCCAACGGAGGCATTCAGCATCGGACCATACATAGGCCTTTTCGGCCCCTGGGATTTTTGACGGAATTCTCCGCTTCTATATTTCTCTTGTAGAGTGGACTGGAACTACTTCTTGTTGACTTGATTGGAGAGGAGATGTTGTTTTCAGGATCCAACTCATCCACCCAAACCTTTCCCATACTATTTCCTTTGGAACAGTTTTAGCCGATTCAGAAAACGAGTTTCTCTCTTGTTTTTTGGCTTCTTCCGTTTCCTGCGATTGTTTTTTAAGTTTTGCGTTGAGCAGTAATAGGTTTCGCTACTTCTAAGTCCTCGCCTTCTTCATTTAATATCAAAACGGAGTCACACTCCCTGGCAACGTGTCCCTCTCCTCCGCAAGTTCAGCAAGTCAATAGAACCTCCTCACTCTGTTCTTTATCTTCTTCATTACTACTTGGATTTTGGTGATACTCCCAGGAAGTATAGCAATCAATGACTGTATGTCCTTCCTGCAGGCATAGCTTGCTTTTTTGTAAGCTAATTTTTGAATTTTGTAGGTTTTTCAAAACTACAGATCCACATTTGTTGGACGGGCTCGGGAGTATGGTTTTCCTTTATTTTTCATTCCTTTTGCTGGGTCGAAATATAGAGGGCGATTAATTCCTCATGGACTCTGATAACGTGGCCGATGAACTCTCGGACTCGCGAATCGATTGAGAATTATGCTCTGGTGGAATACTTTATTCTGAAAAACCAGAAGAAATCGATATTTGTAGCTGGTTTTCCGCAACTGATTTCCCTGGATCAGACGGGGAAGCCTCCCCTGCCGCAGAAGGCGGACTGTCACTAAAAGGACTAGTGAGCTGAAAAGCTCTCATATCATGATAAGTACGAATGAGGAGAGGAGCGTCTTCAAATAGGGCCATGCCCGGTTCACTATCAGAGTCAGTAGGTTGACGAGGTACATCTGGAACATCAGGAATGATCTGTTGGTCTAGATATTGATCTTCCAGAGTAGTTGACGTTGAGGTATCAGATGATGATGTTGAGGAAGTCTCCGCAGGTTGGTGGTGCGCGCTACCACCGTCCATTGAAGTAATAGGCTCAGGATCATCTGCAACTTCTGACAGTGAAACGGGTGCATTGTCGGCATTATCGAAGACAGCTATGTTTGTCCAGTAGAGTTTCAAATATTCTAGGTTAACTTTACCCACATTCTGTCCTGATTTAGAATCTTTTAACTCATAAACTACCGGAGAATGTTTGGCAATTATCTTCAAGGGACCTGCCCATTTAGGACTGAGTTTTCTCATAATTTGAGCTGTCGTACCTGACAAAGGATGGGTTTCCATCCATACAAATGTTCCTACCTCAAATTCTAGAGGGTCATATCTAAATCCCAGGGAGACGTGGCTCCCACCCTAAATTCAAAAAGAAAGGGGATCTGCCCGTGGTTTCATGGGGTGCAGAATTGATAGCAAATTGAAGAAGGTCAAGGGATTCGTCCCATCTATCATGGTGATTCCCTACATAGAATGATATAAGCTCGCTTATTACTCTATCTACTCGTTCGGTGGGATTTCCCTTAGGCGTGTAGGGGGTGGTAAACCTTGGATTAATTCTAAAAGCTCTGCACGTCTGCAGCCAAAGTTTCGAAGTAAATTGTACCCCCCAATCACTAAGAATAGCTTTAGGAGCTCCCCACCTAGCAACAATAGACTTAAAACGGTATCGTTCCTTTCAACCGAATTCCCAATGGACCGAAATCCCATTCGACCGAATATCCCGCAATGATTTTAGATTTCCAGCCCAATGGCTATATTCCCGATGGACCGAAATCCCAATCGTCCGAATATGCCCCTAAAAATACATGTATATAACTTGAAACACTGTAGCCGTCAGCGATTCGGTGGTGTAGTGGATACGATGTTGGACTGCGAAGCGATAGGTTGTTGGTTCGAATCTCCGAAAGGTATGTTAATAATATTAAAAGTAAATGTTTCGTGATACTAATTAAAACGCTCACTTTCATTCCTTTCAAGGCAAGAAATATATAGAATTAATAATCAAATTGTGCTTAAAATGAAGTACAGTCTTAATGGTAGTTCCATCAATGTCTTTAAATTAAAATTTTAATATTTTGGTTTCGGGTGGTTTAGGTTAGGTTAGCTTAGGTTAGGTTAGGTTAGGTTAGGTTAGGTTAGCTTAGGTTAGCTTAGGTTAGGTTAGGTTAGGTTAGGTTATTTTAGGTTAGCTTAGGTTAGGTTAGGTTAGATTAGGTTAGCTTAGGTTAGCTTAGGTTAGCTTAGGTTAGGTTAGGTTAGCTTAGCTTAGGTTAGCTTAGATTAGGTTAGGTTAGCTTAGGTTCCAATAATTCGTTGACACCTTTTCCAAAATATGCTCCTTTTAATTAGCTACCACCTTTTCCAAAATATTCTCCCTTTAAATAGCTACCACCTTTTCCAAAAATTTTCTCCTATTAATTAGCTCCCGCCTTTTCCAAAAGATTTTCCTATTAATTAGCTGCCACCTTTTTCAAAATATTCTCCTATTAATGAGCTGCAACCTTTTCCAAAACATTCTCCTACTAATTAGCTACCACCTTTTCCAAAACATTCTCCTATTAATTAGCTGCCACCTTTTCCAAAATATTCTCCTATTAATTAGCTGCAACCTTTTCCAAAACATTCTCCTACTAATTAGCTGCCACATTTTCCAAAATATTCTCCTTTTAATTAGCTACCACCTTTTCTAAAATATTCTCCTATTAATTTGCTGCCACCTTTTTCAAAAGATTTTCCTATTAATTAGCTGCCACCTTTTCCAAAATATTCTCCTATTAATTAGCTGCAAACTTTTCCAAAATATTCTCCAATTAATTATCTGACATCTTTTCCAAAATATTTCTATTATTGCTAATAAATTGTTCGTGGTAAGAGGCGGGCTTTTAATACTCATATAAATAATCTTTTTACCTCCAAACAAGGTTGGGTTAGGTTAGGTTAGGTTAGGTTACGTTGGGTTAGGTTAGGTTAGGTTAGGTTAGGCTAGGGTAGGTGAGGTTCGCCGTAATTAAAACGTAGTTAAAATAAGTGCAGTAATACATTTTCAACTCACATTTATTTTAATAATAATAAGTTGTGAAATTAAAAATATATTTAATGCAAAACCACACAGTATGTCTTCTTCCAGTTCAATAGAATTTCGGTCCAATGGGACTATAATAAAACCGCACCTTTGGCTACGTTCGGTCGAATGGGACCCCCCAAAAAAACCCTTCTGTCGAATGGGAATTCGGTTCAATGGGAGCAAAGCCTTAAAACCTGGACACAAGTCTTGGCTGTAAAAGTCTTTAGTGGAATCATTTTCACGAATTTTGTGATATAATTGACAAAGACTATTAAATACTTATAGTGGTGTCTACTTTGAGGGAAAGGTCCCATTATATCGACACTAATTTGGTCCCAAGGACTTGTTATCTCAGAGGATTGCATTAGCCCTGTCTTTTTCCTATTCCTAGCCTTGAATTGTTGTTATAAAGAACATCCTCTGACATAGTCCTGGACATCTCTAACTATGGTTGGCCCTCAATATCTAAATGTTACTTTACTTAGGGTATTATCTTTGCCCCTTTGAGCTGGTAAGGGGTGGTCATGTAATAGCCGCATGGCTTGTAGCCTTAAGCGGGGTGGTAAATATATTTTCTCAGGATAATTTCTATAAGGTCTTCTATACAGAAGATTATTCTTCAGTTCGAATAATTTATTCCTAACTGGGTTAGGTTCTTGCAAGGAATTTATTATAGGGGAAGCAAAAGGGTCTTCCCTTTGTGATTTTCTCACATCTTCCAATGTGGGGTGGCGTAGCGGTTAGCGCTTTCGCCTCGCATTAAGAGGATCCCGGGTTCGATCCCGGACTGTGGCACCAGGTGAAAACCTGGGAACAAATCCTTCTGCGTAGAGTTTGCAAGTTCTCTCCCCGCTTGTTAAAAAGGAGTTTTCCTCCGCGGTCTAACCCGGTTTCTCCTTTCCATCAAAACTTGCAGAGGTTAACGGTAATAGTTAGTATAGGGCGCTGTAGGTTAGCTGCAGCATAGGGGCTAGGCACCACCCCTCTATGCATTGTAAAGGGACCCACCTGTAAACAAGCCACAGGCTTAGTGTGGATATCCCTTCATAGGCAAAAAGCTTAGATTATTATGTAAATTCCGAATATAAAGCTCTAGGACCTGGGGGGACGTATTTGACCTTCAACAGAGTCGCTAGAGGAAGTTGAAGAACTACTACCGGTAGTATTACTTGTACTACTACTAGTTGGATTCAAATTGCTATCAGAATTTGAAGTAGAGGAGCTAAGGTTTATGCTTAAAACATTTATCGGGGCCCTCGACAAAGCGTCAGCTACTACATTCTCTACTCCTTTCTTGTGCTTAATTTTAAAGTCAAAGGTTTGTAGGTACATTGCCCATTTAACTAGACGAGAATTTGGTTCCCTTATATTAAATAACCACTGTAAAGGTTGATGGTCAGTAAGGACTGTATATTTCCGACCTTCTAAAAAGGGTCTAAATTTCTTAACTGCCCAACAAATGGCTAAACATTCCTTCTCGCTAGTGGAGTACCTAGTTTCTGCATCTTTAAGTCCTGTACTAGCATAAGCCATAGGAACTTCTATGTTATCTTGAATTTGGGAAAGAAGGGCACCTAACCCTGTTTCACTAGCATCGGAAGTTAAAATGCACGGAGAATCCCTTCTAAAGGAGGGTCCTTAAAAAGTTTTTCCTTAATCCTTTCGAACGCTTCTGCTGTTTGGTATCCCAAATAAATTTCGGGTCCTTTCTTTTTAGTGTATTAGTAGGGGCTACTATTTGGGAGTTGTAATTCATAAACCCACCCTGCCATGCCTAAAAATCTCTGAATTTACTTGGTATTTGGTATTGGAGGGAATTTCTTAATGGTGTCAATATGCACTCCTTTTTCATAAACTATGTGACCACAAATAGCAGCTTATTTCTGAACAAAACGACATTTTTTTAACTGAAGGGTGAGACCCGCTTCTTTTAATCTATTTAAGACGTATTCTAAGTATCGATCCCAATCCTCATTAACAGAGATTCAATCGTCTAAATAATCAATTAATTGGAAATAACGGCATCTCTAAAAATCTCGTTAATTAATCACTGGAAAGAGTTTAGGGGCGTTACAAAGCCCAAAAGTGAGTACCTTAAACTCCTTCTTTCCCATGAGTCACAAAAGCAGTTTTAGGTTTACTTTTAGGGTGCATTTCTACTTGCCAATACCCTGATTTGTGGTGAAGGGTAGTAATATATTTAGGTTTTCCCACTCTAGCTAGCATGTCTTCTATATTAGGCAAGGGATAAAGGTCCTTAATGGTAACACTGTTTAGTTTGCTATAATCAATACAAAACCTGTAGGGTTTTCCCCGTTTCGTTTGATCAATTAAAACTACGAGCGAAGCCCAAGGAGATACGGAGGGTCTAATGATTCATTTAACATTTCCCTAACAAGTCGTTCAATTATTTTTTTCTTCTGATAATTAACGCGATAAGGTTGAGGTTTTATGGGCGGACTAGAACCCGTATGAATCTCGCGGAAGACTAGTCCTGATCTTCCTACTTTATCTGAAAACAATTCAGGGAATTTTAATTATAGGGATTTTAATTGATGACGTCGTTCATCAGAAACAGGGGCTGCGGAAACCGCTTCCCTAATACTGTCTACCACTACCTCCTATATAAGAATCAAGGCCCGAGTATGCTCCCTCGTCAGATGGGGATTTGAGCTTGTATATAATTGTGCGGTTTCCCCGTGAGGTGGAGCTCGTTTCAGGATTTCTTATTTCAAATCACGCCCGTTCGCATTAGCACAATGACTTTGACTATTTGGCCAACATTGGTTAATTAGAACTATTTCATGATTATGTTCATATTAATAGACTTAATTCAATACCAGTTTCATACTTTTAATTTATAATTATAGGCAAGCTTAATAAACAGGTGTTATTAAAGTTGAAAAATAATTTTATTAAAACTCAGTGCATCAGTTTTAATTTTAAAGTTTTAAAGGGGCTAACCGGACCTCTCCCGAGGCAGTCTGCCTTTAGGGACGGGGGAAAACACTCAGCTTTTGGGCTATAGGGAGTGGCGCCACTGTCGCGGCGGGGGGCTAGGCATTATGCTTCGCAACAGTTTGACCCCGCAAGCCTCCGGTGGCGCCCTTTAATAAAAACAATATCTTTTAAAATTCAAAATTATCTTATCAAATCTTTACTTTTGAGTCTCATTTAAATGAGTGAACTTAAATATCAACTTATCTTGTTTAAATAATTATATTCAGGGAACCATTTTGAACCTAAATTAAAAATACTGTTAAGAAAGAATTGAAAATTTATTTCTACATTTCCTATTATGAAAATAGACCAAGGGTTAAATGCAACCTTCAAATTTTAAAAATTCTTTTAAGTCAATATTTAATACAAGCAAATCGATAATCAAATATTTTGTTCTTCTTTAGTATTTTGAAAGAAAAAGTTTTGAAAGAAAAAGTTAATGAAATTACCTTAACCAAAAGTAATATAAGAAACCTCCCTGCAATATAAGTCGGGAGGTTTCTTATAATATTTCTGCCTTAACACATAAATCACAAATGTGACGAACAAAAGGTCTCGAGCAGTCCCTCCCAATCCGCCAAGACAACCATGAGAGCCTCTCGTCTCCTGCAGACGTCACAAACACGTGATAGCTGTGACGTCAAAGTCTGGAAACGAGCGCCGCGCTGCGTCTAAATCCCGCGAATTAAAATGCCGCATTTCGAAGATAAAAAAATTCCCATACTCGGGCCTTGATTCTTATATAGGAGGTAGTGTGTCTACAATCTCCTTATCTATTGGATCGTTCTCAGATGAAATTGAAAAGGAGATCTTTGAGTTACCCACTAATCATTGTGGAGATTCGAAATCTAATTTGACCCTATTTTCCTCAAGGAAATCTTGTCGCAATATAAAATCACTAGTGAGGGAAGGAACTATATAGAATTGAAATTTAAATTGTTTTCAATTTCATTTGACTTAAGAGAGAACTCTAGTTCTTGAGAACCTTTCGTAAAAGTATAACGGCCATCGCCCCAAACTACACAATCTAACTGTTCATCTTCAGGTAATTCTGAATTTTTTAATTTACAGATCTTTTGCCATTGATCTAAACTAATAGAAGAAGCATCTGCCCCGCTATCTAATTTAGCGTGTACTGTCGCGTGTTCAAAATAACAGGAATAGTAACCCTTTTATAAAACTGAACATTTCCTAACGGATTCAATCCTCAAGGGGAACGGGACACGCTTCTTGACCGGGAGAGGGACCACGAGGGATCTCTCCCGCTTTGGCTTCCCCCGACCTGCCAGTCTTTTTGTCTGGACAGTCGGGCGCGAGGTGTCTTGGTTTCTGACAATTATAACAAGTAATAACTCGTGTAGAGGGGTATGATAAAACTAAGTGACGACCATGGGATTTTGATCTCTGATTATTATATTTTGTATAGGTTCTCTGACCTCTATAGGAGTTGTAAGCTTTAGCTTTAGCTCTAGAGTCTAAAGGTTGTAAGGGATATTCCCATTTTGGATGTGGGGGAGAAGTAGGATGATAATAAGGGCCTTGATACTGCCCAGGGGAATAATGACTCTGCGAAGAATCCTTATTAGCGGGACAAGCGGCTCCAGCCTTAGTAGGATTCTTAGCTTTAGGAGGAGATTTCTTCTCCCTTCTATCTGTATGCTTTTTCCTTAATTGGAGCTCCTTATCTACCTTTTTGCATCCATTCCTTAACTGTTCCATTGTGATAAATTCTAAAAACAGAAGAGGACTTCTAAAGTCGTCCGTCAAATTACTCTTAATAATAGGAACTACTTCCTTTTCAGATAGAGGATGATTCATGGCTAAATTTAATTTTAATATTTCCCCATTAAAATCTTCGATGGATTCTTTATCCTTCTGCCTTCTCTGGGAAATCTCTAATCTAAGTTTCGAGTCGGCTTCTGAATCTCGAATTTGAGCCTTAAAATGTCTTTTAAATGTATCCCAAGCTAGATGAGGATGATTAGGGTTTGTACTCCAAATAGCATCGTACTGTCTGATTAAATCCCTATACAATACAAAGCATGCCCTCTTAAAAGAAGAGGTAAAGCTGCTAATATATCGTAATTAGATAGCTTATGATACTTTGCAATTCCTCAAAGGCAACTAAGAAGAGGCGTTATCATTTGGGGAACCCGTAAATGTTAATCTTTCTGGAGGTTCAATAGGGGTTTTTCCCGATTGAACGGATTGAGTCACTGTACTTCTATTCATTAATGCAGGTAAATCCCAGGCTAATTTTTCCAAACTAGCAGCTATTCCAGCATTTATTACTACATTTTGAGACACGGCATTAGCCTGAGTAGTGGAATTATCTGTCAAAGTTTGAGGTAAAGGCAGCATAAAGGTTCTTTTTTTCCTCATCCGTAGTATCTGGTCCAATTTGAAAGGTTTGTCTATTGGAACCAGTAGCTCTAGTGGGACAAGACACACATTAAAGTTCCGGTAGTTCTAACTCTGCAATTAGGTAAAGTCTTTGCAAAACTAACTTTAGGCCTGACGCTTTTTGAATCTTGTTTGAGAGGAGCAAGGGTATCAAACCCAGTTTGAGGAGGGAAATTTTAGGGAGTAGAGCGGGAATGCCCTTATGAGGGAATAACTGATAGGGAGAGTATCCTGAAGCTAAAGGAGTTTTTAGAGAGGCTGCAGTCCTCTCTTCATCGTCCTTATCTTCTTCAAAGCGAAGGATTCTGTTGAATTGATCCAAAGAATCCTCAGGTTCAGGCGGCGCTAAGGTATCGCAGTCTTCCTTCATAGAAGCAAAAGCTTCTTCTTTGGAGTCTTCTTCGCTTTGGTTCGATTTTCTATAATCAACCTCATCATTCTCAAAAAGCTTTGGGAGATCTCCATTGTTGTTTATCCATGCCGTGGGCCATTATTTAATTTTATTTAGTTTAACAATGATAATGAAAATAAAATTATGTAAGTCGCTTTAATTTAGTAAGTTAAATTCTAAGATTGGTTTATTTCTATTAATTTATTCAATTAATTTAAGATTAATTTCGATTTAAAAAAATAATTTAACAAGAATCTACTTTAATTAATTTTTAATTTAAGGAGCCGAGGCTTAAAGTCCCGCGTGGTGGGCGTTGAAAATGCCGGGCACGCGGTAACAGGCAATAATAACCATAAAGCCGAGGCTTAAAGCCTAATACCTTCGAGTCCCTGTTCGGGCGCCATTTATGTAACCCTCAATAACTTAATTCTAGATAAGGGAAAAATTTCCCGAGGGCCATAAAAATAAATTAAAGACAACTTACATTTTTTATTCAAATACCACTTTCTTTAATTTCAACTTAATAAGGGACTATCCCAGCGAGAACCTTTTCGCTTATACACGCGCAACAGAAAACAAAAACCGAACTGACTAGAGAAATTTGATTTCTCTATATCACAGTTAGGGAAGGGGAGAGGGTTGTAGCATGGAGGCATAAGGCACAAGGAGTATAAACTTCAAGGAATCTGGCAGCCATGCTACTCTATATTTTACGAAATTAAGTCTATATAATAACTAACAAAAACTGGAATCTAGAAAGTACAAACAGAATTACTATTATGATGTTAAATATTAGACAGAAAACCGCCATTATGAGTACGAGTTTCAGCGCGTCTGCGCGAGAAAATTTGGTTTCATTGGTTGCTGCTAGAACTGAACTGCAGGGTCGTCGAGAGACTTTCCGGGCCCCGGGAAAAGTTATGGGTCCAGCCCCTAGAAAATTTCACCTACTAAATGGGAGAGAAATTATCTGAGTGCACAGCAGTGGGTCTGCCAAATTGATCACTATGTGCACTCGCCAAAAGCATTCAAAACACTTTATTCTTCTAGCAACTTAGGCTCTTTTAAGCCCCGGTATCTTCGTTTTAGTTAAAGTTAAGTCTGAAATTTCAGTAAATAATAGTATAAATAAATAAATAATAGAAAAATTAGAAGTTTCCACCTTATAAAGTTTACGAAATATTTTAAGTCAAACTTTTATTATTTCACTCACTGATCGATCAAAGAAAAACCAATAGTACTTCTAAAAGTGGTAAAAACCTGAAATTTGGGATTTATTTAGTATTAAATTGATAAAGTAAGGAAAAATTAAAAATATTGAAATTTCTTAAATGGTTTTTAGTTCTCACATTAAAAACTACCTATAAGAGAAGTGGGATCCTAACAAAAACACCAACGTGCCAAAATATGCTAAGCTTTGTTTTCTGAGGTCCCATGTACAGACAATTTTCATATAAAACTTTTCAATACACTTTATATAAAACATATCATCACTTGACTATGGCACAGTAGTAATTATAACAAAACGTCTTGGTTTGGACCAAGGCCGAGAAAACAAACGATATGTGAAATCAATGTTATTGGATATAAGTTAAATGTAATTAACGATACTTAAGTACTTCTTTAAGCAATTAGAAATAGATCAACCCCAAATGTATGACGGTAAAGCAAACATAATTATTCAAAATTTAATTCATTAAGACTGAAGTAACAGATATTATAAAAAACGTCTTGGTTTGGACCAAGGCCGAAAAAACAAACGATATGTGTGAGGTTTGTCAATTGGCTGAAGTTCAGATATTGCAATTTTTTTAGTTATTTTTATCCATTTAATCCTTAATCAATATTAAATTCAATCAACTGATTTTACTGTTAATCGATCTATTCCATCTAAATTAATTGAAAAAATTACATATCTACGCTTTTTCAAGAACAATTACATTTTCCGAAAACATTTTATCATGAAAATTATTATTTTGAAGGGAGTACGTGTTGAGAGATCAATATTGAATATTTGAAATACTGTGTCTAAAAAGAGCAGGTGAACTTTGACATAATTCGAAAGGAAAATGTAAATATTTAATAGTGGATGCCAAACCAGGGTGTTGCACGAATTCATACATTTAATTTCGTATATCGAAATACTACATTTCTAATGTCGCGACTATGAAAGAAAGGTTGCACTGCAATTTCCCTCTTCGTACTTTAGACTTTCTTGGGGGGGGGGTTAAGTTAAGTGTGACCTTCTTCGTTTAACTGGTAATGAATGGAAATGAATATAACAAGCCATTGGTACTGAAACGTATTTCTTTTTATGTAATCTTTACCTATACCTTTGGTTATATTTATACCGATATCATATTTTTCCAGTGCCACAGATAGCTACCTACTAACAAAAACCACACAGATAAGCGATGTTGCTTTGTCTTAAGTATACGGCATTCGTTTATTAACTAGTCTGAACAAAATAAATTTCAATTATCATATTTTTTAACATCAGTCTTCTTAGCAACTTACCGATTTAAGTTTTTTTTTGATGCAAACTTGAAAATTTATAAAGCCAGCAACAATTAAAACAATGTCCGTCAAGGTGCTTACACGAAAGCCCTTCAAAATAATTAATTTCATGATAAAATGTTTTCGGAAAATGTAATTGTTCTTGAAAAAGCGTAGATATGTATTTTTTTCAATTAATTTAGAGGGAATAGATCTATTAACAGTAAAATCAGTTGATTGAATTTAATATTGATTAAGGATTAAATGGATAAAAATAACTAAAAAAAATGCAATGTCTGAACTTCAGCCAATTGATAAACCTCACACATATCGTTTGTTTTTTCGGCCTTGGTCCAAACCAAGACGTTTTTTATAATATCTGTTACTTCAGTCTTAATGAATTATATTTTGAATAATTATGTTTGCTTTACCGTCATACATTTGGGGTTGATCTATTTCTAATTGCTTAAAGAAGTACTTAAGTATCGTTAATTACATTTAACTTATATCCAATAACATTGATTTCGATAAGCATATAATGTTGCACTTAAAAACTACGGTATTTGAAATATGGAAGAAAAATATTTGTTTCGTACACTGTATACATATACAGTGGTGTCGAGATCAGACCAACAGCTCCCTTTATGTACAACCCCCAATAATGCCAACGGGTGATGTCATACTAAATTATACTGGGTGTAAATAAATGTTTAGAATTCATGTTTTATTGTATGCAAATGACAACGAGTGACAAGGTACAAAAAGAATACTGGAGAATGCAACAAAATATTTTAAAGCACTGTCCTATGATTAGTCTTAGAACGTGGGCCTCAAATTGCAACCTCTTAAAGGGGCTGTCCGACCCCCTCTCCTTTTTTACCCACCCGCTATGTTAAGCTCTATGAGGAAGATCGTCGTTTGTCCCACTGTCCGAACAGCCCTTTTATCTGTTTGGTAAACACCTCAACGTAAATATTCGACGTTTCTACCATTATGGTTTAGGCACCCTTCCAGACGACTGTCCATGTCTTGCAAATAATACATTTGCAAGCAGTAAACTCATGACGCATAGTAAGACTAATGGTATTGCTGTCTTACGAAATCCTCGTCCGTTAAGGCTTGATGTAGGGGGGTATGATAATGCCGGTAGTGATGCCCTTGTAAACTGGCACAAAAAGTACAATGGCGTAGTGCAACTCCTTGTTCCATCGCTCTACTATTAGCATGAATCGGCTTCAAAACGTGCTACGATGTCAAAATCTCTATCCTCATTACAGACTATACAGTCTCTTCTACGTTCACGATCTTGCACTACCGAAATCACGAAGGTGCTCGCCAATGTCGGAAAAGGTGCTTCGCACCGGGTATTGTCGGTGTGGAAAACGTTCGGCATAAAGCACTGCCTTTAGTTGAACGTTACTCCGACCCAAAATAAACATCCTGTCCAATTTGTCCTTGTTGGAATTGATTGGCATTTTGCTAGGAAACGAGACTAACTACTGTAATTCTACTACTTAGCTCCTACACTGAAGACCGTGTATATCAAAAGGGACCGGAAGTACCTCAAAGTTGAGTTTTCAAAGATTGCCAGATTGAGCAGGTCATGGGAATTAAAGTGATGAAGGTTCAACAAGTGACACCGCGGTATGTTTTTGATGCTCCAATGTCCTCACCCGATAGGTCCAAACAATTACCATCCTGGTTTTTCGGCTCTGCGTTGCGGTATTGCCGGTTCCATTAGAAATACAAGGTCTGTAGTGTTACAATTGTAACAATACTCCTGTTTAAAAGGCACACATACTGGACAACCCCCCCCCCCCCCCAAAAACTTTTCAATTTCGCGCCTTTCAATAGCTCTCTTTTCAATATGGGAAAAATGATTTTAAATGAAAATTTTTTAAGTGTAATAATTAAACAGGAAAATGGAGGCTGAGTGAAAGATAAGTGTAGTTTTAATTATAATTTGTTAGTTTAATTATAAGGTATCCATGAATTTACCAAAAACATTCGTGTTTTGGGTTAATTTCACATTAATTATACTTGACTAAGTTTAATTTAACGGTTTATCTAGTGTGGGTTTAGTTTATAATACAAGTTTCAATGAAATATTAACTTTAATTGCAATTACTCTAAAATATGTATGCTCTTTTGATGTATTTTAATGATGAATTAAATTAATTCGAAAGTGAAATAGGAAACATCTGTGGCAGTGCGAAAAACTTGTGTTGTTTTAATCTTAATTTGACCGCAGTTCGGGAGAGTCAATTAAGCTTAAAAGAATAATTTATTGGAATTTTTTACCCTAATTGGAACGTTTTGTGCAGTTTAATATTTTTGCCACAGTCATTATTTTACCCTAAACTTTTGAATTTCGCGCCAATTAATGTACTTTAAACATAGTTGAAATTAACTGAAGTGTGAAATAGAAAACATTGGGATTTAACTACGGCTTGGGTAGTTTTAATCTTAATTAAACAGTTTATTTAAAAGTTTTTTGAGCTTTTAATCCAAAAAATGAATATTTCTGGTTTAATTTCACGTTAATTATATTTAATTGATTTCTATTAATGTAATTTAAAGATAATTTAAATTAACTAAGTATGAGATAGAAAACATGGGGCTATACTAACAGCTTGTGCACTTTTAATCTTAATTATGTATTTTATATCAAAGTTACTCGAGTTCTCATCCAAATATGTATATTTCATGTTTAAATTCACGTTTATTATACTTAATTAAGTTCAAATTAATGAAGGATTGAGGTTTGGCAGTGTTGATTTAGCTTATAAAATGAGTTTCAAATCACCTGAATAGTAAAGTTTAGAAGAGTTTTTCATTCTTGCCATCACAATGTTTTAAATTTTTATCATACCACGTGCTAAATATGCGGTAACATAAAGATCATCTATAACATATGTTAATGAATGATGTGATTCTATAGTTTAGCAACTTTGGCTTCAATAACAGTAATTAAATTAAATACCTAAACAATTCATAGCAATTTAGACAAATAAACAAACGGCAATGTGAACTGTGGAGATAGCGAACAACGTAACCCTCCCTTGCAGACGTGGTTACGTTGGAAAAATCTGCGCTGATGTAAACATGGAAATTATTTGACTAATTAAATTAGATAACGACACTGTCCTCCTGGATTAATCAGCACCACTGTTACTTATATTTATGAATTAACAAAATCCACTGTTGGTAACAACTGCGCTAACGTAAACATCACGACTCTTTTAACTGCTGTAGGGAAAACATATTAAACTTTTTGTCATTTTACCAGTAGTGTTTTGAAGTTTTCGATATTTTCACAGGGTGAAAATCACTATCTTTATTTCCACACGTTAATAATTTGAATAGGTATGCCATTTTTTACATCAAATTGGAAGCGCACATGGTAAATACAGCATAAAAAACCTAGGGTTAACCCGGTTAGGCTATGTTTCTAGCATAAAAGAGAGCAGACTACAGGATTCAAAAACAAATGGGAGCTGGAAATCAGCCTTTTTAATAATCTTTAAAGAGGAAAGACACTATATGAGACTAAAATTACATGGAGTAACTAAAATAGGGGAATGGCAGCCCTCTGCCTTCGACTGTATTAAGCTCTATGGGGACATAACATGGAGTGCCATTAGTCTATACAACTTAAGCCTTGGCCGTAAAGAAGGTCGAAAAATTTACTTCAAAAGATATAAAAACCTCAATTAACTGTAATTATTTACCTGAATTAATTTTTTAGATGAAAATTCGACCTGATAACAAAGTATTTGTTCTTAAGGGTGTTATAGATAAATAGCAAATCCAAATAAAGGTGTTCAAGCTCGGATGAAATACCAAATTAATTAATTTTAGTTGCCTTACTGTCGTCTGCTATGAAATTAGGAATTTTCCACATAAAAGCAAACGTTTGAAATTTATCAACGTAACTTGTTAGCACGCAAAAACCTAGGCCGTTCTAGTTATCTATGAGAACGAAAATGGAGAAATAAGTTTAAACGCGCTAGGAGGTTAGGCTGACTTCTGACCCAAAAGTAATTTTTTGACGTACTATCTTAATTAGTTAAATTACAAAAATTTGAATTCATTAATTAAAAAACAAAACAGGTAAGTTTCTCATTTAAGAAATGCTTGTTAATTTAGAAGCATTCCGAAAACTAACTTCGCTATAGTTTTTCCGTATGGCCTGTCTCAATTTCCTTAAAAAACCGAAAATTTTTTAATACTTTTTCTATGGGACGCTAACCCTAAAAACTGTGAATTTTCCTTTAACATTACGGAAGGGTGTCAAGTCATATCTACAAGGGCCTACCGCCCTGTAGAATAGTAATTAATAATACCAATATTATATGCAAGCGAAAATATGCATGATATAAAGGAACTGAGGAAAATTTTATTTAAAGCTTGGCTATAAATGGGATTTCAGAACATTTTACGGTGTAGTAGATCCATAGCGATGCTTCTTATATATTTTACATGTTATTGTTTTTGTACGTATAACTAGTTTAGAAGTTCATTTCACTTAAAACTTTGATACCTGTTAGGCTTCTTTAATCATAACTCTCAAAATATCAAGTTACAATTAAGCAACGCATTTATGAGCTACTTTGAGACGCTGTCTGTACTACCAGTACATAGTGGCCTAGTTTTTCCGTGCTGACAACCGAAGCTGCAACAAATATATATCGAATAAGCTGCCTTCGAAGATAGGGAGTTGCCTACCCTCTAGTGTGAAAATAAATTTCTTCACTCTCATCCTTTATCCATGTATATCCCCTGAACTCGGTGACCCGGAATTTCAAGTAAAGCGCGGCATCTAGTGGGGTTTTACCGATTTAGATTTTAGAGAAGACAGATAATTAATTGGACAAAAACTTGACTTCAGCTAGAGCAAACCAAAAACCAAAAGTTAAAATTTTGTTTATTGACGTTTGTTACTTTCTATATCCAAGCTGTGGTATTTGAACAAATGGAGAGTAAAAAATAAAAGATAGGAAAATATTTAGCCTTGTTATGAAATGAAATAATTTATTAGGAGTCGACTGGGACTTGATATAATTTATCAGGACTCGACTGGGACTTGATATAATTTATCAGGACTCGACACTGGGCTTGAGACGTAGTTTTGAAGCTGACTTAAGGACTCGAGGACTCGATACCAGTTAAAAGACTGGATTCGAGATTCTATAAGAGCTTTTTTTAGGACTCAAGACTCGACTCGAAGCCCCAAAAAACTGGACTCGCACAGGCCTAAGTTTAAATATAGTCATTGAGTTTGAGTGGCGGTCTTATAATGCGACCACTGCGTGATTGACGGAGAAGTCTGGTAGGCAAATTAGATGAGGAGTTGCCGGACGGACTTCTTTTAGTACTAGGAACACTGGACGGCATGTGAGGATTTCCAGTTGTTGGCATTTGTGTTGCCTGAGGGTGGGGCTCATCCGGAGTCGGTCTAGAACTATGCGTTGTAGTGACTGACAACTGCACGGGTAAAACAGTAGCGAGAGGAGGGTTTGAGAGAGGTTCAGGTACAAGGGAGGAGGAATGTTCTTTGATAGCTCGACGGAGTACTATGCGATTTCATCTGTATTATTTACCCTCGATGTTCACAATGTATGATCTGTTTTGTACTTGACAAATAATCTTTCCTAATCTCCAAATGCTTTGTCTTAAAGTTGGATTGGGTGTTCTATTGTTGACGAAGTTTATTCAGTTGTGTAGTTAACTTCGTGACTACTTTTGGTCGTAACTGTTTGTTGGCAAATGACAAAGTTGAACGAAAACGACGAGACATGAGGCGTTGGGCCGGACTTGATCCAATACCTTCTGTTTGAGTATTTCTCCATCTAGTTAAGCCATGTGAGGGTGTTCCTTCGATTTTTTGTACTTCTTGAGCATTGTCTTCGCAATTTTCACAGCCGATTATTCATTGCCGTTTCCTTGAGCGCGAAAAAGCGATGAAGTTTCATGACCAAAACTCCAGAAGTCTGCAAATTCTTGAAATGTTCTTCCGTTGAATGGAGGGCCATTATCGGACATGACAACTTCGGGTATTCCAAAACTACTAATATGGCGCTTGCAACATTCGACGACTGTTTCTCTAGTGGTCTCAGGGAGTAGTGGATATCCACTTCCCAATAATACGAATAGGAATCCACCATTACCAAATATTTCTTTGAATTCGCAGAAAGAGTGAAGTGATCCAGTGATATCTTTTGCCATGGTAATGAGGCAAGTGGTACGGTCATAACAGGCTCTTTATTTTGTGCCGTGGCAAACTCGTTGCATATATGACACTGACCAATTGTGTGTTTAATTTGTTCCGTTATGCCTGGCCAGTATACTACTTCTCTTCCTTTGCTGAGGCAAGCTTTACAATGGTTATTTAATATCAGGGAACCAAATTCTCGTCTAGTTAAATGGGCAATGTACCTTCAAACTTTTGATTTTACAATTAAGCATAAGAAAGGAGTACAAAATGTTGAGGCTGACGCTTTATCGAGAGCTCCGATAAACGTCTTAAGCATAAACTTTAGTTCCTCTACTTCTAATCCTACTAGTATACAGGATCCAACTAGTAGTAGTACAAGTTCAAATTCTACCGATGAATTTGAACTTCAAATGATTTGGATTTGGGGTCGATTCATCCCCAAATGACACTAATCGGTATTCTGCAACTCCAAATCCCTTTTCATTTGGTTTAAACCCTATCCAAACATTTGGCAAGCCAATTGCCGGCCAAATCGTTATTTGGATATCTCTTTTCCCCATCACCCCGTTTGTGGCCGCCATTTTTTTAAGCGGAAACAATTTGAGACTGGGTTCTTTTTCGTGGTCATTTTCATATTTTGGAGGATTTGCTCATGGATGGATTTTAAATATAATATAAAGTAGGTTTCAAGCTTTAATATAAGCCTTATATCATAATTTTCCACCTTTTTATTGTCCCACAATCTATTTCTAATCTTGGCCCTTTCTTAAGGCGGTGAAATTGCGCTAAGCCTTGGCTTACCGTTAATCTTTGCCATTTAAATGTTTGCCTCTCGTTGCCCGTTACTTCGCTTTCTCTTATCGTCGTATTTTTAATGTTTAGACTTTGAAAGTAGTGCTTTGTTTTCTTAAATTTAACTTAATTGTATAAGATTTCAATATTATAATTGCGTTAAACGTCGTTATTTACGAATTCTAGGGACGCGCCTTGCATTTGAATTTCATTCCTTCGAAACTACCCCCTCCCCCGGAGAATTTTTCTTAATCTCCGTCTCGCTTCAGCCCCGAAAACAGCTGTAGTGAGAAATGTTATTTACTAAAAATGTACGCGGTCAGTGTCTTGTTTTTGCATTTTAATGCTTCTAATCATGGTGCGCGTCGAGGTTTACGAATCCAACGTGTGTTGCGAAATGAAAATCAAGGGTGGATACTATATGATCTATGCTTTAAAAGGAATTTGACCGCGAACGTCAAGCAAATCGGTATTAGGCCTTGCCAAAAGTTGACTGAGCTATAGTAAGCCTTCGTCAGATTTTCACATGTCAATGATATAAGAAATTGACCCTTGCCCTAGTAGCACACTCCTGTCGGTTAGGTGTGGGCAATCAACCGGGCGTGTTGGGATGCTGCTGGCGCTGGCATTGTGCTGGCAAATTATCGCGACCCATCATAAATGCAAATTTTGCCAGTACAAACCCGGCACATTCCCGGCAACTATATTTTTTATCCTTTTTTTTATAACCCGGGGCACTTATTATAGCCTGAAAATGTCTTATAGTTGCTAAAACAACTAATTGAAAGGATTACATAACTTTTAATTGAGTATAAATACGAAGATATCTTCAAATTTGGTTTATAGCTGGTGAACTGACAGGAATGATGTAGGCAACCCCCTACACACCCCAGCAATAAGCCGACTTACAGACCATATATGCATTTTGCCCGTACAGACCCGACAGATTCCCTGCATCTATATTTTTTTACCTTTTTTATATAACCCGGAACACTTTATAAAGCCTGAAAATATCATATAATTGATAAATTGACTAATTTGTAGGCTTCCATAATTTTTAAATTGTATAAATTTAAAGGTATCTTGAGTTTTGGTTTTTAGCTGGTATACAGACGGGAATGATGTTGGCAACCCCTTACATACCCCAGCAATAAGCCGACTTACAGATCAATTTTTACTTCGCTTCTGTGCTTAATTTCGTGCTGTTACTTCACAACGCTTTTAAATTAAGAACGACATACATAATTTTGTTGAAATGTAGATGAATATTAGGAATTAGGATAAATTAAGTTGGTCATCTGCTGGTATTGTGTTGGCAAACCAGCCGCGAGTGAGATGCATTTAATATTGTTTCGTCCCTCCCCGTTCATTTTGACTGCGCTGACGGAGGGGGTGGGTCTAGATGAATAAGCACCATGTAATTCTGTTTCATCCCCCTCCCCAGTGTAGTATTTTCAACTCCACGAAGTGTCGGCCACTTAAAAATATAACCAAAGTGATATTCAATTTTAAAATTATTTAGAGTATCTTAGTTTCAAAAATTATCGTATTTTATTTAAATTAGTAATTAAATGCTTCGTTTGCTCTTGTTCGTTTTTTAATTTTGGGTTACATTAAACTTTTATCACTTTTCACAAGAATGATTTTGAGTTAGTATCCGACACTTCAACAAAAATTTCTTTCAGAGAGAAAACTTTCCTTGACGTCATAAGTCGCGTGCACTCTCACCTAGAAAAACTACAGTCGACCAGGAGGGGGTGGCGTGTAACTTAAAAAGCACGAGGTGTCGGCCACTGAAAACTGTAACCAAAGTGATATTCAATTTTAAAATTATTTAGAGTATCTTAATTTCAATAATTATCGCATTTTATTGAAATTAGTACTTAAGTGCTTCGTTCGCTCTTGTTCGTTTTTAAATTTGGGTTATATTAAACTTTTACCACTTTTCACAAGAATGATTTCGAGTTAGTGTCCGACATTTTAACAAAAATTTCTTAGGTTTTCGCTCGGGGAGGTTTATAGCTTGGGACAGTGTTAGTCGACAGTAAAAAAACGGCAGTTTTTTCAATTGCCGCCTTCGCTTTTGCTGTCAAGATATCAGTGAACGAACCTTCGGAAATAAAAGAGAATAAACCTATACAAATCAAATAATTAGTGAAAATCATCATTTCTATTATTTTTATCGGATATTTTATTGCGGAATATTATTAGTTAGCGTTTTGGGCTTAGGCTAGTGTGAAAATCGTTTTTCTAAACATACTAGAACTACTTAAAACGTTCTTCTCGTTTAATTCCTATAATTAGGCCGATTTATATATAATTGATACTGACTTAAGCGAACTTTGAGGAAAGAAATCGATTAATCATATGTAAAATAACGATAATAATAAAAAGGTGGAAAAATATTATCGTGCGCTTTTAAAAACATTTCATTTGAATTCCCCAGCATAAAGTTAATTAGGTAAAATAAATTTCTTGTCAAATTACGTTAATTTAAAGCCGTAATTAAATCAAAGCTGAAAAATAAATTTGAAAAATATCATGCTTTAAAACGCATTGAAAGTGTACGATAGCAACAAGACGGAGATGTTTTGGAATTTGAGCAAAAACGTAGCGTTTTTCAAAGTTAGATTTTGTATATTTTTATTTTTGCAGACTGTAATTAGCTTCTTTGCTAAACATATTAAAGATAAATGGGATGATTTGGACCTCGAGATTCCGAATATGAAACAGCCTATTCTCTCACCTTAACCGTTAGTTAGTTATGAAGTTAAATGCGGGGCCCCTCCATCGGAATATTAGGCTTTTGTGTCTTTCCAACTTCAAATAAACGTTAAAACATTAATTAATTTAATTTTGTATAATATATTCTGAGGTATTACAGTTTTCTGTGTTCATTGAACCTACTCCGACGTTTTTACGAATAACGGTTGATTAGTTACTTAATTTAAACCTTGATTTACGAAGCGTATGACTGGTTATCTCGGTTCAAATTAAGTAACTAATCAACCGTAAAAACGTCCATCCAATGAACTAGGAGCACTGTAATACGTCAGAATATATTACACAAAATAAAATTAATTTATGTTTTAACGATTATTTGAAGTTGGAAAGACAAAAAATACTAAAATTCCGACGGGGGGTCCCGCATTTAATTTGATAACTAACTAACGGTTAAGGTGAAAGAATTGACAGTTACATATTCGGAATCTCGAGGTCCAAATTACCCCATTTATATTTAATATGTTAAGCAAAGAAGCTATTTAGAGCCTGCAAAAATAAGAATATACAAAATCAAACTTTGAAAAACGCTTAGTTTTAGCTCAAATTCCAAAACATCTCTGTCTTGTTGCTATCGTACACTTTCAATGCGTTTTAAAGCATGATATTTTTCAAATTTATTTTTCAGTTTTGATTTAATTACGGCTTTAAATTAACGTAATTTGACAAGTCATTTATTTTACCTAATTAATTTTATGGTGGGGAATCCAAAAATGATGTTTTTAAAAGCATACGAACATATTTTTCCACCAGTTTTAATTATCCTTAATTTACATATCAGAAATCGATTTCTTTCCTCAAATTACGCTAAAATCAGTAGAAGTTTTATTTAAATTAGTCTAATTATAGGAATTAAACGAGAAAAACGATTTAATCAGTTCTAGTATGTTTAGAAAAACGATTTTCACACTAGCCTAAGCCCAAAACGCTAACTAACAATATTCCGCAATAAAATATCCGATAAAAATAATAGAAATGATGATTTTCGCTAATTATTTGATTTGTATAGGTTTATTCTCTTTTATTTCCGAAGGTTCGTTCACTGATATCTTGACAGCAAAAGCGAAGGCGGCAATTGAAAAAACTGCCGTTTTTTTACTGTCGACTAACACTGTCCCAAGCTATAAACCTCCCCGAGCGAAAACCAAAGAAATTTTTGTTAAAATGTCGGACACTAACTCGAAATCATTCTTGTGAAAAGTGGTAAAAGTTTAATATAACCCAAATTTAAAAAACGAACAAGAGCGAACGAAGCACTTAAGTACTAATTTGAATAAAATGCGATAATTTTTGAAATTAAGATACTCTAAATAATTTTAAAATTGAATATCACTTTGGTTACAGTTTTCAGTGGCCGACACCTCGTGCTTTTTTAAGTTACATGCCACTCCCTCCTGGTCGACTGTAGTTTTTCTAGGTGAGAGTGCACGTGACTTATGACGTCAAGGAAAGTTTTAACCAAACGAGTAAGTTTTCTCTCTGGAGGAAACTTCCATAGCAACAATAGCAACAGGCGAAGCTTGACGCGTGTTTCGGCTTTCGGATGAAGAATTTTGAGCATCAAGTCTCGGCTCGTTCATTCGTGGTTTAAGTTTCTCCGCGCGCTGATAAGGGTCTTATTTGCGGCATTACGGTAGTGGACGGTTAGCCGTTATTTTAAATTTTTTAACGCTTCGTCTGGTCACGTGTGAAGTGGAACTGGAACTCGCCGGCCCTTTTCTCAACTGATCTTTAAAAGGTAAATATTAATTATATATAATGTTTAAGTGTCATTGCATTTACTCTGAATAAATAGTCACCATTTTTTTTATTTTAAAGGTACTGTGAGTCTGTGACTTAAAATAATAATAATAAAGGCTTACGATTTTACGAAAAAACTTCTGAAAGACAAGTGATTCAGCTGGTGAACATAAAATATATCATTCAAGGTAATTGATATTTAACGCATGTTTAATCGTCGGAGTGGATAAAAATAGTACGACATATAAGATAAGTCTTGATAATTTTTTTATATCTAACTTTTGATTTTATGTAAGCGCTGTTTTAGAACATGTGAATTTTAATTATTTAAAACATTCGGATAGTATTAGTTTAAAATTCTTAGCATATCAGAGCTTGTGGAATTAATATATTAAATTATTATTATTATGGAAAACACAATTGGTCTGAGCAAACGACAAATGAGAAGAAAAAGAGCCAGGTATCTAAAAAATGTAAACCATAGAGTATCAATTGAGCCCCAAGCTATATGTCAAGATAATTTTGAAAACACAGGTTTAGAAATCCATTTAAATGATGGCACAAAGATTGATAATAATAGACATACTGATATTCTTAGTGACGTAGCTAGTAACGAGGATATGGGTAATATATCTGCAATCTCTTCTAGTTCTGATGACAGCTGTGAAAGCTTTCCCAATAGTAATAATAATTCAAGTTCTGATTGTTCCGAGGATCAAGGTGCAGGTCTTGCACAAGATCTTAAACATTGGATAATAGAGCACAATGTTGACACAGTTAAAGTTAACAGTTTGCTTAAAATTCTTAGAGCCAATAATCATACAGAACTACCAAAAGATTGCAGAACACTTTTGAAAACTGTTAGACATACTACGGGGATTTCTAGAGTGACCAACGGGGAGTACTGGCATGTTGGGTTAAAAGTATTTTTGAGAAATTTCTTTGAAAAATATCAGGACTATCCAGAGGATATTTCATTTGCCATCAATATTGATGGCATCCCTTTATTTGAAAGCTCAACTATTACTTTTTGGCCAATTCTGGTGGGGGTTTATAGTTTTTCAAAGGGCATTGTTGGAGAAGTCTTTCCAGTAGGTGTTTTTTGCGGTGAGAGTAAACCTGGTTCCCTTGCTGAGTACCTAGATCCATTTATTCAAGAATTATCAGATCTCAGTCAAAATGGGTTTTTATACGGGTCAAGGACAATCAAATGCAATCTAGATGGACCATTTATTTTAGATACGCCAGCTAGGTCTTTTGTAAAAAATACAAAGGGTCACACTGGATATTATTCTTGCGACAAATGCACTATTCAAGGATATATGTTAGACCATAACATGGTTTTTTTGGAAAAGGATACGGACGACTCAGTATCGCTGCGCAGTAATACCACTTTCCGAAATCAAGAGAATGAAGAACACCATTTAAGAGGTGCTCGTTCTCCTCTCGAGATTCTAGACCTGGATTTAGTAGCCCAATTTCCATTAGATTATATGCATCTTGTATGTTTAGGGGTAGTCAAGAGGTTCCTAAGGTCTTGGGTTAAGAAAGGGAAGTTCATAGTCATACTAAGTAGTCGCCAAGTAACTCAGTTATAATCAAGGTTAAGCATATGTACCCGATATATTCCAAGTGAGTTTGCTAGGAAGCCTCGATCACTGAAACATGTAGATCGTTGGAAAGCAACTGAGTTTCGACAGTTTCTCCTATACACGGGTCCAATTGTTTGTAAGGGTATTTTGGCTAATGACGTAATGGACCACTTTAGGTTGCTTCAGTGTGCGATCTATATCTTAGCTTCGCCTTGTTTTTCTAGAACACTAGTTGATTATGCAGACGAGCTGCTTGAAACGTATGTTTCTTCCTGTCCTGATTTTTATGGTCAAAAATTTGTTAGTCTGAACGTTCATAGTTTAAAACATTTAGCTGCAGATGTGAAAAGATATGGACCATTAGATGCTTTTAGCGCATTTCCATTTGAAAATCATTTACAGTTTTTAAAGAAAAAATTGCGATCGCCTAATAAACCACTTCAGCAGTTGTGTAAACGTTTAAATGAGGGTCAGAAACTATTCGCTAAACAAACGAGAGATAGTGGTAATCTACTGAAACAGCAATTTAAAGACAACAGTCCCAATATACCAAAGAATGCTCAGTCTTTTAAAAAATTACAGACCCCCAACTTTATTTTAACTACTCGATCTGGTGATAATTGTGTTAAATTAACCACTGGTGAAATAATAAAGATAAAGCATATCTATCGGACAGAAGGAAAGAAAATTATGTTAGCAGGAAGTTTATGTAAATATTACGATAACATTTTTACGTATCCTCTACCTTCGTCAGCCCTGGGCATGTTTGTTGCCAGAATCTCAAAATCTGTTAATCAAAAATGCTTCCTTAGTTCTAACGACAACAATTCACTGGTCACGATTATTCCAATTCTTCACTATGCATAGTTTTCACGGATTAAGAGTAGCAACTCAGATTGAATCTGAAAGATAGAACAGCTTTTCTTTAGTCCGTTTAGAAAAAACGACTACTAAAATATCAGGCTATCATTTTCACATTAAAGCAAATCGCGCATCCAATGAATCTCCTACAAGGTAACTTTCCTCCTGATTTCCAGGCTTAGCTTGGCGAGGCTAGTGGGCGAGATTTATAAGTGCACTCATAAATTCCGCCCACAAATTCCATCTGCCTTCGACAATTAAGTCAAAACTTGAGTACATGAGGATACTCACCTTGTAGGGGATCCACTTTGGACCCACTCTTTGCTTTAGAGTTATTTTTTTAAAGAAATAAATGCTAAAACGGGAGATAACAAATGAGACGTCATTAACCATTTACTTTCTTTATTGGAGGATTCTAGAAAAACCAATAGGATTTGGTTTTCCTTTGTTTTTTAGTTTCTATACTTTAGGCCAGATCGATGTATGTAATATTCAGCTTTGCCGAAGGAACAGTTGAGGCTGTACCATTGTCTTGGTGCCCGAATGAGAAATCCTGCTTCTGGCCCCCAGGCAGGTTGAACCACGACACTGTTAAGCTGATCACATCTTCAGCAAAACCTAGTTCAGACTGAAGTTTGTACGAGGGGAAAATAATCTACAAGACCAGTACGTTACTAAATATTTAAAAACATATTCGGTTTGTCAACATAAATAAACAAAATTTCCGCAGATTCATATAGTCAAGCGAGGGAGAAGCTGAGGAAATCGGAGGTGACCTCCGACTTAGCCAGTGAAGCAGAATGTGGGCGAGGCAAGAGACGAAGGTTAAAAAGCTATCCTCCGTAGACGTTTTGAATAAATCTTATTCAGAAGATGAAGAATTAAACCTTTCTGCAAAGAAAACGCAAACAATCAAAGGACGAAAATCTATCGTCTTGCCAAAGGCTCCTCCAATCCCATTGAAAAATAGTAAGTTAACAAAAAAATGCGAATACCCCAAAAGTTTAGTATCCCAAATGGGTAGGATTTTATGAAAAAACTTTTAATTTTAATGTTTTAGTTGAAATGGCAAAGTCGTTAAAGAACGATATGAGAAGAACAGAAAAAAAACAAACTAGCCCCTCATGATAAAAGTACGTTATATTTCTGATTTATAACCCAATTACAATTTTGTTTTTTGAATAAAGTGAGGAAGGATCAAATTAGGAATTCCTCTACAAGTCATTATCTAAAAGTCTTCAAGAGCAAGGGTTCTATATCTTCAAAACTTGGGAATGAAGGTGGTCATTGTACCACTAAAGCCATTGATGGAAATATTTTTACTAGTTCTTATTCTTGTGGTGATTCTTCCACCGACTCCCGTGACAAATGTGGTACTATTGCTAAAACCAATGACAAAGGTAATTACTCCATAAAATATTTTTTGAAGTTGATACTAATGTTAAATATTGAACGTGACTCTTCATTCAAAGACTGTGATGATCCAGCCTCTTCAACTAAACACTGTAATGAACGTGGATCGTCCACCAAAGAATGTGATGAACATGACCCACCAACCAATAACTGCCATGAACGTGACTCGCCAAACAAAGACTTTGATGAACGTGACTCGCCTAACAAAGAATGTGATGAACGTGATCCTCAAACCAAAGACTATGATGAACGTGATCCTCAAACCAAAGACTATGATGAACGTGATCCTCAAACGAAAGACTATGATGAACGTGATCCTCAAACGAAAGACTGTGATGAACGTGATCCTCAAATGAAAGACTGTGATGAACATGATCCTCAAATGAAAGACTGTGATGAATGTGATCCTCAAACGAAAGACTGTGATGAATGTGATATTCAAAACCAAAGAATGTGATGAACGTGATCCTCCAACCAAAGACTGTCATAAAGGAAATCCTCAAACCAAAGACTGTGATGAACTTGAGCCTCCAACCAAAGACTGTGATGATTATTCCTCTCAAACCAAAGACTTTGATGAACGTGACGCTCCAACCAACGACTGTGATGAACGAGACGCTTCAACCAAAGTCTCCAAAAAACATGTCTCTTCAATTAAAGTCAGAGTCTCTGAAAAACGTGACTCTTCAATTAAAGTCAGAGTCTCTGAAAAACGTGACTCTTCAACCAAAGCCTGTGATGATAGTTATTTTTCCAACAAATTAGACTCTAAACATGGTGATGTACGCAATTTCCTTGCAGAACATTCTGATGAATTTGTAGAAGAAATTGAGTCTTCAGATGAAAGTGCCTCTGGATCTTTTCCTTCTGATAAAACACTTGCAACACGAAAGTCCCCTGGAACAACCAACTTTGAACGCGTTTCTCTCGAAACAACCCGCGCTAGCTCCATTTCATCTAAGCGAAGAAAACTATTTGAGCCTTCGCCGTCAAAATCCAAAATACGTCCTAAAACTCTAAAAACTATCTCGCATAAAAAACAAATCAGAAGTGGTAAAAGTTTCAAAAATGCATCGCCGACAAAGCTTCCAAGGGGTTTAAGTAGCTTTAAAGCCCGTTCACCATTAAAGAAACCGCACAAGCAAAAGCCTAAAATCATTTTCGCCGCTAAAACAGAAAAGGGATCTCGAATGTGAAGAAATTTTTCCATTAAACTATGAAAAGGATTCCAGAAATAAAGATTTGTCGTCAAAGAACGATAAACCCAAGAAAAATCTGCCCATTTCGCAATCACTTCAAGAGTGGAATTCGCCTCTAACCAGCCTTAATTCTGGAACGCCACGACGAAATATAAACACTGCGCTTTCAGATGTGTTTGTCAACACATGCTATTCAGCCAATGATTTAGGTAATATAATCTGTAATTTCGATTCGCCATCAAGCCTAATGACTTTGCTTTTAGCGTCAACATCAGAACCAGTGGCTAATAGAAATGCGTATCATAGAAATCCTGATAATTTAAAAGGTATAGTTTTTTACACTGTAAAAAATAATGTTCTTAAAATGGTGTAAATATGGTTTGATGTGCCTATTCTGGTCTTGCCATGTAACATAAAGTATTCAAAAGGGTTTTGAACTTTATTCAGTTTAGCAAATGGTTTAGAGTAAACCATTAAATGGTTTAATATAAAACCATGTCTAAAATTCTTTTACTGTAAACCAATAGGCAGACTATAATGGACAGATATTGAACCATTGTCAAAATGGTATAAATTATTCGAACGACGCTCCCCTGGTGGTCAGATATAGCTAATTAATGTTTATATTTAAATATTAATATTTCTTTTTCAATAATACAAAATTCTAAACATTGGCATTAAATAATCTCAAGCAGTAAGATAGTAGAAATTTGAAAAATTTATTTATTAAAAATTATCAGTTGTATATAACTTAACATAAATTTAGTAGGTGGCGCTATGTCTTACTTTCTGATATGGAAATTTTACCTTCATTCATATTAAGCGCCACTAGTAGCAGGTCTGGAAACTACTCCCATAGAGACTGGGTAGTTTACGAAGGTTAGCAGAATCGCCGTCAGTTTGCGCGGCGCTCCCGGTCTCTCTGGGAGTAGTTTTCAGACCCTACGTAAGTGGTGCTGAATAGGAATAAGGCTAATTAAGCTAAGGTAATGGTATTAAATAGTGTCAGATGAAAGGTTTTTTTTTTTAATTTTTAAAATTTTATTTTTTATTTGACTCTAACAACTAGTGTATTAAGTTATCATTTCTATGGGAGTAGTATCCAGACCCTCCGCTAGTGGCGCGGAATAGGAATAAGGTCTATTATGATAATTTACAATAATTTTTACTTTGTACCATAATTTGATAGCGCACTATTTGGTACGCCAATTTACCATAGTTTTGCAAGTCTGTACCATAATAATGAAATATAATAACATAAAAGAAACTAGCGATAAAATTTACCTTCGCTGTGGTTTGATATGAAGTATGGTGCCCCATGCGATCTCCCCATAAAGCCTAATAGAGTGCTGTCAGAAGCGCCGGTGTGACGTCACCCATGCTGTTTTCCCATAAAGAAAAAACGGTAACCGTCATGGTCGCCCATTGCTAAAGGCAGACTCGTGACGTTTAACCTTGGATCTGACGTCACAATTGACAGCACTCTATACAATCTATGGCAGGGAGATGCCATACAGGCTATAAAAATTGGGCGACGGGTCAAAAAACGTTTTTAATAATTATAGAGACATTTTGGTAAATTGCATTTAATTAATTTTAATAATTTCGAAAGAAGCAAATATTAACACAGAAGAAATTTTGTAACATTTTACTCCCCTCTATATTCTGAAAGCTACTGCTAATATACAGTATATTTACTTCGAAATGATTTACATCTGGCGAAATCTAACATTACTTAAATGCCTATATGCATGTAGATAAAAGCATTTACAAATCTATAGAGAGCACAATTTCGTCAGGGAGGGAAAGCATAGAGTGTGAGACGTAACTTAAAGTAGATATGTGTCATCAAAATATTATTGACTTAAAAACTAGTAAACAATAGTAAACAACATAATGGGAAGTAATTTTTCCGCTGCTAAACAGCTAAGGTATTTTATGAATTTCTGAAAAGTGAATTTACAGATTACAATTTTTAAAGATTGGAAAATAACTAGAAAAACTGGAGGGCATTTACTATCTATTAGGCCAAAAAAATGTAGGTTGTGTTTCTACTTTAATACGTCTACAGCATTTGTAGGCGGGACACTAAAATTCCCTTATTAGGGGGGATAACACCGAAATAAGACGTTGCAAAGTATGGATTCATCCACAAAGCCTCCTTTTGGACACTATTGAATCGCGTAGCTTACAAACTTTGATTTAAACGGAATGTAGTGTTTGCTATTAATTTGGTATTTATCGAGCAATTCGTGTTCGGTTTGCTCATCGGGAATTAAAACCACCCATTCATCAGGCCTTTCTTCAACTTCATATGCATGAAGATGTTTGCAAAATTCTTTCACTTTGAAAACTATTCCGCACAGGCGTAAGTACGTATTCAGACAAAAAATATACTTAATTTGAACTAAGCTAGTGACTTCATTTTCATTCGTTTCGTGCTTAATAAAACAACTAGTCAAAAACATCATGTTGTCGTAAGTGGCTCGTTTAACAGAATAAATTCTATCGGGGTAATCTGGTTCTAACAAAGCTTGAAGTTTTAATGGAAGACTGTTTTTCAAAATTAATTGCCCTGCCGAGGTATTTTGAAGACTGTACTGCCTTTCTGATAATAAATTATAACACTGATAATACTGATGTCTTGTTGCCATCGTTTTCGTGATATTTTTGAAGTTGTTCGAGGCTACGGCCACTTTCTTAAAAAAACTGTGTTTGGCTTCAAACCGTATTGACGATATGGCTCTCAGTGGTCCGTAGTTAAGAAAGGCTTGGGGGTAGTGTACCAAATAATGAAATTTGGGGGTTATAACGGAAACCCCCCAAAGTTCAATAGCGGATTTGAGGAATGCATCTACGAGGTTTTGAAACGTTTCTATAAAGGACGCATGCAAGTGATGCGCGTAAACAAGGTCTACAATTTCTCTTAGTTTCAAATAACAGACCCATATTTTGTCATCATTATCTGGCAAAGAAGGGAAACAAATGAATGGTAGTAACCTAAATAAACAAAAGATCTCACTAGCCGACCCTTTAATGTTGCTGTTTCCTAAAATCGAATTTCTTATTTGGGGTTCAGGGTGATTTGTTTCTGTTCTCCCGTATCTAAACGACGTTAGTTTTTCATTAAACATTTCAAAGCTTAAAGTCTTGGTTGTGATCATATGTTGAATAGTTAATTTTAAAACTGATAAAATAACTCCTTCGTTTATATCATGCATAGCGTCTGGCGGTAATTGCTTTGTTATATCAAAACCTTTTATTTCCATCAGCGGACTCCTTATGTTAACACCATAATTTCTGCGCATACTTGGATCTAAATTTATTCCTTGCAAGTGGTAATTGTGAAGTGGTAATGTTCGAGACCGAGACTGACTCTCTTTTGTTATATTAGCAATATCACTTTGATGTACCATACAAAACCGGCAAATTCGGCCAGAATTAAAATTGGTAGTAAAGCCTCCTAATTTATGAAGTCCTAGATTATCCCCTGAAAATATGGAAGCATTCACAATAAGACGTATTCCCAGTTTTTCAATAATTATACCTTGAGATAAAATTTTCAAATCGTGAATTAGCGGCTTCATAACCTCTTGGAAACCGTATTTATCAACATCAATTGATTTCGCTAAAAAAACTAATTGAATATCACTAAGCTGTGACCTGTACTTTCCATCAAGGTTTAATATAGAGAAATAGCAGCCAAGGATTTTATGTTTTCCCCTTTTTGAGCCCAAAGGATCAACAGACTCGTAATCATCATGGTATATTTGAACATGAACAATAATAGTTTCATATCTATCGCAATATTTAGTTGAATTTTCAATCACGTTTTTTGAAATTTCACCTTGCAAAAAATGGCCAATGCAATCATTGGGTATTTTTCTTAAGCTCACATGTTTGTTTAACATTTCGCCTGAAGAATAGAGTGCTTCAATGGTTTTAATTATGGGAACATAGTGGAAAACTCTAACAACACCAGAGTGTAATGACTGAGAAAATGTATATTGAATGGGACTAATCATACTAAACTGATTTTTGCATGCGACTGATATCTTGTAAGTTGAATTCAAGCTTTCAAAAGCTTCCTTGACTTCAACGCTTTTAGAAAATATTTCGTTTTCGTTGAAGTCTATTCCTTTGGACTTTAAAATAAGGACAATATCTTCTTTGTTTTTTGCGAGTAATTGTTCACAATAATCTAGGATGTCATTAGCTAGAGATTGTACGACGCCTTGAGGTAAATGATGTTTCTCCCGATATTTTAAAATTATCTTTAGAAGAGTTTCACGTATTTCTGGTGGTTTAAAACAGTTTTCACGTCGGCTTTGAAAATCCTCGTTTTCTGTTAATACGTCGGAAACTATGTTTAAATCCTCGTTTGTCACGCTTCTCTCATTCTCAACCGTTGCTGATTCATTGTTCAACAACTCTTTGTGTTTGTATTTCACATGTCGACGATATGTTGACATGTTATTAAATGACCTACCGCAACCACTTAAACCGCACACAACGGTGAAATTGGGGTCGTGGCCATGCTTGTTTTGCATGTGAGTCAAAAGTAAACTAAGTTTTTTCGCGAAAAAGGTGCATCTTACGCAACTATAAAATTGCGCATTCATTGCTTAACTTTAGGCTAGTGGCGCTAGGCGACAGTTGTTGCGAATCAAATTAGGTAACTTATTTTTAAGTTCGTTCTCCGGGAGGTCAACATGATTTTTCGCAATTTTTTTTTTCCTGGAACTTGCATATGGCAAAATTAATTTGCAAACTGGAACTTCAGATACTAAATTTCAGTGACTCCAAGACATTCTAAAAAGTTTTAAAGTATCCACATTTTTCGCGCGATGTTGAAGTGAAACGATTCACGGAAATTTATTCTTTTTGCAATATAAATGTTGGGATTTCTTAGAACTGTTTAACATTACTCCTATTTCTTGTAAAAATCAATAACTGTACAGCCGAATCTGGTCAAACATAAAACTAGGTAAAACTTCTAGAGTCCTACCCCAAAAACCAGTCTTTTCAAGGTTAAACAGTAAAATCTTTGTCGCATTGTGGGGTCAAGCCCCTCTTAAACGAAATAAAGAAAAGAGTAAGAAATTGAGCAGCGAGGCTAGCGTCGCGAGAGAGAGAGAGAGAGAGAGAGAGAGAGAGAGAGAGAGAGAGGACGCGAAGGTGATTGCAGGCCAGATTCGGTGAATTTCTTCCATACCCATTGAATAGAGTAATGTCAGTTCTACGTTCGTATGCAAACCTCATACCCTTCTATCTCTTAGCTCAGTGTCATCCCCCTACCAGGCGCGTACAGTATCCCCTCTTACAAAAGCGCGCCCAGAGGGATACACCGTCTACTCCCCTCTCTACCGACACTACTCTATAAAACTCAAATTTTCTAATTAAACAGTCTTAAATTAAAAAAGTATATGAACCAGAGTCACAGAGTCAGAGTAAAATAACCCGAATTATTTTAATAAAAAATGAGATGAACATAAGTGAACGCAAGACTTTTATGAGATCGACATAAATCATGGCTGATGAGCGAGGGCAAAGCCTAATTATCTCATTATCGCATTGAAAACTTTGATGTTCAAATAGCCAAATATCGAGATAGTCTTCCCCATCAGATTGTGACGTCATCAGGTTGTTGTCAAATTCCACCCTCTCGATAGTTAAAAACTCATTCTGTGGGGAGGCTCAATAACAGGCTTCTTGCTCGCTTCTTAGTTTTGAAAAATTTAAACGTGTTATACTAATACATATTCTGAATGAAGTGTATTTGTTCTTTCTGATAGACATGAAATTAATTCACTTAAAAGAAAAAAATTGGGACACCCTATCCCTTTATACTGTTGAGAGTGTAAACATTTTTATTTTGTTAATTGCTACACCAGAAGATAGCCTTCTCCTGAGCACGAAAATATGCAACGACTTTTGAGAGCTAATTAAAATCGGAGGTACGCCTACCGACTGATAAATAGGCTTCCTAACGAATGATGATTATTTTTAACTTTTTAAAAGTGGGCATGATTTAAGTTGGATCCAGAGATGTTCCCTCTCTCACTAACTCTTTTTTTAAATAATAATAATATCTAAGCTTTCCCACACTTTCACCCGGTGCCCCTATTTTTTTTTTTTTTTTTGAGAACTAAGGGACCCCACTCTGGTAGGTATTTCAGAACCCATGCACTCTAAAAGGAGAGGCAAGAGAAATTTTGCTATGACGTATGTCTCTTGGTATTCTAGAGACCTACATGACAGCGTATAAAATTTTCCTCCCCTCTTTCACTCTCGACGATATCTATACAAATTTTCAAGGTATGAGAGAAAAACATATTCAACATTAGAATAGAAACTTCTACATTCTTAAACAAGCCAAAAATAAAAATGATATTCAATAGCTGAAGTTTTAAAAAAATCTCCAAATTGCTAAAAATGTTCAGACTACTTTTACAATTTTAATTTTGATGCTGAATTTAAATAACTTCTTCAACATCTCAAGGTTGAGTTCCCCCTCGCCCTTATTTTGTCTTCTACACAAGAATCATGGAAAATAAACACTAAATGAATGTAATTTAAACCTGCGCAATGTGGCTGGCTGATAGCTCATTTCCGGCCAGTAGACGTATGCTCTAACAGGAAACGGATTTTCTACTTTGAAACGTTTTGAACAGTGGAAGGCAGATCCTTCCATTCCTTAGGTGTTTATTTTCTTTGCAAGAGTCACGTGGGCAAAGAGTTAAGGCGCTCCTATAGAGTGCTGTCAGTTGTGACGTCAGATCCAAGGTTAAACGTCACGAGTCTGCCTTTAGCAATGGGCGGCCATGACAGTTACCGTTTCTTCTTTATGGGAAAACCGCATGGGTGACGTCACACCGGCGCTTCTGACAGCACTCTATTACATGCCCACATTAAAGAGACATATGAACACGATCTATGTGATATTAAAAGCACATAAGCGTAAGCAACTAAACTGAAAAATATTGACTAGCATCTTTTGCAAACGGAAAACGTTAAAGCATTGAAAAAAATTTGTCACACTTAAAAAAGGAAAACAAATTTCTATGTCGACGCACATAACCTTTAATTAGTAATAAATCGGTGGAAGCTTAGCTCAGTGCTGTACTGGGGATATATTAAAAATATTCTAGCATGATGAAGGCTATTTTGATAATTTGAATTCATATTAATTTCCTTTTCAACACAAGCGTTTAAAAAATCTATAGACCGCCAGTTATTTTTTAAAATCGGAAAAATAAAGTGGACTTCTACTATTATATTCACAACCCAACACTTTGTATGGAACAACTTGTCTCCTTCCGCGCTCTTCTCTCTCAAACCTTTCCTCATTGGCTACCAGCCTACCACTTACTTCCATTTGCTTCGCCCGCTTATAAAAAATTTCTTTCGCGCCAAAAATCTGGTTTAGTTCACAAATTCGCCGCTGCGTTTCGCATATACCCATGTCTCTTCAGTGCTAGGAGACAGTGCGATGTTATACCGTCCAGTAATTCTAGGGAGCTGTAAATATGATCCACTTCTGGTAACGGCTATTCGATGATTTGTAGTTCGTAGTTTCGTACCGCGATTTCAGTTCGACACATCGCTCGGAAATCGGGAGATTCGGGACTTAAAAGAGTTTGACTAAGTAGGAATATTTGGAAGAAAAAATGTCCATTTTAATACTTTTGTGTTGCGGTAAAAGAAGAAGGAAGTTATCTTTGAATAATCCGTCATACTCGACGTTTATTGAAACTTTAAAAAACGACGAGAGCTGCAAGGACTTCGTTGGACCCAACGTAATTTATCAGGTAACTAATATTTCTTTTATTATGAATTATAAAGTATCTTTTTGTTTAAAAACATACTTGAGTAACTTACTCAACTAAAGTCTCTTTGACCATTAGAAAGGGCCAAAAAAAACTTTCAAATTGTACAAGTTCATTGCTTTTCGAACCCTTTCTTATAGTGGAAAAGAGACTAAACGTTTTTTACCTTGGTTCGAATTTCTTCTAATTGTTTAGACAAGAAAAATTGGCGCGAAAATTGGGCCTAAACCCTCTATTCAGCCATGCTTCAGCCTAAGAGAGAAAGGGGGCTAGCTCCGACGGGAGATTCTTAAACGCACACCTAGTTACACCTTAGTTACGCGCATCACGTGACCACGCAAATCCCAATTCAAAAAATAGCGGGTTCTTCATGCTAGCTTAAGTCTTAGAGCGCGGAGCTGTATTGTAGAAGGAGTAGAGACTCGTAGCTTCCCCTCTACTAAAAAAAGCTAGACCTTATTTGTCCATAAAAAGGGGGTATGAATTTTGACCCTCCCTCCAAACCTAGGCGAGCAAATGTAAACAATAAAGATGGCCGCGAGCTACGAACGTTCAGGAGGGTTAAGCCTCGGTCTTTTGTGTATCGACGGGAGTTTCTCAAGCGTTTGCAAATCTTATTTAAATTTTTATTTTTACTATTATTTCTATTATTTCTATTTATATTAACTATCATATGGAAAATATTCAAAGAATTAAGCCGGGAAAGAAGAAAACGACGCCTTCTTTAAAACACGTGACTTCAGAGATTGTTTACATTGGCTCGTATGCGCGAAAATGAAGCGCGGAACACCAGTACGCTATTGTCTAGGCCCTAGTGGCCGAGTCTCTACTCCTTCTACAATATAGCTCCGTGCTTAGAGGCAACGCCGCCTGCACATGCAATGATATTTTTTAATTTTATCAGTTGTTAACTCTGCCCCCCCCCAAAGGCGTTTATCCGTCTTACGGTAGGCGGTAGGCGGCAACGTTAAGAGTTAGGGGGTACTAGTCAGTGACTAGTAGTCACCATCAATAGGCACTGCCTAAGTTTAAATTGACTAGTAATCGTCCTTATCAGGAACGTTTACCACTCATTCACTAGGTTGTTCGTTTATTTTTTTTAAAGGTTTATGACGAACAGTTTCGGAAGAACATTGATATAGATACGACAACAGAATTTCATGACCTGATGGAAATCGTAGTTGTTCATGACGTTAGTTTTGAATATATAGGTTTAGCGTAACTAGAACTTAAATTAAATTTAAATACTATAGAACATTGAAGATACACCACCAGCAAAAAAACACCGTTTGGAAAATGATGAAATTACAATAAATGTGAGATTTAAATGCTCTTTTTAAAGACTAATTTGCTATAAAAAATATATTTACCTGTATTTCAATCTAGAAAGTGGTACCTGCTGTCATCTCCGAAGAAATAGAGCCTCCTACAGTATCATGGTATCCAGCCATCCGATTTATAATGAAACCATTCCCCTACCACACCTCCTTTCTCCCTTAGCTAGTATAAATGACCTAGCTATATTTAAGATTCAATTGTTTGATAATAGGATTGTTCAAGACGAAAGAAGAGCTGTTGGTTTTGGTTCAAGGACTGACTTTACATTAAATTATACCTTGCCTGAAATACCCATGATATACCAAAATCCAAAACTATACAACGGAATTGAATCCTCTGGAAAAATAGCTCTAAACAAAGAACTTGTTAACGTGTTGTTCAATGATATTTTGAAAAGATATTCCCTGTATGTATAATATTACTATGAGTTTAGCATTGAGTTATGAGATAATAATTCTAAGTTATTTACTAGGTATCCATCTTCACACATGCACGTAGCCAAAAAACTAGTTCAAACCTACCCACACTTAAGACAACAGCCAGGGGAAGGTTTTGTAAGAATATGTTTATTTCATTTAAAGGGGGAATGAAGCCAAACCAAAGTGGTTTTTATATAGTTTCACCAGGAAGGGATGTATTTACATTGAGGAAAGGAATAAATTGACAGCATTTTAAGCTTTATCTCCAGTCCACCTGAGATTATCTCGGCCTCTTAAATTCATTTAGCATCTCTTTTGGTTCTTTTAAACTCGTTTCAGCGTGATGCGAATAATGAAAACACACCACAAAATAGTCCCTGCTACGTTTTACATTCCCCTATCTAGATTGAAAGAGCGAACTGGGCTATCGTGCTCGTGGACCTAGGGAATTTACACATTCCATCTGAATAAAAATTTATCTCTTCCTGGTTCAACTTTGCCTTATTCCAAAGTTCCTATCTGCAATTTAGCTATCTCAATTGCTGGATCTTTTATTTAAATTTTCTAAGATAGCTTTTACTTATATACTAATACATCCTCTCATTGAAAGGAAAAGTGGTATCATCAACTCAGAACAAAATTCAAGAACTTTAGGTTCGGTTTGAATGAAGTTGACACAGTGAAAGCAGCCAAATTGAAGTACGGCAAATCATCTTATAAAAATCAAGGTTCTAAACTTAGATCCTCAAACTTGATTTGTTCAACAAATCTTGATGAAGACTCAAGCGAACCACCTGTGGAATGTTTTTCTTCCCTTCTAAGTGGTACCACTAGTATTTCCAGGTCTCTAGAGACCATAACCATTGACAGTAACCTAGAGACGATTGCAACTGAGAGTAATTTAGAGGCGACTACAACTGAGAGTAATTTAGAGGCGACTACAACTGAGAGTAATTTAGAGGCGACTACAACTGAGAGTAATTTAGAGGCGACTACAACTGAGAGTAATTTAGAGGCGACTACAACTGAGAGTAATTTAGAGGCGACTAAAACTGACAGAAATTTAGAGGCGACTACAACTGCTGACCATACTTCGAATGGTGGTTCTCATAAGTCGACTGCCACTCTCAGATCTACGACGCCGACGGCCACTCTCAGATCTACGACGCCGACGGCCACTCTCAGATCTACGACGCCGACGGCCACTCTCAGATCTACGACGCCGACGGCCACTCTCAGATCTACGACGACGACGGCCACTCTCAGATCTACGACGCCGACGGTCCCTCTCAGATCTACGACGACAACGGCCGCTCTCAGATCTAAGACGCCAACTGCCACTCTCAGATCTCCGACGCCGACTGCCACTCTCCGATCTCAAGAACCAATTCAAATCGAAAATTGTGTTCAAAATGGGACTACTATGCGATTGGAATGCAGCATCGACAATGGATCAGAAACGCTTGTCCAAAAGTCAGATGAAGTTGGACCAAAACTCATTAGAAGCTCACTTCAAAAATCTCTTTCAAAAAAGAACTGCAAAACTAAAACATTTAACCGTTCATTTACTCAAGTAAAAGCTAATGATGAGTTTGAGGATGAATCGAGTGTCAATACCAACAAAAAATATATGCAAGAAGCAATGTTAAAAAAGCAACCAAATTGGCAAGTGATAGACATCAAGATGGACAGAACGTTTTCTGATCGGCAAAAGCAAATAGTTCACAAGAGAGTAGAATCGTACAAAATTTCAGAACAGTATCCTGCTCTTAAAAACATAAGACAGGTAACTGATTTAATTATCTAACAGCTATGAGTTTTATTAAGTTTTTGTTATTTTTAGATTTACATTGAATTTAAAAGAATCACTGGTATAAATTTGGAGGAAAAAATAGACACCGCTCTAAAATCCCACGCATCAAAAATTTGGAGCATGAATCTGAAAGCTTCGGTTGAACTGCGTGCACAAATAATGGAGCTAGTTCTAAACGTACCAGATCATGAAGCTCAAATGGGTATGAAAAAAAGAAAATAGCGAACAAATGAGTTTCGAGCAGAGTATGGCAAAATTTCCAAGCAATCTCTGGCCCTTTATTTATTATATCAAGTCGAGTTCACTCTGGTTAAAACATTAGAACAGCGACTTTGGGAAGCATCTCTACCCTCAAAACCGAAACATTGGAGCTAGTTGGAAGTAGCACGATATTTTGAATCTCACATCACTCTGCTAGCTCATTAAGTCGTGTTGCATGCCTTAGAAAAATTTATAATCAATCTTTGACATTTTTAATGTATTTAATTTATCTATTTCATAGACCTTAAAAAGGCGTACACCATACTACTGATTCCAGGGCTCTTTAACGAAAGTCACAGAAGTTTTTTCTGCGCAAATTCTGACACAGTTAGGCTTCTATTTGGCCCCGTCATAGTCTATTCCGGACCAGATTGGTTTACCAATGAAGAATATGAGATATTTGTAGACGGGAAAAAACTTCTAGAAGTTGATGGCTTTTACACAGCCGCAAAAATACTGTTCGCGGTTTATTTTGTTTTTAACATAGAATACAATTGCAATATCGAAAAGTCCCTAAAATTTATAGAAACTTTCTTTCTGGGAATGAAGAATCCCAAATGTGGTTCTGCTGTGGGCAAAGTAATTAAAAAATTCATTTAATTTTCACGTAAGAAATAATTCGAAAAAAATATTACTGCACTTAGTTTTCTTGTCTTCTATGACTCGAGCGAAAATACTTTGTTCCTTGTATTTAAAAAAAATCTTCAAATTAATCGAAAAATAGTAAAACTTATTTCTTTGTCTAAAGCATGTAATATAATATGTGCTTAATCAGATGATTAACATACAAGGACCAAAATTTTCTTTTTCTTTCTAATGAAATGTTTTATGTTCGGTTTTTGTCATTTATGACTTATTTTCTCAGTTAGAAAAACCATTTTATTATATTGCTTTTCGAAATACTTTAATATTATTATTTGATTTTAAAAAGAAAATTAATTTTGGGCTTCACTCTTAAATTGAAAATGAGCCCTGAAATCCATCCTCTCTTTATGATAAAATGTAGTTTACTACATTCAAAATTTAAAAGAAAATATATAAGTTCAGGAATATTAAAGTTTAATGTCGCTCTTAATTGGGTGACTTAAATTTTTCATTTCTAAATAAAAATAAAAACCTTTGTTTGTAAAATATTATTCACATGTAATGTAACGGGCTTTAATTGTGAAACTGTATATACATATGTATTTCAAATTTTGTACTTTAAAATAAAGAATGAATGAATAATTGATTTGGAAATTTTATAATTATTCCTACCATAATTATTTTAGTACACTATCATACCATATACCGTTTTATAAGGCGCCTACAACCTAATACAAGCCAACCATGTATGGTTATTTTCAAAACCATTATGAGCTGAAGTAATCACCTTAAATGGAAATATATACCATAAAGGGTTTACAGTTAAAACTTTCAGGGATTCAATCAAAACCATTTTCTAATTAATAGCCTTGAAAAGGTTTACAGTTAAAACTTTCAGGGTTTCAGTCTAAACTATTTTCAAATAAAAAGTCTTAAAAGGGTTTACAGTTAAAACTTTCAGGGTTTCAATCTAAACCATTTTCCGATAAAAGGTTAACAAAGGGTTTTAAATGAAACCCTTAGAGTTATGATTTATCCAGCATATTATTCTAATGGTTTATCATGGAACGTTCTCCGGTTTTGATTTTGGACAAAAACGACCAATTCATTTATGGTTTCAATCGAAACCATTATTTTTTACAGTGTATGACTGTTAAGCACTTTCTTCTACTATGTACAAACTTAGTCTCTTTTACAAGTGGCACTTTCAAAAGGTTTAGAAAATACCACAATAGATGGTTAGTTTTACGTATGGTCTCAGAGACTTGTGGACTGAGGCATAACCCTTTAGTTAATAAATATTCGTCCAATTTTATTTAAAACGGTATTAATCGACCTTAGAGCAAATTTAAAATTATAAATTTCCAATTTACAGATGAAAGTAATGAAAAATTCAAGAAAACCGTTCTTCTAATGCTGAGTGATTTGAATACGAAAGTAGATTTTCTCATAAATAATTCCAAAGAAAGTACAGGTGCCTCAAATCAAGAGATAACTGAAATAGATGAATTTCCCAAACTACCTCTTTCTTCACTCCAAGAACTGAAGTTAGTAGAAAATCTACTGGAGGACGAAACAATTCGGAAAAAAGCTGTAAGGGTTACATTTCTATTTTCTTGCGTTCATTTTATAAATATAACAAAATTTAACTATTACAATAGATTAAAATGTTTGCTTCCTTTGGTGGGAAAAAAATAAAAAACTGTTGTCAGAGACTATTTGATAAAGTTTTGGCTCATCACTTAATCTTGAAATTCAACTGGATACCCTTACGAAAATAAATCGGTCTAAACATGGTCTATTCTTGCACTTTAAACACTAAAAGAAGTCTTATTTTGTTCTTGATTAGTCTAAGTTAAAAATAGGGATGATCGAAGGTTTATTTTAGGCTATTATAAGACCAATATTTAGCTTTAGTTTTAAGATGGTCTAACTTAAGATCCATTTTAGGCTTATGATACGTCTTTGCACGGTCTTAGCCAAGAGCAATTCTGGATTCCCTAAATTACAGACCAACATGAAGGTCGTACTTTTTTCCCTTTTCCAAGAGATTCTTTAGTCCAGTCTTACATAAAAATGCTTAAGACGTCTTAAAGACGACCATGTTCAGGGTTAAAGATGACATCTAAAATCGGTTGCCCTTGTAGGTCAACTTAGAGGTCTTAATTCTTCCTCTTTCCAAGATGTTCTTCAGTCCGGTCTAACATTAAGATGTTTAGACGTTTTAAAGACGCCTATGTTCAGTGTTAAAGATGACATCTAAAATCGGTTGCCATTATAGACCAACTTAGAGGTCTTCATTCTTCTTCTTTCCAAGAGGTTCTTCAATCCGGTCTAACATTAAGATGTTTAGACGCCTTAAAGACGCCTATGTTCAGGGTTAAAGATGACATCTAAAAACGGTTGCCCTTGTAGACCAACATAGACTCCTACTTTTTCCTCTTTCGAAGAGGTTCTTCAGTCCGGTCTAACATTAAGATGTTTAGACGTCTTAAAGTCGCCTAGGTTCAGGGTTAAAGATGACGTCTAAAAACGGTTGCCCTTGTAGACCAACTTAGAGGTCTTAATTCTTCCTCTTTCCAATATGTTCTTCAGTCCGGTCTAACATTAAGATGTTTAGACGTCTGAGAGTCGCCTATGTTCAGGATTAATGATGACATCTAAAAACGGTTGCCCTTGTAGACCAACATAGAGGTCCTACTTTTTCCTCTTTCGAAGAGTTTCTTCAGTCGGGTCTAAGATAAGATGTTTAAGACTTCTTAAGGACGCCTATTTTCATGGTTAAGGATGACATCTAAATTCTGTTGCTCTTGTAGACCACTTTGAGACTCATTCTTCCTCTTTCCAAGAGGTTCTTCAGTCCGGTCTAACATTAAGATATTTAAGACGTCTTAAAGACGCCTATGTTCAGGGTTAAAGAAGACACCTAAAATCTGTTGCCCTTGTAGACCAACTTAAAGGTTTTAATTGTACCTCTTTCCAGGAGGTACGTTTTTCAGTCCGGTCTAATAGTAAGATGTTTAAGCAGTCTTATAGACGCTTATGCTCAGGGTTAAGGATAACGTCGTAAGCTGCAAGTCGTTATAGACGCAGAAAATCATGATCTACATTTTCAGACGTCTATGTTTATTCATGATCTTGTCATATTCCAACACGTTAAATAAACATTTAGAAAAATATCATCCCCAACCCAAACAGAAGTCTGATGCGAATTAATATTATTGACAGAAATTATTTCTGTGCCATCATTTCTAGTGTAAACAACCATTTTTATGGGATGTCGATTTAAGAAGGCTAGGTCTCCGTTGTAAAGCAAGCATCAACTATCAGTTTCTTAACAATAGCAAAATATTCTGGGGTTCGGTTGAAGGGGGGGTTCGTGTTTAAGAAAGAAATAATTTATCCTTAATCTAAGCCACCGTCGCTATTTTGGTATGTAATGAAACAGTTATGTCTTTTCATTCTTAGCAGCGTTAAACTCGTATAAGTTTTCCGTTCGAACAGTTCCAAAAATAAGAGGTTTTTAGCCTAGAAACAGCCAGGTTGTGTAAGAAAAAGGCGGGAAATGAACATGCAGACTGTAGAAGGTCAAAAGAAAAAACATGAAAGCGTGAGAAGGTCTAAAAATAAGAGGTTTCTAGCCTAGAAACAGCCTGACGCACGCGTGGAAGTATAATAAAAAGGCGGGAAATGAACGTTCGAGCATCGAGCCACAGTCGGGTGAGAGCCTGCCGGTTATGTACATAACGGTTTTTTCGCGCTTCCATATTCCCGTTTTTAAAAGATCTGTCAGGTATCATCGGATTAATTTTCATACTAAACCCGCATCGTTTGACTAAACTGTACCAAAAGTAAATAGATATCAAAAAGTTAATAGCTTTAAGTCAATCATACCTTCCCGCCTTCATGCTATGTAAAATGAGTATCGAGTATCACGTGGCTTGCTTGTAACCAATAGGATGTTCGCATGACGTCATAGAAGCGACAAGAGATATTGGAAAGCAGTACGAATAACTGAGCATCATGGGAGTAAATTTAGGGCAATATCATTGGTAGCCGCGCTTACGTGATGGAAAATGGCGCCGTAGTAGTGCGGGTAATTGCTGAATTATGGTAAATTATATTAAAACACTAAAGTCTAAAACTGTAATTAGTTTCATAATGCCGCGTAAAAAACGATTTTAGTTTCGCCTTCGATATCGACCTAGAGCAATTTTTATCTGAAACCTACGAATAATACCGCATACTCTTCAATCATGTTGCAAACAAAAGTTTTCAAACGTCCTTGGCTCTTCCAACATTGTAGTATTGTTTAACGTTCATCTTTCTGTTTCACGAATTCGTCATAATCATATTCCTTATCCATTTTTCATATTACTATTTTATCACATTCATAGGCAATCACATCTCACATGTAGTCTTCACAGATTTTGTACTAGGCCTAGGCTATACTGTCACAGTCTCACAGCAGACAGCTGATTGAAATTACCTTTAGAACACATGCGCGTCGATTAAACCTTCAACAACCCGCACTACTTTGTCTGAGCGGCGCGACACCAGATACGTTAGGTACATGTCAAGTGGTTCGCTAGGTGCTACGCCATTTGTGCACTGCCGCGGAATAGGAGCGGGAATCTCAACTTTCATAACGCGCCCATGCCGGGGAGATATTAACTTCTTGTTTATAATCTATTTACTTCTGATTGTACCAAGTAAATATTTTATGCTGTTTTAATAGTAAGCAGGGAAAAGTATACTTAATATTCTATTTGTGGCATGTAAATATTTATAGATTTTACCAACGACGCCTGAAATATCTGAAATGGCCAACTTAATTGAGACTATAAACAACGAAAAATGGTAAATCTAAAAAAAAAGATTTATTCTTCTATGGTTTTCTAAGTTTTAAATGATAGTGAAATAATTCCGATTATTGTAGCCATGCAGCAGAGCAGATGATTCAAATGAAGAATCTATTGGGAAAGGCAAGTCCGTCGCCGTTGAGCAACAAAGTGGGAGTGACATTGAAGGAAATGTGCACGAAGACATTATCATTTAAATAAAAATACCTAAAATGCTTAAACTAATTGTGATGATTGAAAAAATATTATATACGTTTATTCCGTGACTCAGCCCGAATTTCTCTTAAACATCGGATGACTTGAATTTATAATCTAATCAGACATCTCGAGAGCATCTTCCATTCAGACTTCTCGAGAACATCTTCCAATCAGGCTTCTCGAGAACATCTTCCAATCAGGCTTCTCGAGAACATCTTCCAATCAGGCTTCTCGAGAATATCTTCCATTCAGACTTCTCGAGAACATCTTCCATTCAGACTTCTCGAGAACATCTTCCAATCAGGCTTCTCGAGAATATCTTCCATTCAGACTTCTCGAGAACATCTTCCATTCAGACTTCTCGAGAACATCTTCTATTCAGACATCTCGAGAACATCTTCTATTCAGACTTCTCGAGAACATCTTCCATTCACACTTCTCGAGAAAATCTTCCATTCAGACTTCTCGAGAACATCTTCCATTCAGACTTCTCGAGAACATCTTCCATTCAGACTTCTCGAGAACATCTTCCAATCAGGCTTCTCGAGAACATCTTCCAATCAGGCTTCTCGAGAATATCTTCCATTCAGACTTCTCGAGAACATCTTCCATTCAGACTTCTCGAGAACATCTTCTATTCAGACATCTCGAGAACATCTTCTATTCAGACTTCTCGAGAACATCTTCCATTCACACTTCTCGAGAAAATCTTCCATTCAGACTTCTCGAGAACATCTTCCATTCAGACTTCTCGAGAACATCTTCCATTCAGACTTCTCGAGAACATCTTCCATTCAGACTTCTCGAGAACATCTTCCATTCAGACTTCTCGAGAACATCTTCTATTCAGACTTCTCGAGAACATCTTCCATTCACACTTCTCGAGAAAATCTTCCATTCAGACTTCTCGAGAACATCTTCCATTCAGACTTCTCGAGAACATCTTCCATTCAGACTTCTCGAGAACATCTTCCATTCAGACTTCTCGAGAACATCTTCCATTCAGACTTCTCGAGAACATCTTCTATTCAGACTTCTCGAGAACATCTTCCATTCACACTTCTCGAGAAAATCTTTCATTCAGACTTCTCGAGAACATCTTCCATTCAGACTTCTCGAGAACATCTTCCATTCAGACTTCTCGAGAACATCTTCCAATCAGGCTTCTCGAGAACATCTTCCAATCAGGCTTCTCGAGAATATCTTCCATTCAGGCTTCTCGAGAATATCTTCCATTCAGACTTCTCGAGAACATCTTCCAATCAGGCTTCTCGAGAACATCTTCCAATCAGGCTTCTCGAGAATATCTTCCATTCAGACTTCTCGAGAACATCTTCCATTCAGACTTCTCGAGAACATCTTCTATTCAGACATCTCGAGAACATCTTCTATTCAGACTTCTCGAGAACATCTTCCATTCACACTTCTCGAGAAAATCTTCCATTCAGACTTCTCGAGAACATCTTCCATTCAGACTTCTCGAGAACATCTTCCATTCAGACTTCTCGAGAACATCTTCCATTCAGACTTCTCGAGAACATCTTCCATTCAGACTTCTCGAGAACATCTTCTATTCAGTCTTCTCGAGAACATCTTCCATTCACACTTCTCGAGAAAATCTTTCATTCAGACTTATCGAGAACATCTTCCATTCAGACTTCTCGAGAACATCTTCCATTCAGACTTCTCGAGAACATCTTCCAATCAGGCTTCTCGAGAACATCTTCCAATCAGGCTTCTCGAGAATATCTTCCATTCAGGCTTCTCGAGAATATCTTCCATTCAGACTTCTCGAGAACATCTTCCATTCAGACTTCTCGAGAACATCTTCTATTGAGACATCTCGAGAACATCTTCTATTCAGACTTCTCGAGAACATCTTCCATTCACACTTCTCGAGAAAATCTTCCATTCAGACTTCTCGAGAACATCTTCCATTCAGACTTCTCGAGAACATCTTCCATTCAGACTTCTCGAGAACATCTTCCAATCAGGCTTCTCGAGAACATCTTCCAATCAGGCTTCTCGAGAATATCTTCCATTCAGACTTCTCGAGAACATCTTCCATTCAGACTTCTCGAGAACATCTTCTATTCAGACATCTCGAGAACATCTTCTATTCAGACTTCTCGAGAACATCTTCCATTCACACTTCTCGAGAAAATCTTCCATTCAGACTTCTCGAGAACATCTTCCATTCAGACTTCTCGAGAACATCTTCCATTCAGACTTCTCGAGAACATCTTCCATTCAGACTTCTCGAGAACATCTTCCATTCAGACTTCTCGAGAACATCTTCTATTCAGACTTCTCGAGAACATCTTCCATTCACACTTCTCGAGAAAATCTTTCATTCAGACTTCTCGAGAACATCTTCCATTCAGACTTCTCGAGAACATCTTCCATTCAGACTTCTCGAGAACATCTTCCAATCAGGCTTCTCGAGAACATCTTCCAATCAGGCTTCTCGAGAATATCTTCCATTCAGACTTCTCGAGAACATCTTCCATTCAGACTTCTCGAGAACATCTTCTATTCAGACATCTCGAGAACATCTTCTATTCAGACTTCTACAGAGCATCTTCCATTCAGACTTCTCGAGAACATCTACCATTCAGACTTCTCGAGAACATCTTCTATTCAGACTTCTCGAGAACATCTTCCATTCAGACTTCTCGAGAACATCTTCCATTCAGACTTCTCGAGAACATCTTCCATTCAGACTTCTCGAGAACATCTTCCATTCAGACTTCTCGAGAACATCTTCTATTCAGACTTCTACAGAACATCTTCCATTCAGACTTCTCGAGAACATCTTCCATTCAGACTTCTCGAGAACATCTTCCATTCAGACTTCTCGAGAACATCTTCCATTCAGACTTCTCGAGAACATCTTCTATTCAGACTTCTACAGAGCATCTTCCATTCAGACTTCTCGAGAACATCTTCCATTCAGACTTCTCGAGAACATCTTCTATTCAGACTTCTCGAGAACATCTTCCATTCAGACTTCTCGAGAACATCTTCCATTCAGACTTCTGGAGAACATCTTCCATTCAGACTTCTCGAGAACATCTTCCATTCAGACTTCTCGAGAACATCTTCTATTCAGACTTCTACAGAACATCTTCCATTCAGACTTCTCGAGAACATCTTCCATTCAGACTTCTCGAGAACATCTTCCATTCAGACTTCTCGAGAACATCTTCCATTCAGACTTCTCGAGAACATCTTCCATTCAGACTTCTCGAGAACATCTTCCATTCAGACTTCTCGAGAACATCTTCCATTCAGACTTCTCGAGAACATCTTCTATTCAGACTTCTACAGAGCATCTTCTATTCAGACTTCTACAGAGCATCTTCTATTCAGACTTCTACAGAGCATCTTCTATTCAGACTTCTACAGAGCATCTTCTATTCAGACTTTTTCTGAGCATCTTCTATTCAGACTTCTGCTGAACATCTTTCATTCAGACTTCTACTGAACATCTTCCATTCAGACTTCTCGAGAACATCTTCTATTCAGACTTCTACAGAACATCTTTCATTCAGACTTCTCGAGAACATCTTCTATTCAGACTTCTACAGAACATCTTCCATTCAGACTTCTCGAGAACATCTTCCATTCAGACTTCTACTGAACATCTTCCATTCAGACTTCTACTGAACATCTTCCATTCAGACTTCTACTGAACATCTTCCATTCAGACTTCTCGAGAACATCTTTTATTCAGACTTCTACAGAACATCTTCCATTCAGACTTCTCGAGAACATCTTCTATTCAGACTTCTACAGAACATCTTCCATTCAGACTTCTCGAGAACATCTTCTATTCAGACTTCTCGAGAACATCTTCTATTCAGACTTCTACAGAACATCTTCCATTCAGACTTCTCGAGAACATCTTCCATTCAGACTTCTCGAGAACATCTTCCATTCAGACTTCTCGAGAACATCTTCCAATCAGGCTTCTCGAGAATATCTTCCATTCAGACTTCTCGAGAACATCTTCCATTCAGACTTCTCGAGAACATCTTCTATTCAGACATCTCGAGAACATCTTCTATTCAGACTTCTCGAGAACATCTTCCATTCAGACTTCTCGAGAACATCTTCTATTCAGACTTCTACAGAGCATCTTCTATTCAGACTTCAGCTGAGCATCTTCTATTCAGACTTCTGCTGAGCATCTTCTATTCAGACTTCTGCTGAGCATCTTCTATTCAGACTTCTACAGAGCATCTAATATTCAGACTTCTACAGAGCATCTTCCAATCAGACCTCTCAGGGACATCTTCTAACCATACTTTTAACAGACGTTGTATGGGGCTATTCTATACAGAGGTCTGTAGACCATCTTAAAATCAGACTAAAAATGGTTTCGCGCAGGTGCAAATTATTAAGAGGTTTATGACCTCTTCTAGACGTCTAGAATACTTCTAAAAGACCTCAAATAGAAGTATTCTAGATGTCTAGAAGAGATCTTAAACCTCTTAACAACGTGAAAAAAGCAATTGGTCTAAACTGCTCCTAAACGAAGACCCATTATTTCCGTAAGGGTAGGCTCTGAAACTAAATTCTCCTTTGCTGAATTAAATATTAAAAATGCTATTGTTGGTAAGATTTGTTTGGTACAAAATTTCTAATTTGGAACTTAATAAAATAATTTTTTATTCCAGCGGCCATTCAATCGAATTTCAAAGGTATTAAAGAATATGAGGCTGAATTAGCCGTAAAGAAGTATGTCAGTGGAGCTTATGACAGAAAAGGTGGGCGTGCAGAACGAAGGAAACGGGCCGAAGAAGCAAAAACTAAACCCTCTGCTTTGGAAAGTGGAACTGATAACCAATTTTCTGAAACTGATTGAGCTATCATTTATTCATGTTTTTGGGAATTTTTTATATTTTGAAATAAAGCTGAACATTGGTTAAAATTTGCGTTATTGTACAAAAGTCAATCATATCTGTCGAAGTAAATTTTCCATAAGGTTGAAATTGAATTTAAATAATTGTTAAAATAGTTTAGATGAAAATTATTGTAAGGATATGTGTAGGCCAAATGTATGGATATGTGTAGGCCAAATGCATAGATATGTGTAGGCCAAATGTATGGATATGTGTAGGCCAAATATATGGATATGTGTAGGCCAAATGTATAGATATTTGTAGGCCAAATGTATGGATATGTGTAGGCCAAATATATGGATATGTGTAGGCCAAATATATGGATATGTGTAGGCCAAATATATGGATATGTGTAGGCCAAATGTAGGGATATGTGTAGGCCAAATATATGGATATGTGTAGGCCAAATGTATGGGTATGTGTAGGCCAAATGTAGGGATATGTGTAGGCTTAATGTAAGAAAGGGTGTTGGTCAAATGTAGGAATATGAGATGAGTGATTGGTGGGTTAGAGTAGGAAAGTGAAATGGGTGAATGAAAAACGATCGGATTAGGGATGAGCTAGTGATGGAAAATCAGAGGGAGAATGATGGGTTTTGTGAAAATTTATCGTGATTCAATGGTGGGGAAGTGTGAGAATACGGATTGGGCGAGTGGTGGAAAAGCGTTGGAAATAAGATGGCCTAGTGGCGGTGAAGTTGCGCGTAAAGTGTCGGTATTAACTTGAATAAGTGTCGGCCCTTAGGGTGGAAAGGTGGTCATTATTGTGCTGGCAAGCTTTAGGCTTTTAATTAAAACGCCAGCACTAAACCATGCACTGGCAAGGTAGGACATGTCCAGTGATGAACCGCTGCTGCGCCTACACTGCTGGGCCAGTATGTGGCCAGCACCTGCTGGGCCAGCGATTTTGTGCTACTAGGGTGATGTCAAAGATATTCTTTATTATGAATGAATGAATATAGATTCTGATTTATTTTTAAATCCTATTAAGCAACATAACAGAAATGTTACTTTACATAGTTATACAGGATTAATGTTAATGGGATATAGTTACAATTTTTCTTTCTTTCTTATACCGACTGTTAAATTAATTTAAATATCTATATATATACACTTTATAAAAACATATAATACTTTATTTTCATATTAATATAATTTAGTGTTATATAGTTTTAAGTCAAAGTCAGAGTTAAGAATACTATGCAGCTGTACAAACGATGACATGTTTCACTAAAATAGGTCATTAATTGTGTTTTTGATAACAATTTTAAAGTAGGTACATTTAAAGCGACGTCTTTTCTTTCGGACAAGTCTATTTTCAGTAATGATTCTGAGTAATTATTATACTTATTTTGTATTCTTTATGAAATTTAATAAAACTTTCTTCGTGTTGCCTATGTTAATTGTTTTGTATTCACGTAGAACTTTGCGCGTTATATGAAAAAGGATTTTTTCTAGTAATATTTTACAATCTATTTGAAAATTTACAAGGTTATTTAAAAAACTCATGTCCAGGTAAGTTAATCTGTTTCTAATAGTTAGAAGTCTGAGGTCATTTAAGATAGTAATGTAATCATAGTGTTCGCGTTTCAAAAAAATTTCATTTGCGATGTGAACGAATTTTCGTTGAATACGCTCCAGACTAAAGCTTAATTCTCACTCGGCCGAAAATCACGACGGAATACGACGGTAACGAGTTCAACGGAAAAGTTTCACGCCGAGCCCGACGGAATGACCGTTCGGTCGGACGGAATGTGTGTTCTATTTTTTCTGTCGGACTCGGCGTAAAACCTAGTCTCTCCACCAATGAGCAGGCGTTTTTGAAAACGTCATTGGCGAAAGAAAATAGTTTCACTACATTGCGCAATACTGGTTAAGCCTCGGTTTATTTGTTGTTTTGGTCGGTTTCTTTTCTACGTGAGACAATGCCTCCAAAGAAAGTGAGTAATTCTGTTGCAAGAAAGAAACTTGTTTTAGACAAGGAAATGTTTATTGAGGAAGTTAAAAAATATCCTTATTTGTACGACCTTGGTCACAAAAGTTACAAAGAAACAAACCTAAAAGATGACCGGTGGGCAGCGGTAGGAGCACTTTTCAAGATTACAGGTACGATTACAAGGTAGCATAATATATTTTAAGTGTGGATATACATTTATTTGATATTTGTACAGGGTTAGAGGCTTATAATTCATGGAAAGCCATACGAGACCGCTACCGAAAAGAAAAAAAGATAATAGAGTCTATTATCAAGATTACACAATTATTAATTTAAATTAATGTCATAGAGAAGAAATTGTAGATGATGTTGATGATGAAGACGAAGAACCATTGTCTGTGGTGGCCCAAAAAGGAAGTGTAAAACCCCATGGCAAGTGTACAGCCTTTTCAAAAACCCAGCCAACGGAAGAGAAGACCACAGAACCACCGAAGAAGAAGAAAAAAGAAAGTATTGAAATCAAATTTGAGAAAATGTTAGAATTTTCCCAAACCACACTTCTCACGCAATTGGCCTCGAATCAAAAAAACGAGAAAGATGAAATATTTCATTACTTCAGTAGTTTAATGGGAAGGTTTAGGAAGTTTTCAAAAAAGGACCAATTAGAAGCGAGACATAAAATGGACAATATATTTTATGAAATAGAAAAAGACAGTCATTAGTGATTGGCCGTGAAAACCCATTTATTTTTCTATCCATCATTACTTTTTTATTTTATTTTTTCCCATAATTTTCATTTTTAATGTGTTGGAATAAAAACAGTTTCTTTTTGAATTACATCTGAATTAATAAACCTGTTAATTTTACAAAATATAAATATGACATCAAAGGTATCAGTTTTAAATCATAATACAAAATCAACTGCAATACATGAACCAATTAAATTTCATCTAAATGTTTTAAAGGTAGAATACACTATGAAATGAAAATGTAAAACTATTTTGTTAATTGATTATTTAACAAAAGTTTAATCACCATACAAGATGAAATATGCCAACAAAATACATTGTTTTGTTTTCGTATTCCACCTTAAACATACATTCTGACATTGTTTTAAATGGTTAAATAAGTTACAAAGATGAACCTCTTGTCACACGTTCTATTTGCCATGATATTTGCCCTTCGTTGCATAAATAATCAGCAAAAACATCCCTCATTTTTCCAACACTAACTGGGTGACGGTTTGTGTGAAATCGCTTTGAATTACAGGGGCCAACAGCATTATTTGGCCCTAGTTCTTGACGCCATTGTCCGGGGATAACCTTTCCATCTTTTCCTTCCCGATCAAGATAGGTAGAAGATGGAATGTACATTCTTTGGTCGTCGCTTTTTTCACCTTCTTTTGATATAATGAAATTATGTAGACACACAGTAGCCTTTATGATTTCATCTATGTTTTCTGGTTTTCCTTTAATTGTTGTGTGATATATACGCCATCTTGCAGCTAAAATTCCGAATGCATTTTCAATTATTCGACGGGCGCGACATAATCGATAATTGAATATTCTCTGCGACAGCGATAACCCTCTTTTTGGATAAGGCCTCATTATGTTTTTATTTAAAGGAAAAGCTTCATCAGCCGCAATGAAGTATTGAAATTCTTTATTTGAATTTGGGAGTTGAGACGGTTCGGGTAAAGATAGCAAATCATTATTGAATTTTAATCCAAAGTTGGAACGAGCGAACACCCCACCGTCACTTTCGCTGCCGTAGCCACCAACATCAACCATGGTAAATTTATACTGAGCGTCACACAAGGCCAAAAGTACAATGCTAAAATTGCCTTTGTAATTAAAACTTTTAGAGCCACTCTTAGCTGGACATTGGATCGTAATGTGTTTTCCATCAAGAGCTCCAACACAGTGGGGCATATTCCATGTTTTTTCAAATGAATTACTAATATTTAACCATTCTTCGGGGCTTTTGGGCATCCTGAGGTAAATCGGGGCCAATACGGTCCACAAGGCTCTGCAAGTTTCCTTTATAATATTGGAAACTGTGCTGGCACCGAGTCTATATGCAAATGATAATGATATTTGCATATCTCCGCTTGCCAAATATCTAAAATTAATAGTTCATGGTATTATGTTTCGAAAGCTATTGAGCTATTCCTTCATTTGAAACACTATATACCTCAGAGTTAATGATAACTTCTCTTCGGGGGACACAGACCTTCGAAACCTTGAATCTGGTTTGTGAATTAGTGGCCTAACTAATTCCAAAATCTCGTCAAATTCTCTTGGGTTCATTCTGCAGTATCTTTACATACAGAAAATGAAAATGTTTTTGGTTCAGAACAAATATGATATAACAAGTGTTTATTTTAGATCATAAAAATACAGCTTACTGAAAGTGCTTTTGAGAATCCAACGTCCGCATTTCGTTAATTAAATTCGCTTGAAAACCCTGCTTTTCGCGCTTCTTGAATATTTCTCGAACCCAGAATCGTTTTTTAGAAGCATTTTGATAGTTTTTGTACATTAAATATGTTAAAACTGTGTAATTGTAAACAGTTAAACTGGCCAAGATATTAGCAGAAAAGTCCGTATCGGATAGGTCCGCCATTTTAAAAAAATTGACTGGGACGGACAGACAGCCTTCGGTGGAGTCACGTGATTCAGTTCAATACTTCCGTCGTCTAAGTTTCGGCCGAGTGAGAATCGGTTACCGCCGCATCTCGGCGTAAAGCAAATTTTTAACCGCCGAGCGTTAGTTTACCGTCGTGATTTTCGGCCGAGTGAGAATTAAGCTTAAGCAGTAAATAATTGCTACAACCTGACCATATTTGAGAGGCGTACTCTATCTTAGATCTTAGATCTTAGATCTTATTAATGCTACGTATAGTAATTTTAAAATTCTTTTACAATATAGATTTTTGGTTATTTTAGATATTGCCCAAAGATTCTTGAGGCAATTGCTCTTTGTTCTTACTATGTGGAGTCTAAAGTTTAATTTCTGGTCAATAACTACACCAAGATCCGAAGGTGATGTATTCCTTGGAACGAAAGCACCATTAATTGTGTAATTAAACGGAATGCAATTGTTTTTCCGAGTATTACTCTTTAGCTATGTTCACACTTTCACTGGAGTCGGTTGGCAACTCGTTTGCCCAACTAGTTTTGAAGCACTCTTTATTGCTAGTTCGAAGCGATTTTAACAGCCTCGGTTCACACCTTAAGAGTTAAGACGCTTCTTTTAGTGCTGGCTAAGAGCCTCCGAAATGAACTAGGCCCATGCGTGTCGCGAAACGAGAATATTTTTTTAACCAATTTAGTTCGCCGTGGTTTCACGCTTGGGGAGGCTTATATTACCATGAAATAAACAAAGTTCAACCCCGTGATCCTGTCGACTGCTTAAGTATTTGGGCCAAGGTCGTGCATTGTAAGTATACGTTTTTGTTACTCTTACTGAATTATTTTAATTGAAATAATTTATTTTTTTGTCATCCATACAATCTAACCGAAAGATTCAATAAAAAGTGAAGAGCCCGAAAAACATTTACGTTAATTTTAGGATGAAACTTTTCTCTATCATAAAAATTTTATGACTAACCCCTAAAATATCAACGATAATTTAAGGAATACCCCTGTCACAACGGTAATATAAGCGCCATCTCGTACACATATATGGTGAAAATACTTTCCTTAAGAAACTAGATATTTCCCCACATAAAATTTGACATGCATAGGCCTAGTTCATTTCGGAGGCTCCGGTCGGATTTGCTATCGATTCGATATGATGCGACCCGGCTCTTCGCAGTCTAACAAGATCGGGGCCCATTCCTCCCCACAATATACCTATGGGAGTACTCCCAACCTACGTTAGCGGTGCTGGGTGCGGCATCGCGCCACCCCTCTAAACAATGCAATGATACCTTACATGTTTATAAATACTACGCAGTATTTATTAATTTTCTTCCTGAACGTGAAGGTAAGAGATACTATGACAATATGTACACCACCAATAAGAGAAAAAAGTAAAAATTATGTTCATATCAAAATTTACTTGCGTGTTTTGCAGTCTAGTGGTTTTTTGACTGTAACTTAACTGATGGTTTAGAATGTTTAACTGAAAGTCATACTTTATTTGGAGATTCAGTTAGGAATGGGCAGTGAGAAACACTAGATTATAATAGAAACTAATGCCGTGAAATAAACCAAATTATAAGAAGTAATTAATTGCCATTAAAGTTTGTTCTACACATTATAAAAGTGATTGTTAAAGAGCTAGAGTATTCCAAGTATGGGCAATAAAACTGAAAATTTTACTGAGACTTCAGTGGAAAAGATCCGTAGCCCACGGCACGCTCCATGGAGCCCCACACTTATAATAGATCGTTCCATTAAATCCAGAAGAGAAGCAAACACTACAGAGGCGGGACCGCCCTCTCCCTGGCGTCAAGGAGCACCGTTCGAGGCAATACGAATCACCTCCCGCGTGGAGTGAACTCAGGCTCCGTCTGGCGGTGCCTTTAGGAAATAACCCTAGAGGGCAGCCCAGCCACTGTAAGTTTGTTTCTCCTCAAATAATTTATGGAATGGTCTTTAACAAGCCAGAGTTAATCGATAGGAGTATCTTGAAGCAAATTCCTATAGTCCAAGGCTTCAAAAAAGTATAGTTAATATATATACTAGTCTAAACTCCAAAGTGAACATATCACTTTGAAAATATTCAGACTTCAGAAATACTTTTAAAAGGTTTACACTTAATTACGCACTTGGAAATAAATAGGAGATTGATACAGCTTGGTCTTTATCTATTCATAATTAAACACATTTTTGGTTGTGCGAATGAGAAAAACCTAAATGAACATTTTAAGAGCCACAAAGCAAATATAACTTTTACAATGAGTTCATATGTATTTCAGGCACGTATCTTCTAGTTGACAAGACGTGTACATTTACTTCGATACCATGACACCTGGCAAAAGAGAACGCTGAATCTAACGAACCAAATACAAGCACAGTAGAAATCCCCTTCAATCGTGGCACATCTAGATGTATAACACTTTTAGAACGGAAAGCTCAGAAACATTTTTGGTTTGAAAAGGTAAGCTATCATTTTCAAAAGTACTGACTTCGAAAAAACATTTCATTAATTCCAGCAGGGAAGCAAACACCACCTCGTGCCAAGAAGCACCGTTAGAGGCGGCACGAATTGGCTAGCCTCCCAGGTGTAGTGAACTCGGGCTGCGTCTGGTGTTGTCTCTGGGCGCGAGGGTGTCTTCGTTTCTCTGCGTGTAATTAATGGAATGGTCTTATCTAAATATAAAAGTGTAATTACGTACCTTTTAATTAAAAAATCAAGTTGAAAGCGATAAATTATAAAAGAAATTTATTTAAAATGTAAAATTAAAGTAAAAACTTGAATAAATTATTCAATCTAAAAATCAATTTAGTGTGATTATGACTGCATAAATAGGATACATAAAAACATGCACCACACCAAACTGAAGTAATGGCTACCATTTGTTATTGTCGAATTATTCACACAAAAGATGTTATCGTGATTTTTAATTTCTAAAAATTACATACATATAATGTTTTATTATAATATATATATAGTGCTAGTTATGACTAAATAATTTTACAATGGTATAACCATTAGTTGACTTGGTTCAACCCTAGGTTTATTGTTAATATTTGAGGTAAACCATGGCACCCAAATGCTAGAGAGTGACGTAGCTATTTGATGAGGACCAGTAGCGACCATAATCATGAATCTATTAATTTTCTATCCTTCGCGAAATCGTAAGCCCTGGCTCTAAACGGTGTCCTCCCATTGGATCGAATCCCATTCGTCTTTATTCCCAATAAACTGATTTTATCTGATATATGATTTTAAATCCCGCCGTTTGTGCGGTTTCTGCCAATTGCGATATTATTATTAGGAATATTATTATTAATTATAAGGCTATATAAGTTAATTTAGCGATAGGAACTTTCATCTCACCGTGGCGCAGTGGAAGAGTATCGGACTACAGTGCGACAGTCCATGGATCGATTCCCCGAAAGAAAAAGTAAACTACGTAATAATAGTTTCATGCAATTGATTATTAATTTCATTTGAACTTAATTGCAGTTACGTTAGACAGTGTGGGAAACAATAAAGTAATAAAAAAATACAATTGCAATAATGGCCTTTGAGTATTTGAAATATTATGCGTAAATTTTATAAAAATAACGGTAATACTTTAGAGGGTTAAGGTTAGGTTAGGTATGGTTCGGATAAGTTTGGTTAGGCTAGGTTAGGTTAGGTTTGGTTAGGTTAGGTTAGGTTAGGTTTGGTTAGCTTAGGTAAGGTAAGGTTAGGTAAGGTATGGTAAGGTTAGTTTAGGTTAGGTTGTCTTGTTAGGCGGGGTTAGGTAAGGTTAGGTTACGTTAGCTTATGTTAGGTTAGATTGGGTTAGGTAGGGTTAGGTGAGGTTAGGTTAGGGTTAGTTTGTTTAGGTTAGATTTCGTTAGGCTGGGTTAGGTATGGTAAGGTTAGGTTTTGTTAGGATGGGTTAGGTAAGTTAAGGTTAAGTTTGGTTAGGTTAGGCTGGGCTAGGTAGGGTTAGGTGATGTTAGGTTAGGGTTGGTTAGGTAAGGTTAGGTAAGGTAAGGTTAGGTTTTGTTAGGTTGAGTTAGGTATTGTAAGGTTAGGTTTGGTTGGGTTATGTAAGTTTAGGTAAGGTTAGGTTGAGTTAGGTATTGTAAGGTTAGGTTTGGTTGGGTTATGTAAGTTTAGGTAAGGTTAGGTTAGGTTAGGTTAGGTTAGGCTAGGCTAGGCTAGGTAGGGTTAGGTGATGTTAGGTTAGGGTTGGTTAGGTAAGGTTAGGTTTGGTTAGGTTAGGTTTTGTTAGGTTAGGTATTGTTAGGTTAGGTTTTGTTAGGTTGAGTTAGGTTTGGTTGGGTTGGGTTATGTAAGTTTAGGTAAGGTTAGGTAAGGTTGGGTTAGGTAGTGTTAGGTTAGGTTTGGTTGGGTTAGGTAAGGTTTGGTTTTGTTAGGTTAGGTTTGGAAGTGATAGGATAACCGGTTTTCCAAAATATTTTTATTTTCATTGAGGTCCTTGCATAATAAAAGCGGGCCTTTTCCAACAAGTTATTTTTATAAAGATTCTGGAACAATTAACGCTGCATTTATTAAGTTCCTTGAACAATAAATATATGCCTTTTCCAAAATATTGATTGTTTTACGAGTCATTTCAGGTTGGCTTTGATTCGGCTCGGTTACAATAGAGGCATCCTTTTAAACTTGGGATTTGACCACCACAGTATCATTATTTATATAGGGAAGTGTATTGATAGACGCAAGCTTAAGCATAAGGGTATTTCCTTTTAACCAAAAGGGGTATTTTTTAATTCGGTTTTAAAATACGGCGTTAAAAATATATCGTTTAATAGCAATGAATATTTCAAGATATTAAACCCGCACATTTTGGCTATATCCGGTCCAGCGGGATTCGGTTCAATGGGACATTCGGTCTAATGGGATTCGGCCCAATGGGCCAGCAGCCTCTAAACAGCCAGCAGTGACTGCTTCTTGTTTAAGCCTAAATTTCACCACGTGACTGATATCGTCAACGACTGAGTCTCACTCAAATCATACCCAGAGATTAGACGGCTGTAAACCATTCCTGTTATTACTTGCAGAGAAACCAACGCACAAAGGCGGAGGAGTTTCTTCTGACTCGCCGAAGGCTAGCCAACTCGCACTGCCTCTGGCTGTGATTCTTGACGAACACCTACGCCCTGTAAAGTTCCCTTCACTCATGTCAATAATGGAATGGTTTATTGCCGATATAAATTCATATATATATAACGACATCAATCACGTGGTGAAATCTCTCTCCCTAAACTTGAAGAACACTCTAAGAAATGGAAGTGTTAATAGGGTGTAATTTAAGAAGACACTTCTTTTACACCGTAAAAACACCCAAAAGGAGAGTTTTATTATCTGGATTTTTTCCGGGCAATTTAAGGTGTAGATTCGGTGTAAAATAACACTTTTAAAACACCGTTTGAAATTAACATGGAAAATTAAAATACTATATGGGTTATAAATTTTATCTAATATTCCTTAAATAAGGTCTTCTATTTTTATTAATGTTTCAATTTTGAAGTGAATCCAGACAATTAGAAATCAATGAAAAATCTCAGTTCTGTTGTTTAAAATAATCTACATCTACAATTCACATAAAACTTGTCACAAATTTTGTATTTATCAAGCAAGTGATAATGCAATTCTTTCCCTGCTTTAAACAATGCCCGTTGGTTAGATTCTGATTGTAGTTCGAAAGAATGAAGTCGCTTGTCAAAGCATTTTGATTTAAAAACTAAGCCACAAATAATAACAAGAGAATCAATAATTAATAAATACTTAATCTCGTCAAACCATAAGCGCAAATTGTTACTTGAATGTATCAAAAGTAGGGATTCCTTAGAATAAGAAACGTTGTCATAAGTAGCTGAATTAACGGAATTGAAATTTGTCTTTTTTGGGAAGTTCTCAATTAGCAAACTTTGCAGGTCCTTGGGAAAACTGCTAATTCTTAACAATTTCTCGTAGCTCGTTTTTGGATGCCATTTGTTTTAGATCTCAATGAATTGTAGCATTGAAACATTTGATTTCTGACTGTTAATGTTTTTGTAATGTTTCTGAAATTTTTACTGTTTCCCGCTATTTCTTTGAAAAATAAGTGCTTCGCTTCAAACCTCATGCAAGATACAGGGAAAAGTGGCCCAAATTGTCTGATAAAATTAGGGTAGTGAATCAGATAGTGATATTTTGGTGTTAAACTTTCTGCACCAAATCTTTCCACAATTATTTCGAGAAAATCGGCAATCATTATTTCTAATTCGTCTATTTGTTGCAAGGGAATTTTTTCAGCAAATAAAATGTCGCAAAAATCACGTAATTTCAAGTAAACTTTCCAATCTTCTGTGCATACGTTAACGAAGTCGTGCAGCATTAATGGAAAAAGTCAGAAGAGACAAAAAAATCTCGCTTGCCGAACCATTTAAGCTACTCTTCCCAGTCATTGCATTTTTAGTTTGAGTTTGAGGTTTGTTTATCTTTTTTTTCACAAGGAAATTGATCTATTATTCTGTTAATTTCCTTGAGAGTATTTTCTGATATTAAGCGACATAAAAAAGTTCTTTTAATAAAAACGGAATTACACCTTCAAGTAAATCATGCATGAAATCAGGTATTAACTGTTGGGTTAAATCAAAGTAGGGCTTCTGGTTTTAACACCGTACAGAGTCGACTCGTTTAGATTTTTTTCGATAAACGACAAATGATATTTATGTCGATCCAAAGACCTCAAAACCTTGTGTTTTTCCCATTTTCTTACTCCCATTTCTGAATAATCATTCATGCAAAACCTGCATATTCTACCAGAGGAGAACTACGGCACAAAACCACCAATTTTGTGCTGACCAAGGTTATCACCACTAATAATTGAAACGTAGCCCTTTATGTGAGTCCCCAGTGACTCGATATAAATTCCCTCTGTCGCCAAAATTTCCAGTTCTAAAACTAGAGGTTTGAGAATTTCGGACCACGCGTAATTTTCGACATCATTAGAATTTGCTAGGGAAATTAAGTGTATATCTTCTAATTTTGAGCGATACTTGTATTTTTGGTTTAAAATGGAAAAATAGAAACCTAATGTTTTGTGCAATCCTCGCTTTGAGCCTTATGGGTTGACGATCTCAAACTCATCATAATATATTTGGAGATGTATGGTTTTAGCAGAGATAGTTTGATCAAATTTCTTACAAAATGAACTGTTTAGAAAATGAGAAACAACTTGTCCATCTAATTCGTTTTCGACCTTTTCATGATAACGAAATTCATCTCCTTGCTTGAAGATATTCGTGAGGGTACGTAACAAAGGTACGTAATGGAAATGGTGTTTTTCTTCTAATCCAGCGGATTGAGCAAATTTTACTTGAGTTGGTTCTATCATTCCCAGCTCCGATATACTTATTCTCTTAATTTTGTGAATGGAATTTAGAGAATCAAACACAGCACTCATAGTCTCGATGTTATTGTAAACTATTTCCCTCAGGTCACTTTTATCTAGATTATCATCTCTGTTGAAAATCTTTTTAGCTTTCGCTGTTAGTAGGTCTTTGCACAAACTAAGTAAGTCATTTGATAAATCTTGAATAACAGAATTTGCTAACGTGTGCTGCTCACTATATTTAAGTAAAATTAGTGCGTTAAAAAAGTAAATACTTCATTTATTTTAATGAAATGTCAACATCATATTTTAATTTAAAATGGAGATGCTGGGTCATTCCATATGGTTTCACCTAGGCATGCCACCATGTGTCGGCCGATCCTAATAAAAGTTGGCACACTTGCAGCTATGCTTAAATAACTACGATTTCCAGATTTTCAGGTGAAACTAAAAATATTTAAATTTAAATAAAATGAGTCTGATACTCCATGAAGTATCAGACTCATTTTATTTAAATTTAAATAATTAATAGAACCATGGATCAGAAGTTTAACATTTATGAAACTAAAAATAAATGAATTTTTAGAAAGGTTTTGAGTAAACCCCCGCGATTTCTGCAGTGTCCGCGAAACATTTTTGGGCCCTGGCAAAAGTAACCATAACTCACTTGATTTTTTGGATATGTTTATGAAATTATACACACATATGCTATAAAAGGCGAGGAATCCGACCGTCATCTTGAAAAATGTCTATCTTTTTTAGAACTTTTATTATAAATTAATTAATAATTAGTGGGGGGTCTAACAATGTGACGCGTAACGGCAAGTGGCCCAACTTAAAAAAAATATTTTAGCTTTTTTCGAGACCCCAAGGGCATATCTTTCACCTCCTTTATGATTGGTTTGGTGTTTTTGTCTCCCCTTTAACTGGTAACAAAAAACAAAATTTCAAATTTTGGGAATTTTTAAATTTTTTTATTATGACAAAAGCTATCTTTAAATTCAAAAGCCAATGTAAATGTATGAAATATTTGATAATTTTGAGGGTTTTAATGTTTTATACATATGACGTAGCTAAGCAAAGCAAGTAAAACGTTCCTTGATTTTTTTTCATCGGCCTCTTTTAAATGAAACGTTTTCGTCTTGCCAATACATACCGGACTCGACAAAATACAAAGAATATTTTGTAGTGGTACAAAACATTTATCTTCTTTCTTAGGCCACTGAAGAGAAAGAGGGTTAACCGAATGTTTCATAAAGTTTAGTAGAAAATCGTTCTCTTCGTAGATTTTCTGCTCGATGAGAGCCACATACCATTCTTTATCATAAACTGCTGCAACATATTGTCCTACAGAAATGTCATCAAATGAAACTCCATTAAAGATGATTTTCAAAGTCTGATAGTTGATATTAAAGCCAAAGTTGACACTTTACCTCAGCTTGAGAAATGCAAACTTTTAACTTTAATCCCAATGTCGTGGTCTATATCACAAATCCGTGACGAATTCCACGTGAGTGAATATACTGCAAAGAAGTCACGTCAACTGAAATTAGAATACGGCATTCTTCCGGACATTTCCAAAAAGAAGGGCCACTCTGTTAATGATGACACCTTAAACGAAATAATATCATTCTACCACGATGATGAAATTTCTAGAATGTGTCACGGCATAAAGGAGTTTGTGTCAGTGCGAGTAGGCGGAGTGAAAATTCAAAAGCAAAAACGCCTCCTACATGCTAATATTCGAGAAATATATATTCAATTTAAAGAGAGGAATCCTGATTTAAAAGTTGGTTTTTCTAAATTTTGCGAACTACGCCCTTAATGGTGTGTTACTGTTGCATCACGGGGAATTCACAACGTTTGTGTTTGTGAAATTCACCAGAATTTGAAACTTAAAACAACGGCTTTACCGAGGCGAGAAACGTACAAGGATGTAATGCTCCAATTTGTTTGTTCAACAGAAAACAGGAAATGCATGTTGCAAAGATGTGATGATTGCCCTGGAAAGGAGCATTTCATCACCTATTTAGAATCCCTTTTTGCTGAGGATGGCATTGACCAGGATGACAAGGATTGCTTTAAACAGTGGTTGAATCAAAATGGACAAACAAGGCTTCAAGAGCTGACGCAGTCAGTCAGCGAATTTATTGAAGACTTTTCAAACTCTATACTGAAAGTCCTTGAGCATCATTTCGTTGCTAAATCGCAAGCACTCTACTTGAGAAAATTAAAGGAAAACCTGCCGAGAAATCATGCTATAACCCTAATGGACTATGCGGAAAACTATTCATTTGTAGTTCAAGATGCTGTTCAGGGTTTTCATTGGGAAACTACCCAAGCTACTATCCACCCTTTTGTCACCTATTATCTCTGCGATACAGAAAACTCTTTGAAATGCGTAAGTTGTTGCATTGTTAGTGACGAAACTGACCATGGAGCAACAACTGTCCATTATTTCCTGAAAGTTTATCTGGAGTTTCTCAAAACAACTATACCAAATTTGGAACATATCCACTACTTTAGTGATGGTGCTGCGTCGCAATATAAAAATTGCAAAAACCTTTTGAATCTGTGCCACTATCAGACGGATTTCAATTTAACTGCGGAGTGGAACTTTTTTTCCCACTAGCCATGGGAAAAGCCCTTGCGATGGAATAGGGGGAACAGTGAAACAACTAGTTACAAGAGCTTCATTACAAGAAACCGTTAAAAATCAGATACTAACGCCGATACAATTCTTTGAATGGGCCAACAAAAATGTTACTTCAGTGAAGATCATCTATGTATCCAAAGCAGCTGTTGGCAATTACAAGGAAAAGATTTCAGGACGACTTTCAACTGCATCGACAATTGTTGGTACCAGATCTCATCACAAATTTTCAAAGAGTAGGGTTAACGCAGAGCCCAACTGAGAATGTAGTTGAGTTAACGTGAATTTGTTTGTACTTCCTCGCAGGTAGCTCTTCATTTTTTAATCCTTCTTGGACATATCTGTTCCTTGACAAATCTGCCTTGTTAAAAATGGTTTTAAGAAAGGCTTCATTAACCTCTTTGCGACGCTTGCAAATGAGACCAAATTTTGAGGCTGTAATTCGGGCCTTCCTTTCGGCATTCCATAACAAACAGTTAAACTGTTGCCTAGTTTCTACTTCCAGGTTTATTGCAGCATTTAAAAGAAGCTTTAAAGAATCAGGTGTTTTCTTCATAAGAGTTTCGAGAAGTTTTAGATAACTTTCTTCTAACGCTAATAACCCTAATGGTAGAGATGCCTGTTTAACATTGACTACTTCATTCTTGTTATTGTTAGAAATTTCTTTCAAAGGATTAAATGGAAGTCTTGATTTAGAGGGAATATAGTGGTTTTCCTCTTGGATTGAGCATAAAAAACTTCTATGGTTCTTGCTTTTCAAACTATTAGTCAAGACTTCGATCCTTTTTGCTACCTCCACATCATCTTCAGCAGTTCCGATGTTGGATAGACTTGAGTATATTTGTTGCTTTTTGTTTCTTTTCTGAAGTGCTTCGCTGGATTTTCCTGGTGTGTGCCTAACGAAATCCAGTTCGTTTAAACTTCGACATTGTAATTTTTTATTTTCTGTCGGAACGCTCCAAGTTCTCAATTTCTCAGTGCACGCTTGATCATCAGGAATGAAATCTTTCCTTCCCTCTTGCAATCCCAGATAAACCACAAAACGGCTCCGACATGTTTGCAGACCCCTCCTTCTCCGGCCTTACACCCGCACCAAGCTGTTTCCACTGAACAATCTGATGTTTTCAGTTTAATGGCAATGTCATATTTAGAATTTAATGTGAAGGATCCTTCCACTTTACTCTTTATATAAAAAATCCATTGGATGGATTAGAAGATGCCGAACCTGGGCTCAACAATACTTGCGAAACTTTGCTCGCTTTGAACATGCGATATCCTAATGTCAAGTGTTTCTTAGCTTTTGAAGCATAATGATGTTTAATTATGGTATTTTCTTTGAATATAGGAGGAATTAGCCTTAACTGTTTTGTCCAGTTTCCTTTTGTTAGCAAAATCTTACGGTTTATTGCTTTTTTGACTTTATTTAACCTTTTACCACCGCTAGAGAGAGAGAGAGTTAAGCAGGGTTTAATAATTTAATGAACAAAGTCACATGTACAAGCAATTTATAAGAGATTTAAATACCTTTCCAAGACTCCAATTTCCATAATGACTGATTAGATTTAGACTAATAATGCGAGGGTTTTGAAATTCAATTTGAAAATATTCCCAAATTCATTCCCAACCAACTTGAACCAAGGCTTGCTGATCAAAAAAATGCTCGAGGCCCCTAAAACCCGGAAGTAGCTTCTCTGTAAAGTACCTAGTGACGTATCAACTTACACGTAGAGCATCACGTGCGCGTGACGATTTGGTTACATTTCAACCGCATTTAAACAAGTGGACTTTTTATACATTTACCTATTTTCTGTCTCTCGACGAAAGTTCATCTGCTTATGGTCCGCGTTCTATAGATGTGACGTCATACGTGGAGAATTTTTTAAACGTAAAAGCGGGAATATTGACTTCGCTTAAAAAGTTAGAGAATTGCCCCCATTGTTAACTAAAAGTTAACGTAAATTCCTAGTGTAAAGCGTTTCAGCTCGTGATCGAAAATTACTTCAAACAAGGCTTAGGTGTAATGTAAGATTTATGTGACTTAAATTATCGTTCTGCGTTGTGAGTAGATAACATGAGCATCGAATGAGCCAACTGTCATAATTAAAGCCATTCAATTCTCATAATAATTATGTAATTAATATAATATATAATATTAATTATAATAAATAATAACATCCTTCTGATATGCTGAAGTGGGTTCACTCATTACCGTAAAAGCTTCACCATGTGTGTGTTGATTGCATCCGACCTTTTGCCAAAACGGTCGCTCAACTTCTCTATCACGGCTTCGTAATTTTCTTCTGATAAAGTATATCCTCCTATTGCTGACAACGCTGGGCCCTCAAGTAAGGATTTAAGATAGGTGAATTTATCCACCGCCGCTAGCGTAGGATTCTCGTGAATTGAAGCCTCGAATTGACCCCAGAAATTCTGCCACTCGGCTAGATCTCCATTGTACAGACTGTTAAAGAAGTCTTAGCGCGTTGCGTTTTTCACACATATTTTACTATATTTCAAAAACTATTAGAGCTAGCGCTCTGGAATAAAGTGCGTTATAAAAGTTTTGCATTCCTCTTTCATATTTTACCCGTTCCACAGTTGTCCTTTGCATAGTTATACCGGAAACCGGAAATGTCAAAATTATCAACTTTGAAAATATTGGATTCTCGAGGATATAAATGCGATTTTCGGATTCTTTGGGGTCGATTCATATTTGAAAAGTTTTCACCTAATTCAATTCGGATGAATAGGTCATGAGTAATCAGCCTTTATTCAAAATATGGCAAACTTGGTTAGAGTGGCGATAATTCATAATCGAGTATCGAATCTTTGTCGTAATAATGCTTGTTATATGTTATGGCACCTTATGCGTATATATATGATTGGTCTTGTGGCGCAATACTTTGAAACAAATCAGACGTTGATAAAGGGATGGTGAAGTGGAAAATAGAGTAATTTTTATTGATTTTTCCATAAGACAGTGAAACACCCAAGAAATAACACCGAACGGTTTTTAAACAACAATTAGTTTGAAATTTCATGGATAATTTTAAAAAAGGACATCCGACCAATCGCGTCGCGCCCTGCCTTTTTATCAACAATTTTCTCTTGGCACGCTCCGTGTTGAATAAATTTATCGCGAGACTAGAAAATATTTGCGCGATGAGACAATTGTGGCATGGAGTGTGCCACGAGAATTTTGTTAACAAAAAGGCACGGCGTTACGCGATTGGTCGCAGTTCCTTTTTTGAAATTATTCTTAAAATCTTAACCTAATTTGAATATTAAATTCAATGGGAGGTATTTTCTGAATTTTTCATTATGCATACTGGTCTCATGATTAGTAGAAGAATCAGTAAAAAACACTTTAATTTCCACTTCCCGCTCCCTTTAAGAGAAAACTCGGGTCTTTTGAAGAGGAGAAGCGGTTAGAAAATATTGTTATTTGGGCCATAATATAAATATATTTAGAACTCATATTAATTACGTCTAGGTCTTCAGCCCGACTCATTGCAGCCTAGTGAAAATATCATTCAGGATGGCATATGCGCTTCACGAGATCCCTTCAAATAGACATATTCGACTATTCCATTTAAGAAACAACTTCAGAGGAGATGGCTTCTATGCTAGGAAGGTTCGCTACGCGATTGAGCTTCGCTTAACGGAGCCTGGGGTTGCCTATAGCCTCCCGCCAGTCCCGCGTATAGAGCAAATGTCAGGCCATTAAAAGATTTTATTTTAGAGGTAGGAATAGGGAACAGAATAATCTAGGCGCGCGTCAAAGTCCCGGACCCCCTTCCTCGGGACGGTGGGATGTGAAAGAAGAGGCGGGTCAAAGCGACAGAGGTAAAAAGGAATTACGTATTTTTCGCCGTCCCAGTCAGTAACGTCATAAAAACCTAGTTTAAGTGAGCCAATCTGAAGTTTTAAACTTTTAATTACGTGTTGGAGGGAGGAGCTGTATACTTGGCTATGAGTCGGACTGAATTAAACACTAACCGTTCTCTATTCCTACTTCTAAAATTAAATATATCTCTGGTGAGGCTTAATAATAAAGCCGACCGCAACCAAAGCATGGGACGTTCAGAACTACCGATGGAAAAGCCAAAAACTTAAATGAAAAGAAAATGAAAGCCAGTAACAATGATCACAACTGAAAATAACAGCTAAATCGAACCCGAACGGTAAACACTCTAAGTTGGTCACTCTGTGCTGCTGGTCTGCTACTCCTTTCGTTTATTTTCTATGGCAAAAATACTAACTTTGGGAGGTTTTGGGATATTAGGCCATTTTGTGTTTTAAGACTTTTATTGTGTAGGAAAGAAAACTCTCCTTTTTAAAGAAATTTTGGATAACTATTAATATCATTATTGATAACTAGTTAAAAGTTGAAAAATATTTATAAAATTTGGACGACAATTATTTTAAATAACAAGACTTCCTTCGAGATTGAAATTGAAGAATGCTCGTGTGCTTTATATAACTATTTTATACAAACAAGACAGTCACTTTCAGCTTGAATTGTTGCTTGATATTTTATTGGACATACCCTAGCCCTTAAAGGGAGGATGAAGAGGAAAATAAAATGATTTTTTTATCGATTCTTCTTCTAATTTTAGACCATTTTGTATAGTGAAACATCCAGGAAATACCGTCTGCGTTCTTGAACAATTTATTACAAACAAGACTGCCACTTTCAGTTTCAATTGTATTTTACTTAACCTCCCCTAGCCCTTAAACACATTTTTAATCTTTTATTAAGTGACAGACACAAACGCTAAATCGGGTTCAAGTCGGGCGAGAGAGCGGGTCAATCCAAAGCGTCAATTCCTTCGTTTTCCAGAAATCTTGCAACGAGTCGGGACGTATGGGCTGGGCAATTTTCCTGCTGAGCCTGAAACCATACACTAAAACAATGTTTTAAGAAGAATAATTATCAGGTTATTAATATTAATACCGGTCACGACGTGGGCTGGTTAGTCATACGGAGAAAAAAATACCAGCGAACAGGACGGATCTCTATTTTTAATATTACAATGCTTTACCTACAAATTTCATTAGAGTTTATGTCTGTCTTCTAGAATACCATTAAGAATGTGTTTAATGGGAGGGCGAAATGAAAAATCAAATAATTTTTTATCGATTCTTCTACAAATTATAAAACCATTCTGCATAGTGAAACATCCAGGAAATATCTCCGAATGATTTTGAAATTCCAATTAGTTTCAGATTTTATGGATAATTTGAAATAATGACCTCCGATCCATCGCGTAACGCCCTGCCTTCCTATTGACAAAATTCTCGTGGCACGCTCCATGGCGAATGAAATTTATCGCGAGATTTAATAAATGTTGCTTGCGATGTGACTATCGTGGCGCGAGATATAGAGCGTGCAACGGAAATTTTGTTAACAGGAAAGCAGGGCGTTAAGCTATTAGTCAGTGGCGCTTATTTCAAATTATCTTTAAAATCTCAACCTAATTTAATTTTAAAATCATTCGGAGACTGTATTTCCTGAATGTTTCACTGTCTTATAATAGGAAACATCGATCAAAAAATCACTTAATTTTCCTCTTCATCCTTCCTTTAACGGCTAGGGGATGTCCAATAAAATATCAAGCAAGAATTGAAACTGAAAGTGGCTGTCTTTTTTTGTAAAAAATTGTTCAATAAAGCACACGAGTATTCTTCAATTTGAAACGCAAAGGAAGTCTTGTTATTTAAAAATTTTCGTCCAAATTTTATAAATAAATTTCAACTTTTAACTAAATATTAAAAATTATCCAAAGTTTCTTTAAACAGGGTCGTTTTCTTTCCTACACAATAAAAGTCTTAAAAGATAAAATGACAAAATATCCCAATACCTCCTAAAGTTAGTATTTTTGCCATAGAAAATAAACGAAAGGAGTAGCAGAGAGAACAACTTCAAGTGTTCGGGTTCGTTTTAGCTGTTATCTGTTATTTTCAGTTGTGATCATTCTTACCGGCATTCATTTTTTTTCATTGAATTTTCTCCTCTTCAAAAGGCGCGAGTTTTCTTTTAAAGGTAGCGGGAAGTGTTTTTATCGATTCTTCTACTAATTATAAGACCAGTCTGCACAATGAAAAATTTAGGAAAGCTCCCATTGATTTTAATAATCAAATTAGGCTAAGATTTTAAGAATAGTTTTAAATAAGGAACTCCGACCAATACCGTAACGCCGTGCCTTTTTGTTAACAAAATTCTCGTGGCACGCTCCATGTCTCGCGCCACAATTATCACATCGCGCAAAGTTTTTCGAGTCTCGCGATAAATTGATTCAACACGGAGTGTGCCAAGAGAAAATTGTTGATAAAAAGGCAGGGCGCGACGCGATTGGTCGGAGGTCCTTATTTAAAATTATTCATGAAATTTCAAACTAATCGTAGTTTAAAAATCGTTCGGTTTTATTTCCTGGATGTTTCACTGTCTTATGGAAAAATAAATAAAAAATTACTTTATTTTCCACTTCACCATCCCTTTAATGAACGTCTGATTTGTTTTAAAGTATTTCGCCACAAGACCAATCATATATATAAGCATAAGGTGCCATAACATCTAACAAGCATTATTACGACAAAGATTCGATACTCGGTTATGAATTATCGCCACTCTAACCAAGTTTGCCAGATTTTGAATAAAGGCTGATTACTCGTGACCTATTCATCCGAATTGAATTTGGTGAAAACTTTTCAAATATGAATCGACCCCAAGGAATCCGAAAATCGCATTTATGTCCTCGAGAATCCAATATTTTCAAAGTTGAAAATTTTGACATTTCCGGTTTCCGGTATAAGTATGCAAAGGACAACTGTGGAACGGGTAAAATATGAAAGAGGAATGCAAAACTTTTATAACGCAGTTTATTCCAGAGCGCTAGCTTGAATAGTTTTTGAAATATAGTAAAATATGTGCGAAAAACGCAACGCGCAAAGACTTCTTTAACAGTCTGTACAGGCTAATAATGACACTCAAATAAGCCAACCAAAATAAAATTTTGGTTTTCTCAGGCGACGGTGGTTATCCTTTACAACCGTGGCTTATGGTTCCAATTTCGAATGCCCAACCAAATTCCCCAGATAGGAATTTTAATGAACGACTTTCAAGTGCGAGACAATGCGTTGAAAGATGCAATGGTTTGCTGAAAATGAGATTTCGATGCTTGTTTCGGAAATTGCAGTACAGGCCAACAGCTGCTGGATTTATAATTTATGCCTGCGTTATTTTGCACAATATTTGTGTGAAAGAAAAGGTCCCTGAGGAATTCGAACCCTTGGAAATGGGCGAAGAAGCTTTAATTGCGGAGCAAAGAGTTGGAGACGATGTTTTTGGAAGGAATCAGGGACAGGAAGGAGAAACGCTCCATGTGCGCGGGTCGCGCATCCGTAGGGATCTGTTGAGACGACTCAACTGAACTCATTCTTTCGACAAAGAAAAATGTATTGTTTTATTAAAGTATTATTACTATTGTAGCGTTTAAACTAATATATTTATATATTTAAGTGGATTAATCAAATAAAACGGCTTATATACCCGGGGTTTTATAATATGTTATCGGGGTTATTATTTAATCGTTGGCAAAGCGCCGCAGAGATATCGCGAAATGATGCCGCGATGCTTGTCATGGCATCGGCAGATCTTTCATCAGCTGTAGCACGTCTTTCTTGGCATTCCCTGATGCCGCGCAACTCTAGCAAAATATCGGCGTGGTACTGGTTCTTCCTCTCTTGCACTTCGCCTAACAAATCGGTAACTCTATCATACGGATTGGCTCGTCTCCTAGTTCGAGGCTGATTTCTCACGCGTGCTAAATAGAAATTCACGTAATTTCGCCATGATCGATTACCTCATTTGCATAAATGACATTCAGCTACAGATACTTCTGGTACTCTCAAAGAATAGACTGGGTTTCTTGCAGAGTCGCAGAGGTATTTGAAAAGAAGTTACAGTTTTCCACTATGGAAATGAGTAACTTTGCTAGACTTATAGTTATATGCTTACCGCGGGCCTCAGCTTCTAGGGCTGCTTGCCTATTTGCAGCAGGGGCATCGTCAAGACCGGTCTCGAGTAGGTTATTATCGTGTGTTATTTCAGGGGGTTGAGGTTCCGCGTTCCTTCGAAACCGAGAACTGGTAGATGAGGGAGGGTGCACCGAATTTAAGACCGACGAAGCCGTTACCGAGCTTTCCGAAGCGATTGAAGGTGGAGGGCGAGGTCTAACAAAACGCGAATCGTCTAAAGTGGGTACGACCATTTCCTCAAATGTCCCGTCACGTTCATCGTATGATAAAAATTGTTGCTCGCAAGAAGTTGAGGCACGCGCCGTTGGTAATGGTCGTAACTATTTCAATGAACATAAAATATCAGCTAAATATTTTAATATTTTATTAAAATTCAGGATATATGGTTACATTTGTCTTTAGAATAGAATAAAACTGTAGAAAAATTAAGGCAGAAAGCAATTGCAAAGCTGCCTATTATTCCAACCACCACATCAACTTCTACTATTCTGACACAATTTAAACATGCACCACGGCTAGCCTCTATTATTCTGACACAATAAAACCATGCGCCACGACAAAGCCCCACTATTATGACACAATTATACCCTGCGCCACGACAAGGCCCCACTATTATGACACAATTATACCGTGCGCCACAACAAGGCCCCACTATTATGACACAATTATACCGTGCGCCACGACAAGGCCCCACTATTATGACACAATTATACCGTGCGCCAGGACAAGGCCCCACTATTATGACACAATTATACCATGCGCCAGGACAAGGCCCCACTATTATGACACAATTATACCGTGCGCCACGACAAGGCCCCACTATTATGACACAATTATACCGTGCGCCACGACAAGGCCCCACTATTATGACACAATTATACCGTGCGCCACGACAAGGCCCCACTATTATGACACAATTATACCGTGCGCCACGACAAGGCCCCACTTTCGTGACACAATTATACCGTGCGCCACGACAAGGCCCCACTATTATGACACAATTATATCGTGCGCCACGACAAGGCCCCACTTTCGTGACACATTAAAACCATGCATCACTTCAAGCACCCATTAATCTCTGTTTCAAACTTAAACCACCATGCATTTGTGCAGTCAGCAATAAATAGGGAAACGCACTCATCATTACCATATTGCATGCAATGCGGTGTGCATGAAAAGACCCATGCCATACTTACATCATCTGCAGAATCAGGAATGTCTCCATTTCCTTCTGCTGCTATGTGGCCAATTACCGATAACAGTCGCTCCTCCATCTCCGACAATTCTTCATTGAATCGGAGCCTCCGGGATATCTAGGCCCATGCATGTCGAATTTAACGTGGGGAAATATCCAGTTTCATAGAGGAAATATTTTTACCCTTTGTGTGTACGAGGTGGCGCTTTAATGGCCGTTGCGACCGGGGTCTTCCATAAATTATCGATGACATTTTAGGGGCCAATAATAAAACTTTTATGAAAGAGAAAGGTTTCACCTTTAAATTAACGTAATTTTTTAGGGGCTATTCACTTTATATTGAATCTATTGGTTAGATTGTATGGACAAAAAAGTAATTATATGAGATTTTAACAACGTTGTTTTTTAGGTAAAGCAAAACTTCTTCAAGTTGCTAATTCACAGTTTTCATTATTAGAGGACTTTTTACTCCTTCAAAACCTTTCATTTTTTTTAACCTTAACATTTTTATCCTTTACTTCTTTGGAATGATTGTTTAATAAAGGTCTTCGGAAATTTTCAAAAACATTTTTTAACTATCCGCGACCTCGGCTTCACCGCTCTACGTCTATACCTTGCCCTAATATTGTAGCAGTCGACGGGGTCATGAGGCTGAACTTGTTTATTTTACGGTGCTGAAAGCGCCCCAAGCGGGAAAACACGGCGAACTAAATTAGTCAAAAAAATATTCTTGCTTCGCTACATGCATGGGCCTAGATATCCCGGAGGCTCCGATTGAATTTTCCGCCGCCTCCAGTTCCTCGTGTGTAGTTCTTAATTCTAGCACCTTTGGCTTTCACATTTCCTCTTCAATCTGACCATGTCTAAAATTTATTTTAGAGTACATATGAGAAGAAAAATAGAAGCATATATTTCTAACAAGGTAATGGGGACAATACTTAAATAATGCTATCATTATACCAACGGAGTTGATATAATGAATAACTCTTACTAAAAATAAAAGGGTAATAATAGGTAAGAAGCAATATAGTGAATACCATTTACCATTACATACCTTTTTCCATTGCTGCACAGCCTTCGTGGCACCATTAGCTTGATAGTTAAGCCTTGCCACTAGTTCTTCCCATTTTGCGTCACAGTCGAGTTTTGTAAATTTAGGATCAAAGGCTCCTCTTACTACCTCTCTATTTTCCTCCTTGAAGCTTAGCAACATGATCAGTTGCTCTTTCGAGATTTTTTGCCACGCTTTCTAGGTGTTGTTGACATATTTTTACCTCGCTTTCTTTATATTCGCTTAAAAATCACGAGCGGAGGATAAAATTCTTATTTTTGGCGGCAAAAACTATTTTTTTATTAACGCTTTTATTTTTCCCCGATAGATAGCGCAAATGTCGTTGAATCGCATTTTGGCGTGATATTTACAATTTGCGTTACGAGCGTAACGCTGAAAAATCATAACGCGTGATACGAAAAATTTATCACTGTGCAGGTGAATCGCACCCCTGAACATCCAGTAAGTTGTGTAATGTAATTTGCGCTCGTGTTAAAATAGAGGATATACAGTAGAGGACTAGACAGTTGTTGTATTCAGTTCTCGTAAACTTTTTGGGAGCTACTTCCGGCACTGCGTATCTTGGTTGACACTTGGTTACCTTTGACTAAATATCACTCTCCACCTCCATAGAGGATATACAGTAAAGCGTACGACATTTTTCAACCAAGAATGATGTCTTACACAGAAGGTAATCACACAAAACCAGAAATGAATAGTAAAGATTTGGCGAGACATTCCCTTATGTATTGGTAAATGATAAAGTATCAACTCCTCTACTGTATATCCTCTGTGGTGTAACAGCCTTGCACGACCCTAACCTCTTTCCCAAAACATAAAATTGAAGAAATTTGCACATTTGATTTTTACCTAATCTGCTCCCCTTGGTTGGCACGCCCCGGGTCACCGCTTTACGTCCAGCAGACGAGATACTGCAAACTCCCCATACGATAAAGGACTTTAACCGTTGAAATAAAAGAGAACCAAAGCACGTAACGTATTATTACTTATTAGACTCTAAACTTGGCCTTAATACATCAGTTCATATTTCTTGTTTTATAACCCTCATACTTTATGACATCGTAGGAGAGGTTCCTCAGTATCACCACCATGAAGGGGCCGGATACCTTCCCGCAATTGGAAGCGCCTGAGGAGTTACTCACATCGGAGGTATCAGTGAGGAAGGACTTGCATACCAATGTACTGTTACCATATCTGGATGAGGAATGTACCGAACGCCCTGGAAGCGGAAGAAGGAAACATGATGCGCCAGTGTCGAATGAGAAGCCTAAGTTCCTGTGCCTCAAGCAACTAAGAAAAAACCCGAGTCGTATTGTATCTCAAGCGATACAGGCTCGAGAATAGACGCTGTAAAGGAGTTTTCCTCCGCGGTCTAACCCGGTTTCTGCTTTCCATAAAAACTTGCAGTGGTTAACGGTACTAGTTTGTATGCTGTGGCATAGGGGCTAGCCACCACCCCTATATGCAATGTAAAGGGACCCACATGTAAACAAGCCACAGGCTTAGCGTGGAAATCCCTTCATAGACAAAGCCTAGATTATTATTATTAGTCCATCAGAACATATATATCAACCAATTTTTAAATTTAAATTAAATACAAAATTTTACTTCCTAATTTTTACCTACTACTATTTTGTTTAATAATTATATTTTTGTTTTGCCTAATACGATTATTGATTGTAACATTTTATATTTCTGTATAATTACCATATGTGAATGTGTTTGGGGAACAAGTAACGGACGCCGCCACGAGGCGTCGTTTTCCGTTTGTGACCTTTGATCCCGAATATACCCGCTTAGTCGGCCTAGTCACTTTTCATTTAGGTGCGGCTTTGTTTGGGTTTAGTTGGCGGTATACGGGTGTCTCTCACTTAGATGGAAAACACATCCTCATACGATAAAGGACTTAAACCGTTGGAATAAAAGAACTAAAGGACGTAACGTATTATTTAATTATTAATTAATGGACACTATAGTAGTAAGATGTTTTCTCTGGCCCGCTAACTAGCTTTAATGTACGGATTGTAGGATTTGTTCTGTTACAGCCTTACTGGGCTCAGCAGATAGGATATTAGGCTGGTCTCCTGACTGGACACGGTCAGCTTAATAGACACCTACATTTGATAGACGTTGATACTGATTCTTTCTCTCCTCTTTGCTGCAGCTACAGTGAGGGTGCACAATATGCATTTGGCATCAGCGGTGGGACGTGACTCCTCCGACCACAATAATAATGACTATAATTAAAGGGTTCCACATCCACAAGTCGCTTGGTAGGGATGAAATGACACTACCTAGCTTAACCTGCACTAGGTGAGAGTAGCGCCATTGTCGCGGATTAAGATTTTTCCAGTGGAAAGTATATGAAAAGCTATTGCCGAGCGACTTGTGCAAAGTGATAGTCTATTGCACATATAAAAATATATTTCCACTGCATATTTTGAGTTTCTATTTTAGAATCAGATACCGCGGTGAACTTCTGCAAAGGTTTTATAATAATAATAAAGGCTTTTTATTGGAACAATCATTAAGGTGGAGTCCTTATTTACAATGATGTCCAGAGTTAATTTAATAAATAAAAGTAATAGATAATAACTTAGATTAAAATTATAGAGCCTAAATTAGCAATAGGGACTTGGCAATTCGGGCTTAACTCGGCCCCCAGCACCATTATGGTATTTTTTAACAGAATGAAAGCTATATAAGCCCCTCCTCCTGGTATGTTTTTTAACACTTGTGGAAGGTAGCCTGACGTTGCATGACGTAGTACTGCCAAGTCCATATGGTTAACTTGTGTTTACAAATAATCCCAGCCTCTTTGCCTTAATTTCTGTGCAACATGATTGCTCATGGCATCTTTGAAAAGCATTATTGATGTTATTATTTTGTGGTGATTTTCTAGTTCATTCCAAAATTTTCTGCCTTGAAATTTTACACTCTTGTCTCTGACGCGCGAGTTTCAACTTTAAGAGTAGAAGTAATATTTTTCTCCACGTGTTCTTATATTATTATTTCCCTTTGGGAACCAGTTTATTACATATTCTGGGAAGAGACCATTTCTCACTTTAAACATGAAAATTAAAAGGTCAAAGTAGTAGTTGTAGTCCGCGGTATTTATATTTGCGACTTCCCTCGCAGCAGTCGCGGAGGAGTATTTTCGAGTATTGGATATAAATGTATGTATATTTTTGAAAGTAATTGGTTTATTTGTTCAGTTTGTTTATATATTGGAAACACTAAATAGTCCCTTTGATTACGTGTGGCAGAATTGGGCTCAAACATGTTTATTTGCTATTACAATTATGAAACTGAATTAGTCAAACCCAAAGGAGAATCTGTTTCTTTTCAACGTCAAAAAAGGATCAATGTATTGTATTTGTGGTTTATCATTATAATAGGCACACAGTAAGACCAAGTGTAAGTCACTGAACTAAATTAAATACTTACTAAAATAAGACGAATGCATTTCAATATCGTGGCTATGTAGGATCACATCAAACAAACCAAAATTTTGGAATAAAAAGAGTATAAAACAAGCGTTCAATATCAAACTATTTTATTTTTTTCCCGAGGGACCGAAAATTCTAAAATAAAGAAGTATAGCTTACACCTTCATTTGAGTTTAGACCATCTAAATAATCAAAAACAAACCACCCTTTCACAGCGTGAAGTCTTAGAATAATAAACAGCCCGCGCCTTCAAACCGTCGTCTGCTCTAAGTCAAAGCTGTTAAATGGCAACTTATGTCCAGCACTGGTACCAAAAAAATGGTCTGATCATATACCAACCTTAAAAATTAAAGGTGGCAGCACATTCTCTGATTTTTTTGAAGCTGAGCGGACAAGTACAACTCTAGGGGCGAACCGTGAGCAGATTTCCGCTTTAAGCTTGGTTTATCGCAATCCACAATAAGTCTCTGAGAGAAGAAAAGGTTTTTATGCATAAATCTATTACTATGAACATTTTTGAAATTTATTTTAACATGGAAAAATTATGAAATTATTCAAAGTGTTCTTAGTCTTTCAAAACTTTTGTTGGACAAGCATCTTTTGTACAAATTAAGCCTCTTTTTATCAATTATTTTTAAAAAAACATTTAAGGGGGTGCAGAGAAAATTAGCGCTAAATTGTTTCATTGTCTATTTTACGTAATATCACTAATCACTATTTTCATATATTTATCACATATTAACCCTCTGCAACAAAATTCTGAAAATATATTCATCTACAAACTAGTGCACAACATATACATGAATTTTAATTGGAACTGAATTTACAGGTATCTAAAACCCTTCGTACACGTGCACCATTTCTCGAAAAATAATTATGTTATTCGTATGCGAAACTTCGAAAACAATTCAACTTTGATTTTTATCTTTGAACAACTTGAAGTGTAACATTTTTATTCATATTTAGTTGTGTAAATTTAAATTGTTCTTTCCTGTAGTTATTTGTGTACTCAAGTGTCTTACCGTCAGGACCATCTGGAGTTCACCTCCGGGTGGGTATTAATGTTAAGAAGTTTACTAATTCATCATTTAGATTACATTCACAATAAAAATGTTCTTGTTTCGACGATTTATTATTATTGTTGATGAGGAGGGTACGCGCCCTAGCACCGATGCCAAAGGCATATTGTGCATCCTCGTAATCAGGCCTTGAATAGGCCTGTAGCTGCAGCGTAGCGAAGAACTCGCTCCACCGTGAGAGAGGAGACCCTCGAGGGTTCCAGGGTGTGTGAATCAAAATATTCTAATCTAAGCGAGGCGAAGTAGTCGCACTCGCAAAGTACGTGGGCGGATGTTTCTTCCTTCTCCTGACACGACCTACAGAGAGGGTCGTCGGCAAAACCCATCAGATGGAGGTGCCTATTAAGCCGGCAATGCCCGGTCAAAAGACCGGTGGCCAGCCTAATATCCCATCTGCCGAGCGAAATTAGGTCCCTAGCACGAGACCTGCAGGGACCATCGACAAACAACTTTGTCTGTCTCTGGCCCTCCATGCTGTGCCAGAGCTGATTTTGTATGACAGTCAACCTGTCATGCAGACACCGTTTGACGTGCCTGTAGGGGATGGGGACGGCCGGCTCCGGCCCCAAGAGCTTGGCCTCCGCACCCCTTTTCGCAAATCTATCGGCTTGCTCATTGCCATAATATCCGCTATGCCCTGGCACCCAGTACAGCAGAACCCTGTTGCAGGATGCCAGTCGCGCTAGCAGGTCGAGGCAGCTACGCACCAGTTGAGAAGTAATCTGACACTGGTTCAGAGCGTTCAGGGCAGCCTGACTGTCAGAATAAATTCTCACAGTCCGTCCGGTATACCCTTTGTTAATACAGTAATCTGCGCAATAACAGATCGCGGCAATTTCAGCCTGGAACACACTAGCGAAGGTGCCCAGGCAAGCAGAAAAGCCGACCCTTGTGGTTTGACAGTAATAGCCGGCGCCAGCGCCGGAATCAGTCTTGGAGCCATCGGTGAACCAAATGGTTTCACCCCCAGTGCCAAGAGGCAGCAGGTTAGTCCACTCTGCCCGACTGGGGAAGTGGATGCTGAATGGCTTAGTGAAATCAAAACTGGTAACAGTTTTGTCAGAGCACATCGTAAGCGACGGCTCAAGTGCGGCGTACTCCCGAAAGAGCTTCGTATGGCTGTAATCCCAAAGTCTTGGAACCCAACAGCCACTAATGTTGAGCCTGTAGGCTCCCATGACAGCCTCCTCCTCAATGAAGAGATGAAGAGGAAGCATGTCAAGGAGCACCTCCAGGGAAGCAGTTGGGGTCGATCTCATGGCCCCCGTAACACCAATGCAGGCAAGCCTTTGAAGCTTGCGCAGGGCAGCCTGCACCGTCTTAAGCCGGACCCTTGTCCACCAGACAAGTGCCCCGTAAGATAGTATGGGTCTGATGATCCCAGTATAGAGCCAGTGTACAGCCTTGCGGTTGAGGCCCCAAGTCTGGCCGACAGAGCTCCTGGTCCTCCAGAAGAGCATCTTGGCCTTCTAATACACCGATCAAGATGCGGCTTCCATGTGAGTCTACAATCAAAAGTCACCCCCAGGTATTTCACCTCGGAGGACTTTGTCAGGACCTGGCCAAAGAAAGAGATATCATTGAACAGATCCTTAGTATTCTTCCTCGTAAAGGGAACAAGGACAGTTTTATCAGGATTAACGGTGAGGTTAACCGCCTGACACCATTGCTCCACGCTAGAGAGAGCAGATCTCATAAGCGCGGTGACAGTATCCGGGAACTTCCCCGTAAAGACTATCGCTACATCGTCCGCATACCCGAAGCAGCAACAGCCCCCAGCACCCCCGAGCCTCCCCAGGAGTTCGTCCACCACCAGGCACCACAACAGGGGGGAGAGCACTCCACCCTGAGGGCAGCCCCTGCTGGTAGTCACCCCTAGAGAGTCCCCAAGGAGGGACGCCGACGATAATACTTAATATGTGATGTTTTATAGTTAGAATACCCAAAGTGACACACCAAATCCAAAAACAAAAACATATAGCTGTTAAATCATTTTACGATTACTTTAGCTGAAGAAATTGAAATTAACATACTTTGCTTTTACGTTTTTACGCACATACAATTCGATGTTTTAATAAATGTTTCTATTTATAAAATCTTCTTAGTCAAATAACCATTCTCGTTTGTTTGGGTTAGGTTTGGTCAGGTAAATTGAGTTGGGTTAGGTTCTTTTAAGTTCGAATGGGTTACGTGAGGTTGTTTTAGATTGGCTCAACGTTTTCTTGGAAATTTACAGCCAAGTAAAAAATGTAACTCCAAGAATTCCCATTTTTAAAGGCTATTTCACACAATACGATGCAAATACATGAAATATATAAAAACGATTGATTTTTCTTCGGTTTTTTTTCTACTTCTTATTCGTTTTTTTTAAATATATTTTTTGACTAAATAATTATTTTTATTTTTCATAATATATTTATTATGGCGTTTGTTCATTTTTTCTTGTATTCTTTTCTGAGAGTGTTGTTTTCTTTCACTTTCTTTACCTAGATTCATTATAAAAGTCTCATACTACAAATCAATTACTTTAATATTAATATTTCATTATATGAATTTTTAAACACAATTTTATTATAATATATTGAATAATGGTTTGCCCCATAATCCCATAAGTGAGCGAGTTTTTTTAATTCAAATTTCGAGAAATCGAAGCCTTATTTCCTATCATCAATCTATCGTCCAAATTGGTAAGACGAGCTCAATAGCTTATGAAGCGCGCTTCTTCAGGCCAGATAAAGTTTCAAAAATGGCGACCACAGTTGCGAGTGAAATTCCGTAAAAATATATAGTGAATACGTGAGAGATAAACCCAAGAGACATTGGAGTCGGGTCTTGAAATTGATTGCTGTCGGTGAAAATTTGTTTACGAAGACTAAAAACAGCAGACCTTTCTTTAGGAGTTCCTTGACCAGTCTCCAAAAACATTAGTGTTATGAATTAATAAATGAAAGAAATAATTTCTCATCATTTGAAATCAATAAAAACCGTAGAATCAGAAATAAATAGATTTTTTCTTCTTGAAATCTTTAAGAGACCATAGACCCCATAATAATTACTGGTTGAATGTAAGGGGAAGGGCTTAAAAATTTATTTAACCGCCCAGGCTTCCTTCTTCGCGTTTCATTGGTTGTTCACGTGCACAGGAACAAAAAAGAAAATAATAAAACCACAGGCACCTAGTCAAACAAAAAATAAATCATCTTCTGGCAACGACTCAAAATAACACATACGCTTATTTCAAGCACTTCTCCTGTTATCAGTAAATATATAGATATGAAAACAAAAAAATTGTACTGATAATATAGTAAAAAAGTAGCTCAAGCAAAAAAGTTAGACATAAACTTAAGGCGAACCCCAATTTTAACACCATAAATTAAAATTTTGGAAAATATACACAACCCTAGGTCTTATCCAATTACTCTTCAACAAAACAACTTAGGTTTAACTATATTTAGTTAAAATAAAATTTGGAGGTATACCATGGCCGATTTCAGGAAAGGTTTTGGGAAAATGTTCCAACCTTGAATTTCCGGTAAATGTTACCTCTCGATTTCTAATATGTTGCTAATTTGCTATAAATCAATTAATAGAGTTAACAATTATTTTGTAATCCTGGCTTGGAGGAGAGAAGGGTGGAGTTGTAAGCCCCATTCCTATAACGATGCTTCTGTACTCCCACCTACTGCACTGAAGTCCTCCCAGCATTCTCAGTGTTTAGGTAGGGTTGTACAGTACGAAATCATAAAGGACGCCCCCTGTGTCTGAAAACTTTAAGCTAGTTCTCATACAAATACCATGGCGCTACGCGGCAGCACTTAACAATCGCCTACCGAAGGGTAACGGCGTGCGCGACGTACACGGGGAGAGTTACGGTACCATTTATCCCTGCTCCGAGTATAGAGATAACACGACGAACAGTACTTACAAATAGTTGTTTGTTTATCAAGTAATGATAGTTTTTTCGTTCGTAAGATTCTTTTCCAATGTATATTTTTCTCTTTGATTTCATCAACTGAGGTTGAATAACTGGTGCTAAGTACATCAAAATGGATGCCTTATCACGAAAAATAGCACAAGCACCATGTGGAAAAACCCCGGTAAGTACGTATTCCAATATGGACGAATTAAAAATGAATGCGTTTTGATCAATCTTTTTCTGAAGTTTGACGCTAGAAGACGAGTTTGCCTTCATGAAATGAAATGAAAATAATTGGGTTTAGATGGTCTCTAGCTCAAAAATTACAAAAACATTTTATGCATATGATGACATCATGCAATGTAGTATGCTTTCAATGAACAGTATCGAAAATATTTTTGAAAAATTCTCAGCTAAACGACCACTGTCAATCAAAGTTTTAGGTTTCAATTGTTGGAAAACGACCCGCGCCGATATTTCGAACTATATCGCCTTGCTACCACATTAAACTTCAAATACTCGATAACGATGCCGTATTATTTAAGGTTTAAACAAGTAAGATACGGAGTAAAAAGTATTTCAAGCAAAAAAGCCATTTCGAGATAGAAAAAACTGTGCTAGAGTTCATGCGCACTTCATTTCCATGAATCTCCAGTGAGGCAGTGACTTATAAACTACCTTATTCAAATGGTTTCGAATTGAGCTACAGCTGCAAATGATAAAATAGATTAACCAAAGGCATTTCAATATGCATTGTCAATCTCATAACAAAGAGAAGTAGTTCGATTTTTTTTAAATTCAAAAAATTCATTATTCTTATTTACTTTGAAAGTAGTTTAATCTGATATGTGTAAATTCCCATTAAATAGAAAAACTGTGCATCGACGCTAAACCGGCGCCTATCTTTAGGACCTTACGGTTCCAGATCATTCATAAATTGCAATTACCCGGGACCGAATTACAAGTTTCCCAACGGTCCCAACCGGGGTTATTTGACTTTGCAAATACGCACCGATCTCTCTACCCGAAATACCAAGACGAATATCAGAAGGAAAATTGTTACCTTCATCGACAAGTGCATAGGCAAATTTTCATGTATCATTAGAGTAATGTCTTTCTGCTCGCAAATATCGTCAATGCTATTTACGTATTTTGTGTTTGATAAGAGCAGTTCTGATTTCAAAGCACCAGAAAAGCATCTGGTTAACACGGTACACCCGAGCAACCATCCACAGAGCAAGAGCCTCGGGGATTCCAAATTGACGTACTCGAAACTGTTTTCTGGGAAATCCGATAAATACTGCCAAACATACTGATTGAAGTTAGTTATTAAACCAATAATCCGTCCTGGAAATCATTGCACGCAATAAAAATTTTGAACATTTGTGAAACGTAAAAATTGATTTTTTTTCATTAAATTAAGTCAGTTATTTTCGTTTCGATTACTAAACACATGTTTGTACCAGCCCACCGGGTTTTATTGGGTTTTTCTATGTTTTATTCCTTACATGAGTTTTTATCTTTAGCAGCTTCAAATGTAACTGCTTAATAAAAAAGTCTTAAAATGTTTCATAAATAATATTAAATGGTGCTTTTGAAGCTGAAACAAAAAATTATCTTTAAAATTAAATTATTCAAGCTTAGAGGATCATAGTGATGGGTTTAATTAAGTGGGCTTTTTATGGTTGGTAAAATCCAATAAAACCCGCTCGTTTTTTTGGGCTGGGTTTTTTTTATTTCGAACCCTGGTTTGTACCTTTGTGAGTTCTGTAATTTCCTGCTGATGAATTGGATTGCATGAATGTAGACAACGATGATACCATAGACAAAACAAGCAGAGCCGTAGTGAGCAGGCACCACGTAGGCGTATCCAAGCCATTTACGGATAAACGTGAATCGTGTTCATTTAACGGATTGACGCACGTTGCAATACGATTATCAGCCATCATAATGGTTGGAGAAACGTGAAATAGAAAAACGTTGTCTGGCTTTACTGAATAACTTACTAAAGGCATATCCAAAATCTGTAAGAAAAACCAAATACTACCTGTACAAACTTTATGCATACACTATCTTTAAACATCATAAAACAACAGTTATATTAAAGGGTTTCAGTATGACTTGAGGGGTGAAAATTTTGATGAACTAAACCTTTTTCTCCGTTGCGATGTGATTGACATTAACACTTTGATAACCATGAACCTTCATAAGTGTTTTTTTTTTGGGATTTTAGAAAATGGTATAAATTTCAATCTGGGGATTGGGGAAGTAAAATGTGGATATCATAAATAATGGTTCATTTTATTAATCAACATTAAGCAATAACTGCGATGCTCACGTTATGTTTCGAATATTATTTAGAATATAAGATGAAAGAAATATCAGAAAGATCCCGTGATGATTCACAATTCCATTCACAATTTCATGGCCCACAAAATCGGCATTCTGCAAGTTTTTGGTGATGATTTTTTTTTGAAACTTGGATGTAAGAGTAATGAATAATTACCATCATTGAACCAAACTTGAATTCTTGCGAATTATTTCCGTGAGCCATCTTCCTTTTACGCTATACAAAAAGAACTGAAACTCGGAGTGAGATTGGGGAAACATTTTGAAACGAATCTTCAGCGTTTCTAGAAGTTTTGATAATGCCTAATTACTGTATTAAAATAGTGCCTCCGGTAGAGTTATTGCCGTAAACGTTCAAAATATTTTTAAAATAAGAATGATTAAATCTTACTCTATATAATTCAGCTTTTAAAATTTACGTGTAAAAAGACTAGCGGTAATTTCACTCAAAATTTAAAAATTAGCCCAACGAATGATTTAATTTTGTTTTGTGTTTTTCAGACTTTTCTCTAGTTTTTATACATGGTCAACGTATATTTATCGTTTATCTTGGTGACTTAACTATTTCTGTAATAAATTGTAAATCATTAAAATATTGAGCAGTATTTAGTATGCGGTAGTAATTTTTACAAAAAAAAACACCGTATGTTTAACGTATTTCAATTCTTAATTTATTATTCAGGCTAAGTCACTAATAGTTATTGCACATGGCATGTCTGTCATCTCGATCGCAGATATAAAAATAAATCTTTCATAACCCTAATAATTTGCTTTTCAAAGTGTTAAATGAAAGTATGCTTGAATAATTTAGAATTTTAATTTAAACACATGCAGTTGTTTTTCAATATATTCACGTAAACAAGTGGATAGTGATAGTGCTCTTGACAAGGAACGGTAAAATTTTGATTCCCTAACTTGTTAAAAAACAAATCAGAGAATTTATATGAAATTTTACTACACGTTGATAATCTTGATATGAGTTCTATATACTTTTTCGAAAAAATAAACGCTGTAGGAAAAACGTTATGTATAATTAAAAACACAATCACCCTGCACCGCTAGCAAACATAGCTAGTATTGGCCCTCGGTAGTCTGTTATCTCATATAGTAATACCAGAAGTGAGATGAGACTAGAAGAACTGAGCTAACAAATTCTTCACTCGTCGAAATCTGGGAGCATGGCAGTGCTCCCAGCCAAGTCGAGCACTGACATCTTTTTCTCGAAGCAACTCACGGCACTTTTAAGCCCATTGTAACTTCGTGATGGGTATAGGTAAAAGTCTAAAATTTTGCATGCCTCAAGGACTATCAATCCTAGCTATAGTTTCGAAATTTCAAGTTCCTGCCCTATATACTTTTCGAAATATCGCAGGTAAAATTTACCTTATTTTGTCAATCACTCACTCACTAACCGATCATCAAAATTCTAAGGTACGTCTAGAGGAGATAGAAACTTAAAATTCATGATTTAGTTTTCATTTATTTTATAAGGCACAGAAAAATTAAAACATCCCCAAATTTTTATGAAATTGCTCTTTAGTTCTTGATATTAAAACTAGATGGCGCTGTCGTCTTTTCAACAGAAATAATGTGGGTTCTTGATGAAAGCACGTAATGGTCCAAAGTTAACCGAAAGTTAGGTACATATTAAAGTAATTAGCAGTAGTAGCTTAAAAGAAATATGTCAACTGATGCTACATTCCTATAATAGGATATAGCGTACAATCTTTTCGGCATATTCTCTGGGGGTCTAAAGGGGTAAATCAGCGTAAATATGGAAAACGTTTGCAATTATATTGGCAAACGGAGTATAACGAGAGGGTCTTGTTTTAATTTAACAACCGAAGTATAACGATAGGGTCTACAAAAAGTAGTGAGATCCTATCAAAAACATTAACATGTACTAAAATGGGCCAAGCCTAGTGGTCGGCATTTGGATAGGAAAATATCTGTTTGTTTTATCTTTATTCATAATTTGAAATTATCCACGGGAAGTCTATGATTAATGCAATGTAATCACGAATAATTATCTGATTATTATCCATGAATAACTGATTAACCAAAATTCTTTGGATTATCTAGTCCAAACGCCGACCACTAGCCAAGCCTCGCCTCGTGCCCTCTCTGCCATAAAACGTTCTGAGATCCCATGTAGAGTCAAGTCTGTCATCTTCTTCTCATTCAATCGCCAATTGAACAATTATGTTATAAATTAAGTCCTTTTCCTAATTAGTAACCAATATTCTTGACTCTATCATTATTTTACATCTTTTTTCGTATATGAAATATCGTGACTTGGCAATCGCAACGTGTACATAGGGTTTTGCATAACTCACCATATAAACTTGTTTGTACATAGGGTTATGCATGACTTTTCTTATAAATCTGTTCATATCCCCTCGACTATAAACGATTTAGTGAATATCCCTTCAATTATTTTAAAATCAGCATCGATTTAGTGAATATTCCCTCGACTTCCTTTTAACATTATCTACCTGCGATTGGCAAGTCACGATATTTTTGATACGAACAAAGATGTATTTATGTATAAATTTTTGTTTACAATAAATTAAATTGAACTAAAAACTGTTATATTTAACATAAAATTCTACTCTTTTTAATCTCGCCAGCCGTAGGGGGGCCAAGAACAACACGTTCCCCCGTTTCGCGATCGCGTGTTAATTATACGCGTTTAAATATGAATATCTATTATAAATTACTGTCATTCGAGTATTGAATATGGTACCATTCACAACTCCTGGAAATTTGATTATTTTCGGTCCTTTGGGATCTGGTAAAACAGTTTCATGTAAACGAATAAAGGAAAATAAGGATAAAATGTTTCAACCTAAAGTTGATTTAGTTGTTTGGCATTATAGTATATATCAGCCTTGCTACGATGAATTAAAAGTCATGGGTGTAATTATGCGTTAAGGTTTACCCGATGTCATGGTAAATGACGGCTCTCAAATAACATTAATCGTATTAGATGATCTCATGTTAGAAAATAAAAATAATCTTTTATCAGAAATATTTACTAAACAATCACACCATAGGAAATTATTCGTATTTACCCTTTTACAAAATATATTTGAAAAAAACTTGGGAACAGCTTCCTTAAACGCTCATTACATAATTCTTATGAAAACCGTGAGAGATCTTATGCAATTAGTGGCCCTTTCTAAACAATTGACACCCAACAAATCTAAATTTATAGTAGAATGTTATTTGGATGCGACTTAAAAACCACACGGGTATTTACTTTGTGATTTAACCCAAAAATGTCATTCCAATTAAGGGTTTAGAACAAATATTTTACCCGGAGAACAAATAGTCATCTATACTCCCAAGAAGAAAACTATATAATTAAATCACATTTCCGAGATTTAATCATTCTTTACGATGTCACCACCGAGAAAGGTCAAGAAATTATCGGTGAATAAAACGAAAAGTTTAGCCGCTAAAAATATCAATTTAATAGCCGCTTTGGGGCAATTAAAAAAACCACAAAGATTAGCTATTCTTAAAAATTCTAATCGAGAAATTATTGATTCAATTAGTGAGTGTTGTCATAACGCCTTACAAGGCGCTGTCAATTTGAAACCAGACGTTTATAATAAAATGTGTAAGCATAATAAACATATTCGTAAAATTGCTTGCAAAAATAGTCATTGGAGAGACAAAAGATCTATTTTATCTAAACAAACCGGAAGTGGTTTCTTTAGCGTCTTTTTTCCCATAATTTCGAGCCTTTTAGTCGGATTTTTTCTCAAAATGAATAAAACGTTAAATTACTCTAATAAAATGACCATAGTGCCTTTGGAACAACAACAGCAACACGAACAAAGTCCTAACCCACCACCACATAAATTAATAACACAAAATAACGAAATTTCAAAAAATAATACAGTGTTATCAGAGTTGGATAAAGAGATGAGGCTAATTTTTCAACGGAAGTATTTGTCATTTCCTCTATTGAGTTTCAGAAAACCAATGCTATATCGTCTAAAAGATTTGGACGGCAACCATATAACCGGGTTGTTTTACTCTGATCAGCTCATTCGAACTGTGGAAGGACATTCTCGAGATGTTCAAAGTCAAACCACGATACAACACTCCGTATCATCCTCAGAGTAACATCGTGGAACGCACAAAAAGAGTTCTGGGCGAAATTAATTCAATGTTCGTTCACAAAATCAACAGAAAAATACAAAATTAATTTGGTCGAAAAACTTTCACTATCCGCTATAGAATGGTCGGTTTTTCGAAACTCATTTTTGGTATTCTAGAATTTTAAAACCATTATTCGATTTGTCAGTGCGAATATAAACCTCAATATTGACCAAATTATTTGGTACGACCAAATAGTAACGAAAGGTCTGCAGGGCCCTATTTACCACTAAGTAAAATGGCCTCCAAAATATCAATGACCCTAATGTGAAATCATTTCTTTTCAACCCACCCTTGTAACACCGGATTTAGGCAACTGCCTACCCCCAAATAATAACTAGCCTTCCCCTCGAATTAAACCTGCTTTCTATTTTCGAAGCAGTAGCGAAAATAAAAAAACCCCAAGACCACGCGGATACCTATGGAAACCTGCAAAATCCGCTTTCCAAGACCCACAAAGGGATGTTTGGAAAATCTTCTTGGGGTGGAAAGAATAAGAGGCCCGAGAAGATTAAATTTGTTTGGAACGAGCAAAGGAGAGATTCTCTCCCTTTGGCTCTATCTGTATTATAATGTAAACCTATATCATTTCGAATTAAACTTTAACTTTTTACCTCTCCGAGTGACGAATGTCACGGAGAGGTATTACACCGGCCGTGTCAGTCTGTCTGTCTGTCAGACCTCACGTGACCGCGTTCGCAGTTTACAAATCGGAGCAAACAAATTCCCGATTTGCGGAACGCGTTCGCGGTTCACGGAAATTTGGCCATTCATCTACCAACACCAGTCTATACTAACTGGCTTCTAAGGACCACAATCTGCTAGTCTTTGTCCATCCCATATGGACACTAGTCTGTAGTTGCTGGCTCGTAAGCACCACCATCTTCTGTTCTTCGTCAATCCCACATTAACACCAGCTTCTATACAGCACCATCTTCTGTTCTTCGTCAATTCTACATTGACACCAGCTTCTATGCACCACCATCTTCAGGTCTTTGTCCATTCCACATGGACGCCAGTCAGTACATTCTGGCTTCTTCTCCATCGTTATCGTTTGGTTTTAAGATATACGCGGCGATCGCCTAGGGTTACGAGAAACGTCTAGCCTCCCAATGGCAGGGCTTCCACCATCGGTTCACGCGAATGCGTTTTTACCTCTCCGAGTGACGATGACGTCACGGAGAGGTAATGCACTGACCGTGTCTGTGTGTGTGTGTGTCTGTCTGTCTGTCTGTCAGACCCCACGTGACCACGTTCGCAGTTTACAAATCGGAGCAAACGTGTTCGCCATTTCCGAACTGCTTTCACAGTCACGGAAATGGCTCCTCTACTTGAGTTCTCACACCACCATCTTCTGGTCTTTGTCCATCCCACATGGACACCAGTCTGTACTTACCGGCTTCTAATCACCATCATCTTTTGGTCTTCGTCCATCCCACATGGACTCCAGTCTGTACATACTGGCTTCTAATCACCACCATCTTCTGGTCTTCGTCCATTCCACTTGGACACCAGTCTGTACATACTGGCTTCTAATCACCACCATCTTCTGGTCTTTGTCCATCCCAATTGGACACCAATCTGTACATTCTGGCTTCTAAACACCACCATCTACGGGTCTTCCGTCTATTCCACATAGACACCAATCTGTCTCATTGGCTTCTACTCCATTATCATCGTTTGGTTTTAGGATATACGCGGCGATCAGCCTCCCTAAGGTGGGAACGCTACCAAAGGTTTTTGCTTGTGCCAACTTCGAGAAGTCCTTTGTTAATTTCCATTGGTCCTTTAAGATCTTCAATGTTTCGGATCTGTCTTCAAATTCTTCTAAGGGCATTCCGATGTCAATGTCCCATGGGAGTCTTGGTTCTCTTCCCATATTGAGGTAAAATGGAGATCTCTTTGTTGTTTCATGTGGAGCCGAATTTATCGCGAAGGCGAGCGCGTTCAAGGTTTCGTCCCACGTTCGGTGATTGTTTTCCACGTAGATTGAGATGGTTTCTCCGAGAACTCGATTTACCCGTTCTGTGATGTTTGATTGTGGATGGTATGGAGAAGTATGGATTGGTCCTATGTTGAATAGCTTGCATGTGTTATGCCATAAAGAAGAAACGAACTGAGTTCCTCGATCGCTTAGGATCTGTTTTGGTGCTCCCCATCGGCAAACAAAGTTCTTTAGGGCTAGGGCGCAATCATCTGCTGTTATTCTTTTCAGAGGAATTAACTCGACGAACTTGGTCATGTAGTCTGTGAACACGAGTAGAAATTTATATCCTCTTCGGCTGACGGGAAATGGTCCCATGATGTCTACTCCTATCTTGTCGAAAGGTCCAGTCGGAACTGGTGATATCATGAGTTCTCCTGTTGCTTATCTTGTATTGCTGGCAGAGGACGCATTCTCTGACGTATTTTCTGACGTCCTTTTCCAGATCGGGCCACCAATATCTGTGTCCGACTTTTTCTTTTGTCTTGTAATTTCCTCGGTGTGCGGAAAGAGGGTGGTCGTGCAGGAGTCTCATGGTTTCCCTTCTGAGAGATTTTGGTAGATAGATTCTTGCGGGACGGGTTCCAGACGCTTTTCGGTATATTAAGTTGTTGACCATCTCGAAATCTGGGTGTTCCGGCGGATTATCTTATCGTAATAGTTCAATTATTTCGCGAATAACTGGATCTTCTCCTTGGGCTGTAATGATGTCATCGCGGTCGAAAATGTGAAAGTTCGCATGTGGGCAGGGAGGAAGAACATATGCATGGTGAGAATGATCCGATGGGACATTCGGGTCTTCGGATGAAGCTTCTTGATTTTCTTCTTCCACGGTAGAGGCGACTGACATGGCAAACAGTCCCAGTGGAGCTCTTGAAAGGGCGTCTGCGACATTATTTTCGACTCCTTTCTTGTGTTGGACTTTGAAGTCGAAGGTTTGGAGATACATCGCCCATCTGACGAGTTTTGAATTTGGCTCCTTGAGTCCGAATAGCCATTGTAGCGCTTTATGGTCGGTTACGACGGTGAAAGGTCTGCTTTCCAGGTATGGGCGGAAATGTCCTATGGCCCAATAAATCGCGAGACATTCCTTCTCGGATGTGCTGTAATTTGCTTCTGCGTTTCTTAGATTTCTGCTGGCGTAAGCGATTGGGACTTCAATTCCGTCTTGAATCTGAGATAGCATTGCTCCCAGGCCGGCATCTGAGGCGTCCGTAGTTAGGATGCTTGGTGCATCTGGTTTGTACGCTGCAAGAGGTGGAGAACTGCAGATGGCGTTCTTCATTTTCTGGAATGCTTCCTCTTGAGCTGGACCCCATTCGAATTTGACTCCTTTCTTTTTCAGCTGGTTGAGAGGAGTGGCTATCTTCGAGTAGCGTGGTATAAATCTGTGGTGCCATCCAGCCATTCCAAGGAATCGTTGGAGTTGTTTCAGCGTCTTCGGTTGCGGATAGTTCTTGATGGCTTCCACTTTGGACGGATCGATGTAGATTCCAGTCTCGTTGATGACGTGTCCCAGGACTACTGCTTCTGACTGGGCGAATCTGCATTTCTTCAGTTGAAGTGTGAGGCCAGCGTTCTTCAATTTTGTCATGACGTATTCCAGTGCGTTCTTCTGTTCTTTCCAAGTTTCGGATGCGATCAAGATGTCATCTAGGTATACCACAATAGAGAAATTTTCTCCATCCCGGAATACTTCATCCATCAGTCGTTGGAAGGTACTTGGCGCATTGCAAAGTCCAAAAGGGAGAACGTTGAATTCGTATTTCCCAGCGTGAGTGATGAAAGCGGTCTTTGGCGAGCTTCCTGGTTCCATTTCGACTTGCCAGTAGCCTGACTTCAGGTCCAACGCTGTGATGTATTTAGGTTTCCCCAACTTACTTAGGGTTTCGTCGATACGAGGAATAGGGTAAGGATCCTTCGCGGTGATTGCGTTCAGTTCCCTCACGTCGATGCAGAAGCGGTACTTCTTTTTCCCTGTCCCGGATGCGTCGTCTTGTTCCAGGATTACGACTGGTGAAGCCCATGGTGACGTGGATGGTTTGATGATGCCATCTTTTAGCATATCGTAAATATTTTGTTCGATGATTTTCTTCTTTTCGTCGCTAACTCGGTATGCTCTTTTATGTATAGGCTTAGCGTTACCTGTGTGTATTTCATGGACGACCAGACTGGTTCGTCCTAACTTGTCGCTGAATAATTCAGGGAACCTGAGAAGGAGTTCCTTCAACTCTCTCTTCTGCTTGTACGAGAGAGAGGTTGAATCAACTGCTTCGTTGACGTTATTTACCATTTGAGGTGACGGGGGCAATTTGTCCTCTGACACCTCTACTAGTTTAAGTGTTAGTCCATTTATTGAGCATGTTAAAGTTCCAAAATCGATTATGGTATTCCAATCTTCTAGGAAATATTGGCCTAAGATTGCGTCACACAGGAGTGAAGGGACAATATGAAACTCTTGACTAAAATTCCTAATGATGTCTTGTTCGAATTTTATTTCAAAATCTAATACTGTTGATCCTTTAGTAAAAGAGTACTGTCCGTTCCCCATGACTATGCATTCTGATCTTTCTGACTTAGGTTCTAGTCTATTTTCTCCCCTAAATCTTTGTATGGCCCTCCATTGGTCTAGGCTTATCATGGATACTTCAGCACCATTATCGATTCTTGTATGTAGGATTGTGTGTTCAAATTTTATTTTTATTAAGTGAGGGTTCCTCTTTGGGAGTCCTCTTCTTTGAATTGTGGCCAAGTGAAGTGGAGTGGTCACAATTCGGTCTTCTTCTTCAGGGACTATTGGGTTGCGGGAGGGAAACGTCCTCTGGTATTCCCCCCCGAGTTGGCGTTTCCCGGAAACTGACCTCGATTTCTTTCCATTCTGGCTGATGGGCACTCGTTTGCGTAGTGACCCAAGCCACCGCAGTTGAAACAGGTTATTTGACGGGCGTCCTGGTTTACCACCGGAGGGATTCGTCTTTCCTGGGCTTGGTCCTGTTGACGTCTTGGAATTGGTGGAAGGGCTAGCTTTCGAGGTTCTTGTTCTCTGGGTTCGCTAGTTTGATTTCTTGATTCGAAAACTCGAGTTTTGCGAGTTTTTTCGTCTCGTTGTAGGTTTTGTCGTCTTTGTTGATTTCTTGACTCAAGGTGGGATTGCCTTGTTTGGGGGTTGGGTCTCGGGAAAGGAGTTATATAATTTGGAGCTGGGTAGCTTTGAGGGACATATTGGACAGGGAAGGGATTTTGGGATCTTTCCGGAAGAGGGAGGGTTGTGTTCCCATGAGGGATGAACCGCTCTAAGTTTGTGTCCATGTTTGTGTAATACGTTCCCATATGCGGGATATACCCGGATGGAGTTGTTACTGGGGTATAAACCGTTGTTGGGGGAGCTACCTGTTGCATAACCTGTTGTGTAGGTATTATCTGGGGTTGGGGCATCACTGGTGACTGTGAAACTACCCGAGGTTGTATCTGATATACTGGTTGTTCTCTAATTATTATTGGTTCCTGATACGTTTTAACTTGAGTCTCAGGGGTTTGTTGAGCTTTTTCCTCAATTTGATTTGTCTTACTTCGGGTTTGACTAGATTTGGGCTTATTTAGGCCTAAGGTTTGTTCAATTTTTAAACAAGCATCATGTAAATCCGCGGTAGTGTACAGGGGGATAAACATAAGGAGCCCTTTTAATTCATTTCTTAAATTTCGCTTTGTCATTACAAGTAACTCATTATCCGGCATTGGGGGAGGTAGATTTTGGTTTACCCTTGCGAAATAACCGAAAAATTCGTCTACTGACTCATTGGGTTTTTGTAGCCTGTTATTTAAATCTATTCTAACCTTAGCTTCCTCATCCTCAATTTTATAATGCCGTTTCAGTCTCCCTTTAAATTCGGGCCATCCCATTCCTTGAGGGAGGGATCGAAACCAATATAGGGCATTTTCTCGTAAGAGGAGGGGCATAACATGCATTCTATCATCCTCACTGATTTTATGGAATGTCGCGTATTCTTCAAACGGCCTAAGAAAATCCGGTACACTCTCGTTTTGTCTGCCGTAAAAAGCTAGTCTCTCTGGGGGATCTAAACCTTTTACTCCTCCTTGGTTAGCTATTGCCATATTTGAGAAAGATTGCAAAATCGAGGCTAAAAAGGCTGCCTGTTGCGCACCTCCACTATTTGGATTATTTTGTTGGGGCTGAGTGTTTGACATTCCTGGGGGGCTGACTATAGCCTTGAGCAGGAGGGGGTTGTGGAATTCCTTGCGGGATATTAGGAGCTTGTCTAGTGGGTCTCTGTGTCTGTCCGACAGATATGGGATTTGTTCTATTCTGCCTACTATGGGCTGTTGTGTATATAGCTGAGCTACTCCGTGGAATGGTTCCACACGGAGGGGTATTTGGTACTGTGATTGGAATGGTAGACATAATTGGGGAATTCATTAGACTAGTTGGGGCCCAATTACTCATAAATCTCTTGGCCCTAGTATACGCGTTATCTTGCGCTACTTCTACTCTAGGAGTGGGTTGACTAGTTTGTGGGGGTTCAGTTAAGTTCATCAAATTAGGGGTACTCCCTCCATATCTATGTTGAATGTTATTTGCCCCATGGGGGTTGTATACTTGGCTTGTGCGACGGAATAAGGCTAAGTTTCTAGCGCGTTTATTCGATTCGTCCTCAACTGACTTGGGAATTGTTTCCTTTTGCGAGGGATTTTCTATCCTTTCTTCTTGGGTATTTAAAAATCGGCTTAAATCATAAGTACTATCCCATAAGGGTTCATCATTTGGGTTAGATGCGTATGCCATATTCGTTTCGGTTAACCGAGAGGGACGTATGATATTTCCGAACACGCGGTTAGGCTTAGCCTCCGGCCACGTGTATCCCGAATTTTCCGATTTACGGGAGGAAACCGAAGAAATATCCGAATCCTTTCGTTCGCGATATAATTTTAACTTTGGGCACGATTCGGGATGACTCATAAATATTTAAATCCAAAAATCTATCTATTCGAAAGATAATTTGGGATATCACAAGATTCTATTCTAAAAATAAATAATACTAATCTAAATAAATAATATAATAAATAAATTCTATGATTCAAATCGATTTAAACTTAAACTTGGGAAGCACGCCCTCGAATGTTCTAGAAGAGAGGTTCCAAGATGGCGGCTATCTTACTCAAACTAGAACTAGCCTGTCGCTAACACGCGAATCGGGCCCAAACCACCCCGACGGAGAAGAAAAGCGACGGGACGGGGAAAACAATAACCGAGGGTTTAAAAAGACGGGCACGGCACCATTTGCAACGGACTACCCCGGGGAAAATTAAACTGGCCGGTCGTGAAGAGGGGAATTCCGTCACAGGACGTTAGGTAGCCCTGATTTATTTAAGGGGGACCTTGTGACAACGTTAAGTCTTAAAAACGGGGATTCTAAGATAGGCCAAATTAAATAACTTCCTCCCGTTGGAACTTAATAAAAGAAATTATTCATACTTTCTGCTCATGTTGAAATCGAAAAGGAATACTTTAATAACTTGTTAATTTTTACAAAAGAAACTTTGCGAAATTTTCCGAGGGACGACTGCGCGAGACCAAAACTATCGCGGAGACGGCTTCCGACGAGTTGACTTGAAGAACGGGAGAGAGAGTCAGAGAGAGAGCCGTGGGTCTTGCACGGGCTTATATACAGAAATTATAAAGGGGGGTAGAGAGAAGGAAGAAGGAGGTGACGTAGACGACGAAAGGAGCGGACATATTCCGAGGAATATGTCTGTCCCTTTTCTCGTCTGCAACGATTTCTGGACGAAACCGTTGCAGCGTAGGCGAGTAATAATGACAGTTTCTTTTTATGTAACCTCTTGAGTATTAAACGATGTTTTATTAAATATATCGAACAATAATTTGAACAAACGTAACCAAAAACATTACATTGGCGACGGAGATGTTTTCGTTTCTACGTGGGACTTGTTAATCTATCTATCAATTGTATGGTCCTTGTAATCGTTTACCAGTCGGAGGTAACCAAGGCTTACCGACGCAATCATCACTAATAATGGCCTTATCAGTGCCTGCCATACATCCCTTTGATATCCACACCGATCCCGCCAATCTTAATGCAGTTTGGAAAAAATGGACTACAATGTTTGAAAATTTTCTTGTAGCCTCGGGACTGCGATACGACCTTCGCCAAAAGGCCCTACTCTTACATTGTGCTGGTGATTCAGTACAAGAGGTATTCTACGCTTTACTTGGCCATGAAAACGCCTCTACATATAAAGCAGCTGAGACTTCTTTCGGCACATTTTGCACCAAAACAAAATGTTGATTATGAAGTGTACAAGTTCCGGGCAGCACGAGAGTTTGACCACGCAACTGTAGATGACTATCACATCCTTTTGCGTTCCCTAGCCAGCTATTGTGCTTTTCCAGACCTCGACATGGAACTTAAACGACACATCGTTCACACTTGTAAGTCAAAGAAGCATCGCCGATTTGCGTTTGAAAATCCTACCATGGTACTTGACCAAATCTTAGAAAAGGGTCGTCTCATGGCCCTCTCCGAATCTCAAGCATCTACGATCAAAAAAGACCATCTTCCCGCTTCTAGACAAGAGTTCTCGCACATCCGAAGCTCACAACCTACCTCTAGACCCCAACGATCAAAACAACACTTTAGTCAAAGTCGTCACCCTGCACAAGCCAACAAAAATCAATTCAACAGTTACTACAGTTCATATGACAAGATATGTGCGTTTGAGATGAAAATTAAAATACTGTTTTTTGATACCAAAATAATATCATTTATTTACAATTGAGATATTCGCACTATTTAGTTTCAAAACATCACAGTTTTTAGTTCCAAAACGTGTCATTTTTTAGTACCAAAATATCACAGTTTTTAGTTACAAAACATCACATTTTTTAATACCAAAATATCAGAGTTTAGTTCCAAAAGATCACAGCTTTTAGTTACAAAACATCACATTTTTTAGTACCAAAATATCACACTTTCTTTAACTAAAAATTATATAAATAATTAAAACTGATTCTCAAGGTCAGATTTTTGTTTCAAATCTTTTGCATTTTAGATGCAATCTTCTAGATGTTTGGTGCTTTGTTTTATAATAAATAGCTAATACCTTGCGTCGTAAATTCAGAAACGAGTCAATCAATTTGCCTAGATACTTGTCACTCCACATTTTTTTGACATCACCATTATTTTCCGCTGTTTCAAATAATAAGTAAGTCTTCTCACTAACAAAGATTAATCCCACTCTATTCAATTTTAAACTCCAATCCGCAACAGCGGCAATTTTTTGTGATAACTCCGATTTAGTAATACCTCCTTTATAACAAACCAGAGGCAAAAACTCAATAGTGGGTGGCATTTGTTTTTTAATCTAGTTAATTGTATACGCTGACACATGATACAATATTTCTTCTCTTTTCGTCATTTTACTATAACTTGGAGTTGGTTTTGAGGGTATTTCAGTTCTAATTTTAGGCTCAATTAATATAAATTCCCTACCCAAATAATGCCTCAGATTTTCAGAAAACCTTATTATTTCAGCGGAACAGTATAAAACGTCTCTATTAGGGAATTGCTCAAGTAACGGGTGTGCCAAAGATAACTGGGAAGCTAGTGATGCTATTGTTTTTACTTTTGTTGTTATTTTACACATACTCGCATTATATTCATTTAGGTCTTTAATGATAGATCCATTAAAGAAATGTGTTCCTTCTTGCGAGCTTAATTTAGGATCTTTAAGGCTTTTAATTGCGTCTTTTATATCACTTCCTCCTGGTAATCCAATTTGAGTTTGAAAGCTTGTAATTGCAGAATTTAACAGTTTCTGAAATTGCTCTGGCGATAATGCGACCTTGATATTTTGTATCAATTTCTTTTTTTTTTGGTTTGGTAACTGGTTGCGGATTTGTTTCATTTAATATAACTCCGTCTTCCAGGCTAGACTTTGCAAGTCAAGGTTTGACGAGAGACTGTTGCAAGCAAAAGGTTTCGGCATTAAAAATGTGCCACAACTTTGTTGAATAATAATTGGCGGTCTATGAGGAATTACATAATTAATAGTTCCATTTTATAGTTTATTTCAATGCATTATTTTTCGTACAGTACTTACTTTGAATATGAATGATCTACATGTGTTCTCCTGGGCCTAGTTTTACTTGCTACCTTTTTCATGCTATTATTCTTCGATTTCCCACCTCCCCCTAATTCCGATAAATTATCCATATTTAAAAATATTGATGAACCAATGCCGACTCAATTGACGAACACACACGACTAGGAAGTTAGGTTAAAAATATAAACTAGTAATTATTAACTTAACAGTCAGTTTCTAAGCAGACATTACAAAATCTGTCTGGGGCCTTAGTTCAAAGCAGACGACGCATTATTTAATTCACGTGTTCTCTAAGAGAAATGACGTCAGATTGTTTACGTTGGCTCGTATGCGCGAAAATGAAGCGCGGAACACCAGTACGCTATTGTCTAGGCCCTAGTGGCCGAGTCTCTACTCCTTCTACAATACAGCTCCGTGAGGAGAGGCGGCGGCTATGGAGCCTATAGAGATTGAGTGAAAACAAGATGGCCCCGGCCATATTATGCTTTGCGCGCCCTCTTTTGGCTAGAACTGGTGTGATTCCGGCAAATATTTTTGGCGATATTCTCTTTTTCCTTATCAAATATCCTTTCGATTATGAACAAAATCAATTTAGTATGACTTTGGTTTAATATAATCATTGACCTTAAAATAAATTCTTTAACAAAAACAATTACAGTTGTTTTATACAATACAAACTATTTTTGAATTAGTATTCACAATAAAATCTTTCTAGTGCGGTTTGATAAACTCAATGATAGTTTCGACAAAGCAGTTTCAACGGTTATTTTCAGTTACAATTTTTTATAAACAAACATGATAATTTGTAGATTAAATTATAAGCATTAGTATTCGCAACAAAATCGTTCTATTAACGTCTGATTACTCAAATAACCCTTAATAATAAATTGGACCAGGCAGTTTGTAAGGTTCTTTTCACATACAATTTTTGACAAACCAAAATTATTATTTGAAGTTTAAATAGGCCTTTCTATAAATTATTTCGCGGGAGGGTACGAACGCCCTTCATCTCTGCTTTTTCCCCCGGCAACATTTTCTTTTCGCGGGAGGGAAGAATAGCCTTCGTCTCTGCTTTTTCCCCCGGCAACATACGGATTTTATGTAAAGGCCTATTTGCCTGTAAGCGTTCTTAATAATTTATTTAATTATCTGTTGTTTTAACTTATAATAAGTGTAGTCAATTACTTACCATGACTAATCTTAATAGTTTCTTAAATAAATAAAATACGTTGACGTTGCAAAGCCACATAAGTATGGTTCTAAATGCTATTAATAAATTTAAATCTAATTCCGCGCGCGAAAAAGGGCGGAAAGGCACCCAGCCAGCCTGCCAGCAAGGGCCGGGCCAATAGTTTTGCAACTCGAAGCGCAAAAGCAAAAACACAAATAATGTGATAGGAAGTTCAAGTATCATTTTTTTCCTCTTGTTGATAAATAATATCCAATGCCAAAATTGTAAATTCAGTATTCAATCCACAATATATTTAGATCTAATGGTCCAAATGTAATGAAACTTTAATGAGAGATGTGCTACTATCTATTATATCTAAAAATGGTTAAAAACTTTCAAATTAATTAGTTTTGTCAAAATGATAAATTTAGTACTTTCAGGCCCTTTCCAAGATTAAACATATCGCTTACACATGGCACTAAAAATCCTGTAACTAAACCAAATTACAGGCCATAAAGCTTACAACACATCTAAATGGGAAAGTTCAGAAAAGCCCTTGTGTTTCTACCAAGTAAACGTTACTATGTTAAGAAACTAACTGAAAGGGTGGGGGAAAAGTATCACAATATCAGTTACTGTTGGTAAAAAAAACCAGGATTTACTTGAGATATAGTTTTAAATTATACTTAGTTGTCAAGCAGGTCCAAGAAGAAAAAAGCTTCCTCTCAGCGGTACTCTACTTTTTCGATGACATTCTGAAGCTTCTTGCGAGGGAGACCTTACATTTTAATGCAATAATTTTTAATCAGTATCATTTGGTAACGAACGCAGAACGTTCTCATTATATGTGTTATTCAACTGATCAGGTTTCGCGAGACCTGCCCCTCGGCACGTTTACAAATCTAAGAATATTGGTTCAAGAGGTCTTGGTTTTATAATCTATTACTCTCTAAAAGGCCTGTTTTGGACAAGGATGGGGCTGGGTTTCTTTCTTGGAAAATGGTTGTAAGTACTGAATTGTGGATTAAATACTGAATTTACAATTTTCACATTAGAAATACTGAATTTACAATTTTTACATTAGAAATTCATTTTTATTCAAATATTTCTCCTATTTAATGTAATAGAATAGATTGTAACACACCTCGGGGTGAAATTTCAGGACATTTGGATCAGTAGATCCGAAGATATCATCAGTTTGGCCTTTCTTTAATCTTTCTCAGTATAATAAAACACATTGAAACACACGTCTCACTACAATTTAAGGTCATTTGAATCAATAGGTCAAAGAAAGGATCTGGCAAAAATACCTACCTTCTCCCATAAAACTTAATGTTAATTTTCGGTTCCTTCGAATTTTCTTCAAAAGTCGCGCTTATACATGTAAATCGAATTCTTTGAACTGGGGGTGTAGTTATAAGGAAAAATGGGGGTGGAATGCTCTGAGAGTCGGAATGAAGGCTGGTTATCTAAGTCAGATCTAGGCTCTATTTAGCGCCATCATGTCGGCCTAATTTTAATACATATGCCAAAGTAATTTTAAACTGTTTTGCTCATACATAAAATTTACAATTAAAAAACTAAATTTAATAGATAGTTAACAATGAATAATTATTTCTTCCAAATTGCTAAAATAGTAGTGTACGTAGATGACGCTACAATAGGGAAACGCCGGTAGGCTGCTAGGCATAGAAAAGCGTCTGCAATCAGCAAGGAAGTGAGTTCGAAGATATTTTTTTGCAAATTTTGAAATTTGGTTCATAACTGTTGCGTTTACGAATGGGATGATGATATTGATATTGTTTCTTGATGTCTAGATAATTGTTTTCCTTCTGGTGAGAGAAACAAGTACATTTATTTCTGAACTCATTACTTAATGTGAAGTTGTAGTATTAGGTTTTGAATTATCATGTTAACAATGCTTATTTTTATTACGTTTATAAAAGTAATATTGAACTTTTTTTCTTAAAGTTAGTGACCATAAGTGATGATTAGTAATTGATTACTCTTATTAGTTAAAATTAAGAAGTTATTAAATAAATTATCATTAACGTTTATAGGTAAATTTAAACTTGAAACGATATTTTGTCTTTGGCAAATATGTAACTGAAAAGAATCCAGTTAAGAGTTAATTAAATAAATTATCATTATCGTTTTTAGGCAAATTTAAACTTGAAATGATAATTTTTCATTGTCAAAATTTGTTACTGAAAAGTGAAAAGAACCTTAGAAAGTGCTTGTGCTTCGTAAAATTTATTATTAGGATTATTTGAGTAATCAAACGTTAATAGAAAGATTTTATTGCGAATGCCAATACTAAAATTAAACATCAAATTATCGTCTTTGTTTGTCCAAAATTGTAACGCGCTTAAAGAGAAAAAATAAGTTTTTAGACTTTAGCTTATCTAATCCCAAAACCTAAATTACCAAATTAAATGTACAGGTATGGTTAACCTCAAAAATGTGTCTGTCTAGAAGCACTTGCAAGTTAATTTAATTAACTTACAATATAAATATTTATTTATTTAATTCGAACACTTACAGAGATGGTAATATCATAAACTTGCTTAGTTACAGAGGTTTCCCTGATACACTCTCCAGAGACTACGGTATTAATTTCTTTTGGTTTACAAATCAAATATCTCTTACTTTAAAAATGTGTTTAGTTTTTATTATATTTCAGACTTTCCTAAAATTATTTTGTAAACCTTCTAATGCTAAAAACGCGACGTATTTTATAATTGTAGCGCTACCCGTTTTAAACTGCCTATCTACCATTCGCGAATTTCCCGCCAAGAGATTTCAATTCTCGGCATTGTATAGGCGCGCTACCATGGAAACGAGAGACTCGCCGCGACCCCGCCTCGAACAAAGTTACCTCCTCCCTGCCCCAACTAAGCAAGACGCGAGAGGAACGCGCCGACTGCCGACGTGAGAGAGATGCTAGGTTTAAGCAACATAACTCGAGCCTGTTAATATGAGTAGACGGCCGAGAGCGTAAAGGCGTCAATCCGTGGAGTGAGAGCTCTGTGGATGGTGCGGGATCGAAACCCGGTCGAGGAGGAAAATAATTTCATAAATAAATAAAATTCTTTCACGTTGCAGAGCCACCTAAGTGTGATACTGAGTACTTTTTATAAACTTCTGAATTCCGCACGGGAAAAACAGGGGGGAAAATGGGGGAAAAAGGCGCGCCCAGCCGTAAAAAATAGTCGGACTAAACCTTTGCACCATCCGATAGATGGCGCAAAGCAAAAACATTCCCGAAGGAGTCCTTCTTCACTCGTTTAAAACATTCTCATTCCCCCTCTCTCCCTCCTCGTTCTTGGAAAGCATGCCTAGGAACGAAATACGTTCAATCCCAATATTTTTTCTCCACGCGAAAAACCGCAAGGCCACTAGATGGGGGTATAGTCTATATTAGTTTTCGGGACGGTCCAGTTAGAACTGTTTGTACAGAAAAAAATATAAATATAGCGATGGTATAATTGATGGTTCCTAGCAAAAGACTTAGCATTAATTAAAGACGATTCTAGCGCCGTTGCTCTTCAAGTAACATTTGACTTTGATTAAAGCAAATAATTAAGTTAATTTGATTCTTCCCGAAAGAGAAATCACTATTTATTAAATGTTTGAGCAGTGGATTATTAGTTTGAAACCTAATATTTTAACTTAAATGTTGGCTACTTTACTTTTGGATTAAGTAGTTTGTGCACTTTCATTGTCATTTAAGCAAGTTTTGTATTGTTTCTTGAGCCCAAACCAAAAAAAAAAAACAAAAAACAACTGGCATCCCCTCCGGATTGAAACGCTAGGTGTATAACTATAAGCCTCTCATTTTTGGTACTCCAAATTTCGGTGAAAGCCACACGAAAGGCCCACAAAATATGCGATAATGGAGAGCCGCGCCATGGACTAAGCAATACTGTATTGCTTTGTCCATGGTTTTACTTTTAGTTATCTTTCTAGGAAATTAATGATTTAATTATAATTCATTTTAAACTTTCGTTAAAAAATTTATAAAAATAAAGTTTCGTGCTGCCATCTATAAAATTTTAACTATTTGATTTTAACTATGAATGTGTGTCAGTATGAGGGGAGTAGACGGTGTATCCCTCCCTCTAGGCGCGCTTTTGTAAGAGGGGATACTGTACGCGCCTGGTAGGGGGGATGACTCTTAGCTAATTAGGAGATAGAAGGGTATGACTTTTGCATACGTAGAACTCACATTACTCTATTGAGTAGTAGCATATGATTTTAATTATATCTACCACAAAACCGTCCATTAGTTCTACACTTAAAAAGTTGTATAAAACACAGCGTGGCTTCACTTGAAACGTCACAACACAAACAGTACACTGATTTTCAAATATCGATCGAAGAAAAATTTTAAAGCAATATAACTATATTATTACTAGAGTAGAGAATTTTAGGTAAATTACCCCTTTCACATTATTCGGGCCGAGATTCTAGCCAACATTTTTCGAAAAGCTGGGGGCAAACAAGTAGCCCAATGTCCTGGAGTACTGTAGTCTGCAGAATAACAATATACTTTCTGAAAAGTAACTCCTGTTAAGGGGAGGGTGATTACTGAGCAGAGAGAATTAGGATTTAGTAATATCAGGATAAAAAATGCGCGTGAGAGCTAAAGAAACTCGCGAATATTTTAAATCCTGAAAATCCTTCTTTTCTTTGGCTCTTGTCAGCACGCAGAAAGCTGCGTTACGTGGAGATCTAGATTTGCTCGTGCTGACAACCGAAGCTGGAACAGAGTATATAGAGAATAAGCTGTCGTCCGAGATAGGGAGTTGCATATCCTACAGCGTGAAAACAAATTTCCTCGCGCTCATTCTTTATCTTTGTTAGGCCAATGTACGCTGAGTGGTTAACCCCTCGAATCCTGCTCTCTGGCGCACGTGGAGAGTGACTAAAGCCGCATTTACACGAACCACTTTCACGTCGTTTTGAACCGTTTCGGAAAGTCCTAATTTAGAAAGAATAACTACGGACGACCAAAATGAGTTGCCCTCGAAAATCCGTAAAACTTCTATCATTAAGTCGGCTTTAATCTACTACATAGGCTTTAAAAGGTAATATTTTGTGGTGACCGTAGGTGTTTCCATATTAAAAAATAAACGCTTGAGGTCGCCACGAAATATCATGTCCTTGCATCTTTACTTTAATGCGACACTCCCCCACTTCAGTCGATATTTGACAATCAGTGTGTGGATATGTCGTGACATTTCAATTGAAGCCATGCATTGCCGGGTTACGTGCATTTCCAAGTTTTGAGTGGAATATGCTTAAGATTTAATTAAAATCATCTCAAGTTATTCTCGTCCCCCATCTCTTCTATGTTGTTTGTAATGATATGGTCATGTCTATAATCATTATAGAAATCAACATAAGTAATCGGAATAAAGTGATATGCTCCAAGGTGGCATTTCTCCATTAACACTGTAAAAGACATTCCAGCATGAACCTCAAAAATACAAGTAGTTTTCACGGGGCCTGGCTAGCCGACACACAATAAGCTATTCATATTCATCGGCATAAATGAATATACTCATAGGAGGCGGTATTACGACACTTAATTATAGTAAAGGTTAAGGAGTAACTCGTTTTAAATGTTTGAAATTTTCTAAGGACAAAAGTACTAACTGGTTTTAGTTTTTTAGTCATAAAGGTTTATTAAGGTTACAAATATAAATTGTGTTACCCGAGTTTAACCATGTTTTCTATTGTAAAGTTACGCGAGATATACTCATAGGAGGCGGTAATACGTTCCACAAAGGGGGCGATAATTATACCTTGTCAGATAAAAATTCTCAGATGACTGTGACTTGCAAGGCAAACGGTAAAAAGCAACGTTTATAGGCAACATCATGAATGAATTCACGTTAACACGAATATTTCCGAGATTCGGGATATATTCAATAAGCTTATAAGAATAATATGTGGTAAATTGGTTTTCAAGGAACAAAGTCCCAACAGGTTTTATTTTTATAAGTCATAAAATCAAATTGAGGTTACAAATATAAATTGTGTTTGCCGGGTTTAACCGTGTTTTGTAATGTAAAGTTACGCGAGAACGGATTGTTTCAGATCCAGTAGAAAAGCTGCTAAGTGGACGTCACCGATGATCAAACTGATAAAGGTAAGGAAATAACTTCGGCCTACACATTCTTTCCAGATGAATGTACAACAGTACATAGGAATATAATCTAGTGTTAAGCTTGACGTGGCGGTCTCATTCCTTAAACTATAATTATATTCCGAGTATATAAATGCGCTAGGCTTAGATTAGCCTTTAAACGAATTGGAAGCATCCCATCAGTTGGTGATTCCAGAACCAGTTCATGATGAGGAAACTGGAGAAGGAAAAACTAAAAACCACTAATTAAGTCTTAAGCTGAACGTGGCAGCGTCCTTCTTAAAACTAAATTTAATCGGAATTCGAAGCAATTTTTATAGCTTTAGATGCAATATTCCAAGAGAATGTTAAGACGCCAACTGAAAAGAGAAAAACTCTAGCCTATTGTTTCCACGTCCACCCAAGAGGTACAATAGACTCGAGTCATTTACTCATAAGAACGACGTGGCGGCGTAATTCTTATGATTAAATTGACTCGATGTAGGACGCGTTTTTATTTGGAGGAAGTGTACTCCGAGGGGTCTCGCCAGTAGCCCTAATCCCCTCTTAACGCTAACCTATGGCTCGATGACAGAGCCCTGGTAAGAAGAAAAAAACAAGATAAAGGTTATTCGTTGAAATGCACTTACAAGGGGGGAAGCGGAAACTCACCTCTGGCTCATCTACTTCTAAAGTTCACTTACAGATTTGAGCTTAAGCAGCATTGCCGCTGTTTCCCCTCTAGGGCCAGATCGCTCGTACCGCGTCAGAGCCCTGGCCCTTTCTACGGCCGAGGTGGTTAGTCCGGAAAAACCCGAAATACCTAAGTATATTGTGGCTACTTTGGCCAAGTTGGGCATTATGCTCTCTTTTGCCCTCCAAATGTGTAGAGGAGCCAGGTTACTTCTCTTGTCCACTTTTGGTGGCAAAACTTCCTTCAAATAGTTTGTCACCTCCACGAATGGTGTTGTTGATAATTCCTGACCCTGTACCGTGCCGGTTTCATTAGCCAGGATAGGACACATGAAATCTCCGGCTTCTGACTCGGTTATAGCCACCCGCTCCTCTTCCATTTCTCGCATTTCCGTTTTGATCATTTCCAATACCTTGTCAACATTTGGTAAACAAAATAGAAGATATTCTCCACTCCATTCCGGAGTAGCATAATTACCTATAATTTGTGAAATGCATGTAAAATTAGCGAACGTACCATGGTAAACATAAATAAATAGTGATTTTTTTTACCCATGAACAAATCTTCTTCTATTTTTTTTCGAAAATCCTCGAAATGGGTGCATTTCAGTCTTCTTATTTGTACAAAGGCCCCAACGAGCAACCCCAGGGTCTTCGCGGCAACCGGCTCCAAGCATTCAAATTCTTACGAAGCCTCCTGAAACGGCTTATACACTTGGAGTAACTCGGTTATCGTGTCAAAAATCGTTGACGCAGGGTTATCAATTTCGTTTTCTCCGATGACCCCTCTCAGGGAATGAACCATTCCCTCTCCGTACTATAGTAAATATAAAGTTAAGTTCTTTATTGGTATGGACACTGCCTGTATTCTTGAAGTAGCTAACCCACCCTGTATAATTACTCTATTTCTCTAAAAATACTGTATCAAAGTGATATAATAAAACATATGAATTTGTAGTACCTGAACAAGACATTCCATCGCGTTAAATAGGGAATGAATCCGCATATTTTTGGTGTCCTGGAAAACCTTTCCTCCTGGCGATAGAATGGAAAATTTTTTACCCAAACTGGGCGAGTTTCTGAGCTTCGTCAGCCATTGTTCCACCTTTTCAAAAATTTTGGTGGCTTCGGTGGAGGGTGTAAGACATACACATCACACTCTTCCATTGTTGGTGGAGCTGGGATGTTTCGTCTTTTTTAGTGTTCATTATCTCGTCTAATGTCGTAAAGCCTATAGGATGAGTAAGAGAAGTTAGTCTCAACTTTGTAGCATTCGCACATGGTTTAAATTACAGTTTTCAGCTTGGGATGATGGGATATCCCATGTTTTTCCTTGGTTATAGACGTCCAAAGCCGTTGGCGCGTCCATTATCAGAACCGAGTATATCTGCAGAAATACATCTGATAAATAGTTTTCCGGAAACAAAATCATATATGGTGATCTTCTTATTCTACTTACTTCAGCCGATTTCAGTCCACTTTCATTGATGGTCTTTTCTATTTTCCCCCAATTGCTTTCAGACGAAAGTGCCTCCATTTCATCCACGCTTGAAAATCCAATTGCAATAGTGTGTTGTTGCCAATTTTCATCTATGAAATTGCATTTTAGCTCTACAATTTGGCCCCAGCGAACGACTACGAGATGTTTTTCATCCTTATTCGACTAGAATGACCAAAATATTTAATGGTTATGAGAATAACTATATAAATTAAAAAACACATAAAATTATGAAAAGCACAAACCATTTTTGGTTGTCTGTTCTTCACCAATTTTTGGACTTCGGCTAATAGCGACGACGAAGATGGCACGGTAACCTGAGGTCCTCCTCTGGCGATGGCCTCTCGAAAACCCGGTAGGTCCACCGTTGTAAAGGGCAGACCGTCATTGGCCACCATGGTCATAAGCGCTCTTTCGAAGTTCAATTGATTCGGCGAGTCAGCCTTGAACTTCACCACTTTCTTGACTGGAGCCAACAGCTGCTCGCCTGATCTTTTGGCCTTCTTTTCTCTCAAAATTCCTTGGTGAGTTTTCATTTGGAATAGATAAAACCAAAATTTGAAGGAATTGGTAAATGTGAAATTATATTAAAAATGGGTAACTCATTACCCGGACATGACGCTCCAAGTTGCCTGCAGTGCTTTGCTGTACTTTGGTCCATCGACCACATTTTTCCCATTTGCACTGCACCACGATATATTTCGTCACAGCACCAGTATCGCTTAAAATATGTCCGCGATACTCGTAGTGATCCTGTATATTGCGCACTCCCACACCACTCTCTTTGAATTTCAAAGCAAATGCTTTGACGATTCTCCGAGGTAAGGACTGAAGGTCAGACCCGCAATTTCCGTCGTCCTAGTCCCCCAAAGCATTAGTCATTTCAGGACAGTTAAAAATAGAGGCCTGGGATGTTCCCGCGGAAGAAAAAAGTGACACATTATGCACCGTTACAGAAACTACCAATTCGGAATCCGAATCCAAATCACTATAAAATCTATCGGCATCCATGGCTTCAAAATTTTAAGCTAGGTTAAATATATAATATGGAGACAACCACTAATGAATTTCCAAAACAACCTTAAAGCAGATAGCTCCTAAGATTTTGAGGGTCAATTTTTAAAAATTTTACCAAAGGGACAATGAAAAGTTTATTAAATTTTGAAGAGAAAAAAGTTATTCCAAAAGGCATTGCAAATTCTACCCCTGATGGTTTTACTCAATACCACCCGTCACTCAGACTACTCCAGCTGGTGAGAAACACTCAGAGAATATGTTAAACTTCCTGGAATATTAATTTAAAAAAATGGTTTCGTTATTTTATTTACAAGGGTATATATATATATATATATATATTTATATATACCCTTGAAAATAAAATAACCTATATATATATTGCTTTTGTTTTTCCTTTAAAAAAGTAATTCGATAAATCTAACAGAATCGTCTAAAGAAAAAAACATTACCATATTATATATTTATTACTTTTTTAAAGGAAAAACAAAAGCAAGAAAAGATACAGCTACGAATGGAACGGGAGAGAAAACTTAAAGAAGCTCGCGATTTAAAAGCAGAACAAAAGGAAAATGAGAAATTAGCTAAAAAATTTTAGCATTCCATCCAAATTTCACGTTATTTAATGAAAATAACCTAGTCGAGTTTTGTTTGGACTGATACAACGCAGCAATGAGGTTTTTCAGCTATTGATAAAAAAAACTATACATTATATAATTGAAACACTTGGAATCAATGATAAATATAAAATAAGCTAACCTCGTGAGAAGGACAAATTATCCAACACATATCGTGGAATTGCCAAAATGGATTTGGGAAGCTTTCTGGTATTTCATGTTCATTTGTATTGGAAAATCCGAAACTTCCTTTATGATTGACTGATGTTTTCATGACACCAAGATTAGTGGATGCTCCATCACAAACCAGGCCCCGAACATGAAAGTCATGCATTTCAAAAGGAGCGATGACATCCATTAATACTCCTTAAAGCACGTTTTGCTTGATATTGCCAGCTAACGATATGTAAGGCCCAAAAATAACAAACCTATTCGAAATATCTTTCCATAGAAATTGGGGCATGTATTCAGCCTTCCTTGGAGTTTCATCATTCAAAAATGAGTAAACGTCATGATGACAACTCATCTCTTTAAGGGTCATGGCTACAACTATAAGTTCATTATTTGTGGAATTCCACATAACCTTCCCAATCACTTTAACTTTGTCGAAGATCAGAATTCCCTCCCCTAAAGAAGGTTGATGTCCAAGTTATAATTTCTAAATTTTCATTTTTTTCATACAAAATCTTTTGTTTAGATATGTAATTGTCTAATAGTCCAGGTCTTTCCAAGTTTGCCCTTCAGGGAAGCCTCACTTGGAAGTTGTACTAAATTGAAGCTTTTCAATGCCTTGAATGCTGCTGGGCTTCGAACGTGCACCGCTAAAGCCAAGCGGTAGGTAATCATCGACCATCTGTTTCACTTTGACCCAGTTTCTAAGTGTATATTTTGGAGATTTAATCAAAATTAGAATTCATTTTAGGGTTAAACATTTCTTTAAACTGGAATGAAACAGTACAATAATTTACCTTTTTTGTCTTGATCTTTTAAAAAGTTCTTCTTATCTGTTTCATGTTGAGCCTGACGATCCTTTTTTCCCAGGCTGTTCTTAAGGCTAATTTTATTTGCAAATCTGGTGCAGTGTTTATAACATCATTTAGTCTAGCCGGAAATTTAGTCGATATTAAATCTACTATTTCATTAAGTTCATTAGACTGAGTGTTATTTAATACAAGTGTTATTTTGGACAGTTTTTGTCGCAAGACTTTCAAATTTCGACCCAAATTTTGACGTTCGCTTCGATTGTTAGCAATTCTTTTCTTTCGGCTTCTCGGAGTGAGTCTAGAAATAGCGTCTCTTGACTGACAATCTGTTTTCAATACCTTATTTGGCCCTTTCTCTATTTCGATTTCAGCTTTTCGTTTTACAGCGTTTCGTTTATCACGATCCATGGAGCCTAGCAGCCACCGTGTACATTCTTTACAACGTGGAATGTTAAGTTTACCCACTGAAGTTTCGTTTAATTTTAGTATACATCGTTTCAAAATTCCTTCACATTTATTAGACACATACTTTGTATACGGGTATTTGAAGCAAGATATAAACGGTGAATGACTTTTTAAAGCTATTTCATCTTTAGAAAACCCACAACATATTTGATAATTTCCGCCATCAATCTCTTTTACCTTTTCTAGCATATCCAATAAATCCACTGATAAGTGCCACGTTTTGCCACTTTCATTAAACGAGAACGAATTAGAAATATGCTTTAGTTCTCCATGATGCAGCTAAAGTGAAGACCTAAACGTCTGTAACTATATCACAGTTCTAAGCGGCTTCAGAGTGACATTCAACTCACAAAATTCCCTGGAATTCGTGAAGCTTTGGTTTGGTTTATCGAACTCGCTTACGAAATCATAAGGATAGTACACGTGATTTTTTTAGAAATAATTATGGAACGGTTTCCACGTAGGCACACGTATTCCAAATCCAGCGAATTTGGTTCATAATTGTTAACTAGCTTCTTAATGGCAAATAAAAATAATTCCAGTACCGTTTCAGCACCGGGGGCATCGGCGGCCTCTATTTTTTGTTTACTACTTTGCCCGCGTGTTTTTTCTCTATTTGGAAATACGTAGTTCTCGTCTGTTTGACGTACCCCCACGGAATCCAATGGGAAAGCGAGGATCAATGACAGACATGAAAGGGGTGGGGCTTACTTGTCCACTTACACCGGCGTAAGGGTAGAAGCGTAAAATCTGATTAATATGTGTCTTCTTATAGTAAATTCCTTCGTGGTATAGGCAAGAAAACATTTAAGAAACTATGTATAGTTCTCAGACTGATAGCGAAAGAGATAAGATTGACGTCACACCTTCGTTGCTGACTCGATAAGGCAACGCCATTTTCGAATTTTGGAGAGAGACTCTCGAATGGGAAGGTTGCATTTCATGGGCTCTGAAACCTTAGTTTAAATTAATACTCTCCTCCGTAATGTACTGATTTTTAACGCTAGATAGCGAGACCTTCAGAGGGCGTGTACGTTTTATTTGAATTATGTACATCAGCTCCATTGGCCAATTGAGTCACGTGTTTTAAAGACCTTACATTAGGGACTGAGAAATATAACGGAAACCGTGGCTTGTAGAAGCGCTGGGTTTGGGGGGTTTGGTAAATCTCGCGTCTTTCCTCTCTCTCGTACCGGGTTTATTTGAATTTCTTTCCCCCTCCGAGCGTGGAAAGTTTTTCTTTAGGAATGTTTCTGTTTAGGCAAAGAGAGTATAAGGGAGGGGTGGAAAGTGGGGGAAAATCTTGTTGCTCTTTTTATCGCGCACTTTCAATGCGCAGTACCGAGAAGCTTCCGGTTATGAGGTCGCGAACTTTGGGAGTGTTGTCTGCCAAAGAGTCTGCTTGGTTAGGGAATAGGGTTTGGGTTCGCTTCGAAGTTTCAGAACGGAAAAATGGAATCTTACCTTACATACGAATTATTTTTTCTAATTAAGCGTTATTAAAACCGTGTTAATTTAGATGATGTTTACTTTCGCATAAATATTACGGTTAAAGAATTATACGAAAAGCGAACAATGTTTAAAATAGACGGTAATGCTGTTGAAAAATTTCTCGCAGAATTTATGGAAAATAAAGATCTCAAAGAAGCTGTGTCCTTATACATTTTGAACCTATTCTCTAATGTCAAATCGAAACTCTCAACGAGAGATTCGTTTTACGTAGAAACCAACAAAATTTGAGTTGACGAAAGAAAGAATGGACTCTTGAAAAACATTTGAAGCTCCAGCGATTTATTTAAGGACTGTAATTCTTTTATTCAGAAGAATATAGTTTCCAAATTTCTTGGGATTTTCATAAGCCATGGTTAAACGAGAGGTTGTGGCTGATTTGCCTGCCCTTAAACATGAAGAAAAAAAACCGAAAGGATTTAAAGCAATTAGAAAATGTTGACTCGGCTACCACCTATCGAAGTCCATTTGTTTATTTAACAAACTCGAAAATTAAAAAGAACCTTGATGTTTTGAGGCATGTTGCTGGTTTTACTGTGAGATCGTTGAAGAGAACAAAATGTTATGTAGCAACCCTAAACAACATAATTAAAAACCGGGATGATATATGTATAGACGTTGATTTAGAAGAAGATGAATCTGAGGAATGGGTCGCTAAGTTATCAAGAGGAGGGCTCATTAAAGTCACAGATGAATATTTTCAATTTATAATCGAAATAAAGAAAGTGTCAGAAGTGTAAAAAACAGGAAAAGGGATCTTAAAACAGTAACTATCAACCATATTTTGCAAATAAGTGATATACGTGAACGGTGGAGCGTTATTTGCCATGATAATGAAGAAAAATGGTTAGTTCTTCTTTTGGACACGTTTTTGAACACAAGGGGGAAATGTTTAGAGTTTTGCTGTAACATTACCAACATGATACCCAAGAGACTCTGTAAGCCCAAAAAGCCCATAATGGCGGTTATGGAGTATATTTTTCTTCGTGTTGTTTGACTTTAGAAAGGAAGACAACTAAATTATTGTTTTAAAATACTGTTAGTTTACAAAATATAAGGGTTTGCGTTGTTATAATTTAAATATTACGCCTTTGTTTTGTGGGAAATAAGTTTCACGCAACAGAGACACTCTAGTAAATGATAGGAACATAAAATGAGGCACCATCCCATAGCGAAGGTATTTGGTCATTCATAGGCCATGATCAAGATAATTGTGTTTTTATACAAATTATAAGCCTTTTCTTTATGCTCTTTAAGATTTTATGGGGGTAAAGTGGGGTGTTCGCCGTCTTAGTTCAGTAAAAATACGAAAACACCTAGAACAAATTCAAAAAAGATTTGATATTTGGCAATCTGGAAGATTTTGAGGTGCTCTTTCACGTGGTGAGTTGTCCCGCTTTGTCCCGCTTATGCTTTCGCCGCCATCTTGGAAAATGGCGGCGAAAAACCATAAAAACAGGTATAGTTTTCTTTGTGCTCAAGCTACAATCTCGAGACTAGTTTTAATCGATTTCTACGGATATCTTACACCTGAAAACAGTTTTAATATACTTCTTTAAATCAGTTAATTGTCATTAAACGTTAAGAACTTAGACCCTCGAGAGGACATTTTGAAAAAAAAACCCTAAATAATTCAGTTTTTTTATTTTTAGATTTGTTTTAATCGATTTTTAAAGGATATCTTACATTTGAAAAGCTTTTATTATATTTACACTAAATCAGTTAATTGTCATTAAACGTTAAGAATTTGCTTTGGTCCCATTGAACCGAATTCCCATTCGACAGAACGGCTTTTTTTGTGGTGTCCCATTCGACCGAACGTAGCCAAAAGGTGCGATTTTATTAAAGTCCCATTGGACCGAAATTCGATTGAACTGGAAGAAGACATACTGTGTGGTTTTGCATTAAATATATTTTTAATTAATAGGAAAATCTTTTGGAAAAGGTGGCAGCTAACTAGTAGGAGAATATTTAAGAAAAGGTGGTAGCTAATTAGTAGGAGAATGTTTTGAAAAAGGTTGCAGCTAATTAATAAGAGAATATTTTGGAAAAGGTGGCAGCTAATTAATAGGAGAATGTTTTGGAAAAGGTGGCAGCTAATTAATAGGAGAATGTTTTGGAAAAGGTGGCAGCTAATTAATAAGAGAATATTTTGGAAAAGGTGGCAGCTAATTAATAGGAGAATGTTTTGGAAAAGGTGGCAGCTAATTAATAGGAGAATGTTTTGGAAAAGGTGGCAGCTAATTAATAGGAGAATGTTTTGGAAAAGGTGGCAGCTAATTAATAGGAGAATGTTTTGGAAAAGGTGGTAGCTAATTAAAAGGAGAATGTTTTGGAAAAGGTGGCAGCTAATTAAAAGGAGAATGTTTTGGAAAAGGTGGCAGCTAATTAAAGGAGAATGTTTTGGAAAAGGTGGCAGCTAATTAATAGGAGAATGTTTTGGAAAAGGTGGTAGCTAATTAAAAGGAGAATATTTTGGAAAAGGTGGTAGCTAATTAAAAGGAGAATATTTTCGAAAAGGTGGTAGCTAATTAAAAGGAGAATATTTTGGAAAAGGTGGTGGCTAATTAAAAGGAGAATATTTTGGAAAAGGTGGTAGCTAATTAAAAGGAGAATATTTTGGAAAATGTGGCAGCTAATTAAAAGGAGAATATTTTGGAAAATGTGGCAGCTAATTAAAAGGACAATATTTTGGAAAATGTGGCAGCTAATTAAAAGGAGAATATTTTGGAAAATGTGGCAGCTAATTAGTAGGAGAATGTTTTGGAAAGGTTGTAGCTAATTAATAGGAGAATATTTTGGAAAAGGTTGCAGCTAATTAATAGGAGAATATTTTGGAAAAGGTGGTAGCTAATTAAAAGGAGCATATTTTGGAAAAGGTGTCAACGAATTATTGGAACCAAACCAAACCAAACCTAACCTAACCCACCCGAAACCAAAATGTTAAAATTTTAATTTAAAACTTAAAGACATTGATGGAACTACCATTAAGACTGTGCTTCATTTTAAGCACAATTTATTTATTAATTCTATATATCTCTTGCCTTGAAAGGAATGAAAGTGAGCGTTTTAATTAGTGTCACGAGACATTTACTTTTAGTATTATTAACATACCTTTTGGAGATTCGAACCAACAACATATCGCTTCGCAGTCCAACATCGTCTCCACCACACCACCGAATCGCTGACGGCTACAGTGTTTCAAGTTATATTCATGTAATTTTTAGGGGTGTATTCGGACGATTGGGATTTCGGTCCATCGGGAATATAGCCATTGGGCTGGAAATCTAAAATGATTGCGGGATATTCGGTCGAATGGGATTTCGGTCCATTGGGAATTCGGTTGAAAGGAACCATACCAAGAAGCTTGACCCTAGAAAGGAAATTTTTCGAAAAAACCGCTAATATTTCAGTTTTTTTAGATTTTAATGTTCATACACGATGCCGTTTATTTAATATATGTTAATCATCAAAATATCTTACTTTATGTAAGTAACGCCATGCAAATTAAATTTATTATATGTAGATTTATTTACATTTCATAACTACACCTTTGATTTAGACTAGAGTAGTTAAAATTTTAATATCACAGTTCTATGTCTGAATCTACTTCGTCAAGAACAGCAGGGCTTTCATTGGTACAAGATATACCTTTGCACCTTTTGCATAAATAAGAACACACCAAGCCAGTCTTTCTACAATCGCACCTCCTATCACACACATCTTTGCATTTGGAGGCTATCATGTTGAGGAATTTTGCTGGAGCAGGTTGTAGTGTTGTAATGACTGGCTTCAGTTCATTTCGAACAAGTTTCCATCCCCAGTCTGTAGGAAGCAGCTGATTGCCTAGCCATTCTTGTATTTGATAATACACTTTGTACATGTGTTGCTTGGCGGATGCACTTGTTGGTGGAAGAGTGGCCAGGTCAAAGTTTGAGGTGATTGAAGAACGCGCGGTAGCTTTGGTGTAACATTTGTATCTTAAAGCGTTCAGGCTCTCGCTGTCTGAAGCTCCATACAACGATAGTAAAAATGTTTCACCAGCCTGTTCTACAGCTATATGGGTAGCATATGGAAGTCCAAAAATAGTAAGCTTTTCTCGCAAGGAATTATCTTTATGAATTAGACTGAAAGCTTTCTTTTTGCCTTTACGGTATAACGCGGATGTTGTATCGCAACCAGTGGCTGCGTGTATAAACAGCAACACTTCTCTAGTTTGTCCCAAGTTTTCTTGAATGGCTTTTATGTCATACACTTTGTTTGCAATGTTTCCATGCCCCGGTTTGCTGAAATTGAGTTTGCCACTAGTGTTCTTGGGATTCCAAAGGGCCAACATCAAAACTAATAAGTCCGTGTCTTCTCCAACAACAGCTACCGTTTTATTGATATCGTTCAAGGCTAAGTTAATGGAGGTTGAGACTATTAAAGTGTCGGCGTCACTGGAAGCTTGAATAACAAGGAACTCAGAAGTATTTAGTCTTCTTGTTAAATTTTTGATTAGTTCTGCCTTGTTTTTGGAGTTTCGAAGAAATGTCTCTTGAGATGTCGAGACGGTAATATTCTCTTCCACAATTAAATCTGCTGCCGTGGCTTTGGAACTACGTCTACGCTGCTCCTCTCCTTTTGTGGACGGATTATCATTATACCCATCAAAGACAATAATAGTATTTGGTCCGTAATGAAATGTCACGTATTCCACGTCACGTATCTTCAAACTGTTTATGGAGCCCGTCTGAACGCCTTAAACTTGCTTGTATTAACGTTTTTAATCCTTTTCCAATTTCTGATGTTGTTTCATCACCAAATTCATTACCACATATTAAGCACGACATGTTTACAGATGAACTAGACTTCGTTGAATGCCATTTCAAAGTAGAGGCCTAAACTATACACATGTAGGCCTATTCTTTACTTTAACGACTCGCTTGAAGGTTCTGCATCGTGCGTGATCATAAAAAGTCTTGGAAAAATTTTGTAATTTTTGTAAATTTCCACTCCGGGGAGAGAGGGTCTAAAATTTTAACTTAAAATGAAAATTAAATAATCAATAAATATAAAAAAGCTTTTCATATGAAGATATCCTTAGAAATCGATTAAATCAAGTCTGAGAACCTAAAAAAACTGAATATTGAGGGTTTTTTTCAAATTGTCCTCTCGAGGGTCTAAGTTTTTAACGTTTAATGACAATTAACTGATTTAAAGTAAGTATATTAAAACTGTTTTCAGGTGCAAGATATCCTTAGAAATCGATTAAAACAAGTCCCGAGACTGTAGCTTGAGCACAAAGAAAACTATAGCTGTTTTTATGGTATTTCGCCGCCATTTTCCAAGATGGTGGCGAAAGCATAAGCGGGACAAAGCGGGACAACTCACCACGTGAAAGAGCACCTCAAAATCTACCAGATTGCCAAATATCAAATCTTTTTGAATTTGTTCTAGGTCATGCCAGTTTTTTGGCTAAAATGACTGGGCTATCTTATTAGAGGGGTTAAAGTATAAGATAAACACCTACCTATTTTCACTTATGATTCATCCTCGCAAACGCTAGACTAGATGTAGAATGCAGTCGGTTGTGGAGAGTTAAGGCCTTTTAACGGGAACGAGGGGCTTATAAAATTTCTGAATCAAAAGTGACCGCGTTTGATGGAATGTGTCAATTGAGAGTCAAAATAGATTCTAATCCAAATTTTAATATTCAACATAATATTCAATCTTGTTCATAAATTTTCACACACTTTTTAAGGGTCAAAATAAAAAATTAAACAAAAATCAAAAGGGGGGGTTTCAATTTATAACCTCTATGGAATGTCTCCTTTAAGTTTCAAATTTAAATTTTATGGGTTTTTTAGGTTCAAATCGTGCAGTTATGCAATAAAAACAATAATGTTCAAAAAATAAAAAGTTAAGATTTTAAAAAATGAATCAATCTGTCAACCATAATCTCAGTTCTTTAACCATGGTTTCAAGTCAGTTTATCAAAATAGTTTCAAGTTTTTAATTTCTTACGACAAGTTGCTCCTCTTGCATATTCTTTTCAAGGGTTAAGGATTCTTTTTTCTTCTTCTCGATTTAAGGGTTTTAATTCAGGATATTTTTTTCTTCTTTCTCGATTTAAGATTTAATTATTTTTTTTTTCTCGATTTATTTCGCGCACTCGCGCTCCTTCTCTTCTTCAACTTAAGGGTTAAAAAAAATGTCTCCGAGTTTTCTCCGAAAAAATAACTATTCAAATTGATGAAAAATAAGGTATGAAAATGAATAAAATAAAATATCCGATTCTCTTCCGAAAAATTAAGGATTCAAATTGATGAAAAATAAAGGTATCAAAATGAATAAAATAAATTCTCCGATATAAAATAATACTCCGGACTTCTAAGGGTTTCTTAAGGGTGAGCCGACAGGGTCCCGTTAAGCAGTTCAGGAAATCGACTGAGGGTGGGACAGGTGGGACTTCGTATATATAACTTCTAGTTTTTGCGAGCATCTCTGGGACAATGAACGTCTGTTGATTGACTTCGGTTTGGCGAATAGTGGACCATATTTATGACGTAGCCGGGCGGATTCATGATAACAGCGAATAGGCAAAACTTTTTTTTGGGACCCAATACGGATTGGTCAGTTTAAGGGTTAAAAAAAAGTTCTAGAAGTTTCTCGGGCCAGGTACCAGGCTTGTGACTCAAGGTCTTGTTTCTTGGGGTCTAAATCAGCGTGACATTTTTCTGGGTTCCTGGAAAGTATTTTAGTTGCTAGGTATTTCATTTTGCACTATGGATATAGGGGTATAGGATCGTTCTAGAAAGTGTCAACATTGAGGGGCTAGTTCCTCTTATATTTTACGAAAGAATTTCTTTTCAGTTTATTTTAAAGGGATAGGTTTAAGTTTAAAGGGTTAGTAACATCTTTATAATGTTAATTTAAGGTATATCGTTAGTAATTTAATGATTAATTGTAAATTTAATTGGATTTTTGAGTTAAAATGGTTATACTATGTGAAAGTTACGAGGCGATTACTTTTTTAACTACAGCCCCTTTCAGACGATGCTTTTTGACTTAACTATATGAGTAGAAAAATTGATCCCCGATCAACGTTTTTATCACCATGTCTTCGGTACGTGAGTCAGCGCATTCAATTTTAATTCTATACACACCTCTTAACTAGTCTACGAAGCTTATTTGTGTTGAATCATCTAATAAATCAAAAAGAAGAATCATCAAAATAGGCCTTAATTGTAGGCCGAATTTGAGTTTATTTTTTGTTTTTGCCCCTTGGTTTTAGCCTACAAAATGTCTTCTCTATTTCGTTCAAGTTTTGCTAAGCTGCAAATGTGTCATAAGTGGCATAATGACAACAAATATGGCTCTTTGCGTTTCAGTAATGCTCAGTTTTATAAGCAAAATTCTTTTTCACATTATCAATACAGATTTTGGGTGAAAATGGTATTCGGGAAGTTTTGAGCAAGTCCTAAAACCATTTTATTCATTGCAGTTTAAAACTATTGGTTTAACCACACCAATATTACGAATGTTTTGCTGGGGATAATGTTTTTTGGGAAAGACAGTTTTATTAAGTGTGTAACGTTCCATTCGTAAACGCGGAAACCATTACCATTGATATCCCATTTCTGTTCTTAACGTTAAAATTATTGGATATGGGAAAAAAAGGAAAAAGCAAATGCTCGTAAAACAATCAAGGGGTCTAGAGAAAAGAAGGCGGCCGTGGCGAAAAAGATAGTTGTTTCGCCATTTTTTGGGAGAGGACCATTGCCAGAGAGCTCCCGAGATCCAGATGAACCGTTCTTTAATTTTGTATGTTAAAAGTTTGAAAGATTTTTCCTTGTAAATTTGGGTTGAAAAGATGGATGGATGAGTGAATCGAAGAAGTTTTGGGGAGCTTACTTCTTGCTGTTATGTTACTGTGTGTGCAAATAGAAGTGCAGGCTGCAAATAATCTCACACTCTTTCACCCTACCGATAGATCTAACTGCTAAAAGCTTCATATCGATTAGAGAGACGCACTTAAAATTCCAAGTTCAAAATTTGCTTATATAAACTATGCCTGTTCTTTAGGAACACTTTTATTTCAAAAGTAGCAACAAGACTTGTAGGTCAAAATAGCGAAATCCAAAATGTTGAAGGCAAGTCAGTATACCCTCTTTTTTGTATTCCCTGTTACGCGGGATTATGGTCGGTGTTTTATCTTTTGTTTCATCTTTTGCGTATGTATTGTAAAAAATATTTTAAGGTACCGTAAGAAATTCGCTATTTTTTTCTCTCGAATATTTCATTTCGTTGTTTTTGTTCTCGATGTCGTTGCACTTTGCTAATCTTGCTATCTCTATTATTGCATTTCACTGTTGTTGTTCTCGCTATTATTGCATTTCGCTATTGTTTGTTTCGATGAAATCAACACGCTATTTTAGCATTCGACATTTTATTTACGATATTGTGACCTGATACCGTATTGCGGAATAATCATCCCACCTTCTATGTCAAAGTTAGCAATTTAAATCCCATCAATAGAATTCAAAAGTCGTGCTACTTGCTTTTTGGAAAATTTCATATTTTTTCAATGGCCGCACAGTAGTCCTCGTTTTTTAAAAGTAATTGAATGCTTATTATTTTGATATAAGAGATCATTCATTTTTTATAATTAGAAAGCTAAAATTAGTAGAAACTTGATCTTTTTCTTTAAACTTAACCTTACCTCAACTTTATTAAGAGAAAAACTTAACCAGAACTAAACTTATTGAGAAATGCGCTCATAAGATCTAAACTTTTAGCTACAAAAGGATAGAACAGAAATTGTTACAAAATTTTAAAAACCATGCATAGTGTACTTTAGTGCCCATTTCTATCGATCCCTATTGTTTCTCTAATGGAACCAACCATTAGCTAGATTCTAAATGGTGGGGAAATTGCTAGTGCAATACTTAATGTTCGTCATTAAATCTGTCGTAAAAGAACGCTATCATTGCGAAAAAATGCCTCTACTTCGAAAGGTGGATTGTACCAGAAAGGAAAGTTCTCCAATTGCTGCTATTTATTATTTCGAAAGTCGTTGTGAATATCATTTTTAAAAAGATCAAGAACGATAGAAGACGTTGCTGAATTTGTTTCGACTAAAATATCCCCATGAAGGTTGTGATATTAAGAGTAAGTATTATTTAAGTCTTAATGTGCCACCGTTTTTCTTCTTCGAAACACCACGCTGGGCTGGGCTGTTAACTCCCCATATAATCGGGTGCACTTCCTTAACTAGAAACGCGATTACACAAAAACTGCAGCGTGGTTCAAAACTGATGTTTTTGAAATAGCGGCCGATGTTTTGGGAAATAGCAGCTAGTGTTTAACTAGAGTTATGAATAATTTTAAACCCTACAAAGTAAAACACCTATAGATTGCCATACCCTAACGTAACTTAACATTGCTTGTCCTTTTACCATTGGGCTTCAAATAACCAAACCTAACCTGACATAATACAATTGGGGTTCAAATAACAACACCAGAACTAACCTGACGCTATTGGGGTTCAAATAAGCAAACATAAACCCACCTAATACTATTGGGGTTCAAATAAACAAACATAAACCTACCTAATACTATTGGGGTTCAAATAACCAAACCTAACTCAAAAGAAATGTTCAGGCAGCATAAAATTATCCCTTAAAAGAATTTTGGTTTTAAAAACGCTATGTTAAGAGGCGTCTGCTAGCCCGATTGGTTCATCCATCCCGTAGCCGTAAGAGGTTTTGGCTAGCAGACATCTCTGAGCACGTCGTAACGAGTAAACTGCTTTTTCTGGAAACCGCTTTTATGAGGGCTTCCCCGTGAAATCAGACTTTATCTTGTAGCTCACGCGTCAATAATTAGAATCAGCTTTTAAAACTGGTCGAGGCGCTGTATTTACTTTTATGAAGAGTTGAGAAATGATTTGTGAAGTCTTATTTTAGGAAGATTATGACGTTGAGGGGAAAGTTCTTGACATTGGAAAGTATCACCCAGGAGATGGCTTAGTGTGGAATTTCTATGTTATCCGAAAGGCCGGTAAATTTTGAAAAGGTTGCCAGCTTATTTTAGGTTAAGATAAACGTTCAATATTTATTGGCAGGTTTAACTTGACGTATATTCCCAGCGATAATATTTTTAAGACGTTAAATTTGGTTTTTAGGTTAAAACGGTTGAATCTGTGCGAGGAAAAATTTCAAACATATGAAATTCGATTTAGGATGGAGATGTTTATCCTAGCAGGACAATTGTTCAATCTAACGATCTGGAGATATTAGGGAAGTATAATAGAACTGTTACCTACCCAAAGTGGCTCTACGAGTCGAACATGCTGTCTCATTTCCAAGAAGCCGATTACCAAATATCACTTAGGGGATTGTTTGAGGTGTTTCGACCGAAGGTTGGTAAATGTATTCTTCTTTAGGAGACTTTGTCTACCAAAAGCACTGTCTTTCAAAGGTGTGGACGATTATCGTTCTTTTTCTCTTCGTGTTCAATTTCATGGCGATTGCGAAGAGTTTAGTGCCGAGACTATGGAAGTATCTGATTGGGATCTCTGACAATTTCCCGAACAAATTCGAAACTGCCAAGAAGGTTATTTTGGCCACCTATTTTGTCGGCTGTTTCATTTTGGTGGAAGTCTTCAAAGCCCACTTGTCGACCAAATTGACGGTGGACATTGATCGGAACATAAATAACTTGGACGATATATTGAAATATCCTGGCATACGGAATGTTATTCATCATAGCACGCTACAGGAGCTGCAGGTATGAATCACTGTTTCCGAAGAAGTTATATTCGAGGATACCAAGGTCCATTAAGTATCAGAATCAATAAGATATAACCTAGAAATCCTCGATTATGGCTACTTTTTTTAAACTATTACCATTCTATATTTTGATCCAGTAACTTAATCGTCTTTAAGAAAATTTATATGTTGTAACAAAAAGATGGCCCCGGCCAAATTACACTTTTGCGCGCCCTCTAGTGACTAGAATTAGTATTACTATATTCATTGACCCCGGCAAATTTAAAATTTTCAGTTTTTTTTTCATTGTTTATAAAATAGCATTCCGATTATGAATAAAACCAATCTAGTAAGAATTAGGTTTACAGTTTAATTAAATAAGTAATTAACAAAATCTGTTCTATGAGTGAACTGGAACCTAATATTTGTAGGATAATATATACCCGAGACGAAATGCTTTGAACATATTCTAGTATGTTCACTTAAGGACTCAGCTCCAAGGCCCAACTTTTGTTACCAAAGGTTACGTCGCTTAGCGGATAATTTGTACCTTGCTTGTCCAGTGACTCCCTATTTATGACATCTCATCTTGCTCTGTATTGGGGTGTATCAGGGAGCACAAATCCAAAGGAGAGTCAAAGGTAGAAGGGGAAGGTACTTTATAACGGCCGGTCACAATGGCTCTCACGCGCACCTACCATGCGCACAGCCGAGGAGTAAGACGTCACGTGATCCATTGAGAGGGAAATTCATAAAGTGTAAACCCGAAAATACGGTGTGAGAGAGAGATAGAGAGAGGGGTGGGGGAATTTGATTTTAGTGGGTAAAATTTCTGGGGATAAGTCTTTATCGGAAGAGTAAAGAAAGTTTCGCCATCCTCTCTCAACACAGAAAACACTAGAGCAATCCTTAAAAATGTCTAGAATTGTTTCTATAAAGTAAATGCCTTCAAAAAAACCTCTCGGACTGTTGTTTATAGTTAAAATGTTTCTTTATAATTTTGGTGAAACAAATACATTGAAAAACTTAATGTAGATTGACTTTATTTAATTATAAGCACTTAAAACGTACTGTAAAATTTTACACTTTCGGCCCAAAAAGGTCAGGGAAAATCTCAGAAAAAGGTCAGGGAAAACCTGGAAAAGTCAGGGAATTTGGTTCTGAAAATTCCGTGGCAACCCTGTATTATAACCATATTTATTATTTTTCTGTGAATATTAAGAGGTTAAAAATAAAACACTGGAAAGGGTCAGCAGATTAAAACATGAAACAAATTTGATAATAACCGTCGCCTAGGCTCTGTAAGCACGCACGCGGCACGAGTATCAGAGTATCGCCGTAAAACTTAAGCCTCGGCCGTAATAACGTAAACAAACTTCTCTGATTTTTTTCTCTCTCGCTCGCGCCGATTGCGCATGTGCGCCACGCTCTGTAATGTGACCATACACTATTGCCTAATACGACTACTGACAACTATTACTGACTATGGTCTAGACTGTCGACTACAAGAGACTCATTCTAGAGTATAGACGCTAGACAAGATCAATAGTCAATAGACTACAAAACTTTTGTAGGGAAGTTGTAGCCAAGGAGTACTAACTACCTATGAGTAGAATCATAAGTAACATAATAACAATAAGTATGACACTCCAGGCAATATTTAATGAAGGTGTGTTTCCGAGTGAAACTTATTTTCCGCCAACCAACTTGTTCATTGCCAAAACTTTTTTAGAATCGAATCGTGGTGGCGAAATTGTGCAAATATCATTACACCCACCATGCACGATGCCTAGGCGCAATTAGAAAAGGTCGTGAATAGGCGCACTGGCTAATCTAGTTCAGTTCAGTCAGGTTCAGTACTCTACTTACATTTCGTCTGCTTAACATGGGCTAAATGGGCTTAGGCCTAAGAAGATACTAAGGGAATGGAAGTCGACTTGGAAGTTCGCGAAATTTACGACAAACTGTCGAAAAGTGTAAAGGACGTATTTATTAGCAAAGGTATATTAGATCTGCATGATAAGCTAAGCAGTGATCATTTGTTGGAGAAAATTATAATTAAACTTAGAAACAATTTCTATGAAATCTATAAACAAAGCATGTCAAAAGATGACAATAAGAAAGGCTCTAGATTTAAAACTCCGGCAGTACAGTACCACTATATTAAGACAGTCAGACAAGAATATGGAGAGTTTTATGCTATAGTTATTCAAGTTCAAAGTGTAAAGAACAATGACTTGTTATTATTACTTCAAAAGTATGCTGAGGAAGTGTTTTACACCTTTTGTCACAAATGAAGAAGTGCAGAAGAGTGTAAGATTTATCCAGATGGCGAAATTCAGATTGACATTAGTAAAGATACACTGGTAAACAAGTTAATTTACGATTTTAAACTCTGTATACCAATAAACCACTGTTAAAGGATGAGTGCCAAGAACGTTCCCTGCTTTCTATAGGAGAAGTATGTATGGGAGAGGTATGAAGGACAAATAAGCGCCATGCTATCTTCCAGAAAACGACTTCCCACTTGTCGGAGGGTCAGATTGAAAGGGCTAAATCGCTTTATGATTCTGTGTTAAAATTGCGCCGCACAACAGATGAAAAATTTGAAATAGAGTTCTCTGGGATAAAATTAAGAGATGGAGGTGGACTTTTCATCCCCAAGGAACGTCTAAATCCTTATTTCATTTATTTAAATAATGTCTGCCGTGAAATTCTGAATGAAGATGGAATCAAAAGGTATGGTCGTAAAATTCTTCAAGCCGTTTCAGAAGAGGTTTCAAAACATTCGAACGAATTAAAAGATGTCTTTTTATCGTGCGTTACTGAAATAATACAGGTAAATAAATCTTGTACGGTTCTTAACGAATTGCAGCGTAAATTTATGCATGCGCTTACTAATGAGTTTTTACGTTTTGTCAACAAATAACAAGAAAACGTCAAAAGATGGATTTTCTAACCAATCGTCACATAAAGCACCAAGAACCCGAAAGAAAAAGACTGAATCTCAATATGCAACTAACTCTGTGATAGCAGTTATTGATGATGTTGTCGCAAATCATCATTATCCCATTTCAACGGTTTCAGACTTATCCAAGTTTAGGAGTGAATGTAAGAAGCCTAGCTTAAACGAGCTACCGGCAATTGATCCAAACGTGTATTCTAGTCCACTGCAACATAAATCTGACAACAATATTGTTCCTGTACAAAACCAATCAAAGAAAAATGACGCTCATTCACAAGAACATCTTCAAAATAAGATAAATGTTACGTCAAAGTCAGTTAAAAGAATGAAGATCTGTGATATCGAAGCCCTTGCATCTTTCAACCAAGATTTCGTACACATGCAAGACTAGCTTCAGTCTGGCATAACAAAACCAAAGAATAAAATTGTAATGAAAAAGAAATTCTGTGATGTTTTTGAGACGGTTGAACCCAATAAAATAACAAGGAAACTGTGTAATGATGTAAATATATCAAACAAGGAAACGACAAGAGGAAGAGGTAGACAACGTAGGGTACCCCAACATTTGAGCGAATATGTAGTTTAAAGTAGACAACTTCTTTAAACAAATCATTTATTTATGCAATAAATATGGCATTTACTTTGTTTTTAATTGTAGTGTTCTCTTTCCAAATTTATTTTTAAATGCATCCTTGAAATAGAGTCTTGTATCCCTATAACCTTGTCCGCTGTGATGCCCTCTAGTATCACGATTTGTTAATGCGTTTTTTCCGTGCGGTACTGAAATTCACCCCAGATAGTTTACCACCGGCGTTATGTTTTATTTGGGAAAATATGGTTTCCACTGCGCTGCCATTAATTCTTAAAGGGCACAAGTAGTAATCGTCTTTGTAAAACGCCAAGAATTCAGCCACCAGCCCTTTCATTCCAAACACCATGATTCTTAATAGAGCCCATGTCTAAAATATCAGAACCCAATGTTAAATGTTGGTTCATTAAGTGTGCCAAATTATTTAGAGGTGCACGCCCAAACGTCTTGAGACGTTAACGCAAACAACAGCCATACCTGCCATGAAACGAAGAACTTTTAACGTGGACTATAAAGATTGTAATCGGGAATTTCACCTATTTCAATATTAGAAATGACAATTTGAAGGGCTAACACCATAAAGTTAGATGTTAAAGAAATATACGCAATAGGGATTTTAACCAGTCTGAGAAATAGTCAAGACCCTTTGTAAGGTTGTCCATAACAACGCTTGATGAAGACCGTATTGCGTTCTTTGAGAGAATTCCTTTTTCAAAAAGATTTTGGCATGCTTGCAAGTACGCAAACGTAGCCATGTTCGCATCCTATCCGTGCGGTTTGATGCCAGATTTTGGATTACCGTACTCGTAAATGGCAGAGATAACATCATTTTCCCAGAAAATATGACATTCATTTAGTTCCTGAATCTCAAAAATACTCATTTATAGCCAGACAACAATTACCTGTAAGATTCGCGCAGGCTTCACATTTAATTTCGTCCAAGAATCCCTTTCCATAAAGCTTTGAAGTAGGTGGGGAACTTGGCGCGGTACTCCTCGCTTTCGGTTGTCATCATCTCAAAGTTTAAGATCAACTATCTGCTTCCAACCAAATTCAATTCCCAGATTTAAGAATTTTTTGGCGCGTTGAGGATCGAAAGAAAATAACGCGTTGATCATATTCTTAAGCTAAAACAAAGTAAATATACATTAAGTTCATCAAACCAAATCAAGAATTAAAAACTTACCTGGTGTGATGATGAAATATATATTTCGGTCAAGGTTGAATGGATTAGAGAATGACGCATCAACAGAAATGTCAGCCGTGTTTTCGAAGCTAAATGTTCCAAAGAGGTCAGCTACAAGTTTTATTACGCTCAGATTAGAACTAGCACCGTCGCACACCAAACACGATACGTTAAACCCTGTAAATTGGAAAGCTTTCAAAACTTCCATTAAACACGCAAGGGTGTATTGAACATCAGCAGTTGAAGGAAGAGCAAAGTAGGGTCCTATAACATCGTAGTTGGACGTCAGATCTCGCCACAAAAATTGGAGCATGTAATTTGATTTGCTTATACTTTTGTCAAGGTTGATTTCTTTGAATAAGTCTTCAAGATATGGATATTCATCCGCTGGCATTGCAAGACCCATAAATTCATGGTTTTTACTGTTCCATACAACCTTAGCCGCCACATTAACTTCATCGAATATTAATGTTCCATCTGCTTTCGGTTCATTGAACCCAAGCCTAATTTGCTCTTTAACAAATAAATCATAGCATAATTTTTGTTCTTGAAGTTTTTGGTAATCGATTCCTGGTTTATCCAAATTTTTGTCTGTTTTCCTCTGGATAGACCGCCACGAGGGTAAATTCAAAATCTTAAAACTCTGAAGTGCTTCATATACTGCTTTTCTCCTGCATGCTACTGCCATTTCTAAACGATACGATACTAGGTTCCATCTATTCCCCTTAAAACCTGAAACTAAAACAAAACCCAGTTTATTAAACACATTTGTATTGAGGTTGTTTCTACCATAATGTTTCTTGCTTGATCGTTCCTAAATTCAACCTTTTCGTCTTCTAAATACTGTCTACAGTCATTGTCGTACGTTTCGCGAAAAAGTTTACGACATTCTTGGTTTTTGTCAATTTCGCCAACAGTTAAAACCTCATCAATAACATGAGAGAAACGTTTATTGACGAATCTAGTAACCGATTGCATTTCCTGGTGTTGTTTATCGTTAAGTGTTATTTTCATTCCATCAATTTTGACTTTATGGTTTTCAGTTTTGCTTTTTAAATTTTGGTGCCTGTACTGAGTTCGCCTTCGTTTAGCAGCTAAGCTAGTTGGAGATAAATAATCAAGCCGGCCAGATGAAGAGGGAGCCATTCGTCTCTTGCGAGCAGGGGATTTCAAAGCTTGACTCCTTCGTGTAACGCTAACCTTTAAATACTTGACCAGACCCTTACAAGCACAACACATGTTTCCCAAAGCATTATATTTCTTAATAAAATAACCTTCACATTTCTTGGCTTTGTAGTGTAATGCTGGTGTATCGTAAACCAACATATTGTTGGGAGTTTTGATTAAGTTACTTAGAATGCCACCAGTGTCAGATCCTAATCCAGGGCAAAACAATTTCTTTTCGTCATTAAAATCCTTCAACAACTTGAACATTTCTTCGTAGTTGAACTTGTCTTCTTTAGGAACCGAACCATTAAGCTCTACTCCACAGAACAGTACGTTTAGTCTCATTTAACAAGTAGAATCGCAGACATATTTAACTGGTTCTTGATTATAATATGTATCGAATGAACACTTTCTGGTTATTTCAAGTGAAGCCTTAAAAATATAATGAATGTCTATTTATAACCATTTATCTAAATATATAATGAATGTCTATTTATAACCATTTATCTAAATATATAATGAATGTCTATTTATAACCATTTATCTAAATATATAATGAATGTCTATTTATAACCATTTATCTAAATATATAATGAATGTCTATTTATAACCATTTATCTAAATATATAATGAATGTCTATTTATAACCATTTATCTAAATATATAATGAATGTCTATTTATAACCATTTATCTAAATATTCGTTAAAGCTAGATTCGCCTTTACTGACCTGTTTCATTGATGATTGTTTGATTGTAAAATCAAGATTCAAATTTGATGCACAAAGTTCCCTAAACCCTTTACCTATTTCACAAGGCATTAAACTAAAACAATCATCAGTTTGAAGGCCAGAATCGGTTGTACTTTTGTCGGGAACCGCACATTTAGTTGTTGAAATGTCATCAGTTTGCATCGTTGTATCTGACAATTCCCTAGGCAACGTTTGTATCCATAACGAATGAACTTTAGGCCGAGGCTTAGTAGTAACATCCTTAAAATAACGATTTACCATTTGAGTTTCAGCTACTTTACGTACAACCGGTAGCCGTAGTTGAAGATTACACTGAGTAGCTATAGAATGCGTAGTAGGACTCATTTTTAACTACAGTTTGATATAGAAATTAATTTAATAACAAGCACATGCTTAACAACGAACTGCAAACCACAAGAACAAGCCACAAGTGGTGTTTAGCAGACGCCGAAAACCTAGTACCTCGTTTCAAGAGTCGGAGAACTATTTTCTTTGATTTTTCGGGTTGGTCAATTTAGAAATACGTTCAGTGAGCCAGAACCAATCGTTGAAAAGCCCAAGCAGTAATATATGGTTTTAGAGTTATTCGGAACTTGCCCATCCTGTTTTCGCGCAAAACCCATATCTATAACACGGTAAAACACCTTCATTAAGAAATTTAGCATTACGGCAATGGGAAGTGTCATTCTTATTGTTATTATGTTACTTATGGTAGGATCATGGTAGAATTGGTAGAAAATGTGTTGAGCTAGAAAAATTCTAATAAGGAACCCCGAATTAATAAACTGGTCCCACCGTCTATTTTTTCCAAAAACCATAATTAATAAAGTGGTCCCTGGGACCACTGACCCTAAGTTTTGGAATAAATAAACCTGCCGAGCAATTAAGAGACTGGTTTTATTTCCTACCCTGCGTGACGAGCCCATGTTAACAATAAATATGGCCGCGAGCTACGGAACCTCAGGAGGTTTAAGCCTCGGTCTTTAGTGAATCGGGGTCCGAGTAACAGGAGTTTCTGAAGCGTTTGCAAATCTTAATTAAATTTATATTTTTATTATTATGTAACCGATTTATATTACTGAACGAAATGTACCTTATACTGTAGCAGACCACCCTAAAAGTTAGGCCAAGGTTTTTCAACTGTTGCTAATAATTAACTAGTTATGCCACCGCATGGATATTTTAAAATCCTTTCCTAGCATTAGAATAAGGTACACACTAAGGCATTTTCGCGTATGAGCCTGAGGTTAGGAAAAAAACACTGGCAAATGGCAACCTAGGCCATCGTCACCAAAGCAAACTAACAAAAACTCTTGGCAACAGAGCTGCCAGAATACAAAGTTTAAGGAAGACAAATTAGTAAAATATTGCTAGTCTATTCTTAAACAAACTTATTGTTTTTTCTGGACTGGTACAGTTTTACTACCCCCATTATAGGAAAGGCCTATTAATAGTTATCTTAATGTTCTTTTTATTGATGAACTTAAGTTGTAAATGTTTTATTTGACACTTTCATAGTAACGTTAATTAAACCTTCAATACCTTGATTTAACTTTTCATTTATAGTCCTTTTTAATTCAAGGATGATGTCAGTTTGTAAGTCTTGTTAATTTAATTCCCCCTTTCCCACAGAGAGGGTCTGAAATTAAAATCACTTGGCAGAGGCTGCAGGTCTTCAACATTCAGTGACAGACTCTGAATCTCAATGGGCATTTAAAAAACTGTATAAATTTAAATTGAAATTCCAAATTATAATAAAAAGATTTTGTTTGATACGTTGATATTAACGTAATCAATCCTTGAATACTCTATTGGTACTATCAACACCATCGTTAAATTTATTACTTACATAATAAAAAAATTTTAAATATAATAATCAAATAAGCGACTTATAATTAGTTAACTTTAAATGAATATGTTTCATTGATTAAAATTACATTTCTAAAAATTGTTAGGTAGATAGCACTTTCATGTTTCATGTAGAATTTTATATTTCCGTGGATTAAGAGATGAACACGTTGATTCCGTTTGTCGTTGATTGAAATTAGTTTTATTTTGATCATAAATTTCATTTTATATCTTTGAGTTGTTGATTTTATTTTTATAATTATCACTTACGTAACTGTTATTAGTCGATGAACCCAGCGAGAGCGGAAACTGCCAAAATGATTAGTTCATTTTGCAAAGAATCTGCAATTTAATTCTGCAAAAATCTACCTATTATTTTATGTCAGTTCCATTAAGTGATCATTTAATTTTGAACTTACCAAACAAATAGTGAGCAATGATACCTCCGTCCCAAACTAGTTATAGTTTTAAAACGCTGACTCTAGTTTCATTTTGTTAATACATTTAATTTTTTTCATTCAGTTGTTGATTTTTATTAGTAAATAAACCTAACGAGAGCGCGATATCTTTTTTTTTTTTTATTAGGAGAGAAAGGCCAAGACCTCAGCGCGATATCTTAGAGTATAAAACCTCGACCTTAACTTTTAAGCAGACGAGTCTTCAAAAACGATATCATTGGTGAAATTAGAAAACTCTCTCAGCTTAGCGCGCCTTCCGTCGGGGAGAACTTTAATTTCTTTTTTGATTAATATGATAAAATTAATTGTAATGTTTAAGTTCCCAAGTAGAAATCTAATCTTGCCTAGGATTAAAAAGATATATAATAATTATAAATTGCAAAAAAAAATTGCAAGCAACACAGCGCTATAGGCAGTCTGGCGCGCGTGCGAAGTCTGTCTGTCTCTCCTCTACCGCCATACGATACAATATACTGCATCCAGTGGAGAGCGCGTGGGGGAGGTGAGGGGGGTCCATATCCTTCTACCTCTCTCTTCTCTTGACTCTAACTTAACTCGCTCTCTGTTATAAGCGAGCGTAGCTACGTGGTAGCGCGCACGGGCGGGCGTCTTCACTGACGTCTCGAGAGCGTTGACGTTGGTGTGTTCGAGTCCCTTCGGCGATTTGGAAATTTACGAAATAAAATAAATTGAAATTCAACTACCCAGCTCCATCTGTTCGCATTTTATTTCAGAATTTGAATTCCGCAAGCGAAAAAAAGGGGAAAAAGAGGGGAAAAAGGGGGAAAGGGGGGAAAAAAGGCGCCCAGCATTCCACCAAGCATGAGGACAACTCTTTCGCTGCTCTAAAGAGCGCAAAAGTAAAAACCAAATATATTTATATTGGTTGAAGGAAGGATTAGCATGAAGTTAGCTATACCTTTATATTTAACATAAATTCTGCCTACATTATTCATATCCATACTAGTATTATAAATTTGAATAGTTACAGTCTGTGTGTCTGATACGTTTACTCAGCTAGAACTCTGAACCGATATTGTTGAATTTTGGTATGGTGGTTTTTTTAAAGCGCCAGTTTGGATTAAGAAAAATCAGTGTTTTTCTCACTTGACACCCTTTCTGGTACGCTGACGCGTATCTGACCCGCAAAATGTGCTTGCGACAGACGGTAAAACCAAAAATGTTGAATACAAAAGTGTGCACTGTTGCCCTGGGATGTTCTTTAATTCCTATAAAATCGAAAGGTTTTCCTAGTTACTTCAGTATCCCTTTCACATATATTATGGTAAAAAGGGAAGGCCTTTATTCTCGAGTGTTTATTTAGGAACTTATTTTCTTTATAATTAGAAGATCCGTCACGACCTTGTGTTAGAATGCGAAAGAAGATTCCGAAAGTTCAACAGAAGAAAGGGTGACGACGACGACGTCTTCAATCGTGGGAAAGCCGTCTTCATCGCCACTCATACACATTTGGAATATTTTTGCCTTCACTCCTACGAAGCGGAAAAAGCTTTACATTACGGCACAAATCCTTTTCACTCGGTCGCCTCCGCTTACCACTTGTCCAAGGCGGCTTCAACTACAGTGAAAGACATCGTCAATATAAGATAAATAATAGTCTTTCTTTATTTTCCAAAATAGTTAGGCGACACTCTCTCTCTCGATAGACTGATGAACTTTTGGGAAACTGGACATCAAATGAGAGCCAACTATCTGTTAAATCAGCACGCCTGTTCAAAATACCTCAAGACAAAGCGAAACTTGGAGTTTTCGAAGACATCTCTGGGTGATCTTGGCGCCATATTTCTCGTGTACGTCTCTTCAATGACCATGTCTATTTTGGTAATGTTTGGTCAGTTACGACACGCTTTCAGCAACAGAGATTTGGAACGAAGACTTCAAGCTCTTGAACTGCGGAGCTACAGCATGGACTGAAGATTAAAAACACCACTATGTGGAACCACCTTTCACTCTTCAAATGGACAAATGTTTAAAAAAAATGTGTTAGAATTTAAAAAAAAGTTACTTCAAATAAGTGTCTAAAGTGATGTTAAACAGGTTCTTAATTATGTGGAAGACATCAGAAATGTTTGTTGTAGAAGGTTTAAAATATATTCATGTAGAATATTTAAAACATGTTTCTATTTACGTAGTATATTTTAAACATGTTTCAATTTTTGTAGAATATTTGAGAATTTTTTCTACTTATGTAGAATATTTAAAACTAGTTTCTATTTATTGAAAGTGAAATTGAGGTTTATTGTGCATAAAAAAAAAACAAACTCACGAGATTATACACATGGAGCAAATTTAAAATACAAAAATAAACGGAATAACACAAATTAAATAGTAACGCGTACAGCTATAAATGGGAAATGAAGCAAGTAACATATTGATTTTTTCCTGTTTCTATTTGGGTAAATATTTTAAACATGTTTCTATTTATGTAGAATAATTAAAACACTGTTCTATTTATGTAGAATAATTAAAACATTGTTCTATTTATTAGAGTATTTAGATCATGTTTCTAGTTATGTAGAATATCTAGAACATGTTTTTAGTTATGCTGAATATTTAGAACATGTTTCTATCTATGAATAATATATAAAACGTATTACTATTTATGTATAATGTTTAAACCATGTTTATATTGGTGTAAAATAAATAATGCAGAATATTTATATGTACTTCTGTTCGTGTGGAATGTTTAAAAAACGTTTCTATTAATCTAAAATTTTTATAATACTTTTCTATTTATATAAAATAATTAAAACACCTTTCTATATATGTAAAATAATTAAAACACCTTTCTATATATGTAAAATAATTAAAACACCTTTCAATATATGTAAAATAATTAAAACACGTTTCTATTTGTGTAGAATACTTAAAACAATATTATATGGGTTTTGAAAATTAAAAACATATTTCTATTCGTGTGGAATAATTAAAAAGCGTTTCTATTTAAGTGGCATATTTAAAACATGTTTCTATTTATGTAGAATATTTAGAACATGATTCTTTTTATGTTGAATATTTAAACAATGTTTCCATTTTTGTAGGATATTTGAAATTGCTTCTATTTATGTATACCTTTTAATCTATGCTTATATTGGTGTTAAATATTTAAAACATTTTTTTATTCATGTAGAATATTTTAAACATGTTTCTAGTTATATATTATGCTTAAACCAAGTTTATATTGGTGTAAAATATATTTACAAATGTTCCATTTAATATAGAGAATTTAAAACATGCTTCTATTTGTTTTGAAAATTTAAAACATGTTTCTATTCGTGTGGAATGTACAAAACACGTTTGTATTTGTGTAAAATTTTTATGAACACGTTTCGTGTGGAATGTATAAAACACGTTTGTATTTGTGTAAACTTTTTATGAACACGTTTATGTAAAATAATTAAAACACGTTTCTATTTATGTAAAGTTTTTATAACATTTAAAACATTTCTATTTATGTAGAATATTTAAAACATGATTATATTTGTGTAGAACATCTAAAACATGATTCTATTTGTGATGCAAAATTTAAAACATGATTCTATTTGTGATGAAAATTTAAAACATGTTTATATTCTTGTGGAATATTTAAAAGACGTTTCTATTTATGTAAAATTTTTAAAACCAGTTTCTATTTATGAGAAATATTTAATTTCTAGTGATGCACATCTTTTCAATTTAAATCTTATAACTATTTCGCTTAACGAAAATAGAGCACTTGGACTAAACATTGGCGAGTGGTATCGATGACTCTTTGTTTTCGGCCAATTGGTTGAATCCTTGCTCATAGTAACAATAAAAATATCACTACAAATGTTTCTTCCTACTTCTTCATGGTTACTACAACACTGCTTTTCATGGTGATCTTTATGTTTAAATGCTATTTGCGAGTTAGCTTTCTTTCACAAGTCCATTTTTAATGTTTCTGTATATCTGTCCATACAATTTCTGTTGTCAATACATGGAAGTAACTAGCTACTGCTTAATAGGGCAGCATAGATATGCTAAAAAAAAGGCTCGACCTAACAAAAATATACTAAAAGTCCCCTGCTTTAGAGAGTGAGATTTCACCGCCATCTTAGAAAATCTCCGGTCTCCCTTAAAATATGGCGCGTTTGGAGTAGAGATCTCAACTTCGTTTATACTCAGTGTCTTATCAAGCTGAAAATTCGAGGTTCCCTACGTACATAATATACGATAACCCTAATAGCGATCATAGTGCGCGGTTTTTAGAGCGTAAATCTCCCCTTACTTTATTCTCAGTATCATCTTAAGCTAAAATAATAGACTACCTACGTACATAATATCGAACCGCCGTGAGAGCGAGGCGCCTAGTCAAACCTGCACACCGCGAGCCCCGAACGAGGGATCAGGCACTGGCGTAATACGCTTCCCATCGTTCACCCTCAGAAAGACTTTATTACAGAGTGGCTTTTCCCTCGTCAAACTTTCCGTATGGAGTAACTTTTTGCAAACGCCATCTAGATGTCGTGTGCAAAAATAACAACGTAAAAGATAGAGTATATATAGATAGAGGAACTAAGGGAGAATACTTTGGTTAGTTCTGGTTAGGTTAGGTTTGTACAGTTTGGGTTAGGGTAGTTTTGGTTAGGCTAGGTTTGGTTGCGTTGCGTAAGGTTTGGATTGGGTTAGGTTCGAAACGACGTTTAAGGGTTGATTTTTTAAGATTTAGTGCCCAAACATTTATAGAATTTACCTCACGGTGCGATGCCTATCTGATGTTTAATGAGCAGGGGAGCAATTAAAAAGTGTCAGTCTGGAAGAATCATGTATAGCTAAAGTAATAAGAGGATACAGAGTGTCATCATTCTATTATTTCCTTCTACGAACTTTTTTAAAATCTGGCGGAATATGAGAACGTGCATTAACTGTAATGAAACATTTCTAATCTAGATAGTGAAAGATATACTTTAGAAGATGACGATTTCTCTCTTTCGGGTAGACATAGAGCTCAATTGTCGAATATATACGCATAGTAATTGTTCTGAAACAGACCCCTCAGTGCGCGGAATCTGGCCGTAAATCGTTAATCTCCATTTCGTCATTAGTAAGATCGCCTATCAAAACGAGCAATGTTCATTTTCTTGGAATAGCAGTCTATATACAATCAGGGATGTTTGATATATCGTCGACACTCAAAAGGGATCGGCCTCTTCGTATACCCGTAATGTTAAAAAAGGGGCAAGTTTTTGAGGCCGACGACAGTGCCATCTGGATTGCTGGAGAATCGTAACTATGTGATGATTCGTCTGCTAGTAATAGTGCTCCTCTGCGAGGCCAATAAAAGCTGAAAACGACGATGAAGAGAGTTATGTTAGTAATTAAAACATGAACGAAAACAACAAGAAGCTTATTAATTTGTATGAAATTTCAAGTTTTTTCAGTGAGTAGTAGTTAATTATTATTAAACTTAGTGTAAAAAGGTGAATGTTTTCTTTTTAGTGTTGAATTTTAAGAAGTTTTCTGTTTAGTCTTTTTTCTCTACTTTCTGGTATTTTGTACAAATTTTTCTTTTCTAAAGCACTGTGGATTGATAGCTGAATGAAAAACCGCACTCGATCTCTTAAAACTCTTTGCAAGTAGAATTTTCAGCCTTAAACCACTTGTCACCTCCATTTGGATCATTTTTAGCATTGTCAGATACTTTGTACATTATGACTCTAGTAAGACGAGTGCGTAATTTGGAAATGTAAATCAATGATGGAAAGACTTCATCAAACTCTTTGCTTATAGCTTGAATATAATTCAGAAAGTTTACAGTGGGTGTTATTAGTTTGTTGTTATCAGATTTGAACTGGATAAGAATGTTCGAACTGGACTCCTCGTTATTTTTCTTAATTAGTTGATCCAAACATGGTTGGCATACGTGTTTTTGTAAAACTTTGAAAAGTACATATCCTGGAATTTTGTCTCTGTTTGTTTCCTGACCTACTATTGACTTCTGATAGATTTGAAGTTGGAGGGTAAGATTCATCATCGAGTATCCTTGGCAAGTTTAAGAATTCTGGATCTACTGAGTTTTAAATGTGTCAATGTCAAGTAAAAATTGGTCCACGTCATCGCAACAGTATGAGTTGGAAGGTTTCAAGAAGCAGTTTGCAGAAGCAGCCCTCGAAAGTGATGAAGGGTGTTGTGATCTCTCGTTCTGTCACCTATTCTAATAGACCCAAAACGTTTTCTACAAAATATTGATTTATTCGTCCAGTTAAAAAATATTTGAACTTATAGTTTTCTTTTAAATCTTTCCAAAGGTTCATTAATGAAGTAATTGATAATTTATAGCCTTCAATGCATGGTGTAGATCGAAATTTGCAATCTTTGAATTTTAATTTCCAAAACATTTCTAGGGCTTTTGCAAAAATCTCGTGATGTGGAGATACGTCAGTCATCGGGCATTTTGACGGAATGCCTTTGACAATTCTTCCAGAATTGCAACAGTCAAACAAGTTATTGATGCTTTCTAAGATTTCTGCTGTGTATAGGGCTGCCTGTGAAAGGGTTCCAGTTGCACAAGCTGCAAATATTCTATCAGGAGTACTTTGGCTAAATATCTGCGCTGCCAAGCTAATTTTCATTTTTCAAAATGGTGATAATTCCAAATGCTTTCTTCTAAGCTTATGTGCAGCCCTGAACTTACCCATTTTTACGTCCGTGTCATAAAAGTCTTGGATATTCTATAGACTTTCCATCAATTTCAAATGTGTATTACGCCACAACTTTGGTGCCAACTGACGCAATCTTTTGGAAGATACTTCAAATGATCAACAAGAGCACCATTTTTGCTCAATAAATATCCAATACGTTGCTTCCAATTGGTTTTGAAGCCTTTAACCCTGAAACTATTCATAAAAATCCAAAATCAACGAAACATTCGATTTCGTCTTTTCTACATCATATGAAAGTCCTTCCTGCAAACTAATATCGTCAAAGGCAAGTATACACAATCGATCATCTTTTGGCTTCCCACCTTTTCAATTTTGTCGTGTAACGAAGACCCCTTTTCTTTCGCAATCTTAACTTAGAGTCAGAATTAAAAATTTCTTTTCCATTTTCAGAAAAAAATCTGGCAGCTTGGCTAACATCTATCTCGCCATCAGCCGATTTCTCGCTTAATATGGAAATCTTATCCTTCATTCTTTTTATAAGCTTAGTTTGATGCTTGATCTTCTTTAAGTAAAGGATTTATTTTCTGATTTTCAAACCTTTCACTTGCACTTTGTGGCTTACGGATTCTTGGGCATTAGTAGCTCTTTCTGCTTGCGATTTATTCGCAATTTCTTCTTGATAAATTATTGCCTCAAAAAGTATTAGCTACTTCATAAGTAGAAAGTTCAATGTCATCCTCTTTGAAGTAAAAGATCTCTCCAAATAAATTAACGTTTTATTTCGGTGTATTCAAAAAAAGATATATTAGTAATCAAATCACCTTTGTCTGTTGGTTTGAAAGAAGGAATGTCATTATTTACGCAAGCGTAACTGTAATCAATAGTTATTGATAAAAACGCTGCAATTTTCATAAAAATAGTGTGGCCGTAGTCAACTTCTATTTTATAACGTTAAATTTACTGTTAATGCCACTTGGAAATGAGATGGATTCTGTTGGGCTTGACGTGACTTCATAAAGTGAATCGAACCTCATAATTTTTGTATGGTCATCAGCGTTTAAAGTTGGTAGTGTTCTTTTTCCGCAGATAGATTTAGGTTCGGCCACGCCTAAAGTTATTTGCAGGGTTGGCCAAATTACACGAACCTTAATTTACAAATTACGAATTACAATTACAAATCAAAAGTGTCTTAAATTAAAAATTATTAATTACAATTAGAAATTCTGAATCATTCAATTACAAATTCTGAATCATTCAATTACAAATTCTGAATCATTCAATTACAAATTATAAATTACAATTACATATTTTTAATAAACTCAATTACAAATTATTAATTGAATTACATTTCAAATCGAAATTACAAATTATTAATTGAATTACATTTCAAATCGAAATTACAAATTAGGAAGTTACATTTAATTTGTGAGTAAACTCGCAAATTATCAAAAATAAAAACTAGAACCTGTTGACTTTCAACAATGTATTCATTTCAAAATGTCTATCGGTAAGTCTTCTTCGCTGTGGATTAAGGACCATTTTTGCATAATTAAAAAGCCGTTCCACCGGTGCGGACGATGGTAATGGAGTGTTACACTTTACAAATGATTTCTTAACATGGGGAAAATTATGTAGCATAGTGATTTCAGTGGAGTCAGATCGAAGAAATGCAAGAATTTAATCCCTTATCAATTTTTCGAGGGTCTCACCGTCAGATAATGCTTATTCACACGTACCAAATTCCAAAAAATCGTCGTTTGGTTAAGTTTCGTCGTTTTTCGTGAAACAAGAAGGGCTGGGTTCTTTGGCATCTTGAGTAGTCACAGCTGCGGACAATGTTAATTCCGAACACAATTTGTCCAGGAATAACCCTTTGACATATTCAATTTTATCTTTTGGGACCCAGCGCAATTTAAAATAAGGATGACATACTGATGCCAATATTGCATCTGTATGGTTCGTGGACAATTCCAAGTAATCCCAAATCTGTCACTCAGGCTTTTTACAAGCAGCGACGGCAGATATTCACAATGAGAAGGTTTCGAGTCCTTCAATTTCACCAATGGTTTTTCAATTGTGAGGAGAGTTGGAATTAGTTCTCCATAAAACGTACTGTTCTCTCCTTGTAGTCTATCCAACCCTATCGAAATTGGTTTAACGCATGCCATACAATGTTTCAAAAATTCAACTTCAGTGTTCTTGAATTCTTGAATTCCAGTAGCTTTACAAATATCGGCCAGCTTACTTTCAAATGCCAACAGCGACTTCAAGGAATCATAGAACGAATTCCACCTAGTAGGTTCTGGTGTAACCAACGATACTCCGCATATATCCTTGAGAGATTCTGCTTGTTTTGCAGATCTTGACTGCTTATTCCATATAACCTGGCATTTTGCGAAAGAAGAATGTTGTAATCTTGTCGCTTTTTTGGACTTGAGTATATCAGCTGATGGAATAAGTTTCAGTAGGTGACTTGCACATCGATGGTGAGGTGGCAAGACAAACGCAGGCTGTTAGTCGTCTTCAGAGTTTCGGTTAAGGGTCTCAGATACATCAATAAATTCCGTGCAATCCATCTCAACATCTGGCAACTCATCTTGGTCTACTACTTCAGTAACTTCATCATCTCCAATTGAGAACTCTCGAAAAGCTTTCAGATAGTTTGAGCCACTGTCAGTGACGCATCTCACAATTTTGTGAACCTGAATCTTGTATTCTCCAAAAATGTTTAAAAGTAGTTCTGCTATTTTGTCAAATGAGTGTGTTCCTCTGAATCGTCGACACGACAAGGCAACAGAGCGACGTTTAAGATCTTCATCAATCTACAGAGGTAACATCTTGAAAATATTTTGAAAATGCTAATAAACATTTAAATTTTATTAGCTTTACCCAATGTGCAGTGCAGCCAAGAAAGCTTCGGCTCATGCCATCACAGGTCCACGCATCAGCTGTCATGCAAAGTAACTGTACATTTTCTAATTTTGTCGTAATGTTGAGTTTCATATCCATAAAACGTTCTTGAATCCGTCTTGTGAGGGTTTGCCGCGACATCAGTTTTAAATTTGGGTTCTTAGACAGAGGTGTAACAGTAACACAAATTGCAATAACTGAACTGGAATGGTTTTTAAAATAAGGAGACCAAATTATTGGTATTGAAACCTTACCTTTGGAATAATTTTTAAATCCAACCTCTTCCACAATTGAATATGCGTGCATTCCTCCTACTACAGTTTCAACTTCAATTGTTGTTAACGACTTCTTCTTGTCAATTGAAAATTTTTGTGTGATTGTAGGTTGTTACGGATTAGTTTTCCTTCTTTTGGACAATGAAGGATACAGTTTCTTTTTTCTCATGTCCTCAATCTTGTCCTTTTCATACTCCTCAAATGCTTTTGGATGACTCCGCTGCAAGGTGTAATTTTAATTTGCCATTTGCAAAGAATTATTCCAAAAAACATTTCTTGATACCTTCAAGTGGGTCACAAAGTTGGATGTTGCAAGCATGGAACCTTTGCGTTCTGATGAAGAATGTTGACATTTGGCAGAAATACTGTTGCCAACACAGGGTCGAGATGTAATCTTATAATATTTACCCTTAGTATGAACGGGTCCTTTTGCTAGGGATCTGGATTGTCACTTTCTTCTGGTTCTGGATTTGACATTGTGGAAAAATTTCTGAATTGGTCTGGGCGACAATTGAAGTCGTCGAAGTCGAAAAATAAAATATAAGCTTTGGAGGAAATATTAGTTCAGCAGTGAACAGCGACTCAGTGAGGAATGCGAATGCAATGGAAATTCACCGAGAGTGGAAAGTACCGGGCTCGAGAGGTCGGTCATTCAACGATATGCCATACGCTTCTCGGGAAATTACATTTTTCACAACTGGAAACTAGTCAACTACAAACTCATCCGAAATCATGGATCAAATAAAAAATCACGAATTCCTCAAATCCGTACCAAAAACAAGAGAATCGTGATTAAATTACGAAATCAGTCACATCACAGAAATAAAAATAACGAAGGAAATTAAAAAAACCGAGGTTTTTTAAGGGCATCTTACCCTCACCTCGAACGCCAAGAGCTACCGTGAGAAACTTTTTTACTGTTTATTGAAGTCAAATGTAGCTTACACTGCAAAGAAGCTATTCAACCTAGCCTTATGCTGTACAAAATTCATACCAACTTAAGATGATACATTTCGGTGAGAAAAACTGATTCATACTACCTCAACATTTGTTAGTATATTTTGCAATTGTAATTGACAAATGTAATTGAATTACTTTTACAACGTTTTAAAAATGTCAATTACAAATTATCAATTGCAAATTTTTATATTTGTTAAATTACAATTACCAATTACAATTAACTTCAGAAAAATGTAATTGAATTACAAATTACAATTGTAATTTGTAATTTGTAATTTCCAATTAGTAATTTGGCCAACCCTGGAACTTATTTGGGCTGTTACGCTTCAATTTCAAATGATTTATAGTTTTATAGGCCTACTATGATTTTCCAATTCCGAAATATCCGCCCAAGAAGAAGAGATTTCACCGAGGTTAGGATCATTTTCCGCGCAACTAGTAGAAGTTTGGCTGACGCTATCTTTAATTTCCGACCTTATTATTCGCAGTTGAAGTAGAATTCTCGCCAACGTTAAATCATCACCTAAATCTACAATTGTTAATGGAATTTAATTAAATATTATTAGAGAAAATTCTACCAGTCGTTTCTGAAAGTTTTGACATACACATTGCTGGTATTGCATTCTGTGTTAATCGGTTTTTAGTTTTAATATTAATAAAATATTTATCCTGAAAATGCATCTAGCATATTTTGTGGTTGTGGTGAAGGTAATCCGCAATTTTAAGGAAAAGATCTTCACGTCCGATGGTTTTGAGCCATATTAATGAACTACAAAATGAGTTTTTTCCAATAAGAACCTAACCTAATATTTGTGTTAATAATCTCACAGATTTTTCTCAATAGGAAACTTAAAAAGGGATAATCTTGGACTTTTTTCTTTGTGTAACCCACAGTTAGGAACAGAACAACGACTTCCCGGCCTATTGCTTAAATTTAAAATAAAAATAGTTTTTCAGTTTTAAAAGAGTGAAAACGCAATTTTGAGATAACTCGTTGAAATTGCACCAAAAAAGTAAAATAATCATTCTTGTTTTGCGTCTTTTCTATTTTTAACCTCACCTTATGTCAAGAGAGGCCGATCACTATACAGTGTGGAAGAGATCAGAGCAACACCTACCTTTGTGGAAAACCCCCAAAACCCCTGACGGACTACTTCACTGCAGTACATTTTCGAGCTCGTATACAGGGTGTGACATGTGTCATTGTATGCAAATGAGAACGTGCAACAAGTATCATAGTGAATATCGTTTAATGATACGCACTTTGAAACGTTAAAGACCTACGATTAAGCTTAGTAACTAAGGAATCACACTACAAATAAAAGGGCTGTTTAGTAAACCCATCAGCGTAAATGTTCGATGTGCCTACCGTCGTGGTGTAGGCACTCTTCAAGACGATTTCCATGCCTTTTATTACGTTTTCTAGCATTTGAGGAGTGATTCGTTCAATTGCGCTTTGAATTCTGGCCTTCAAGTCGTCTACATTTAAAGGTTCTGTTGCAAACACCTTCCCCATAAGAAGAAATCAAGTGGGGTTAGGTCAGGGGATCTTGCTGGCCACGGAATTGGTCCACCTCTACCGATCCAACGGTTTGGAAAGTGCTCAGTTAGCCATTGGCGAACATTGACCGCCCAATGTAGTGGCGCACAATCCTGCTGGAACAACAGGTCCCGCATCACTGCCAATGGTAATGCGTCTATCGCATCACTAAACTCGTGGCGCAGGAAGTGCAAATACCTGTCACCAGTAATGTTGTCCTCGAAGAAGAAAGGTCCGATGATTCTGTTCCCCAGAATGCCACACCAAACATTTATCTTCCATCGAATTTGATGGTAATGTTGCCGTAACCAGTATGGATTTCGTTGGGTCCAGTAATGTAAGTTATGTCGGTTTACCGTACCATCCCTGTGAAATGTCGCCTCATCAGAAAAAAGAACCTTTCTTAAGAACAATGGATCGGCTTCAATTTTCTCGCGCGTGGTAAGACAGAAGTCTTGACGTCTTTGGTAGTCATCGTCCGTTAAGGCTTGATGGAGGTGGATATGATAGGGCCGGTAGTGATGCCGATGTAAAATGGCAAGAACGGTTGAATGGCTTAGACCAACCTCTTCTCCGACCGCTCTACAACTAGTATGAGGATTGGCTTCAAAACGTGCTAGAATGTAGACTTCCCTATCATGATTACCAATTATACGGTCTCTTCTACGTTGACGGTCTTGCACGACGAAACTCCCGAAATCTCGTAGGTTATCTCTAATGTTCGTGAAGGTTCTTCGAACCGGCCTTCGTCGGTTTGGGAAGCGTTCGGCATAAAGCAATGCCGCTTGTTGAACGTTACCGCGACATTCACCCAAAATAAACGTCATGTCCAATTTTTCTCGGTTGGAGTAGGCTGCCATTCGTCTACGACACAGGACTTACAACGTTTATACGAACTAAGCTGCTAGTAACGACGCGTACGTTTGATTGAATAATGTGCGAATTCTCAGTGCCGCGGAAAATTCTGACCTTCGTAACCTCGTATGGATTCCTTATCTAAGTAGGCTAAAGCCACGAGTTTAGTGATGCGATAGACGCATTACCATTAGCAGTGATGCAGGAACTGTGGTTCTAGCAGGATGGTGCGCCACCACATTGGGCGGTCAATGTTCGCCAATGGCTAACTGAGCACTTTCCAAACCGTTGGATCGGTAGAGGTGGACCAATTCCGTGGCCAGCAAGATCCCCTGACCTAACCCCACTTGATTTCTTCTTATGGGGAAGGTGTTTGCAACAGAACCTTTAAATGTAGACGACTTGAAGGCCAGAATTCAAAGCGCAATTGAACGAATCACTCCTCAAATGGTAGAAAACGTAATACAAGGCATGGAAATCGTCTTGAAGAGTGCCTACACCACGACGGTAGGCACATCGAACATTTACGCTGATGGGTTTACCAAACAGCCCTTTAATTTGTAGTGTGATGCCTTAGTCCCTAAGCTTAATCGTAGGTCTTTAACGTTTCAAAGTGCGTATCATTAAACGATATTCACTATGATACTTGTTGCACGTTCTCATTTGTATACAATGACACATGTCACACCCTGTATACGAGCTCGAAAATGAACTGCAGTGAAGTAGTCCGTCAGGGGTTTTGGGGGTTTTCCACAAAGGTAGGTGTTGCTCTGATCTCTTCCACACTGTAGAGTGTCGATATATCAATCATCCCTCATAGAAAACAAAGATAATTCTGGCGCGAACGGCCGGGCCTCTCGGAAATGTATTTTAAGATTGAACTTACCATAAAATGTGTCTGAAGTTTGTAGTGCAACTTAATTTTTTAGTGATTCTGATTGTAATCACAAACATGTCGAAAATATTTAAAAATGCCCTTATGGAGATGGAAGCCATCGTAGGACCAAGGAACTTGTGGCCCGTAGATATAAGGAGAATTATTCTTATGAAACATTCAGAATCAACAGATCAAATTGTCAAAGTATGCCTTTTCGCGTATGTTAATTCGGTTAACCCTTACGTTCTTGAAAAAGTCATCTGCAAAGTTGGTGGGGCCACCGCTTATGATGATTATAAATCGGCCATTCATGCCTCTTATAACGTGTGGAATATGAGTAAGGATCTTCGCAGAAATCAACTGGCTTACTACGTGAAGGCGGGATACATGCTGAATAAGAATCATGAGTTTGGTTTATTTTGGTTGCTTGCGGCATCTTTCTTTGTTAAACTATTATTCTTCGTCTTTCTTTGTAATTTCTTATAGGCCACATAAAATTGGAATGTTTTTTAAGTAGTAACAGTATGTCGGTACTCAAAGAGTGGCGTGGGCTGGCGGGGGAAATTGGCGTGAAAGTCGTGATGTCAGACTTGGCGTGAACTGATGGGCAGAATTGGCGTGAACCGATAGGGTAAAGTTGGCGTGTAATCTCATGACGACGTTTAATCTCATGTCGAACACTTGAGATAGGGTTATCTATTCCCGTTGGCGTGTCTTATCTTATTTTTCGAAGGAAATAATAAATGCATGACATAACTGATAAGGGATCCACTTTTGAATTATGGCGGTTAAAACCCATGACACGTGTTCAGGAAGTTAGGCTTAAAACTAGATGTCATATTATTAACGAAGTAGGCGGGAAGTATGAAAGTAGACGGTAAAAAGAGAGTGCAGTTTTCGGATACGACAGTGTACCTGATTCCTCACGAGGACAGGCGAAACCATGAATTTCGCAACCTGCAATGTTTTGGAATGCAAATACGAGGACATATTAACTCCGATATTGGAGATGAAAATTGAACGCATCGCTAAGCCTTGTCATGGGTTGGGGTTTTTAACGCCATGTTGACCTTCGACAACGTGGTGGGAGGGGAAATTATTTATGTTAGGCTTAAAGAAGCGTCATATCATCTTTCGTCAACGCGTTTGAGGGTGCCATGGTAAATACCCTGGTTCTGAGGGTCATGGTAAATTTCCGCTACGTCGTTGATTGAAAAAATACACCCATCATATCTTGGATGTTCTTCTCGCGATAAGATCCTATAAAAGACGCAGTAGTTTAAAAGATAAGTCATTTTACGACTCTTCAAGCTTTTCACTCCGGCTTACGATATTCACGGGTCATCACTTAGAAGTGGACTTAGTTAAATTGTAAGTATACTTCTAACAATATAGTTAACCCTTGCATGTCCATTTGTATCCAGACTTATAATTAGAGTATTCGGCTAATGTTTACTCCATCAGGGACGAATCAAAAGCGTTCTCCTAAACTGACAATACGCCGGACACGCCTTCCTGTCCTATCTGCTGTAGTGAGGATGGAAGAGTGAATTCACCCATTACTTTAGAAGCCGCTGTTAGACGAAACAATTTTAGACTAATTGAAAATTTTGGTGCTATCGGATGGGATAAAGATTACGGAAAATCCGAAAGGACTACAGATCCCGAAACGGGGTATTTACTAATAAACCCCTCACCGAATGAAGTTTATAATGTAGACGATAGTGAAGGTTATATATGGCAATACGTTAATGGCCATAATATAAATTTTGGTTTGAAACACTTAGCGATGTACAGATTACTAACTTCTACAGTACAATTACCCGCAGGGTAGCAGTATGTTACCCCACTTTTGACTATGCAAATGAGGTAAAAATTATCAAAATTTGCATAATTCAGAAATCCCACTTTTAACTATGCAAATTTGCCAAAAATTATCAAAATTTGCATAATTCAGAAATCCATACCTTAAACCATGCAAATTAGTCGAAAATGATCAAAATTTGCATAATTCAGAAATCCCACTTTTAACCATGCAAATTAACCGAAAATGATCCAAATTTGTATAATTGAGAAATCCGACCTTAAACATGCAAATGAATCGAAAATGATTCAAATTTGCATAATTCAGAATCACACCTGTCGATCAAATGCGAGTCACGTGTAGTGTGACGTAGGTACAATTTGTAAGATATATCCGCAACAGTGGTTGAAATTATATTAGTTCGGGACAAAACGTAAAGCTATAATGAACTGGGAAAAACTGCGACTCGAAACTTTTAAAGATTACCCCGTTAGTAATATAAATCCGTCAGAGTTTGCGAAACATGGTTTTTATTATTTAAAAAGGGCGACGCCGTTAAATGTTTTTATTGCGATATAACATTACATAGTTGGAAAGCTAATGATAAAGTAAATGAGGAGCATCGAAAATATTCCCCGGAATGCCCAATTGTTAAAGGGTTTTCGACATGCAACATACCCATACATTGTTCTAACGACGAGTCAGGGAGAGATGTACCACCAACGGAGAAATACGTTTCAACTACAAGCAAACCCAAGACTGAAGAATATTGTAATAATAGATGTTGTACGCGGCGTGCTTTACAGGTTGTAAAAGAAAATGTCTGTTTAGGTGGGTTATTACTTATCCTTCCCATAACTGTACCTGTAGGAATTATTTGTGGAATGTTATCTATGAACCCAGCAGTAGCGCTTCTTGGTTTCTATCCTCTACTCTTACCGATTTTAGATCAGAATTTTTTTAAAACAGGATTGTGTCAATGGTGTAAAAAACAAATCGAAGGATGAAATAAATTTTTTAAAAAACAATGTTTATTTGTATTGATTACATCACGATTAAATTCTGCGATAAATATTCCAAAAATTTGGAAATAAGTTTAAAAAGCGTCTTTCTATCCCCTCCAAGTCTTGATGATAATAATAATCAATAGCGTCTTTTGAAAATACTTTAAAAGTGGGGTCATACGCTAATCTCAAGTTTCTATCTTCCAAAATACTTGAAAGATATGGAGATCTTGTAATGAGACTAAATTTATTTTTAAATTTTTCGAAAGTGAAAGTTAAATCCATTAAAGAATGATTATATTTATGCAATTCTTCAATAACTACGCTAATATATAATAACTTAAACAAATTAACAGTATAACTAACAGGTGTAATAATATATTTAATATGGGGGTTGTCATTGCATTGTCTGTTCTTTATAGTCAAACGAGTGTTAAATTCATACAAAAGTTTTATAATTGCAGTATTTAATACCGATTCAACACTCGCTTGATCGTGACACACATACCCTAAAACGTACGCTGCTCGATAACATTGATCAAATTCATTAGGGTTGTATTTATGTAAACTTCCTAGTTTACATGCCGTACTAAAAACGTAGCGTCCACAATCTCTGGTATCGATAGAGGTCCAATCTTTCCATCCATCATGTCGGTAGTAAGATATTTTAACGATGTTGTTAGCGTACAAGTTTTTAAACATTTCGCGACGTACAAGTTGATTAATGACACGCTTCGATATTAGATTGTTTCCTTCAAACTTTTTACGATTGTTCTCAATTTCGATCAAACATAATGTACCTAATCGAGGTATCGCGTTTGCACCTTCTGATTTAATACTAAAAGGTTTGCAACACACGTAACTCGAAAACCGATGATTTATATTTTTACGCGATTCAATACCAAAAACGTTCTCTAAGTTCATTTTTTGAGAATTTTAATTTCACCAAATGGTGATGGTTCACTATCTCGTGAATTATAATTGACAGCGTTCTTTAAAAATAACCTCTTTCTGGGGTTAAATTCTGCGAAAATAATTCCAAAAACTTGGAAATGAATATAACATTTTTTGTTCTATTTTTTGCAACTCTAGGCGTGCATAATCAATAGCGTCTTTTGAAAATACTTTAAAAGTGGGGTCATATATTAAACCGATTTTATCTCTCAAAATTCTTGGAATATTTTTAGATTTTGTAAAGAGATTAAATTTTATTTTCATTTTTTCGAAAGTGAAAGTTAAATCCATTAACGAATGATTAAAGTTATGCAATTCTTCAATAACTACGTTAATATATAATAACTTTATCACATTAACAGTATAACTAATACGGGGATCACCATTAATATAATAGTAGTAATCATCATTGTCATTTTTGTTCTTTATGATCAAACGAGTGTTAAATTCATACAAAAGTTTTATAATTGCTGTATTTAATACCGATTCAACACTCGCTTGATCGTGACACACATACCCTAAAACGTACGCTGCTTGACTCGAATGTTGACATTGGTCAAGTTCATGAGGGTTGTATTTAAGTAAACGTCTTAGTTTACACTCCGTAGTCAAGATGTAACGTCCGCAATCCCTGGTATCGATCGAGAGTCGAGACTACATCTTTCCAATAATCATATCGGTTACGAGATACTTTAACAATGTTGTTGGTGCACAAGTTTTTTAACATTTCACTGTGTACAAGTTGAGCAATAGCATACTTCGATATTCGATTGTTTCCTTCAAACTTTTTACGATTGTCCTCAATTTCGATCAGGCATAACGTACCTAACCGAGGTATCGCGTTCGCAGCTTGTGAATTAATACAAAAAGCTTCGCCACACGCGTAACTCGAAAATCGATAATTTATATTGTTACTTGAACCAAAAACCATGTGATGCATGCATTCTCCAAACCCGGAATCCATTTTTTTGAATTTTTATTTCACTAAAAGGTAAATGATGGTTCACTATCTTGCAAATCCTTACCAATCCCACTCTTCACCTTCAAGTTCTAGGAAAGATGGATTGGCATTTTGAAAATCTTCGTAAGATTTATTGGTGGCATTCTTTGAAAAAATCACTTCAGACACGTTATCAAGTGTTTCTTCGTCACAAAATTCATCGTTTTTAAAAAAAAAGTATCGAGTCAAATAAAATTTCTTCTTAAATGTAGACAAATTATCTGATAAGGACGATAAAGAGTAATTGCCGAACCGTAAAGAATTGATTACAACTTTTATATATAACAGCTTCAAGAAATTTGTGGTGAAGCTGTTAGATGTTGCGTAATTCCTACGAAATGGGTTTTTATACGTCAGCGTAGAGTTGAATTCGTATAAAAGTTTAACAATAGCCGTGTTAAGCACTGCTTGAACAGCGTCGCTGTCGTGACAAACGTATCCCAGAACGTAGGCCGCCTCTTCCCGATGTTGACAACGCCAGTTTTGTTTTTTATAGTACTTGTGAATCCGACCTAATTTACATGTAGTAGTCGGTACGTGCTGACCACAATTTACCGTATCAATTGGTTTTAGAAATGTCCAAGCATATCTATAAGAATACCAAGATAGTTCTACAACATAACACTCAAACTTGTTTTTCAAAATTTCTTCGCAAACGAGTTTTCTAATCACGGTATGGGTTATTTTATACTTTTGCGCAAATTTCTGACGATTGTCTTCAATTTCGATTAAACGTAATGTACCCAACCGAGGTACAATAGTTTTGCAATCGTTATCGACTCTTAAAATGTTTGATAGGTTGAACGAACAAATTTCCTTCATTTGTGTTTACGGAAAGAGCAGAGATAGTAATTTGGTTCCTCTTCACTATCCCAATATGAACACTCTTTTTCTTGACGTTGGTTTTTGTAACAAAACTGATTACAGTTTATACAAAAAAAACTATTGTCCAAAATCGCGTAAGCGTTTTCAATATTGCTAATTAACACTTTACCGTACTGTTTGTATATAGCCCGTTTAAATTTAACGCACTCGGTATTCACACAGTAATGAATATCACCACCAATAGATGAAAAACTAGCGATATCGTCTTTTTTACAAAAATGACAGATTAGATCTTGACCACTCTGTAAAGTAGTCTCTCCTCTTGTTTTCAATTCTGATAATTGCGATTCGTTCAAGTCTGTTAAAAGTAATAATATCTTATAAGAATCACGTACGTTGCGAGGGTCTCTTTTAAAATTATACACCCCATAATAGAGGTCTTTCTTTTCATATTAATATGCACCCTTCTTAAAAAACGACCTCGACAGGGAAACAAATCGACGCTCATTTATATGGACCCTTCTTTAAAATCGTTAATACATAAAAAACCAACAGTTAAATATTTTTTCAAAGAAAACCAGGGATGCTCTCGACGCTCATTACAAATTCCTAACTAGACTTCTTAAGCTAACAACCTTGAAAATTTCTTATATAAACTGAACGGATTTCAAAGTTGCACATCATAACACAAAAAACTTTAAGTTTGAAAATATCTTCATAGATAAAGTCTAGATTACTACTAGAAAAATGTGTCCAGCAAAATCTTTTGACTCAACCGCTGTTCAACCGGTTGAGGAATTGTAAGTTATTTTAGCTAGCAAGTTAAAATTATTTATTAATACCGGATCTATTTTATATATAGCGCTCTACCCCAACTCTGGGATCTCGATGATGAATTGGAAGTAGAACCAATCATCATCCACGAGGAGCATGATATCACAGATGGGATGGAGGAGGAAATAAACGAATTAATCGCGAGTATTGATATGTTCGCCGAAGCGGACGACCCCGATGTGGTCTCTACCGAATCATCCTCGGATGATGAAACGTAAGGTTTTAAGTAAGTTTGAGGCATTGTAAGATACCTAACAAGAAATTTTTAAAACAGCGAAAGCGAAGAACTTTACAACGCAATGATTTAAGAATACCCATCCATGCAAATTGATTTAAAGTAAAGCAAAATAAATTATTATCTAAAAATTAATAAACTAATACATGTTTTATACAGTCTTAAATATCCCTATCCTACATTGTGTTCTTGTGGTTTTTCCGCCGAATTTAATTCTCATGTCATTTTTCGTACTATTGAATCCCGCTATATTTTATACTTTTGCGCTACTCCTAATTGCCCTCTTTTCCGAACTATCATCTGCCTTACCTGGGATCAGTCTAATTTCTATCCCATTAACATTTTCCTAGACACCTATTTCCTTTCTAAATATAAATCATACCGACTTCCCCTATACGAAAAAGATCTACAAATTGACTTAAAGTAAGTTGGAAATGAGTCTTATTTTATAAAAAAAACTAATTTTAACCTTATTTTATAGTTCTACCTACGATATTCCTACTCGCTGCCCTAATTGTTATTGCCGTACTCCAAACCACTACACTATCAGGGAAACTGTCTGCGTTCCGGAATGACGTACAACAGTCTACAAGCTCTACTTCTGTCCTATTCGAGACTGTCCTTTATACCAACATCTCATCTGCTTCTCCTATCATCAAAAATATTATCCTGTTCATATTTTAAATAATTCTCATTTCTGTTTTCTTATTGATCGTAGACGCTTACCTAAATTATTATCTCAAATTAATTCTCAATAAAAATATATATATTATAACGAAACTTGTCTCTTATCTTTTTATATTAAGCTTAAACACTCTATAAGAATCCCCTCTTTAAACAACCGTATTGCCAAACATTTCTTAAAAAAGTAGTTAACCTTGACAACGCCCAATAATAATTCTTTAAAATAGTAGATATCTCGGGGAAAACTTTGTCATTTTCTTTTAACGCTTCATCCGAGAAAGTCTTTTAAAAAACATGGGTCTCGAAGATATTTCTCAGCCGCAGTTACAGGAGATGGACTTTGCGTAAGCTAAAAGTTTACTAGTTGTTTTAAAGCTTCTAGTTTCTTAAGAGTGTTTTTTTTATAGAACCCAAGTACCGTTAGAAATTACCGCAGCTTTACCGAGAGAAAGGGCATCTGCAGGGTAAGTGATATTTTTACCATTAAAAAGTATAGTTAAGTAAAAGTAGCTATGTATTTTAGAATCTTCGAAACTTATTCATACGCATTCGTACCGTGTTGCGTTTGTAAACGAAGAGAGGTTTCTGAAATCGATTGAAATATTTCAAAGGCTTTCTATTGTAGAACTCTATCCTGTCCCCGATATAATAAGATAGTGGGTATTTGCATCACCGCTTTTATGTTTAATATTCATTACCCCTGTCGCGGCCATCCCGATGATTTTAATACAGGATTTATGGAAATGTTTGATTATCCTTTAAATGTTTAACTCTTTTTCTTAAAAATATTAACTTTTCCTAAATATATACCATTTATTATTATTGTTGTATTTTAATTTTACATGTTATTAAAAGATTTTTTAAAATTCAATTAAACTGTACGAAATCATTTGTTGAATGCTTAAAACACATTGAATATTTTGAGGATTTCGTAAATTATTTTCGAATGATTTTAACAGATCGGTTAAATTTAACGTGCTACAAAATGCGTGTAAGGTAGTTTTACTCTCGCTATTAACAGCCAATAGTTTTTTTTTCAAAATCACCCAAAAGAATTCGAAAGGTGAGTAACATATTTTTTAAGAAAATTCTTTGATTAATAATAAAGTTAATATGGGTAGTAATAAACCCGTTTACGGGGTCTTGCATAATAAGCGCAAATACTTCGGGTGTAATTGTCACTGGAACGCTTTCGTCATACGTAAAGGCAAGACCATAACTCGTAATAGAAATATAGATGTTCTTGCAACAATAAAATTTAATTGATGATTTCAACATACAGGCCGCGAATTCAGATTGTTCAAGAGTTGCCAAATTTTATACGGTATTAAAATAATGTTTTCACTTTCAACTATAACTGTTGGTTCTACGTCTCTCCCCGCGGACAAACAGTTACCGTTACACCGCTTTTTGTTAGGTGTAAGTTTAAATCGCGTAACATAGCCATATTTTTATAAAAAAAGTATTACTCACAGCACATCACGGGGTATTTTATTCAGGAACGAGCAGTGCAGTTTCAAACATTTACTTTCGATTGATTTTCCTAAGAAAAACTCGGGGTGTTTTTATACTAAAATATCTCCACTTAAAAATTCCATAATATTACCCTTAAGCGATAGAAATTCTTATACCTGATAACTACGAGAAAATAAAAACCTTGGGAGAATTCACGCGTGATTTTTGAAAGTATAATTAACTACGAGAGAGTTTTTTTTTAAGTTATTGACCCTTCGACCTTTTTCCAAAAATATCATCCATTTTAAGATCGGAGCACCTTTCCCCCGAAAAATCCCTGTTTAAATTCCCACACTTTTTCGTTTTTTATAAACCATTATATACCAATTAAAGCTTTCCATCTGTGTAGAACGTGTATTGGAGAGTTGAAGCGTCTTTAGCTCTCTACATAAACTCCTCCCAGACCAATTTGATCGAAGCAAAAAAATACTTCTCGGTAATTACACCCAGATGCATCGTATAAAAAACCAATTATTTTTTGATACAATGTAATTCAAAAAATATATTTTGTAACCTAGGGGAATTCAGGTGTTCCAATCGTATATCTAATATCATTAAAAAGTATACCCGCAGCTTATGTCAGATAAAAAAGCAATTATTTTTGATACATTGTAATACAAGAAATATATTTTACAACCTAGAAGTATCATTAAGTATAAGTAACGACGAGAATTCTCGGTAAATTACTTTTCAAAAAAAATATTTAATAACCTAGGGGTATCCAGGTGTATGAAATCGTATATCTACCCATCATTAAAAAGTATACCCACAGCCAGCTAAAAAAGCAATTATTTTTGTTACATTGTAATACAAAATACGCCGTGTGTCACCCCCCTCCCCCGGGGACGGCGGGGACGGTGTATATAAACTCTCGGGATTTTCGGATATTTCATTCGTTCTTCACTCGACGTTCGTTATGGCATCTTCATCTTCACTCGGTAAGCGAAAACTTAATATATCTGATGATGAGGAGGAAATAGATATTTTAGAGCAAATTAAAAACGTTAAAGAGGAAACTACTATCGAAAAAACCGGCATTGTCCCTCGATACGATATTAAACGAGGTTTAGCTAGTTACGTTACTTCATTACCAGCGTCGCGTGACGATTTTTATTTCGATATTCAAATATACAAGAACGAGGATATAAAAGATAGAGATAATAAAGATATTTGGCAATGCGATGGAAGAAGATTAAGATTTCTCGCGTCTAAAGATAGCGTCGAATGTAAACAAATTCGATCTATCGTGAACAAGATCGCCAAACATATGATCGATAATCCCGACAAGATCACAAAAATTATTCGTTTTTTAACAAAAACGAATAATCAACAATATGGAATCCCAATATCTATTACTCGTATATCCATTAACGTATTTATATATACTATATACCCAATATATCAATTACCACTACTATTTAATATATAAAAAAAACAATATTTACCTGGTTGATGGGATGGATATGAGACTCGAAGTTAACAGATTATCAACGTTCAAGATATGGTCTGTCGAAGGTATTAGCGTGGATGACATGGCAGCCAGCGGTTTTTATTGCATTAGTCCTAAAACCGTTCCTTGTTTTTCATGCCTTATCGCCTTGACTGGATGGAGAGCCGACAATCATCCATTGGGTGTTCATAGCCGCGAACAACCGTTATGCAGTTTTCTCCGTGCGGAAGGAAAGAGTTGTGGAAACGTCCCTATCATTGGACGTAATTTTTTCGAGGAAATGGAAAGGAAATTCTCGGGACCGGAAAATGATCGCAGCAGAGTTTGTAAACTATCACCTTACGCGTGCATGTTACAATACAGAGTCGAAATCGATTTAAAAGAAAAAGAAGAAAAACGAAAAAAAAATATATAAAACTCTAAACAATTTGATAAACTTACTCATTTTAAGATGAGTAGTTCGAGCGATTCCGAAAATGAAGAACCGCTAAATTTAAGTGTTAAAGCTAATCCTAAACAATTATATACTTGCGAAAAAATATTAGATAAAAAATCTCGAAAATACAAATGTAATCAAGTAGAATGTAAAATTAAAATTAAAAATTTAGAACGTATTAAATTAACCGAAGTAAAGGAAACGTTTGTTAGTATAATTAATTCCATACTCTTTGAATTATTACGCAATCATCAAGGATATAATAGAGTTAGATTTTGTATTCGTTCGGATGAGTTGGATAGTCCGATAAATTTAAGGTTTATGAATATTAATGAATTAACGGCTGAAAGAGTAATAGAAGCTATAAGTCAAGTTGCCCAATCAAATCGAAATTTCAATTTACAAAGCTCTTTAGTTTTTGACGTTATTTTTTTACATTGCGACGTACCCGTTGGACGTCGATCAAAATCGTTAAAAAATAGAAATATAGTAATTTTGGATACGTTTATAAAAACGAGTTCAAATTATATTTACATTGACAATACCGATAACTTATGTTTTGGAAGAGCTTTGGTGATAGGAATTTATTTGGCTGATAAGAGATTCGAAAAGAATACGAATGAAAAGTATCAAACAACGAACGAGTCACTTTTTTATTTTAGAAAGATAAAAAATTGTAATCACCCCCTCCAAAAAGAAAAAGCGGAGCAATTATATAAAAACGCTAATATTTCTCCGGATACCGTTAATTTATTAGATATTCAAAATTTTCAAACTTACTTAAACGAATATCAAATTATTATATTCAGAGCTGATAATTTAGAAAAATATTTTGTCGGACCTTTCAAGGAAAAACAAATTTTTTTATTGTTAGTTAATGATCACGTGCATGTAATTAAGGAATTGCATACAATGTTTGGTGGTAAATCGTATTGTTCTAAATGTTTAAACGTATTTCACGGATATAATCAAAAGAATAATCACTTTTGCGAAAATCGAGTTAAATGTAGTAGATGTAGAACTTTAAATGTATTCCACGAAGATAAACTAATTAAACCTGTTAAATGTCGAAAATGCCATCGTTATTTTAAAGGAGAAGAATGTTTGAATTTTCATATATCTAACGGAACGTGCGATAACTTTAAAAGGTGTTTAAAATGCGGACTAGAACTGAAAGAAAAACACTCTTGCTCGAAACCATGTAAAAACTGTTTACGCGCACACGAGAGGAACCGTTGTTACGTTATGCCTCTTTCGAGAACGTACGAAAAAACCAGATATTGTTATTTCGATACCGAATCAATCGTTAAAAATAACGAACACGTCCCTGTCTTACTCGTTAGTGCTATGCAAGAAAATGAAGGGAACAATTACGAGTACGAGATATTTCGGGGGTTCGACTGCGTCGATAAATTTCTTAATTATTTATTCGGGACGAAAGAAATGGTTATCCAACACGCGACAAAACGGCTTAAAGCAACTAAACCGGTTTTTAAAAATATTACGTTGTTAGCCCATAACAGTAAAGGTTTCGATTCGATCTTTATTCTTCGTGGGTTATTAAAATTGAACATCATACCGGATATTGTTTTTGACGGAAGCAAAATGTTGGCAATTTTTTTGAAAAATCAAAAAATGAAATTTATTGACTCTTTCAATTTCGTCTCGCAACCATTAAGATCGTTCCCCGCGACGTTTTCTTTGGGTGAAAATAGAAAAGAATTTTTCCCTTACATATTCCACACCGAAGAAACTTTGGATTATGTCGGTCCACTACCGCCGAAAGAGTATTTTCAACCGGAACATATGAAAGAAAAAGATTATAAAGATTTTCTCGAATGGTACGCGACGAAATCGAGACAATCGGTCTATAATTTACGCGAAGAACTGGAATATTATACTATCATGGATGTTAAGGTTTTACAACAGGGTATGGATAAATTTAGACAATTGTTCGAGAAGGAAACTGGTTTCGATGTTTTAAATATGAACGCTTTAACCATAGCGGGGGCCTGCACGAATATTTTCCTTCATAAATACTTGGAAGAATTTACGCTCGCAGTAGTACCGTGTAACGGCTACAGGAATAACTACAATCAAAGAAAATCTGCTTTAAAATGGTTGGCGTGGGAAGAAAAAGAACGCGGAATAAAAATTCAATCGGTTCTCTCGTTGGAAGGCGAAAAAAAGATTGGACGATACCCGGTAGATGGTTATTCTTCTCAACCCGAAATAATATTTCAATTTGACGGAGATTTTATTCACGGATGTCCGAAACATACGAAAGGAGGCGAATGGAATCCGTTATTGCAAGATACGTTTAAAAATTTATACGAGAGAACTCTGGATCGAGATGATGATATCATGTGTAATGCACCGAACGCTGAATATGTTAGAATATGGAGTTGCGAGTTTGACGAAATGTTGAAAAACAGAATCGAGGTAAGAAAGTTTTGCGATTCGTTACACTTTCGAGATCCGATAGGACCAAGATCGGCATTATACGGTGGTCGTACTGAATGCTTCAGGCTGTATCATAAAACAAAACCAAACGAAAAATTCTATATTACGATGTTTGTTGTTTGTACCCCTTTGTATGTAAAAACAGAGACTATCCTAAAAATCACCCGGAGATTATTACGAGAGATTTTTCATTCGATTTGAATCATTACTTTGGGGTAATGTCTTGTAAAATATTAGCTCCGAAAGACGCTTACATACCGGCATTACCAATTCGAACCAGAAAAAAACTATTTTTCGCTTTGTGTCGTACTTGCGTGGAAAACGATATACAAACCGCCTGCGCCCATAACGACTCCGAACGAGCTTTCGAAGGGATTTGGCCCACCCCAGAAATATACATGGCGGTCGAAACCGGTTACGTTATATTGGAAATCTTCGAGGTTCACCATTACCCCGAAAGGTTCACCTATATCAAGGATAAAGATCCTGGTTTTTTCGGAAGTTACATTAATACATTTTTGAAACTAAAAATCCAAAACTCTGGCTGGCCTCGCAACGTTACCACCGACGAGGAAAAAACGGAATATTTAAGACTAATTAAAGAACGAGAAGATATCGAGTTAGACCCGAAGATGTAACAAACAATTCAGCTCTACGCGCGTTGGCGAAATTAGCTTTAAACTCGTTATGGGGTCGACATTGTTTAAACAACGATAAACCAAAATCGGTTTTCGTCAAGGATTATCAAGATTTCATTAAAATTATAATGGATCCGACATTGGAATTAACGGATATGCGGCCAATTAACGACGATGACGTTTGTTTAATGACCTACAAATTCAAAAAAGATTTTTGCCCGACATATTACAAAGGATCGGCAGTGTTGGGGAGTTTCGTTAGTTCGTACGGTCGGATCGAATTATTTCGAACTCTGAATAAATTAAAAGAAAGGGTTTTGTACTGCGATACGGATAGTATTATATTTATTCACAAAGAAAGTGACGAATTTCTTCCACCCGTCGGACAATTTATGGGTGATTGGACCGACGAAGTTCCAAATGGATATATATATCGGAGTTCGTTACTTCGGGTCCGAAATCGTACAGTTACAAAACAAATACCGGGCATTGCGTTACGAAAATGAAAGGAATTTCGTTAAACAGGAAAAACGAACAGATAATTAACTTTGATTCGATCAAATCGGCTTTAGACACTCCGGGAACTAGTTACACTTTGGAAATCCCCTTTAACGTTGTGCGTGACAAAGCTCGCGCGAAACTACTTTTAGGAAATCTGAAAAAAAGTTTCGGCGTGACTTTTAATAAGAGAATAATCGCGGACAATTTTTTAACTAACATACCCGTTTGGATACTCGTTAAAGCAAGATGCATCGTTAAAGTCTACGTTTAAAATCATTCAATGGTCATTGGACTTCCAATTCGTCGGAGTTGGAAGTTATCCCCGCGGAACTAGCAGCGTCGGGTCTCTTTTACTTGAACGACGGTTTAAAAACCATGTGTTTCAGCTGTCATAACTTATTCGATTGGGGAGGATCGAATGAGACTAATCCTCACGAAGTGCATCAAAAACAAGCTCCATTTTGTAATTATATTCTCGGACTCGATATTACTAACGTGAGTCTGGCGGATGAAGAAGGGGGAAAGAGACGATTAAAGGAAGAAATCGTGGAATATTTTGACGAATCCATCAAAACGTTTACGTCGAGTTTCGTCGATTTAATTCTCGAATCGTCGATAGATGCTTTCAACACGGAATTTCAACTCTAAAAGAAAAAAAGTGACTTTCGACGATATCCCCGTGGTTTTTATTATTCCGTACGAAGATCGCGTTAATTGGAGAGAAATAAACAAACTCCATTTTCGAAAACGGATTGACGATTTTAATAAACATTTTGAGAAATGTTTGATTCGTGCGCTTGTAGAATAAAATTCCAAGCCCCCATGCAAATTTTACTGGCCGGTAGTACTATGGCTGGTAAAACGACGTGGATATTTAACCTTTTGAAACACGCCCATTGTTTGATCGAACCACCTCCGGACGGGATAGTGTACTGTTATAAAGAATATCAACCGAAATTTGACATTGCGAAAAAAGAAATTAAAAACATTGAATTTTTGGAAGGACTCCCCCCAGATGATTCTTCATTTTGGGATGAAAATATTAATAATTTTCTAATAATAGATGATCTGGCATTCTCTTGTTATAATAGTTCCCATATCGCTAATATATTTTGCGTCGGCTCTCATCATAAAAATTTATCCGTCACTCTTTTAACTCAAAATCTTTTTGGTCAAGGTAAAGAGAGTCGAACCATTAGTCTTAACTCTTCGTACATAATTGTTTTTAAAAATCCGCGAGACGGGTCTCAAATAACTTACTTGAGCAGACATACATTTCCGAATAATAAAAACCTCGTAACTAGAGCGTATGATTTTGTTACCAAGGGTACTCCCTATTCTTACTTGTGTATCGATTTAAAACAAAACATTCACGATGATTTGCGTTTAAGAACAAATATTTTTCCGCATGATGGAAATATGATTATTGTATGCGATGACAAATAAAATTTCTTATATAAAACTATTTATCGTTTCCGTATGTCTTTTATTTCGCGTTGGAACGTTCGAGGAGTTGGAATGGTTAAGAGAAAGCGTAAATCGAGTTTGTTAAAAAAAGTATTAAAAAGAAATTTTAAACGAAAAATTCGAAAGAGAGGACGTCATCCGCTACATAGACATTTACCATTTTTTCGTGGATTGGTACGCGCCAGTCAAAGTGGCGGAGGAAAATTAACCAAGGTATTGAAAAAAGCCAAGCAAAGTCAAATCAAAGCCGTTCACAACACGTTTTATAATTTGTTAAAGGGAAATATTCCATTACCCGAAAAGGATAGAATTTATATTAAAAAACATCGAGTATATATAAGAAAAATCGCTAATAAAAGAGGTTTGGCTAAAAACAAACGAAAACTTCTTATAAAACAGGCGGGTGGATTTTTACCCGGGTTAATAGCTGCTTTGGTACCGACCTTGATATCTACCATCACTTCATTAGCGAGATGAAACGAATGGTATTACTACCCGAATCCGCTGTTTTATCGGGAGCTGAAAAAGAAGCGACAGAGTTGGATCGTGAAATGAGTCGGATTTTAAAACAAAACACCTCTTCGGAGGATAAACTTCGACATTATTTATTAACTTTACAAAAGTATTTGACTATGAAGAGCCGGATAGAACCTCCTAACGTCAACGTTGCAAATATTCCACCAGTTTTCCAAGTTCAACAACCCGTTCAACCACCGCAATTTCTAACACCTAATCCGTTTTCAGTATTGCAACAGCCGCCTGCGCAACAACAATCACCTCAAGGGACCCCCCTGGCCCTCTCAAGGTCAACACCGAGGTCACCCTCGAGGGTGCCCTCGACGATTAGGAAGTCATTCCCACGGCCTAAACTCACGTCGACTCCGAAAACGAAGAGACATCGACGATATACCAGAGGTGTACCGGAGGCGGAGGAGGGTGATGATGGTGATGATGGTGATGGTCATCCTTGTCGCCCGAGACGTCTCCTTACGGGTATGAATTTGCGAAAAGTCAAAACACCGATAAAATGGTCTAAATGAAAATGTACCAATTTTTTTAAAATAAAAAATATTTTATTTCATTTTTTCTCTTGATTCAATAAATGTATACACATATTTAACATAATAATCCCGTCGTTGTAAGGTTTATCTTTCACGTCGTACAATTCTCGTATTATTTCATTAAAAGAAAATCCGTAACACAAACTTGTTAAAACAAAAATAACGTGTCCCCCGCATGTAAATGAACTATTCTGTTGTATTTGACATTTATTGTAATACCAATTGGAAGCGTAGCTTGATAGATTAAAACCGTAATAACTAGGGTCTTTACCGTACGAGCAAAAGAAATAACCGTTATCGTTAGTATCGATATAGACTCCTAACCAATGCAATCCTTCGTTTGAGGATGGTTCCGAATTGACTACGAAACAATAGGGTTTCCGTTCTGGTGGCTCGGGTAAAATATCTTTCGGGAACACTCCTATGAAGTTGGGTCTCGTTCGAGGATCTGTGCTTAAAAAAAGGTTTAATTCTTCCGTGTTCATTTAGCAACTTTTTGTAATTCCGGTTCGTAGAATGATCCTTTTATTATTTCGTCGTTTTCGTCTTTTATTATGTAAGCAGTTGGAGTACGTAGTAGTACTTTATGTACGACAAAAATTTCATTCGTCCAATATCCAGTGTATCCTTTACCAAAAGCGCCTTTGTCGGACGTAATTCTCACCAAATCACCCTTTCGTAATTTTGGCTTGTTGCTTGTACGTTTCTTCTTGTAGTATAATCGTTTCCATATTAAATGTTCGTTATTTATATATTCGTTTTTCGGAGCTATACCGATTGTTGAATGAACAGTAGCGTTATATCCATTTAGAATTTTTTTGTAAATGTTTCGTGTAATTATAATTCTTATTTCGCGTCATTAATCGAAACATTCGCGTTTTCAATGTTCTATTCCATCTTTCTATCATGGCGCATTTTAAATTACCGTAACTAGCGTACCAATGGATATCCCTACTTTTAAGATAGGCTTGCACTTTTTTGTTTTTAAACTCGCTTCCTTCGTCAGAATTTAACCTCGAAGGTGTACGTTGCTTAAAGATTGTACCGAGAGCTTTTATAATTTCTTTCGCCCCCTTTGTTTTTAACGGTAAAGCCCACGCGTATCTCGACAAGACGTCAATGACTGTTAGAATATAACGATATTTGTTATTGTATTTGGATAATTGGGGTAAATCGATTAAATCGCATTGGAAAACCTCGTTCATACTAGTGACGTACGTTTGATTTCTAGGATATATTTTTCTTCTGGGTTTATGTTTCGTATACGCGGGCTGGGAAATCAACCATTGTTCGATATCTTCCTTTGATACATTTGGTAGAGCTTTTTGTAATTTTCTCACCGATCCTAAGCGGGATGTTGCGGATCGTAATATATATTTTCGATTTTACGCGCTATTCGTTTACTAACCATCTTTAAAGGTATTTGGGTAATAAAGAAAAAAACCATCTGTGAATAAGCTTTTTATTTATCAAACGTAATTGTAAAAAACATCTCTTTTCAATTCCGATACATTGTCGGTAATAATATGAAATAATTGATCCAAATTTTCGTTCTTCTCTCCAAATCGTTTTTCAAACTCATTCTTCAGGTTCGTCTTACTTAACATCGATATCGCTTGTAGAATATTCAAGTCAGTATTCGAATTTGAGGTGCAGGATACGTGGTGTTCGATTTCCCCTTGGCAATTAAGATTACTGCAGCAGTTGGTCTTTTCCAGTAAACTTTCGGTAATGTCTCGCAAAATCATTGTTCTGAATAATTCCTTGGTATTAGCTTTTATTTCCAATTGCAGGTCCAATTCCGGTTTTATTTGTTTCAATCGGTTCCACGTGGTTTTATTTAAACAAAATCCTTTACACGTAGCCATCCACAGTAAATCGTAACGGTGAATATTCGAATTTTCACATACGTATTGACGAATGTCGATATACTTTGTTCCGGTTCCAGATACGTAACCTTCAACTTGAAAATTTTCCGGTAGGGTACTGTGGAAGCGGGGTAAGACGTCTTGGAAAAACAAGTTTATATAATCTACCAGCAACCATAAGTTTTGATATACTTTGTTACTAATAGTAACCATATACTCCGTTCTCGCATTATCGGAAATGGAAATAATTAGATCATCGCCAGCTTCGGCTATCTCGATAGTTTGTTTATCGGAGAGATTGTACTGTTGTTGTTTCATGATTTTCACGCGATCATTTGACGCTTATTCGTTGAAGACGTTTAATTTTATATTTCTTTCAACACCTTTTTAATTTCCTTAAAATCCCAACAATTACCGACGATAGTTACGTGTCTTTTGTTATTTCAAACTGTTACGAGAAGATTATTATCTTTTCGAGTTGGTAAATAAACGTACTCGTCCATACTCTCACTCTAGTTTGTACAAAACGTTACGATCCCTCGTTATTAATAACTCGTTTTCAAACTCGGCGTATACTATGGCTGTTACCGCAAACGTGAGTGGTCTTTAAAAACGTATAGTCAACCTTAAACTACCGTGTTTTTCTAAAGAACAATGCTCGGCACTAGCCTGCTCTTCCGGAGTAAAGTCAACAGCGTATAAAGTGTTACCTCTAGGATAATCAAAAATACTAATGTAGTTTCCTTTATTTTTCCCATATATATCTAGAGCCGTAAATAAAGTAGCGTATTCCCTACAGTAGTGATCCTGAGTAAAATCCGGTGTGAAAGGTTGATCTGGATAATTTTTATTCCCTACTGTAACTGATAAAAAGTTCAAATCTAGGTGTTCGAAATAAAATGGATTTTGAGATAAATGCCCATTGAAGGCTGATGTTTTAACGAACCCGATAATCATTCGATTAGGAATTCTACCTAAAAATAAGTTTTCTTTAATCGTGTCACTGTTCCCTGTTTCGATACTAAAATACTTTGCTACAGTTTGATTAATGGGATACACACACAGTGTTTTTTCCAAAACCATAGCATGCGCCAGCATAATTTCAGAGTTTGGTTTTATTTTCCGTACAAATAAAGAAGCTGATTTAATAACGATTTTATAATTACTAATTGGATCAGCAGCAGCAGCGCCAGGTTGGTAAATTATTGGAAAAGTATCCGCTGATCTAATAAATTTAAACTTAATATCAACGTTGTTCAATAAGAACTTGTTCATCTTACATACATCAACGTGTAATCTCCCTATCATTTCAAATATTTTAGATGCTCCGGTTCTAGTTCTTCTAGATTTCATTCCGTTATTCTCGGCATGGTGTGAATCGGCATTTGTTAGTTTTGTATCTTTGTAAAACATTTCTAACGCCAATTGCGTGTCTTTAGCTTCTTTCCCATAATTTAACATTGTTTCGAAATAGGCGATATATGGGGCTAAATTATTCACGACTTGAACCTGAGTATCGTTAAACATAACTTCTATTTGATCAAATAAACTCCATAAGGTTAAGTTAACCGGTCCGAGTTTATCGTTTCCCGCGATAGCTTTCCATGTATTATCAGTTGTACCAAATCCTAATATTTGAGCCTTAACGTACAGTTTAATTTTTGAAGTGTCTATATAACTATCAGGAGTTCCGGGAATAAAAAATTCCAATGGCCCACCATCCGTTATAGCATTAACAGTTTGTAGTTGTATGTCGTTACTGGCCACAATATTCAAATTAGAGACGGGTTTAGCGAACAAATCTAATTCTGACATCATTCCTTCCATTTTTTGAATACCTTTATTTGTCACTGTTTAAACGTAAACTAATTATTACTCGTGTAAATTCCCTACTTTTATACCCCCCTTTGATTTTTAAGGGTACTTCTTTAAGCTAAAAAATCAGACTTCTTCCTTATTCTTTTCACCTTTCTCTTTCCTAATTTACTGGCTCTTTTTCTTCTTTTACGTCTTCCACTCCCAAATTGCGCTTTCCCTATTTTATCACCCGCTTTATGTAATAAATTAGACCCCGCAATTTTAATATTCTTTTTGAAAGAGCTTTTAGGATCTGCTCCCGTTGATATGTCGCCGAACCATCTACTTCCGACACCTATCGCTTCTCGTCCAACAGCTTTTGCTGCTGGTTTGAGTATGGGGGTTATGAAGCGAACTAAACTCTTAAATATAGAACCCAAACCATTTCCTCTTTGAAATACTGGCCCAACAAACGCCACGCCCGATTGTTGTAAATAACAATTATAATATCTATTCCGAACAGACATTATTAGTGATTACGGATCCTTCTAAAATGTAAAGTCGTAACGGTTTTTCCGAGTTTGAATGGGATTTTCGTTCCCGAATCTGTTGTTATATCTATCTCAACTAAATTAAAATTGGGTGTACGTACTGGATAATAATTAATTGGATTGAATGTTAACACGTGAGGTTTATTATCTCGACTGTTTTCAGGTCTTGGAATTGTACGTAAAAAGCCCACCCCAAGAGTCACCTATTACCTGGGGATATATGAGACTCGTATAAATGAATAAGGTTTGTACACCTCTATTTATATCTCCGAGATGTTTACTTTCCGTATTGTTCCTCAACGGAGTGTCTACTTGACTCTTATCAAACCCTAACATGTAACCTAATCCGGGATTATCTTTTGGAAATGTAATTGAAAAATAATCCATATATTTCGCCTCATTTTTGGTAATTTTATGCCATGGGGTATTCTCTTTAACAATTCCAACCCCGCATTTGATTGCTACTGTTCCTGTTTTATTATACACAAAATCGAAATATTTTCGTTTCGATTCGGGTAAAACCATTTTCATTGCTTCGAGTACAGTATCTATACTTTCATACGTTCCGTGAGGTATCTTATAAGCTTTCGTTTCGATTGATGCTTTATTAACATCTTTATCAACATCAACGGGTCTATTTCGATCCCTTGGAACAAATTGTTTGACTTGGAATTTACCCAAATTTCTGGTATCTAATTGATCCCGTGCAGTGTCTAAAGGATTACTAGCTATATATATTTTTCCCGAAAAATCCATCGATCCCAATCTAATTCCGCTATTCCAAGTACTTTTCCATATTCTTTAGGAAACTTGATAGCCGTTTGTTTGTCTCCGTTAATTTTAATTTCCATAAATGTCATTCCCTCTTTCGTCATTATTTCAAAATTTATATCATCCCCAGCTTTTGTTGTTATTGACTGTTTAAACGTTTCGAATAATTTTTGGTAAATACTTGTAGGTTCGTCGTTCGGACCCCTAACTATATTTCCCAATTTACCACAACCCCCTTCCCCAATTTCATACTCATAATCAAGATCCACCGATCTAACGACAAATTCATCAAAACAATCAGTTATGTTATCCCACTTTGAAGGCATATTTATTTCCGACAATCCAACCTCCCAATTTCCCTCCGATAAATTATACGTTGTAGGTAGTTCCGTCCTATAACTAGTTTTAGTATTTTCAGGATATAATTGCATGGAGGCATTACTAGGTAAAGTAATGTAAAAGGAATCGTAAGCGGGTGCTAACATTGCCATGTTTACTTGTCAAGTTATTTATTGCTAATGACTTATTCATCAATGTACTAATTGCTTTTATTAACTATTTTGATTGATAGGCGTGATACGGCTCATTTGCATGGTTTAAGGTATGGATTTCTGAATTATGCAAATTTTGATCATTTTTGTTAAATTTGCATAGTTAAAAGTGGGATTTCTGAATTATGCAAATTTTGATAATTTTTACCTCATTTGCATAGTCAAAAGTGGGGTAACATACTACTCAGGGTCATTAATTGACATGTTTGCTAGACAGTTTCCGTGTATCATAAATAAGAAGACCCATCAATTCAAATTGGAAGAATTTGCGGGAGATACTATCCTCGTATTTCCCGTACACCTCAAACCACACAAAATGTACGGAATGCCAAACCCAAATATTTGCCATTTAGGGAGTTGTCATCCCCGCAATGAGGAGGAATGGAAATTTCGCACCTTTTATTACGGTGGATACGAATTTCATTGTCCATACGAGTACTTAAGAGTTCTGAACTTAGCTCTTCATATGTGTATGTTTATGGTATATAAAACCATGAGTTAATAATATGTTAGCTCCCTATAAGTTACTCAGGCTCCATAGGCGTAATATATCCAGCGATTTCTTCTCATTTCGCCCGCGCGGAAAAAAATCAGAATGTTGCGATCCCTCTTGTCGAAAAAAAAATCCCGCTCGTACGGCTCCTCGACCTCAAGTCGTCGGCTGCATTTTCACCAAGGGAGTGTTTTAGTCGTGAATTTTTATTTTTTAACAATTTAACATTAAATCATGGCGTTTGTGTCAGTACTGAGACAAAAAAATGCACGAACTCAATGAAATTTGCCTATATTGATAAAGAATGCTAAAGATAAGAGTTGTTATTGTGTCCTGAAACCAGAAAATTATACAACTAAGCTAAATCCAACCTACTGATCTCTTAACTATTTTCTTAACCGAGGCGAAATATTCGGCTGCTTAAATAGCTCCGATATCATTGACTAGCTTCCACTACACGCGCTTCCGGAGAAAAACCGGAAAGAAGAGTAAATAAGATTTTCGTTCACGTGGCGGCCGCAGAGCGTCCCATAAAATTGGGAAGCCGGCTGCGCGGGAGAAAACGCTGGAGTATAAAAATGAATTGCCTGAGTAACTTATAGGGAGCTAACATATTATTAACTCATGATAAAACTAACAAAACCGTAAGGAAAAATTATAGTGATGAAAACGACCTAGCTACGCATTATATATTCAAGGCCCTGCAGATTTGCAGGTTAACCGAGTGTCTGTGTGATAACACTCACAGTTTAATGTTTTACGAAGTTCATTATCACATGAGATCCAATGAGGCGAATAATTATTTCGCGAATAAGTATTTCGCAGACTTTTTTTAATTAATATAACGTTTGTAAGTTCAACATTTTGTAGGCGAAGGATAGTGTTAAATGCTAAACAATATTTGTAGAATCTCGAATAAAAAGAAAATGTTTGAATGATATGGGCTTCTAATTATTTTACGTAGGTTTATTATAATTAATATTTTAAACCCTGTTCAAATATTTCTTATTTCAGTTCAAACATTCACGATTTCCCTTCAAAGTTTCACTATTTATGTTCAAAGTTTCACTCGTTATGTTCAAAGTTTCACTCCTTCTGTTCAAAGTTTCACTATTTCTGTTCAAAGTTTCACTCCTTCTGTTCAAAGTTTCACTCTTTCTGTTCAAAGTTTCACTATTTATGTTCAAAGTTTCGTTATCTATGTTCAAAGTTTCACTAGTTCTGTTCAAAGTTTCACTATTTCTGTTCAAAGTTTCACTAGTTCTGTTCAAAGTTTCACTAGTTCTGTTCAAAGTTTCACTATTTCTGTTCAAAGTTTCACTATTTATGTTTAAAGTTTCATTATTTATGTTTAAAGTTTCACTATTTATGATCAAACTTCCCTATTTCTGTTCAATTTGCCATGTTTCTGTTCAGACATTTCTTATATAAGTTCCATAACCAAAATTCCCATGTAATATAAATGTGATGAATACGGAAAACGAATTTTAAAAGTGAAAGATACGTAGTGTAAAACGGATGATTTCAAAGTTCAGACTAAATAACAGAAAATCATGAAATACCATCTCCTCATCAAACTTGTCCTTATTACTGTTCGAACTTTCGTTATTATTTTTCAATCGTTTCTTATTACTGCTCGAATTTTTGTTACTATTCTATCCCTAAGCACTTAGTCAAAAGTGTATCGAAATAATCAAATATTTGATTGAAAGTGTTGTGAACCTACCAAACTACGATTAAAAGTGGTGGAAAATAATTGAAAAGATGGCCAAAATACTATTTAAAGTGATGGAGAATGATAGAAAAGATGACGAATATACTACTGAAAGTGATGTAAAAGATTGAAAACATGAGGAAAATAAGATTGAAAGTAACGTAAATGATTGAAATCATACCCAAAATTCGATTGAATGTGGTGTTAAATTATTTAGATAACACAAAAATATATTTGAAACGAATGAAACCATACTACAAAAAGTGACCAAAGGCGTTTATAAATGGCTAAAACAAGGTCGAACAGGCTGTTAAGTGATTTAAATCTGACATAAGTCAGACATGATTAGAGGAAGAACGTTCCCATTCTTTTTATCTGATGTTGAAACGAATAAATGCGCGTGGGAAGAGGGATTGACATCATCGCAATATCGGTCAGTTGGAAATAAGATTAACGTCTTTCGAAATTTGTGGTGTTTAGGAGAAATATTTACTTTCGCGTTGAAAGAAATTGTAAAATGTTTTTCTTTTACATCAATACGAAATATCTGTCTTTCGAAACTATTTTGTTCATTGATGGAAAATATCATCGCTTATCGGTTAAAATTTTGACGCTTCTTTTATCGTTTTGAGAGAAAATATGGAGATAAGATTTAAAATAGGCTTACAAATAATTAAAAATGAGCTTAAAATATTAATTAATTCAATTCTCAGAAACATATATACTAGCAGCAAAGGTACCCGGCGTTGCACGTGAGCCCATAAGTCCGTCGGGGCGATTTAATTACTTTTTCCGAAATTCCACATCGCTTTACTAATTTCTATGGTTTTGAAATCGAATTTCAAAATTCCATAACCAAAATTCCCATGTGATATAAATGTGATGAATACCTTAATACCTAATAATGTATGAATTCCTTAACCGAGATACATTAATTTATGATTTTAAATTACTTTAGTATTGTGAGATTTAGAACTATAGATAAATTCCTATGCATACTGCAAACGTTTATATGGAAAACGAATTTTCAAGGTGAAAGATACGTAGTGTAAAATGGATGATTTCAAAGGTCAGACTAAATAACAGAAAATCAATGAAACACCATCTCCTGATTAACATTAATTTATGTTTTCATATTATTGCAGCATGGTTTCTAATATGTTTATATGTATTTACGTAACAGAAAACGTTTTCAAATGACTGAATTGCGATTAAGTTTTGTTCACAAGAAACTATAAAAGCGGTTGGAAGTGACATGAAATGTCTATAATTCAATTAAAAGTATCGGCAAAACACTAAAAATTGGTTAAAGTTTCGCTAAATGTTTAGTAAACGTTTCGTTATTCAACTTAAATATATCCGATATTGTAAATATCTGACTATTATGAAAGATAATGAAGTTGAATGACGAAAAAGCGGTCGCAAGTGTTGTTAATCTACTAAAATTCGGATGAAACTGATGTGAAATGAAAGCATTCCATTGAAAGTGAAAATACGACTAAGAAAGTGGATCAAAGTTTTGTTAAACTTCTAAAATGTGGTTCAAATCACATTCAAAGGAACTAAAAAGCAGTTGAACGTTCATGAAATGACAAAAGTACAATTGTAAGTAATGTGTTTAATATTTTTATAAATTTTGCAAGGATATAAATACTTCTCGCGGATCTCAACAGTGTGTGAAATTTGATAACACGAATGTTACCAGTAATTGGTCCATTAACGTAACAAATGTGGATGATTACCAAGAAATAAACCCATTTGATTTCAATCGTGATTTGATACTATCATAACCAAAACTTCGGTATATCACGACGTTTCGAGGAGACCTTTAGACACTTAATACTAGTCGAAACCCATTGGTGAGAAATTAACAATTGCTAAATTTGTTTGCAATATAAACCAAGGCTTTAAACGCAGAATTTATCCCAGTATGTTTACTTTATCAGTATAGATCTTCTCAAGACACACTTTCTTATCAGTTTGATAAATGGAAATTTCATTGGTGATAAATTATAAAGTGCAATGCCTAACAAATCCGCATCTCTTTTATCAGTATCATCGTCTTTTCGATCTTACGTTGAAATTTCAAAATATCATTTAACCACTTTGGAACAGAAAAACTCCAATGGAAAAACAGATGGACACGCGTAGTTTCAATAGTGAATGATGTACCACAGACATTGGTTGGAAGTGTCAAGGCTGCCAAGCTCAAGACCTGTAGGGGGGCCGCCTAATAGAACACGCGCGGGGGAAAACAAAAATAAGCGCGTGTGGCTTTATTATAATTGGTGTATTTTTTAGGTAGTATTATATAAATGTTCGTATTTTAATCAATATTCGTTGGTATTTTAGTAGTATTCGAATGAAAAAAACTGTAGCAATATTTCAATGAAAAATAAGATTTTCGTGCTCATTAAATGTTCTAAACCTAATACAATTTCTGATTCTTCCGCCTATACAACTAGAATAACCTAGCATAAGCCAGTGTTTCAGGATCTATCATAGAATAACTTAGCATAAGCCTATGGTTCAAGAACTAGTATAGTATAAACCAACCAGGATCTACCATAGAATAACCTAGCATAAGCCTATGGTTCAAGAACTAGTATAGTATAAACCTACTAGGATCTACCATAGAATAACCTAGCATAAGCCTAAGGTTCAAGAACTAGTATAGTATAAACCTACCAGGATCTACCATAGAATAACCTAGCATAAGACTATATTTCTCAGCACTTACCAAGAATAAACCTAGCAAAAGCCTATGTTTCAAACTCTAATATAGTATAAACCTACTAGGAACTACCATAGAATAACCTAGCATAAGCATATCTTTAACGATCTACCATAGAATAAGCCAAGCATAAGCATATCTTTCACGATCTACCATCTATAGATCCCATTCATAACAATACAACTGATTCGACCATACCCCTAAACCCTTTAAGACACGTCTTTATAGTAAAAAAAATAAAAACGGATGGGGATAAATTCTTTTGTTCAAGTTCTGTCCTTTTTTATGGCCATAGACCCGTCTGACCATGGTTACGTATAAATAAAAAGCCGATGGAATGTCTTAACACGTTTGTGTGAGTCATAAATCACTAAATACATATTTCATTGATAACAATACAAATGGTGTAGCTACGCCCCCTTTTAAGGTCCTAAACCAGCTGGTGGGTGGCCAATAAAGGACAATAAAAAAGAAAAACACCAGTCAATATACCCTCAGGCTAATTATCAACTCAAGAAAATCTCGCAATAAAGATCATTCTGTCCTCAGCTTTTAAGCCGTAAAGACCTGTCGTAAGAATTCCCACCAAGATCAGAGATTACCGCGTGAACGCCCGTGTTAGACTAGGAGCTGAATGTTCTGCCGATTTCGGGGTTAATGGCTACGAGCCAAGCCTACTTTTGACAAAGAAGGATGGAACTATTCTCACCATCTCGGAAGACGTTTTGAAGGAATTTATGGAGGAGTGGACGGAGATATATTTAGCTATGGAAAGTGGCGACTGGGGTAATTATCGTTACTTGAACTTGAAAATAAAAATAACCGTTATGGAGGGGAATATAGTATTCGAGGATGGCAACGTCTTCACTCTAACAAAGGCCGAGGCAGGGAAACTGAACGAGAATTTTAGTTTTATGAGATTTCACTTCAAGCTTTTAAATTATCAAGCCGAAGTCATTAAATACATGTACGAAGCTATTGTAAAACGCATGAATGATATATATCAAAAATATTATGTAAGTCGCGGTACTATGTCTCACAATGATTACGACCGTGTAAAAATTTCCTAGCAGCGTGTATAGTTCCTTCGAGCATTTTCGAAGATTTTTGTAACTTGGTTCGTGACAAAAACTGGACGCGTAAGCTACAATTATATAATTTATTCTATATTTGCTTAAATAACGACGCATACATTCGCCAATTAATTGGAATTTATTGTGTTCATTAAATGTTTTTGACTAATAACCCGATTCGTAATAATAATAAGCCTAGAATAACCTAGCATAAGCCTATCTTGCAGGATCTAATATAGCATAAACCAACCAGGATCTACAATAGCATAAGCCTATCCCTACAGGTACCAGCCACGTGACGTCATAAAAAATTAGCCGTGACGTCATCAAGAAAACCACCACCAGGTGGCTCAACAATTCAAATTTCCCGCCAACAACATCACGTGACGTCATCAATTTCCCCCCTCTCCTCCCCCCAACACCATCACGTGACGTCATCAATTTCCCCCCTCTCCTCCCCCAACACCATCACGTGACGTCATCAATTCCCCCTCACATCCCCCAACCCCAGGGGTGTCGGTATAAACCAAAACATTTTACCTCCCCTGAAAGGGGGGAAGGAAGGGGGGTAAAATTTTTGGGTTTATACCGACACCCTTACTCTCTAACGCGTCTTCAGTAGGTGGTATGTTTTCAATGTCACAATGTTTTGCGTGAATAAGCATTTTTTTTCTTGGTTGACTATATAGTCAGAACTACAAAGATCATACAAAATTTCAAATTTCTATATATATAATTCTTCAACGACTGTTTTAGAAGGACTTCGGGACTTGGTTTGTAAAGCATGAGTTAGTTCATCGAATGCTTTGCAAGTTGACCATGCGGTTTTCTCTCCTTTTGCGTTATAATGTGAGGTGGTATCATATTCTATGAGAGAGTGGAAGACTAGCACCGCTTCGCATTTTGCTTTTCCTATTTTGTTAGCTAGACGTGTCGCATCTACGTAACGGAAAGATCTCCGGTAACAAACGCTATCACCAGGGGTGGCCTGAAATCTTATGTGCCATTGAGACGCGTAGAGCTAAGACATCAGTATCCACTGTTTTAATAAAAAATGCCCTTGCTAAACGGCGTGAAAAACGTGAATGAGCATCCTCGTAAACCTCAGGTGAGAAGAAGAAGAAATGTCTCCGAGATTGTGGCTTTAGTCCCATTGAACCGAATTCCCATTCGACAGAAGGGGTTTTTTGTGGTGTGCCATTCGACCGAACGTAGCCAAAAGGTGCGATTTCATTTAAAGTATAGTCCCATTGGACCGAAATTTTATTCAAACGGAAGAAGACCTAGTGTGTATTTTTGCATTAAATATACATATTTTTAACCTCATCAAGGCTTATTTTTGTTGAAATGAATGTGAGTTGAAAATGAGGTATTGCATTTATTTTAACTACGTTTTACCTACGGTGAACCATAGAGGAAGGGGGGTGGAGTCGAATTCAACGGGTTTCCTCGTTCCCCAACCGAGATTTGTACTCAAACATCCGGGTGGCAAAGAGGGGATGGGATAGGGGATAAATTTCTCCACGATCTTGGCAAAGATTTGTCACGTGCTTCTTTGATAAATTCTTAAGCGCCTCCTATGGTTAGAAATATCGTTGTTTATTTTTTTATTCAAATTCGGTGTTGCCTAATCGTGCGGTACCGTGGCTGTAGACGACTTTGCCCCTAAGCTAGTATTTTGAGTTTCCTTATTCAGAGCCCGTATTCTGCAGAAAAAGTATGCTCCTACCCCAGACTTAAGCTGGCTGATTGGTCGGTCAGGATCGAACTTAGGGCTTTTCATTGGCGGTGGCTTTTTTGGGGCAAAACTCACTTAAGACTTGTGAGAGGTTGAAATTTTCGAGCAGACGACATTGACACGTGTCAAAATATACACCAAATTCAAAGTACTAATTTTAGAAATCGGCAAACCGTTCAGCATCATGAATCGGTTAATTGACCGGTTTTTTTTGCTTTCTTTTTCCACCGGAACTTAGCAGACTACACTTCGTCGTTGCTAATGGCGGTAATGGCAGGTAATGGACTATATTGTTCTTGGTGTTGTTGACTTTAGAAAGAAAGACAACTAAATTATTGTTTTAAATACTGTTAGTTTACAAAATATAAGGATTTGCGTTGTTATAATTTGAAAAATATGCCTTTGTTTTGTGGGAAAATGAAGTCGAACTCTGCCCGAAGTCGAAAAGGATTTACACCGAGGCTTATGACGAAGAAAGTCCTCTGTAGACTGTAGTAAGTAGTAAAAAAAGATTTTATTGTTTCTGTTATTTACTTATTGTTTGGTTCTGTAAGATAGGTTTCAAGCAACAGAGACACGCTAGTAAATGATTGGAACATGAAATGGGGCACCATCCCATAGCGAAGGTAATTCGTCATTCATTGGCCATGACCAAGATAATTGCGTTTTTATACAAACATGATTGCCTAATCCTTATGGGTCATGAAAGCCTGATTCGTTATATTTATAACGTTCCCTGGCACTTGGTACCATGAACTGTACCTATTTTATAATCAAAGCACCAACAGCGAAAGAAATACTTCTACCTTTTATTAAGCAACTATTGCATTAATGTTCAACTGGTAAATAATGTTGCACACATGTCTAACAAATAGAAATATTCATATGCTTTTCTTTTATTGTACATTTGTGGTAATGACTTTTCTATCATTGACACTGGCAATGGCGAATTATCTAGGGTGGGTAATGCCTCTAAGGATATCTGCCAACATTGAAGTGTTGTAATCAACTTGCATATTAAGGTATTAACACTTTTATTAGTCGAGCATGATTTACCCTAAGGTATCCCTTTAATACAAAAGGCTGTCGTTGTTGTTGCAACCATAAACTACCAACGAGTATGTGGTTTGAGCCGATACAATTATGAGGTGAGTTCTTTAAAGGTATGTATAAGATAAACAAATCAAATTTAACTAATTAATATTATGGTAATAAAGTATTAAATATAGGAAAATAAGTAACGGAGAGGAACCAATATCGAGACTGAACGATGAGATGTTACTCAAAAACAGTTCAGTAAAATTATTTAAATAAAACTCAGTTTATTTTAACTTTATCACGTAAGATTCTCGATGTAAATTAGTTTCTTATTTTTAATATCTATAAGACCATGCATATCTATGGTATTATTAAATGATGTAGGCAAAGGTATGAGTCTGTTGGAATGGTATTAGGGTGAAGGAGGACTGGCATTCATGTGCATATGTTCTTGAAAGTTTTTGTTTATAAATTATGGTTATAAGATTGAATTAATATTCATTTCAAATAGGACTAATTGAAATTATGTATTCATCCTAAAATCCTATATATTATAAAAGGCTTTTATTTATCATCTTTGTTCCAGTTTTGAATGAAGATTCCCCATATTTCCAATTACACATTTCAACAAGTCACGAAGCATTACTGAAATCGCAAAATATTTAATATGACTTTCATTTTGCATGTTATTTTAAAAACGTATTTCAATTTAAACTTTAATTATTGATTTATTGGCTACTACACGGGCCACTAGACTAAGAGGACATTTCAGTTCTGCTATCGGGCGGCGCTCAAGCGAAACGGTTTTTACTAGTGTCGCCTCTAGCGGTAGTTTTTAAAAAGTGGAACTACGTCATTTCGGTAACAAGGCGAGTGAGGCTGGAAAACAGTATTTTTAGACAACGCCGCCATTTTTAAATGAACGGTGGCTGATAACAGGACTACAGGAGAGTAATTTTGTACCGTTAGTGCTGCTGGTTGGGTGTTTTTGAAGGTAAGCTGCTTTTATTAAATGTAATAGTTTAAAATTGTGACTTGTGTTCAAATATATATATAGGATAAAGAATTTAAATATGCCTAGACCCGGACTGATGAGTAGTAAAGTTAACTCCAAGGAGGGAAATGGTTTAAAGGCTCTTTCAAAACGTGATATTACAAGTGATAATTCATGTGATAAGTTTCTAGGATCCTGTGATATTAATTTGAACCATAAGTCTGACGCACACGCACCAAACATTAGACCTTCAACTTCAACAATTCAATGGTAATTAAACTTTGCAATTAATTTAGTACCTATTTCTGGATTTTTTCAGTAGTCTAATTCAACGACTGTTTGTCTAAATTTCAGTCAAAATACTCCACCCAAGGCTAGTGGGCTAAGGAAATTGACGCAAAAGCCCAAAATTAAGAAAGTAGCTACAAAAACTATTGGAGCAAAGAGAAACCCGAAAGAAAACCCCAACATTAAAGACCATATTGTAGTTTTACAAGCGAAGACCGAGACAAAGAAGGTTGTTGTCAACAGTGAACCCTGTAGTCTAAAGTCACAGAAACAATTTGAAAAGATACCACAACCATTGGTGGCATCTGCACCATCAAAATTAAAAAAGAGAGTGCAATTAGTGTCTTTAAATGATTATGACCGAATGTTTCAAAACGTATTTAGTTTTGCATTGAGATCCATCGAAGTTGCAATTGAAACCATGGAATTAGAATTTGACGAAGTGAATTTGCTCTCATGGGCTTTAAAATTAGATAATGACACAACCAAAGAAATCCTTAAAACGGAGCTACAAGAACTTCTAACTAACACCAGCATGGATAAATTTGTGGCCGAGTCCAATTCGATTAAATTTTCTAGTAGATTTATGGAAAACATAATGCAAACCACATTAGAAATTAAGGTAAAAACAAATTAATAATAACTTAATTATTTAATTAATAAATTAATGGATAATAATTAATAGGAGCCAGAAGTAACTATTCTTCAAAAAAGAGCCGCAATACAATTTTAATTAGGCGAAATATTTGGAAGAAGCCTACGATACGATGGAATCTCAAACATTCCAATAGTTGATGAGCAACTCGAAGAAGAAAAAAGCTTGGATAGTTTTTTTTCGTTGTTGGAACGTTACTTAGAACCTTAAAATCATCTACTGAAGGCCTGCAAATTTTCAATGAATTAACATGCGAAAAAGATCATCAAGAATGTGTCGAAATCAAAACAAGGCATTGGACAGAACTGCAAGATCGTGGGGGTTTAATTTACGCGAAGAAGGACACTTACAAATTCTTTATGAGGATTCACAAGGTCATATTCAATATTTTTAGTAAAAAAACAACCAAAGACTGAACAGAAAACCTGAAGTTAAACAAATACTGGATCAAGATGAACAATTACAGATTGACTGGAAAACAGTATGCGAAAGGAGTGGGGTTCTACAAGAAGCAGGGGAAAAACTTTTAAACAAAATGATTGACAAATTAATCAACACTGACGCTAATGGTCATGTGAAAAATGAGAAAAACGACTTAAAAGAGCAGCAGAGATTAAACACCACAAAAGCAAGGGCAAAGAGAAGTTTGAGACAACAGTTAAGTGATATTGGCAATTCCGGGTCGGGCAAAACAAAGCTGAAAAAATGTTCCTAAAATCAATGTATGACAAAAATAGTGCAAAAATGTTCCTAAATGTAATTTTCTGTGATAAAATGTTCTTAAAAGGACTTTGGCTCAAAGCAATTTTATATGATGAAATGTTCTGAAAAGAACTTTGGCTAAAAGTAATTTTATGTGATAAAATGTTCCTAAATTTACATATAGAAATGAAATAAACAAGTACAGTAAAAATGTTTACTGACAAATATTTTATTGACAATTTTTTCCTAAGACTTTTATATTTCCTCTTTTTATTGCTGCAGGTTTAGGGCCATTATTGCAAAATTGTTCATAGGTGGGGTTCTGGCCAGATCCCAGAGCTTGTCTGTGGCGACTAAATTCGTTCTCAAGAGGGTCTTGATTGAAATTTTCTGTCAAAATAAATTTCGCGCCTTTAGACAGCAAAAAGGGTATTATTTCTACCATTTCTTTGCAATGGTTAATATTTTGCAAATTCTGAGTTGAAAATGTATTATATGACATACTAGTTTGTTTCAATCCAGACATTGTTTCTTGACTAAGCAACATTTTTTTCCTTTCTTGGGTTGTGTAAGGCTTTTCAATTTTACTTTCTCTATTTTTGACATCCTCTTCCCAATCGCTAAGGTACTTCAAAAAATCCTCTCTGAGCCACTGTTTGAAACATTAATTTTAAAATAGATAGTGTATTAATATTTGGATTTATTTTTGTCATACCTTAAGTCTCATGTCAGTTGAACTTTCATATGGGTTCACCCATGGGTCGCGAGTTTGGTATCCGCTTTTAAGGTTTCTCACGTTCATGCAGTCAAACCAGTTGTTGAAAGTTCTTAAAAATAGTGTGGTCTCTGATACTGCTTCTCCAAACTCTTGTTCAATTGCATTTGCAACTGTGGCGCTGAGAACCTGAGTGGCTAATCTAACCTTCATTTTAGGTTGAGGTTGGGGATATACGTGATCATCGCTTAATTTATGTGCTTTCCTCAAAGTGGATCGGCTACGTTCAAGTTCGTATAAGTTCATAATAGTAGTCCATACTAAGTCTTGCCCGTTTTTATACATCAGACGGATTTTGCAACCATCTCGGCTGTTTAGAAGACAGTTTCTTACTGTTTTAATCAAATGTGGTGGGTCGAAGATAAAATAGATGAACCTCTCCTCATCAAAAGCATGAACATTTAAACACTTGTAGGAATCTCCTCCTTTTGCGTGCTTGGTGAAAACCTTTCTATTTGTGGATGCACCATCACCAATAACGGCTATCACTTTAAAACCTTTAAGTTCGAGAAGGGCAATAGCTCGCCATACAAGGAAATTAAGTTCATCGCCAGTTATCGAATCAGTAGGAAAATGAGCCAGTGGAAATTTAAAATTCATTGTTGTGCCTCGAATCATAAAAACCAATGCATGCGTTGCAATGTGCTTTTCTTTCTTATCAAATAGCTGATGCTCAATTGCAGCAATTTTATCGTACGGATCACTGATTTTTGTGTAGCCAATTAGATCCCCTGTTTTCTTACTGTAAATTAGGTCCTCTTTAATTTTCATTTCATCTATCAACAATGAAAAGTATTTTTGATAGTCTTTAAGAGTATTAATCTTCGCTTCTTCCGCTAGTTTATTAAACATAGTTGGTTGAAAATTTGGTTTTCTTCCTATATCACTTGAATTTCGAAGCAAAGTTAAATAACTAGGTAAACTAAGAATTCCCGAAGACTCCAGTGACTTGTATAGACTGGGAGATTTATGATACATATACAAACACCAGTGTACAACTAACGGGTCCCATAGCCTACTTTTTTTGCTTTTTAATTGGCTCATTTTTAGTTGAGTTGCCAAAAAACGTTTCGGAAAGTCGAGATTTCTCATAGTTGGATTAAAATGTTTTTCAAGAACATCAGATAGCCAATCATTAGCTTTTTCACCAATATTCTCTCCATTCTTCATAATCAATTTACTGATTTGTTTCTCTCGTCTACTAAGTCTTCGCTTTATGATAGTTATGTTAGTTTTTTTCTTTTTCAATTCATGAAGAATTTCTTCGTGGCTTAGAGCTTTAAATGACGATATTCTACGTTTTTCTTTTTTCTTTCGAAATATGTAAAGGCAAAAGTAACTACGTAGCTTAACGCACTTGCCACACCTGTTTATTTGAGAAAGAAGGCAGCATGAAACATGTCGTACCGAATTGGTAGGCCAACACATCACACCATTTGGAACAGCTTTTTGTTTCAAAATATCTTTGTATGATTCTTCATGATTCCCGGAACACACTTTCATGTGACTCAATTTTTGCAATAAGTTGGTCAAATCTTCTGGGCAGGTTACTTTTGTACATAAATTCGGTAATAAGGCATGTTCTTTTATACGTTGATTCAATATTCTTAGCTTTAAACTGAAGTCAAGGTCTATAGTTATTAAAGCTAGCACAGATCCTATTTCATAGTTAATCTTCGATAGTTTTAAACCTCCAGCATCATAGGCAACAGCCCATTCCTTTGGGAACTCGTAGAACTTAAACATTTCCTCAACGACAGTTGGACTTTGTACTATTTCTTCGTGAACAAATGACTCTACAGGGCTAGAAAGGTTCATAATTAACTCGTTTTTTGGTTTGTGATGAGCCTTTTGAGTTCCACAATAGTTATGATCTAGAATAAATGATGGGGTTGATGAAGACTGCACATCATAAATCTATGAAATATCAAATAAGTATTATAGTCCAAGCAGATCAACAAGAGAGATTTTTAATGACATACAGGAACTGTTTGTGGTTCACTTTGTTTACATTCAAAATTGGAACATTCCATTGCTAATGATTCATGCCTTAGATGGTTTTCTAAATCCTTCCGAGGAATAATATTTGGTTCCAAAATTACAGCCGATTTATTTTGAGAAACCTGCCTCAGAATTGACACTGGCCTACATATTTTGACTTCAGTTTTCACAATGGTAAAGTCTTAAAAATTTTAAACACATGTTATAAATAAGTACGACTAAGTAGTATTGACTAAAGCTTACCATCTGTCTTTTTAAGCCATAGCTGACTTTTAAAAAAGTCGTCTTTTAAATGTTTAGAACAGAGGTACGTATTAGGTCCAATGTCATCTACCGTAAATCCGTTCCTATATTTTGCTAGCCAGTTTATCCATTGAATGCAATATACTTTTTAATTTTTCCGCCCATCGATAGATAACGTAAAAATTTAAGGGAGCATAAACGAGAGTTTAACTCCTCCTTCGTTTCGTCTTCGTCACACCGCTTATTGGACGGCGTCGAAAACCCCGCCTTAATTTTCACCCTCAGCTGTCAGTCAACTCTAGCTTTAGAATATGTATATAGTACGCAAACAGAACGGAAATCGCAGAGTTAGTCGTAGCCCAGTTGGTAAAACACTCGACAGTTTTTTCCTCGTGGATTGTTTTGAAACGGCGGCTGGCGCGTTCAAGTCTTCCTTGAAATTTTGGTTAAAAATTTATATTTATTTTAAGCTATTTAATTCATTTACAAAATATTATTTTAAATTATATAAATTATTTATTTTAAATAATATGAAAAAATAATATTTTAAATAGTAATTTAAAATATAATTTAAATATATATTTTGGAAAATGCCAGGTGTTGATTTCGCTAAAATATACGAGATGTCGCCAGTGTTTCCACTTTGCGGCGAAAGCGAGATAAGCTATTTTTTAATTTTATTTCATATTTATTGCTTTATTATAATAGGAGATAGGACTCATAATCTGTGCTTAATTTATACGAGGTGTGGCGGAAAAATTGTAATGGTCCCCTTGGGACCCTTGTTTAGTTTTATATTTGGGAAAGGGTATAAACCAAACTCCTTTCATATGAGGCTTAGTGCTGTAGCGACTATCGCTGTTGCAGCTAGGGAACACACAATGCTTTACACCCATTATAAATAATAGAGTTCAATTAAGATGAAACGTCAAAACTAAAACTCGAGACCGGACTTAAGCTACTATAATAGTAGCAGAAGACAGACTGGCAGAGTCAAAGTTCATGTAATTAGTCTATTATACGGTAGATGGCGTTGCGGTACGTGTTACACGTTCCTGTTCGACCACCTTTTTCCCTCCTAACTCACATAGGTGCCCATTTCTTTGAAGAGGCAAACCGTTCGTATAGGCAAAGCTATAGCTGAAATGTCGTCTTACTTTAGTGGCCCGTGGTCTAAATGGGTTGATTCTGAAGGTAAAACTAAAAACCACTCATTGTGTGCCGATGTTATTACTTCATTTTATTAACTGAAGTGGGTGTGTTGAAAGTCACGCTATGGCTCTCAGCCTCTTACAGTCATCCTAGCCAGTCTCTTTGTACAGACTAGAGACATGTTTGCGGGAGGAGAGGTAAAATATTTTTTTTTCTCCGCGCCGCTTCACCGTCACCCCAGCCAGCGCGCTAGAGAAAATCTAAACTTAAAGTAACAGAGCGTTAGCGGCGCGCATCCTTCTTTTGTGACTTGCCGAGGCTTAAATTTTAAATGTGAAAGCCAAGAAAACGTCAACGTAAGGTTTCTCTCAACAAAATTTGTTTTGTTTCGTTTAATAACCTACAAAAGCAGTCTTGAAATGTTTTTAGTCTCACTTAGTAATTTCAATTCTTCGGTTTTGTTTTAGAGAACAATTATGGCTAAAAAATCCTCTTCAACCTGTAAAACAGTCTTTAACCCAGACTGGTGTAATGAAGCTATTCACCGTGAATGGGCTACCTGGGTGAAGCAAGTTAAATCAACCCCAGTTGTAGTTTTATGCACTATTTGTGGTAGAACCTTTTCCTTGAGCAATATGGGATGTCAAGCAACTAAACGTCATGCAAAAGGTCCGGATCACATAAGGAAGGTTAATGCCGTAAAGGGTCAGATGAGTGCATCTACATTATTGAATAGTTACCAGAAAGTTAAGACAACGAAAACGGCTAAAGATAAAACTTTGAATAAAAATGTATGTAAAGAGGAATCAACCGATGCTATAGTCAAAATATAACTTTCTGGGTAAACATTTTAAAAGTCACAAAACTGAGGTGACAAAAGCGGAAATTATTTGGGCTCTTTGTCTAGTCACTAAGAGGAAAACCTTCAATTCGTGCAAAGAAGACAATTTATTTTTCAGCACATGTTTCCAGATAGCAATATTGCAAAGGAATTTGCTTTAGGACCACAAAAATGTACTTATTTCATAACATATGGAATGGTCCTTATTTTAGCAGATTTTTTATTAGGGAAAAGATCCAAAAAACTCTTTATGTAGTGGTTTGTTTTGATGAGACATTGAACAAAGTAGTCCAGAGATGCCAAATGGATGTGCATGTCAGATTGTGGGATATCAACAAGCAGCAAGTTTCTATACGATTTTTGAAATCCGTTTTCATGGGACATTCAACAGCAGAACAAATTTTGGCCTACTTTCAACAAGCTTTGGGAATTGTTGTGCCATTAAAAGGAATATTACAAGTAAGCATGGAAGGACCCAACGTAAACTGGAAATTTATAAACCTTCTGAAAGAACAGAAGAATGAAGTTCCTGACAGTCCTAAACTAATTGAAATTGGTTCTTGTCGATTACACGTTGTACACAGGGCCTTTCAATTAAACTTGTAACAGATCAAATCATACTCCCCTCTCTAGTTTATTATGTTTTGGTTGTTTACCCTCTATTAATTTTGACAGTTAGGCCTACTTAAAAAGAATCTAGTTCCTTACCTTTTTTGTTGACACTTTTAGGCCTAAAGGAATTTTTTTGACCTATTTTTTTGCCCTTATCTCGCCGCCTGCACATGCGCATTCAGCTCTCCTAAATGATAAAAAGGGGGTGCAGACGACGGGACGGGGGCAGTATTTCATTTTATGGCAGTGTGTTCACCGGGATTTTTTGTTGCCTAGTCGGCTTAAATAAAAGTTGTTAATTTCCAAGTACTTTGAATTTATTCCTCTTAGTACCCTTTTTGCTAGGATTTGTATGGAACTATGTCCTTAGCCGCCCTGGTTAGAAACAATGCCCCTCTTTAAGTTTTATTAGTAGCCTGCAACTATTTCCCCCCTTCGAGGTCCTGTTTAAACAGGTTCTCTTTAACCTAGTTAAAGTTTGCACGAATCCGTTACATTATTATTGGCGCCCAACGTGGGGCCCGAAGGGTAAGGAATTAAGTAGTTGTATTTAGCTTTATTTATTAGTTTTGGTAGGGTAATAGTCAGTAATTGTGAACAAATGGTAAATGCTAACTATAATGAATGGTGCGAGCCTAAGGATCCGCGTTCAACAAGTGATAGTGCGGGTGATTCCGACGATGAATATTTTGCAAGTGTGCGGGCAGCGAGAAAGACATCCAACACCATTTATCTTCAACCTCCAAAGTTCGGTGTCGGAGATAGGGCAGAAGAAACATCAGTGAACTCACCCAGATCCCCCGCGGGCATGACTTTGGAGATGGATCAACACTTATTCCATCGGAATGCACCAACACAAGCAGACGCTGTCACAACGGAGGATAGTCAGCGATGGACATGCAAAGATGGACGGATGGAGAGTGGCACCGTTTGGAATCAAGCTAGTACCCGACCTAAATTAGCTCAGACTAGTGGGTTTGGGCATATTGCTGGACCTCCTGTAAGTGATGATCTTTTACAACTAGGCACTAATCCCTGGGAAACGGTTAAACCAGTCCCAATTGCAACAAGCATAGCCCCCTCAGCAACGACACATCTAGACCCTTGGAGTTCGGTTTCGCAAGACCCTTATAATGTACCTTGTAGTGCAAACAAGCCTAGGTCCGCCCAAGATGGAAGACAATTCATTTCGGGGTTTAACAACACTGAATTGTCTCGCCCTAGTTTAGTCACCTTTAAGACACCTTTAGTGACACATTCTACACCAAGGCCAAGTGACACATTCTACACCAAGGCCAACAAACATTAATTCCTTAGGCCCTTACCAATCAATTGAACCTAGTAGTACTCGGGTAGCGCCTCCTAAGAGGACATACAGTATATATCAATCAGCGTCTAGCTCCTCCACTCCTATAATAACGTCTCTACCGCCTAGCACTGCGGGACAGACGATTCCTTCAGCTGCATTACCTCCACAACCGCAATTTAGACATATTAATCAACCGATACCTGCGCAAGCTTGCACCCAGACATACCCTATACCTAGACATCAGAATGCTCCAGCAAGAAGAAGGACAGCGAACCAGGACGCGCAGATAGACGAATTAGTTAATTTAAAGACCCGTTGTTTTTCGGCTGCCGAGAATAGGGCTTCTATTGACAGGCCTAATCGTCCTCGTCCTTTACCTACAATTCCATTTAAGTTCTCTGGGGATAAGAAGGAAGTAACAGAATTTCTGTTCCAATTACAAGTCTTTCAAAAGATCAACTCCCTATCTAATGAAGAACTATTACGGTTGGTTCCTAGTTGTTTATGCGGGAACGCTTTGATATGGTATAGAGGAACAGGGTATCAGAATGTAGCATCACTTGGGGATTTAATTAATGGTCTTCGGGATGAATTTTTGCCCGTCTCTCAAGAACAGGAGATGAGGCTGAGATTTTACAATCCCGCCAATCCCCTAAGGAAGATATTATGACTTTTATAAACCGAATTCAAACCCTTAACTTAACTCTCAGATCTCCTATTTCTGACTCAAAACTAGTTTATTTCCTAGTAGAAAATATGCGCCCAGCGATTAGTCAACACCTAGCTCAGGATTTTTCCTCAATTGCTAGCTTGACTCGTAGTGCAGTAAAGGTAGAGCGTAGGGTTAGAGCTGCAGCCGCTGTTACCTCTCTCAAACCTTCTCAGACTCCAACCCCGAAAGTGCCATTTCTTCCCATAGTAACACCCGCTGTAACACTCCCCACATCAGGTTTTTCTACCACCCCTAACAAACATTGGAATTTAGTATGTCATAAGTGTCACACACGAGGACATATCAAACCTAATTGCCCTGAACAACAGGGAAACGAATAGGCAAGGACCGTAAACGAGGGTGGGCTCCTTGTAAATTTATTCCCTCAAACAAGAGATAATATAGATTTGGGTAGTACTAGGCTGGGTTATTAGCGTTCATTTTCCTTGCCCATTACATATCCCGATTCAAAAATTAAATCTTATATATTTTTTGCCCGAATCGATAATGGAGCAGAGGGTAGTTTTATGTTCATAGAAGCATATTTTAGAATTATGGGTACAGACACTCTTGTAACTTTAGAAGACGGTTGTGTTTTCATGCCTGATGGACATTTCTTACCTACAAAGGGGAAAACTACCTTAACCTTTACGATCAATGACACCTCTTTCTCACACAATTTTATTCTAGTACCTAATCTTAACTGTGATGTTATTTTGGGACATGATTTTTTCCTGGCTCATAACGCGTTAATAGACTATAAGACCAGTAGCATTCAATTTGATGAGATCTCCTTTGAGTTAGTAACCGCACCTGAAGATACTCCACCTACCCTAGACATAGATACTACCCATATTATAAAAACTGCGGTTGAGGGAGGTACCACATCACCCATTCAGAAACAAGAGCTCAGTATCCTATTAAAGACCTTCTCCCCTCTAATTTCTGGTAAACTAGGACGTACGAATTTAACTTCTCATTTCATAGACACTGGCAATGCGCAACCCTGTAAGGCTTACCCAAGAAAGATATCCCCAGCTCAAAAAGAAATTATTAAGGAACACATGACAAATTATTAGCGGAAGGGTTAATAAGACCTTCCAATAGCCCTTGGTCTTCAAATTTAGTTTTAGTTCCCAAAAAAGAAGGTGGGTGGAGAATGTGCATAGATTTTCGGGCGTTAAATAAATTAACCAAAAAGGACTCCTACCCCTTACCCGACATCGCTAGTATCCTATTTAACTTACAAAAACCCAAGTTCATAACCACACTAGACCTAAAATCGGGTTATTTCCAAGTACCCATGGCGGTATTATCCCATTGGACCGAATCCCATTCGACCGAAACCGCTTTTTGGTTTTTTATGGAGAATATATTTAAATTTCCAGCCCAATCGCGGGTTTCTGCTGAATGGGAATTTATTTGAAAGAACTAGTTAATTAAAAGTCTTTGAGGATTTCGAATCACCGCAGCAGCATGGTAGAATATCAGGCTTTTAATTCAGAGGCTCGGGTTCAAACCCAGAGAAGGAAATTGTAAGTTAGGTTAGGTTAGGTTAGGCTAGTAATATTTTATAAATCATTTAACTATTCTACGCCTTTTCTAAAATATTTATGTTTAGCTTCATTGACTTCTCAAATAATATGCCTTTTCCAAAAACATTACTGTTATGTTTGGTTAGGTTTGGTTTGGTTAAGTTAGGTTAGTAATATTTTATAAATCATTTAACAATGTTACGCCTTTTCCAAAATATTGATGTTTTATACCTTCATTGACTTCTCAAATAATATGCCTTTTTCAAAACTTTACTGTTATGTTAGGTTAGTAATATTTTACAAATCATTTTACTATGGTACGCCTTTTCCGAAATGTTCATGTTTAGCTTCATTGACTTCTCAAATAATATGCCTTTTCCAAAACATTACTGTTATGTTAGGTTTGGTTTGGTTTGGTTTGGTTTGGTTAGGTTTGGTTAGGTTAGGTTTGGTCAGGTTTGGTTTGGTCAGGTTAGGTTAGGTTTTGTTTGGTCAGGTTGGTTAGGTTAGGTTAGGTTTGGTTTGGTTTGGTTAGGTTTAGGTTAGGTTAGGTTTAGGTTAGGTTTAGGTTAGGTTTAGGTTAGGTTTAGGTTAGGTTAGGTTTAGGTTAGGTTAGGTGAGGTTAGGTGAGGTTAGGTTAGGTTAGGTTAGGGTAGGTTAGGTTAGGTTAGGTTTGGTTACTTCTATTATTCGAACCTTACAGGAGGGATTTCTACAATTATAGTAACTAGTTTTATCCTTTTTCTTATTCAATTGAAACAAGTGGCCATTATTAATGTAAAGAAAGCCGCCTTTATTAGCAATTCTCTCAGTTATCAATCACTCTTAAAGTTAAATTTTACATTTCAAACCTCAATATATATATACAACGAAAACTGTAGGGAAAAAAAGCCTTAAAAAAAGTGAAAACGTTTGCTTTTTAAATTTTGATATATATTTTCCCCAAACCGCACATTTCGGCTGTTTTCGGTTGAATGGGAAACGCGTTCGGTCGATTGGGATTCGGTCGAATAGGACACAAGCCCCATGGCGGTAGAAAGTCAGAATAAGACAGCCTTCATATCTCCATTTGGGAAATTTGAATACACTGTAATGCCTTTCGGCTTATGTAACGCCCCTACAACTTTTCAAGTCTTAATGGATTCAGTCTTTAGGGAGAAAACTAAATTTAATATCTCGGTTTATTTAGACGATTTGGTTATTGCATCATCCTCCTGGTCTGAACACTTAAGAGCATTGGAATATGTTTTCCGAAGGTTAAAATCAGCAGGCTTGACTTTAAACATGTGTAAGTGTTTTTTCGCCCGCAAACAAGCATTAATATTAGGCCACGTTGTAAATGAGGAAGGGGTGTTCATAAATCCCGATAAGTCTGAGATTATTATGTCCCTACCTAGGCCTAAAAATTTAAAAGCATTGCAAAGATTTTTAGGATTTTCAGGATGGCCTAGCCGATTCATCCGTAATTATGCTGAGATAGCTTCTGCCCTTTATAAACTAAAACGTTAGAAAGTGAGATGGGTTTGGACAGAGGAGTGTGAGAAATCCTATCAACAATTCTAGTCCTTTGGGACATTATGACTCTAACAAGCCTATATATTTAACAACAGACGCTAGTCAAATCGCTCTTGGGGCAATGCTTTCCCAAAAGGACGGGACCTTGGAATACCCTTTGGCTTATGGGTCGAGACTTCTAAATAGTTCTGAAAAAAACTATTCGACTTACGAACGCGAGTGTCTAGCGATTTATTGGGCGGTGAATAAGTATAAACATTTATTAGAGGGCCGCGAATTTACAATCATAACCGATCACCAGTCCCTACAATGGTTATTCTCTCAAAAAGAACCTATAGCTAGAGTTTCCCGTTGGGTTATGTTCTTGCAATCCTTTAATTTTAAGATCCAATATCGGAAAGGTGTAGAGAATGTGGTGGCGGATTATTTGTCCAGAGACGCGTTTCCCGTTCTAGGGGCGATCTCCCTGAACCAAAGCAGCCTTCCTGCACCTCCCCCGTTGTTATTGAATACCTTTACTGTAGAAGACATACGTCGAGAACAGGCTGCTGATGCAGAAACCATACATATAAGGGCCCAGTTATCCAATAAAAACAAGACTGACCTCTATGAGCTAGTTAATGGATTGGTGTATAGAAAAGCATGGGGTACACAACCTAGGAAAATATACCTACCCAAAACATTAAGACATTCCTGCCTACAACTCTTTCACACCCATTTACTAGCTGGACACAAAGGAAGGGATAAGACCTATGAAATCGTGAGATTTCGGTATTATTGGCCCTCATTAAAAGTAGATGTCACTAAATTCGTAGCTACTTGCATAACCTGTCAACAATATATAAGCCGAAATAAAAAACACCAGGACTTATGATGTCCACATCGACACATAATCCTTGGGATTTAGTTAGCATCGATCTAATGGGGCCGCTTCCCACTAGTTATAATGGAAACCGATATTTGTTAGTGTCCTTGGACGTTTTCTCAAGATATATCGAGATTATAGCTTTAAAAGACATAACTGCCCAGACTATTAGTGGTTGTTTGAAGGAATTAGTCCTACGATGGGGATCACCTAAGAAAATTATGTCCGATAATGGCCTCCAATTCGTCTCTAGTCTTTGGAAAGAAACATGTACCCTTTTCGGTATCCAGTGTAGTTATACCTACCCGTACCATCCCCAAGCGAATCCTGTAGAAAGGGCAAACCGTTCCATAAAGGCGCTACTCTCCATCCAAATCGGGAATGATCATCGCAATTGGGACACTGGGCTACCAGTACTCCAATTTGCAATAAATAGTAGTCCCCATGAAACTACTGGACGAACCCCTTTCTTCTTAAACCATGAAAGGGAACCCAGAATGCCTTGGGAAGGTTATGACGATCCTCTAGAAGAAGCAGACCCGACGGAGTTGTTACCGGAGACTCATAAACGGTTAACTATGTTGAAGGACGAATTAGGACGTGTAAAAACCACTATAGAAAAAAAATCAAGCCCGACAGCGCAAGTATTATAACATGCGACGAGAAGAAGAGTATTTCCAGCCAGGGATGATGGTATGGAGAGTCCCGCCAATTATCCAACGCAAGACAACATATTTCAGCCAAATTGACACCACAATGGGTTGGGCCATTCCAAATCATTCGTCATATTAATGAGTTAGTTTATGAATTAGAGGAAGTCAACACAGGTCAACACTCTCAATGCTACATACGAGGTAGGTAAGGCAGACGACGCGGTTTTTTCCCGGGAAGGAGGTTCTGGCTTAGGACGGTTTCATCCTCCCCCCAAAGAAAAGTCGTCTGCTGCGGTACTCTTGTTCCCAATCCGCTGAGTCTTGGGCAGGCGGCGAGGAGGGCCTCCTGGCCTCGGCAGCAGTCTTCTGTCGCTGCTAATTCTCGCGATGGCGAATTCCATGGGCCGCGTCAAAACGTTATGTTTCGTTCCGAACAGTTTCCCATGGTTCGCGCGAGATAGGTTGACGCGAAAAGTTAAAATCACACGAAGTCACATCGGTGATTGCATGCCCGCGTAAATATTGTACTACGTTTGCGCGAGACCGAAGAGTTTCATGCGGATATGTTGCTAGAGGGTGATAATAAATGTCCAGTTCCGGACCTCCAGGCTTTGGTTTCTTCCTCATGACTATCTCACGTTTCCATCCTTTACGAAAACGATTGACGAATCTCATGGATTTATGGGGATGGGGTTGGACAATTCCACTTCGTCTTCCTCAGACTCAGAGGAAGAACTGGAATCGTCGGGGTGAGATAGAGGAGAGGTTGGAGGGAGAGACTTCTCCCTCGAGCTTCTATCAGGAGAGGAAGGAGGAGAAAGGTCTGGCGGCATCCGATTCACTCGGAAGACCGCTGGAGGATCTGAGAACAAGGAGAAAGCGTCTGGTTCAGATTCCGCAGGTAGATCAGAGACTTCGGGGAAGGACTCTGGAACTTCTTCCGACGGGGAATAAGAGGATCCTTTAGTGGATGAAGATGAGGATGACGATGACGTTTCTCCAGACGACTCGGTTTGAGCTTCTTGGTCTCTCAACAGTCGTTGTCTTCGTTCTCGTCGAGTCTCACGACGTTCGTCACCAGTACTGACTCCAGCGTCCCGAAGTACAGGTATAGATTGTGACGAGGTAGAACTTGAAGAGGAACTGCTTGACGGTGAAGATGACTGGCTTCCGTCCGGTTGGCAGACATTTTTGTTTGACCAATACAGCTATAAATGAGCGATATTCTCTATTCCTTTCTTTTCTCCAGTCTCTTGGTTTTCTAGTTGATATCTCAATCGGTCCGTCTTCTTAGTGATTTTGTGGGGACCATCCCATTTGGGACATAACTTAGCGGCGACATTACGTGCCGCTTGAGACAAGGAATGCGTCTCCTTCCAGACAAGTACGCCAACGGGAAATTCAATCGCTTCCCGCTTTTGATCGTAGTAGCGTTTCTGGTGTGCTTGCGCTTTCTTGGCAAGTTCTTTAGACAAAGCAAGTTGCTTAGCTAAAGCTGAGAGCGATGCGGACCTTTCAACAAAGTCCGCTAGTGGCATACCCACGTCCAAGTCCCAGGGAAATCTCGGTTCCCTACCCATATTCAGGTAGAAAGGAGTTCTTCCTGTCGTGGTGTGTGAAGTCGAGTTGATGGCGAACTGAATAAATGGCAAGTTCTCGTCCCATCTTCGGTGATCTCGACCAACGAACATTGAAATAATTTCGCCCAGAACTCTGTTTGTGCGTTCCACGATGTTACTCTGTGGATGATACGGAATGATGTATCGTGGTTTGACTTTGAAAATCTTCAGAATGTCCTTCCAAAGTTGGGAAACGAATTGTGTCCCGTTGTCGCTTACGATGGCTTTCGGACATCCGTAGCGAACTATCATGGAGACGAGTTTCTTCGCACACGTCCTGGCAGTGATGTTCTTCATCGGGTATAGTTCGACAAATTTAGTGGCATAGTCCGTGAAAACCAGGAGGTATTTGTGATGGTGTCGGCTTCTTGGTAGAGGTCCCATTATGTCCACTCCCAGCAAATCAAATGGCTCAGTAATGGCCGTAGGGTGCATGAGACCTGGACGTTTTCTATTGCGGGCCTTGTGCATTTGACACAAAGGACATCCGCGGACGTACTGGTAATGTTCTGCCGGAAGGATGGCCACCAGTATCTGGCTCGTACTTTGTCGCAGGTACGATCCCGACCTCGATGTCCAGATAGAGGGTGGTCGTGAAATAAGCGGATGGCGTCCCGCCGGAACCGCTGTGGCAAATAGATTTTTGCTGGTTGTCTACCATAGGCCTTTCGGTATAAGACATCGTTCTTTAGTTCATAGTACCGATGTCGTTGAGGATTATCTCCGGATGACTGGACTATGATGTCATTGGTGGCTTGTTCATCTTGTTGGGCCGTTCGCACTTCTTCCAGCGTGAAAGAGTGGTACAATGCGTGATTGGCGGGAGGAGCTAATCCGCTTCTGGTTGAGGACGAGGTCGACGTCATTGAAGAGGATTCCGCTGGACTGGAATGTTCTGACGAGGACGGTGAAGTCATGTCTTCCAAAGACATGACTAATAGCGAGACAGGCGCTCTTGATAATGCGTCCGCAACCTTGTTCTCAACTCCCTTCTTGTGTATGATCTTGAAGTCATACGTCTGCAAGTACATTGCCCAACGAACAAGTCGAGAATTTGGTTCTTTCAAAGTGAATAGCCACTGGGGCGCTTTGTGATCGGTGATCACAGTGAAAGGTATGTTCTCCAAGTATGGCCGGAACTTTACAACTCCCCAATAGATGGCAAGACATTCCTTTTCCGTGGTAGTGTATCTTCTCTGGACGTCGGTCAGCTGTTTACTGGCATAGGCAATAGGTACCTCGACGTTATCTTGAATTTGCGACAGAAAAGCTCCAAGTCCGGCGTCGCTAGCATCCGTGGTCAGGATACACGGCAACTTAGGAATGTAAGCCGCTAAAGGAGGCGCCATGCAGATCGCATCCTTGATGGCCTGGAACGCTTTCTTCTGTTCTTCTTTCCACTGGAACGGAACGTCTTTCTTCTTGAGATGGTTTAACGGGGCAACGATTTTGGAATACTGCAGGATGAATCGAGAGTGCCATCCCGCCATGCCCAGAAATCTTTGGATTTCTTTCACGTTCTTTGGTACTGGAAAGTCTACAATAGCCCTAGTCTTGGAGGGATCAATGTGAATCCCTCGTTCATTTACGATATGCCCTAACACGGTCGCTTCGCTTTGCGCAAAGCGACATTTCTTAGTGTGAAGCGTAAGTCCCGCTTCAGACAGTCGGTGAAAGACATATTCCAAGGCTTGTAAATGGTCAGCCCAAGTACTGGATGGAATGACGATGTCATCCAAATAGACACAGATGGAAAAGTGATGTCCATCCCTAAAGACTTCGTCGATGAGTCGTTGAAACGACGACGGCGCCTTGCATAGACCGAACGGAAGTACTTTGAACTCGTACTTTCCCGCATGCGTGATGAAAGCGGTCCTCGCTTTCGCTTGCGGATGGAGGTCTATCTGCCAATAGCCGCTCTTTAAGTCCAGTGCTGTGATGAACTTTGGGGCACCCATTTTTCCTAAGAGTTCTTCTATTCGCGGAAGCGGATACGGATCTTTCACGGTAACTTTATTTAAAGCGCGATAGTCAACGCAGAAACGTATCTTTCTGCATTTCTGGTGGACAAGTACCACAGGCGACGCGTAAGGACTAACGGATGGCTCCACGATTCCGTCGCGGATCATTTCGTGAAGATGATCTTCCGTCACTAACACGATACGCGCGTTGACTAACGGGAACTTCGGTGGTAGTGCGTATCTCGTGATAGACTAAGTTAGTACGTCCCGCTTTTTCCGAAAATAGTTTTGGAAATCGCAATAATAAAGTTTTTAAGTCTTCCTTCTGTTTAGGACTCAGTGTAGGCGACGCGACAGCTTGTTCAATATCCTCTATAATCTGAGGGGTCGGTGTCTTTAACCCCGGGAGATTAAGCACGAATGGAAACGTCGTTCCGTCAATCTGACAAGTTTTGGTACCAAAATCCAAAATGGCACGATGTTTATACAGGAAATTCTTTCCCAGAATAAAGTCGTTTGGTAGTGAGGGAACTACGTGAAATTCCTGCTTTAGTTTCAACTGTCCTAAGCGGAAGTCTATTCGCGCGCGTCCCTTCGTGAAGGTATAACTTCCATCGCCTAACACTATACATTGAGTCTCTTCTTCTTCCGGAAGTACTAAGTCTGGTTTCAAAGTTCTGACTAAATTACGCCACTGATATAAGCTGATAAAACATGCATCAGCGCCTGAATCTAGTCTAGTCTAGAAAGTCCCATGCGAATACACGGCTTCTATGGCCACGGGAGGATCAACCTCACAGCGACGCACATCCATAGAGCCAATTTCCATGAGGGGCTTTACTTTCTTCGCGTTTCCCGAAGCGTGCTGCGGCGCGACTTCTTGTTTGCTCGGACAGGCGGTAGCATAATGCCCTAAGAATCCGCACTTATAGCATTCTACGCGACTTAAATCGTTTTGCTCTGTCTGAGCCGGTGTAGGTCTATTGGAAATTCTTGCGTTTGGGGTCGCAACCTTTGATGTCGCACCGCCTCCCGGCGGTTTTGTTAAAACCGCGGCGGTGGGAGAATTTCTTCTCCCACTGGTTTTACGCGGGGTAGACTTTGCACTGTCTCTAGGATGCAATGAGCTAGAGGGGGTCGCTCGTAAAATTTCTTCTGTTACGCGGCCCTTCTCTATGAAACTGCCCATTATCCTTATTATGTCGTTAAAGACATGGATGCGTATCTCGGGGAGGATATTTTTCTTGCGAATACCAACGAGTTCAGAGTCAGTGTACGGAACGCGTAGGTTTTGATTCATCGCGGTAATACTGGCGATATACGCGTCAAAAGATACATCAGCGGATTGTTTAAACTGTGCTTTGTCTTGGCGGAGGGAATCCTCCGCTCTTATAGAAAAGAAATAGTCTCTAAACGCGCCTTTTACTGTACGCCACGTTAGTACTTGATTAGGCCTATTTATGTCTCTAAACCAGATTAATGCATGACCCCTTAATATTTGGGGTGGAAGCGCGATAATGTCATTGCCCTTCATGCCGTGATATTCCGCGAATTCCGTCAAAGTCCGAAGGAATTCCGGCGCGCTTTCACCTTCAACACCACTAAATATTAAGTGAAGGGGTGGTTTTGGCCTAGTTTTGGCGGCTGGTCTGGTTCCTACATTCGCTAACGTACTAGCTAGGGTTTGAATAGTTTGTAAGCCACATATTGGTCGCTTCACCTTGCGGTGGCGGAGGTGGGATTCCTCCTGCCGCTTGTCCTTGTCCATGCGCAGGAATAGTACCAAGGCTTGGAGGAGGAGGAGTGTTACTCCTCGGGGGAGTATAGGATCCCGGTAGATGCGCGTTGAGCGCCGCGAACAAAGCTTGCGGATCGGCGGGATTCATAACGCGACATTTAATGAGTTCAAGCAATGGCACAAGTAATATTCACAAGTACGCGTGTAAGTACAACTGGTAATGTTAGTCTCAACGAGTCCTGGCAAGCTCGCCACTTTATGTAACCGTAAAATTTAAATGTAGGAAAGGGGGCCTAATTTCACGGCTCGCAAAGAACTTAAATTAAAACTAGAAAAACTAAGAAGTTCCCAGGTTCCCGTTTAAAGGACTTATTGTCCATGACTAGCAATATTTACCAGGTAATCCATTGTAGAAGAAAGACGCAGTGTGATTTACTAATAATAACTTGAATTTATTCTGACAACCAAAACAAAACACGTCCGAACTGGAATGCGATTACAAAAGAACTACAGACGGAGGCGGGGGTTTTTATTCCCGCGAAAACGTTTTTTAACAAGTTTGACAGCAGTGGCGCTAAAGGCGCCACTTCGGGACAATTTAACATTGTACAAAAATAAATTTAAAAAATGAACAAAGCAGAGACGCGGTTTTTCCCCGGGAAGGAGGTGCTTGGTGTGGACGATTATAAAGTATTCCACATAACAAATTAGCAGAAAAAAAGATTTTCTCCACAGTTTAAAAAGGACCTGAAATATATATAAGGTATGATAAAGCGAACATTTACGAAAAAGCAGCAACAAAAAAGTAATTAGTCAATGAAGACACTCAGGAAAAGTTTAAACAGCAATCAGAACACGCGTATTCATCCATGGATAACCCTAAAGCATGGCCAGAAATGAAAGCTAGTAAGCTTTCAAGAAAATCACAAACTATTAGAGATGTGGAAAAAGTTGTAGAATGTTTGACGTTAGTAGTTAAAAATAAGGATGCGGTTGACAGAGCGGTAAAAGAAATTTCCAAAATAGAAGAAAAGGATGTAGAAATGGGTCCTGAAAACGTAGATGACATAATTATCAACATTATCATAAAAGTTGAAGAAACTGCCAAAACGTTCGTTTCATCTGTCGAGTATTTAGCCATTATGCAATTAATCAATGTAAAAAGGGTAAATTGGAAATTTTTCTCAAGTGCTGAAGTGACAACACTCAAAAATAGGGTAGAATGTCATCATTGCACGAAGTCGTATCACTAACAATGTGTTGGATATAGTGAAAGCAACATAGATGATGACTATGTTTGTAATGACTGCGTTGGGGTGTGACTGGCGAAATTTAAATATCTGAACTTTCCTTTCCAATGTAATGTTTGTTCTTTTCTAAGTTTTCCCTAAAAAATACATTTTATTTTCTACGTCCAATACAGGTTTAAAGCAAAGGGCGGCTCCGTTTATGCCCCTGAAAGATGCCGTTTCTGCTACACGTTGGCTAAGCTTGGCAAAGGGTAGTTAAACCAAAGGCAGGAACCAATGGGACCTAGTGCATTAGGTCTGATTGGTTCCTGCCTTTGTCAAGGTAAAATTCGTGTCCAGAAGATTAGCCAGCATGCTAGAGTTGATAATGGAGCCGCCTGTTACTTTAAAAACAGTATATACCTTAATAAGAAAACTTCTCCGCTTCATCATTATTTCTCTGTTCAAAACTAGGAATTAACTAAAGATTTATTTGTAAGACTTGGCCAGAAAAAAAAAGGATTTTATACATTTTAAAATATAAAGTTATTAAAATCTAATACCCTCCTAACGTGAGAACACTGTTTTTAATCCAATGTGTCAAAATATTTAAACATAAATCACTAACTAGTTCAAAACATTTCAGTATTAAACTGTATTTCTTTTTTGTTTTTTAAAAATTGGTTTATTTGTCTGTCTATCAGATTTATGGCACGTGTCGTGGCCCTCGTAGGGGCAATCATCCAATTGGCGTGCGTGCGACGGCGAATCGGTATCATTCTCTATTCCCCCCTATTATATAAGGCGCACATTTAGCCGGTTGTGTCCGTACAAGCTTCTTTGACTTAGCAGTAGAAAACCTACTGCATTGAATAGTGACAGACCATGTTAAAGGCTTAAAAAAGCCACCAAGACAGGATGCCGCAATTACGTTTGAAGAAGATTCAAAACTATTTCAACGCGCTCGAGGTGACCTGCCTCCTCCCCCCGCGCGGTTTTTTCGCCGCGTGCCGTTTGAGATTCGCGACCCGGGGCGCGCGCGTTCGCTTGTTAATTAATCGCGTTTAATTATGAATGATAATTTCAAATTAGTGTCATTCGAGTATTAGCTATGATACCATTCACCACACCTGGAAATTTGATTATTTTCGGTCCTTCGGGAAAACAAGGATAAAATGTTCGAACCTATAGTCGTTTTAAGGTGGAATTCATAAACGTCGGACGCTGCGCAATTCAGTACAAACGAGGGCAGGGCCTCATGCGCAAACTTCCTGCCTCTACCTGTACTAAATTGCGTTTCGTACGACGTTTATGAATTCCACCGTAAGTTGTTTGGCATTACAGTATATATCAGCCTTGTTACGATGAATTATAAGAAATTGGTGTAATTACGCGTCAAGGTTTACCCGATGTCACTGTATACGACGGCTCTCAAACAATATTAATCATCTTAGATGATCTCAAATTAGAAAATAAGAACAATTATTTATCAGAAATTATTACTAAACAATCACACCATAGGAAATTATTCGTAATTACCCATTTACAAAATATATTTGGAAAAAACTTCCTTAAAGGCTCATTACATGATTCTTATGAAAACCGTGAGAGATCTTATGCAATTTGTGGTCCTCTCTAAACAATTGGAACCCAACAACTCGAAATTTATAGTAGAATGTTATCTGGATGCAACTGAGAAACCTCACGGGTATTTACTTTGCGATTTAGCCCAAAAATGCCATTCCGATTTAAGGTTTAGAACAATTTTTTTACCGGGAGAACAAATAGCCATCTATACTCCCAAGAAGAAAACGATATAATCAAACAACATTTCCGAGATTTTATCATTCGTTACGATGTCACCACTAAGGAAGGTCTAAAAAACATCGGGAAATAAAAAGAAAAGAGCAGCAGCTAAAAATATCAATTTGATAGCCGCTTTGGGGCAATTAAATCATCTCTCGGAACAGTATAAGAATAACAATAACGTTAGACTAATGGTTCTCCAGCTCATGGGATTATCATTAGCTCCACCGAGCGAGCTCGACCAACTATGGTTAATAATGCAAGATACATTTCCAACAAATGACCCAAACGTAACGAAATTTCTAGATTATTTTGTAAACACTTGGATGGCAAGCACCCTGCAGCCACCGGAAACGTGGAATCACTTCTCATGCAACGAATTACGCACCAACAAGGACTGCACTTCAAATTAAATAGCAAGTTTTCTACCAAGCCAGCATTGTTTCCGTTTCTTGCGGAAATACAGAAATTACAAGTAGATTTTGGTGGGAAGAAACTTGATATTGATGTCGGAAAACCTCCAAATCCACACGAAAAAAATTCCTCAAATTCAATGAAAGATACAAAAATGCTGTTTCACTTTAGATAACGAAACAAAGAACACCAATTTTAACGGAACTCAAGCCGCATTGAAACTTCTTAATTCCATAGCAGTGAACGTAGATTTCCATATTTAATTGAGTTATATTTTGTACGTAAATAAATGACAAGTTGGGGAAACCAAAATATTACCTCTCCAAGTCAAAAGGACTACTTACAAACTTATTTACCCAGATATGGAAATGATTCTTTTTTTATGAACAAATACTGAAGTTGAAATTTATGAAAAAGCATAGCAAATATACTGTAAATCAGACTACATTTTACGTCCTATAAGGATATACTTGTACACATTAAAATCATCCGTTGGGGGAAAAACGGGAAATGAAGAGATAAAACTTTGGAGGGATATTACCTATACGTGTTTGTAAAGGTCCAATTTTCTACTCCTCAACTGTATAACCTCTATGTTCAAAGCCATATTTACAACAGGGTTGCCGTGTATACACTATCCTCTCGTTTCACCTTAACAATTTGCTTATTGGTCAACATGACTGTTAACGTTACATAACACCAAAGCTAATTTGTGGCTACACACACTTAAAGTAAATGTGCACCATAAAAAGCATGAAAACACAAAGCTATAATCCGATTACGATCAGACCTTTCACTGGTCTGGGCTGCGTTCAGCAGGGCTCACCAAAAAAGACAGCGGATTTTGGAAAACGTTTACCGGTGAGCTGCGTCGTCATAGCTTTTCTCCGGTCATCGGTGTTTTAAAAATGACGCTAGCGCAATAAAGCGTGCAAGGTACCAAGGCTTAACAAAAAATGTATGATAACATATTTAGAGAGATAGATAACAACAACTTTTATAATTAAAATTAGAAACTAACATGTCTCTTAAAATTCTTGCGTGATCAACTGGTTTCACGCCAATTAAATAGCTATAGTCCCATCAGAAACAGCAAGAGCTATTTGAATTAATTCCTCCATGTTTTTTTTGGCCAAGCCGAGAACTACGCGTTTTACGTCACTTTATCCTAAAACCCGACTATTTTCTTTGAAGACCGCTCTAGCTCAGCGCTGAGCACCGTGACGTCAAAATTCAAAAACAAAATCCCGTTCTGTAGGACACTGCTAACAGCACTGAGCTCTGCTGAACGCGGCCCAGATTTCCAAAATGATTATAAAATCTAAGCCTAATTATTTAAAAGTGTATTTAACTTTTGGCTCACTCTGAACCGTTAATTTCTCTGCATTACAGAAACGAAAACGCAACCCAAGCGTTTTCTTTTTGGTTCATTAGGCCTATTGACATATAAAAGTTCATTTGACCGATAGAGTAGCGTTCTTCTTGAAATCAATTTAGAAAGGATTATGCTATAAACAGATTTAGTATAGCATATATTCCCACCTCTTTGAATGATCTTTTAAGTTATTCTTGTCCAGTTCTGATTCCGGTGCCTTTACATTAGAGGTGGAATCTGAGACATGATATATCCTCTCCTGGGATACTTTACTGGGGAGCGGACTAGAGATCCTAGAGTCTTGAGTCATTTTCGATTTGCCCGCAGAGCAGATGTATTTTCTTTTTTTTCTATCTTCACCGTACCAGAACAAGTAGCTCTCTTCACGGGAAACCTTCAGGCACTTTCCGTGTTCTCTTCCAAGGCATTCTCGACAAGGTACGTAATGTTCTTGCCCGTAGAATGGGTTTTGGCACTTGGGACATTTATCTTTACTTGGAGCCATATCAAAATTTTTTTTCCTTTTTTCCCCTTTCCCTTTTTGAGAATATGAAGGCTTGTATTTTCTCTTTTTTCAGGAAGTAGGACGTCAATGGACAGCGGAAAACCTTTACGCGGCGCACTTTTCCCGTACTTAGGCCTCGGTCGCGGGGTATAATAAACTTTTGGTAACACGCAGGAATTTTAACTAATCGAGTGTCTCAAATGACGCTAGACACTGAGTGTTAAAAGAGATCTTGAAATACTTGGTGGAACTATATAGGCTTTGACACTAATTAAAAATCTAATAATTTATACACAAATGTCCCCAGATATAAGGTAGGAAGACGGTTTAGGTCCCCACTTGTATACCTGAAATTAGCGCAAAACTGAAGTATTGAGCTAGAAATTGGTCCGATTACCTAAAGTTCATTATTGAATGGAATTGAATTTGAATTTATTACGTGCATAACAACATACAAAATCGTACTTTTTATAGTTATACACGCGTTAAATTAGCTCCTTTTAAAACATATATTACGTAACTCTTCTTTAACAAAAGGGTCGTCCATTAAAATAATTATTTAAAATCTTAGACGGGATACATTTATAAAGGTTAGGAATTTCGATTTATTTCTGTTTCCATTAGGGCAATAAAACGCGTCTCCAAATGCCTTGTTATCATCGGCATAGGTATTTTAAGGTATTTGTAGTTGCTGAGGACAAGATCCAGGATGTTTCCCGATATATTCCGAAAGGAGTTATGTTGAGTGAGATTGAGGCTAAGAACGAAATGGAGAATCGCTTCCGCTTTTGGTTTTACCCCCGAATTGCACTGATCAGTCAGGCCAAGTTCCCAGTCTATTCCAGGGACATTGAAGTCACCTACCATGAATATTTGCATATCCTTGTCTTCTAACACTTTGGCTAAGTTGTCAAAGTACATCACGTATTCCTCTTTAGGTGCCTTTGTGCAAAGTAATGGTTACCGATTAGCGTTTCCTGGTCGTTAGAATCGCTCATCTCCACCCACACGGTTTTGGATCTAAGTTCTAGATCCGTTCTTCTCTTCACTTTGAAGGTTTTCTTAACCAAAATAAGACTGCCTCCTCCTCTCTTGTCTTTATTATTGGTTTGGAGTCGGTCTGATCGGAAAACTGTCATGTCTAACGGAACGAAGTCGTTATCGAAATGACTATCATTTAAAAACGTTTCGGTCAGACATATTATGTCTGGTCAATATTCAAGAGGTTAACTCTCGCGTCATCCAGTTTTGTACACAGGCCTCTGACTTTCTGATACGATACTCGCAGGTTGTTCATCATGGTTATTCTATTAGGATCCGAGATAGTATTCTTCATTTAAATTCAGACCGCCCTGGCGCATGCGCAGTTGAAGTAGAGATACATTCATTCTATTTTGTTTGCTTTCCAACTGTTAGTGTGTCGTGACCATCTCCATTGCAGTGCCCCGAGGACGGCTTTTCACTTGAGGGCGAAGACTCTATTTGGCTCAGGTGGGTTTCAAATTGTTCTGCTGCACAGGCTCTGTTCGTTGGTCTCGATTCGTCGTTTTCCGGGTCAATCTGGTTATTATATAGATTTCCACGGAATTGCTTCACATGTACATCACTGGGCCATGTTGTGCAATCCAAAAGTCGGTCAAATTCATCGTGTGAGGAAAATATGTAGAACGATGACAATTTATTGTGCTTTGATCTAAACCTCAAAATTTTAACCATATCGGTCTCTGCTCGCTAATTCCGGTTCATATTGCGTTACAAACACTGCTTTCTTTCGTTGGACTGTGGTTTTCTCTTTTTCGGCACCCTTAAAAGGAGCACCGGCAAAACTTCCAACTATGACAGATTGTTTTCTTTTGTTGACTCGCTCATTTTTGTTATGAGTAGCAGAATTAGTCTTTGTTAGGTTCTTCTTTGGCTTTGCGACATCGACCCATGTAGGATTTTTAATTTGGTTTTTGGAACTGCATTCCTCTTTGTGAGATATACAAGTCATAGGGGATGTCTGTGCTTCATTACTTTGCCTCAGTTCACCGATTTCTTGAAGGATCTCCGCTGAAAGACCGCAAATCCTCGAGCCCTTAACCTTTTTAGTATTGCATTTCCGTTGCCATATTGTTTAACTTGCTTGCGTTTTGCGCGATAACGGAAAAGGCATCTGACGAAAGTGCTGTTAGGTTCACATTCTCAGTAGCTAACCTCATATTTTCCCACTTTGGCGCTTGGATCTGCGTTGCAAATCCGTCCAACGTAGCTGCCGACGTTTTATTTCTGCCATGATCTCTCTTGTATGTTGAGCAAACACTGAGTCGATATGTTTGAGTATTTCTATCTGTATGGATTTACTTTCAGTCGACATTTTCCTTGACACAATGAAGGGAACGAATTGTTATCTTCAATTCTCATATAAGTGAATTTTAACGATTTTCTAAGGAGTTTTTATGAAATGATAAGAATAACTTTGCATTCTGAGCTGCAGTCCAAAATAGCACAATTGAATTTCGCCACAAACCTTTCATTTAAATATTTTTTGTATTAAAAACTCTCTAAAAGAGTTGAGGCCCTGTATTTCAGTTTAGATTAGTTAGCCATGTATGTGCGAGAAATCTTAGTCGAGCGGCGACAAGGCGCATTGCAATAAATTGTGAAAGGGAAAAGTAGTAACGTTCGTGGTGCTTTCATACTTTTTGAAAGCTCGATACTCAAGAAGGATCCTAATTGTCGGGCTGCGGCCGGGCCAAACAAACGTCGTTACGCAACGGAATGTTCTATATTATCATGCCCAAAATGTCCATCGTCTTAATTATAAAATTGCTTACCCTCATTCAAATGTTTCTTAACTGTTTCATTATCTTTGAGACACAAATCCACATCAATAATGTCCCAAAGAAACTGATTTATTCATTTCACAAACAAAAAAGCTGGCCTTCATTTGTTTTCCCTATTTTAAAATTCACAAAGAGACCTTTAAGCCTTGGTTCTTTTCCCTTTTAAAATGGTTCATTATGGAAATTTCCTTATCAGAATTAAACAAGCTATAAAAATACAATAAATGCCTTTCGGTTGGAAAATCCCTTCTTATGAATTTGAACTTTTAGCCTTTTAATGCAAAGTTTAAACTTTAACACTCGGAATCCGCTATCACCGTACACGCTCTAACAGAAAAGTTGATGCACCAAAGATAATAATATATTTCTACCGAGAAAAAACATTCTATAGAGTTAAAAAATCTAGATTAAACAAATCTTAAGAAGTAAATGAGTTGGTTAATGGAGAGTTAGACTTAGACATCGTTCACTATTCCATAATTTCAACAATAACGAATGATTTGAACCCAGTTATGCAATTTCCCGAGATATGGCAAACTGATGGTACCACCTCCGTGACATCAGCCTCAGTCCAAGTACGTTACCAAAACCACTATTCAAGAAGTTCAATATCATCATCGACTACAAAAACTAACACAGCAACATGCCTTGAGCTCCATAATGACGATGAAAGCTTATGAAGCAGTAGTGCCTCATCTGCTAGGGGCCCTAGCTTGAATTCTTTGGTACAAATAAATTTTTTATGTGTAGAGCAGATCACTTCTGTTTAAGGTGCCTCAAAATGTTTACACGATGAAAATTAATTTAAATATAATCACGATTTAATCAATCTAAACGATTATATAATTATTCAAATACAATTTATTTAATCTGAATAGTTAACAATGCAATCAGATTTTATCTTATCTAAACGAAAATATTTATATAAAGAAAAGAAGCTTAGATTTAATTGTGACGATTATTCAGAACAATTTAAATGCAAAGATTATGCGCAACATTTTAAATGTAACGATAACTCTTAACATTTCAATTGTGGCAATTATTCTATGAAGTGATGGTCCTCGATTCTTTTTTGCTTTACATGATTTTAATGTACCCTATTTTACTATTGAGAATGAAAATGCCGATGATTTTCATTTTGACTTTCAAGAGGATGATAACGTTCATACTATCAATGATGATTTGGTAAGCAAAGAAATGGTTTTTAGTGTTTTGATATTATTAGTGAGCTGCGTCTCTAATCATTCTTTTATTTTTAACTGAATCATTTATTAGGATGAAAAACTATATTTGGGCTCCAACATTACCTTGAAAGAAAGCTTATTGATGATCATGGCTCATGTAATTCGATTTCAAGGTAGTAAAGAGGCAACATCTTCACTCCTAAAACTACTTCAGGCTCATATGCCTGATGTTACGAAGCTTCCTCGCTCGCTCTAGTTGTTCTACAAGCACTTTGATGCCGCTAAAAGTGAATTCACTACTCATATATACTGTAGAAATAAAGAGTGTAGAGCATACATCGGATCAAGCAGTGCACACTGTTTGTATTGTAAATCTTATGTATGTGAAAACCAAGCTTTGGAAAATGGAAACTATTTTATCGTGTTATTCGAAAATAATTGCAAGCCTTCTCCGTTATGTAAAGGACATTTGTATAAAAAGCTTCCCATGCGGAAGCAGGATTTGTCCCAAACGTGGAATACTGATGGCGTACGAGTGTTTCATTCATCTGGGCTTTCCATATGGCCCTTACTGTATGTAATTAATGAACTAGAGGTTGGTTTCAACAATGTGAAAAATGTGCAACTAGCATCACTGTGGTTTGGATCCGAGAAGCCAGAAATGAATACTTTTCTTAAACCATTTGTGGATCAAATGAATAAGTTGTCTAGCGATGGCTTTAACTATGAAAGCGGTGAAACCTTAAATAATATCAAAGTTTTTCCCGGACCTTGTTCTTGTGATTCGGTAGCCCGTTGTGTGCTTCAAAATAGTAATCAGTTTAATGGCTCTAATGGATGTAGTTGGTGTCTCAATGAAGGGAAAATTATTGCCAAAGGTCAAGGACATTGTCACATATACGAAGTATCAGAAACTTTACCTAGAACTGAAACAGAAATGAAAACTGATGCTGCGGAAAAGGTCCTGACCAAAGGTAAAACTTCAAATAACGGGGTGAAAGGCTTTTCATCCTTGATGCTTCTGGAACATTTCGACATTGTAGATGGGTTCGTAGTACACTACATGCACAGTGTCTGCCAAGGTGTGGTCAAAGCCACAACCATAAAATGGTTCGATTCTAAAAATTTCCAACAGCCATACTACTTAGGAAAGCAAATCACAGAAATCGATAAAATATATCTTTCATTAAAACCAAGCGATGAAATTACACGCACTCCACGATCCATTTGTGACCGTAAACAATGGAAGGCAAATGAATGGCGATCGTGACTTTTGTACTATTCTCCCTTGCTCTTAAAATAATTTTTACCTCCTAACTACTACAAACACTGGCTAAAGTTAATTTTGAGCATTAAGCTACTTCTCTCCTCGAATGTCACGGAAGACGAAATAAACGAAGCTGCGGACACCCTTCGATCATTTGTAACACAATACAAAAATCTCTACGGAATAGAAAATATGTCATATAATTTGCATTTATTATTGCACATACATGAAACTGTAGCTAACTGGGGTCCCTTGTGGGCAATTTCGTGTTTCCAATTTGAGAACATGAACGGGAAACTGATGGAACTATTTCATGGCACGCAGAATGTCGCATTGCAAATTTCCGAAAAAATTGTTATAATGCGAAAAATGTCCCAGCTATTCCCGAATGCTTTTAACGCTAATGAACATTTATTATATTACTATGAAGAATTGTTACGAGGGTATCCACTTCATAAACGAGTAACCATAGTTGAAAATAAAACCTTTCTTCAAGGGCTACCGACTCTAATAATTTTAGAAGAATCGGAAAAAAAGCTCCACAGCCATTCTATAACAATTATCCTATTGCTGAACGCGTAGCAAAATATGAGAAAATGGTTGTGAGTGGCATGACATTCTCCAGTAAAGAAAAAGCGAAGCGAAGAAATTGTGGGGTTAAAATGAAAGATGGGACTCTAGGGTTAATTTTTGGATTCTATGGCCTGGAAAACTGTCAATGCAACTTGGAATTAAACTTTTGTAGTTGTGGCAAGTCTTACCACGTTATTATTAAGCCGTTAAAAATTATGAGACTTCAGCTGTGAGGAAGCGTTTACTTTTAATGTCAAAGACAAAAAAAATTAAAAGCTTATCCTATAAGCGATATAGATGAGAAAATGTTAATATTAGAATCTTCATTAACAGAAGAAAAATGTATATATTCTTTTGAATTTCCAAATTTAGTAGAATGTGATTAAACAAATAAAATGAAATGATTCAATCCTTAATTACTTCTCAACATTTTATATTAAATCACAGAAAAATAGAGCTACGTAGTTGTAGGTCTCCATGTAAAGTATCTACCTACTTTATATAAAGAACACTGCTGAAGACTCCACTGATATAAACTGATAAAACAGATGTAAAGTTTCTGTATAATCTATATAGAATCGCCTTTAGAAACTTCACAGAAATGTCTATATAAAAACCCCACAGAGACCCCACACAGCCACTGCTATAGAAAAATCTATAGAGTGCTCTATACCAAATAGAACCCCATTCGCGCCCCATACGCCTCTATAGGACTTCTTCGAAGTTCTATAGAACATTTTTGTACGGGAGGCGGTTGTTTAAATGGCCAAAAGATAAGGTTTTAAAATGGGCTTAAAATATTAATTATATTAAACCTACGTAAAATAATTAGAAACCCATATCATTCAAACATTTTCTTTTTATTCGAGATTTTATAAATTTTGTTTAGCATTTAACACTATCCTTCGCCTACAAAATGTAAAACATACAAACGTTTTATTAATAAAAGAAAGTCTGCGAAATACTTATTCGCGAAATAATTACTCGCGTCATTGGATCTTTCCTTACGGTTTTGTTAGTTTTATATACTATAAACATACACATATGAAGAGCTAAGTTCAGAACTCTTAAGGACTCATATGGACAATGAAATTCGTATCCTCCGTAATAAAAGATACGAAATTTACATCCTTCCTCATTGCGAGGATGGCAACTCCATAACTGGTAAATATTTGGGGTTGGCATTCCGTACATTTTGTGCGGTGTGAGGTGTACGGGAAATTCGAGGATAGTATCCCCCGCAAATTCTTTCAATTTGAATTGATGAACCTTCTTATTTATGATACATGAATAGATTGGTAAAGTAAGTTTTGCGTGATGAAAATCACGCTCACATTTCTGTGATGGGTACCTTTAGTAAATAGGGAACCGATCTGTCCTTTGTTTTCGGTCATTAGATCGTCGATTACCAGGAGGCAGGGATTACTATCGTTATATTCGGTTAAATCCGGTAATCCCTCCTTGAAAATAACTTCACGTTTCAATTTATCAAAAAACGGCTGCCATTCGGCGTAATACCAATGAATTTCACTAAATTTTAGGCAAGAACATCACATCCTTATACTCAATTAGTTTGAGAACTAGTTGAGTCTTCCCGGGCCCGGATGGACCCCGCCAAGATGGCGTTAAATGTATGGTAGAATGGATACATGACCAAACCTCTCTACTGTTAGCGAATAAATGACCGAAGACAAAACGGATATTCGTTTATACAAACGATCGATTTTATAGCGGTTTTTGTTAACCTAAACCATCGTTTTTAAGTAGATAGTTTAATTTTATGTCCGAAGAAGTGTTCATTTACCTTTGAAAAACTCCATCAAAATCGATCATTTGCCAAATGAATTTCCCATAGGATTAACATTATTTGTGAAGATGTTCTCATCTGAAATCGATCGTTTAGGTTTTAAAAACTTGAATAAAAACGGTCGTCTAGAAAAATTTCTAATCGACATAATTTGAAGAAAAAATGGCTGCAAACGATCGGTTTTGAAGTGGTATTTTCAAAACTTTTTTTCACAAACCCGCAGTACCCTTATTTAAAAAAGTGTGATAATGATTTATTAGGGTGTGACATCTTCAGATTTTAATAGTAATTTCTTCGAAATACTGACAATATGAGAAAACATATATTTACAGAATTGCTCATCGAGAAATGTGTCCGAGCGTTGCCTACGTTAATCAAGGCCTGTGCGCGGCGCCGATTTTTATTTTTAATTTGGCAATTTAAGTTGCCAAATTCTCTCACCTGAGGCGCTTTTAGCTGGACCTGAGGCGCTAATAGCTGGACCTAAATAATTTGAAATGTTCATTTTCTCGCGCTTGGAATTTGAAATGTTCATTTTCTCGCGCTTAGAATTTTAAATACTCATTTTCGCGCGCGTTTCGGTCCAGCTATCCATGAAATCTCGCGAGAAAATTAGAAGTCGCGTTTCTTAAAAGTCCCCCCCCTTCGAAGCCACCGCGCACAGACCTTGATTAACGTAGGCAACGGTCCGAATCAATGGTGGGTGTAACCCCCGAATACCCTAATTTACCAGTGGCGGATGTAAAGTTCATTTCTACGCGGGTAATCCAGTCGTACATTATACAGTCGTGTTTTATTTGGGAGGGATTATCGGTTTCATGGTGTGTTATCGATTGGACGTGTTATCAAAACAGCATTGTCCAAAACGGCTTTTTCATAAACGCGTTTGCCATTATAGCCATTTCTCGTTTTAGCGCATTTTGATTACAACGTTTATATCTTGAGCGTACTCCTCGGGGGAGTATAGGATCCCGGTAGATGCGCGTTGAGCGCCGCGAACAAAGCTTGCGGATCGGCGGGATTCATAACGCGACATTTAATGAGTTCAAGCAATGGCACAAGTAATATTCACAAGTACGCGTGTAAGTAATGTTAGTCTCAACGAGTCCTGGCAAGCTCGCCACTTTATGTAACCGTAAAATTTAAATGTAGGAAAGGGGGCCTAATTTCACGGCTCGCAAAGAACTTAAATTAAAACTAGAAAAACTAAGAAGTTCCCAGGTTCCCGTTTAAAGGACTTATTGTCCATGACTAGCAATATTTACCAGGTAATCCATTGTAGAAGAAAGACGCAGTGTGATTTACTAATAATAACTTGAATTTATTCTGACAACCAAAACAAAACACGTCCGAACTGGAATGCGATTACAAAAGAACTACAGACGGAGGCGGGGGTTTTTATTCCCGCGAAAACGTTTTTTAACAAGTTTGACAGCAGTGGCGCTAAAGGCGCCACTTCGGGACAATTTAACATTGTACAAAAATAAATTTAAAAAATGAACAAAGCAGAGACGCGGTTTTTCCCCGGGAAGGAGGTGCTTGGTGTGGACGATTATAAAGTATTCCACATAACAAATTAGCAGAAAAAAAGATTTTCTCCACAGTTTAAAAAGGACCTGAAATATATATAAGGTATGATAAAGCGAACATTTACGAAAAAGCAGCAACAAAAAAGTAATTAGTCAATGAAGACACTCAGGAAAAGTTTAAACAGCAATCAGAACACGCGTATTCATCCATGGATAACCCTAAAGCATGGCCAGAAATGAAAGCTAGTAAGCTTTCAAGAAAATCACAAACTATTAGAGATGTGGAAAAAGTTGTAGAATGTTTGACGTTAGTAGTTAAAAATAAGGATGCGGTTGACAGAGCGGTAAAAGAAATTTCCAAAATAGAAGAAAAGGATGTAGAAATGGGTCCTGAAAACGTAGATGACATAATTATCAACATTATCATAAAAGTTGAAGAAACTGCCAAAACGTTCGTTTCATCTGTCGAGTATTTAGCCATTATGCAATTAATCAATGTAAAAAGGGTAAATTGGAAATTTTTCTCAAGTGCTGAAGTGACAACACTCAAAAATAGGGTAGAATGTCATCATTGCACGAAGTCGTATCACTAACAATGTGTTGGATATAGTGAAAGCAACATAGATGATGACTATGTTTGTAATGACTGCGTTGGGGTGTGACTGGCGAAATTTAAATATCTGAACTTTCCTTTCCAATGTAATGTTTGTTCTTTTCTAAGTTTTCCCTAAAAAATACATTTTATTTTCTACGTCCAATACAGGTTTAAAGCAAAGGGCGGCTCCGTTCATGCCCCTGAAAGATGCCGTTTCTGCTACACGTTGGCTAAGCTTGGCAAAGGGTAGTTAAACCAAAGGCAGGAACCAATGGGACCTAGTGCATTAGGTCTGATTGGTTCCTGCCTTTGTCAAGGTAAAATTCGTGTCCAGAAGATTAGCCAGCATGCTAGAGTTGATAATGGAGCCGCCTGTTACTTTAAAAACAGTATATACCTTAATAAGAAAACTTCTCCGCTTCATCATTATTTCTCTGTTCAAAACTAGGAATTAACTAAAGATTTATTTGTAAGACTTGGCCAGAAAAAAAAAGGATTTTATACATTTTAAAATATAAAGTTATTAAAATCTAATACCCTCCTAACGTGAGAACACTGTTTTTAATCCAATGTGTCAAAATATTTAAACATAAATCACTAACTAGTTCAAAACATTTCAGTATTAAACTGTATTTCTTTTTTGTTTTTTAAAAATTGGTTTATTTGTCTGTCTATCAGATTTATGGCACGTGTCGTGGCCCTCGTAGGGGCAATCATCCAATTGGCGTGCGTGCGACGGCGAATCGGTATCATTCTCTATTCCCCCCTATTATATAAGGCGCACATTTAGCCGGTTGTGTCCGTACAAGCTTCTTTGACTTAGCAGTAGAAAACCTACTGCATTGAATAGTGACAGACCATGTTAAAGGCTTAAAAAAGCCACCAAGACAGGATGCCGCAATTACGTTTGAAGAAGATTCAAAACTATTTCAACGCGCTCGAGGTGACCTGCCTCCTCCCCCCGCGCGGTTTTTTCGCCGCGTGCCGTTTGAGATTCGCGACCCGGGGCGCGCGCGTTCGCTTGTTAATTAATCGCGTTTAATTATGAATGATAATTTCAAATTAGTGTCATTCGAGTATTAGCTATGATACCATTCACCACACCTGGAAATTTGATTATTTTCGGTCCTTCGGGAAAACAAGGATAAAATGTTCGAACCTATAGTCGTTTTAAGGTGGAATTCATAAACGTCGGACGCTGCGCAATTCAGTACAAACGAGGGCAGGGCCTCATGCGCAAACTTCCTGCCTCTACCTGTACTAAATTGCGTTTCGTACGACGTTTATGAATTCCACCGTAAGTTGTTTGGCATTACAGTATATATCAGCCTTGTTACGATGAATTATAAGAAATTGGTGTAATTACGCGTCAAGGTTTACCCGATGTCACTGTATACGACGGCTCTCAAACAATATTAATCATCTTAGATGATCTCAAATTAGAAAATAAGAACAATTATTTATCAGAAATTATTACTAAACAATCACACCATAGGAAATTATTCGTAATTACCCATTTACAAAATATATTTGGAAAAAACTTCCTTAAAGGCTCATTACATGATTCTTATGAAAACCGTGAGAGATCTTATGCAATTTGTGGTCCTCTCTAAACAATTGGAACCCAACAACTCGAAATTTATAGTAGAATGTTATCTGGATGCAACTGAGAAACCTCACGGGTATTTACTTTGCGATTTAGCCCAAAAATGCCATTCCGATTTAAGGTTTAGAACAATTTTTTTACCGGGAGAACAAATAGCCATCTATACTCCCAAGAAGAAAACGATATAATCAAACAACATTTCCGAGATTTTATCATTCGTTACGATGTCACCACTAAGGAAGGTCTAAAAAACATCGGGAAATAAAAAGAAAAGAGCAGCAGCTAAAAATATCAATTTGATAGCCGCTTTGGGGCAATTAAATCATCTCTCGGAACAGTATAAGAATAACAATAACGTTAGACTAATGGTTCTCCAGCTCATGGGATTATCATTAGCTCCACCGAGCGAGCTCGACCAACTATGGTTAATAATGCAAGATACATTTCCAACAAATGACCCAAACGTAACGAAATTTCTAGATTATTTTGTAAACACTTGGATGGCAAGCACCCTGCAGCCACCGGAAACGTGGAATCACTTCTCATGCAACGAATTACGCACCAACAAGGACTGCACTTCAAATTAAATAGCAAGTTTTCTACCAAGCCAGCATTGTTTCCGTTTCTTGCGGAAATACAGAAATTACAAGTAGATTTTGGTGGGAAGAAACTTGATATTGATGTCGGAAAACCTCCAAATCCACACGAAAAAAATTCCTCAAATTCAATGAAAGATACAAAAATGCTGTTTCACTTTAGATAACGAAACAAAGAACACCAATTTTAACGGAACTCAAGCCGCATTGAAACTTCTTAATTCCATAGCAGTGAACGTAGATTTCCATATTTAATTGAGTTATATTTTGTACGTAAATAAATGACAAGTTGGGGAAACCAAAATATTACCTCTCCAAGTCAAAAGGACTACTTACAAACTTATTTACCCAGATATGGAAATGATTCTTTTTTTATGAACAAATACTGAAGTTGAAATTTATGAAAAAGCATAGCAAATATACTGTAAATCAGACTACATTTTACGTCCTATAAGGATATACTTGTACACATTAAAATCATCCGTTGGGGGAAAAACGGGAAATGAAGAGATAAAACTTTGGAGGGATATTACCTATACGTGTTTGTAAAGGTCCAATTTTCTACTCCTCAACTGTATAACCTCTATGTTCAAAGCCATATTTACAACAGGGTTGCCGTGTATACACTATCCTCTCGTTTCACCTTAACAATTTGCTTATTGGTCAACATGACTGTTAACGTTACATAACACCAAAGCTAATTTGTGGCTACACACACTTAAAGTAAATGTGCACCATAAAAAGCATGAAAACACAAAGCTATAATCCGATTACGATCAGACCTTTCACTGGTCTGGGCTGCGTTCAGCAGGGCTCACCAAAAAAGACAGCGGATTTTGGAAAACGTTTACCGGTGAGCTGCGTCGTCATAGCTTTTCTCCGGTCATCGGTGTTTTAAAAATGACGCTAGCGCAATAAAGCGTGCAAGGTACCAAGGCTTAACAAAAAATGTATGATAACATATTTAGAGAGATAGATAACAACAACTTTTATAATTAAAATTAGAAACTAACATGTCTCTTAAAATTCTTGCGTGATCAACTGGTTTCACGCCAATTAAATAGCTATAGTCCCATCAGAAACAGCAAGAGCTATTTGAATTAATTCCTCCATGTTTTTTTTGGCCAAGCCGAGAACTACGCGTTTTACGTCACTTTATCCTAAAACCCGACTATTTTCTTTGAAGACCGCTCTAGCTCAGCGCTGAGCACCGTGACGTCAAAATTCAAAAACAAAATCCCGTTCTGTAGGACACTGCTAACAGCACTGAGCTCTGCTGAACGCGGCCCAGATTTCCAAAATGATTATAAAATCTAAGCCTAATTATTTAAAAGTGTATTTAACTTTTGGCTCACTCTGAACCGTTAATTTCTCTGCATTACAGAAACGAAAACGCAACCCAAGCGTTTTCTTTTTGGTTCATTAGGCCTATTGACATATAAAAGTTCATTTGACCGATAGAGTAGCGTTCTTCTTGAAATCAATTTAGAAAGGATTATGCTATAAACAGATTTAGTATAGCATATATTCCCACCTCTTTGAATGATCTTTTAAGTTATTCTTGTCCAGTTCTGATTCCGGTGCCTTTACATTAGAGGTGGAATCTGAGACATGATATATCCTCTCCTGGGATACTTTACTGGGGAGCGGACTAGAGATCCTAGAGTCTTGAGTCATTTTCGATTTGCCCGCAGAGCAGATGTATTTTCTTTTTTTTCTATCTTCACCGTACCAGAACAAGTAGCTCTCTTCACGGGAAACCTTCAGGCACTTTCCGTGTTCTCTTCCAAGGCATTCTCGACAAGGTACGTAATGTTCTTGCCCGTAGAATGGGTTTTGGCACTTGGGACATTTATCTTTACTTGGAGCCATATCAAAATTTTTTTTCCTTTTTTCCCCTTTCCCTTTTTGAGAATATGAAGGCTTGTATTTTCTCTTTTTTCAGGAAGTAGGACGTCAATGGACAGCGGAAAACCTTTACGCGGCGCACTTTTCCCGTACTTAGGCCTCGGTCGCGGGGTATAATAAACTTTTGGTAACACGCAGGAATTTTAACTAATCGAGTGTCTCAAATGACGCTAGACACTGAGTGTTAAAAGAGATCTTGAAATACTTGGTGGAACTATATAGGCTTTGACACTAATTAAAAATCTAATAATTTATACACAAATGTCCCCAGATATAAGGTAGGAAGACGGTTTAGGTCCCCACTTGTATACCTGAAATTAGCGCAAAACTGAAGTATTGAGCTAGAAATTGGTCCGATTACCTAAAGTTCATTATTGAATGGAATTGAATTTGAATTTATTACGTGCATAACAACATACAAAATCGTACTTTTTATAGTTATACACGCGTTAAATTAGCTCCTTTTAAAACATATATTACGTAACTCTTCTTTAACAAAAGGGTCGTCCATTAAAATAATTATTTAAAATCTTAGACGGGATACATTTATAAAGGTTAGGAATTTCGATTTATTTCTGTTTCCATTAGGGCAATAAAACGCGTCTCCAAATGCCTTGTTATCATCGGCATAGGTATTTTAAGGTATTTGTAGTTGCTGAGGACAAGATCCAGGATGTTTCCCGATATATTCCGAAAGGAGTTATGTTGAGTGAGATTGAGGCTAAGAACGAAATGGAGAATCGCTTCCGCTTTTGGTTTTACCCCCGAATTGCACTGATCAGTCAGGCCAAGTTCCCAGTCTATTCCAGGGACATTGAAGTCACCTACCATGAATATTTGCATATCCTTGTCTTCTAACACTTTGGCTAAGTTGTCAAAGTACATCACGTATTCCTCTTTAGGTGCCTTTGTGCAAAGTAATGGTTACCGATTAGCGTTTCCTGGTCGTTAGAATCGCTCATCTCCACCCACACGGTTTTGGATCTAAGTTCTAGATCCGTTCTTCTCTTCACTTTGAAGGTTTTCTTAACCAAAATAAGACTGCCTCCTCCTCTCTTGTCTTTATTATTGGTTTGGAGTCGGTCTGATCGGAAAACTGTCATGTCTAACGGAACGAAGTCGTTATCGAAATGACTATCATTTAAAAACGTTTCGGTCAGACATATTATGTCTGGTCAATATTCAAGAGGTTAACTCTCGCGTCATCCAGTTTTGTACACAGGCCTCTGACTTTCTGATACGATACTCGCAGGTTGTTCATCATGGTTATTCTATTAGGATCCGAGATAGTATTCTTCATTTAAATTCAGACCGCCCTGGCGCATGCGCAGTTGAAGTAGAGATACATTCATTCTATTTTGTTTGCTTTCCAACTGTTAGTGTGTCGTGACCATCTCCATTGCAGTGCCCCGAGGACGGCTTTTCACTTGAGGGCGAAGACTCTATTTGGCTCAGGTGGGTTTCAAATTGTTCTGCTGCACAGGCTCTGTTCGTTGGTCTCGATTCGTCGTTTTCCGGGTCAATCTGGTTATTATATAGATTTCCACGGAATTGCTTCACATGTACATCACTGGGCCATGTTGTGCAATCCAAAAGTCGGTCAAATTCATCGTGTGAGGAAAATATGTAGAACGATGACAATTTATTGTGCTTTGATCTAAACCTCAAAATTTTAACCATATCGGTCTCTGCTCGCTAATTCCGGTTCATATTGCGTTACAAACACTGCTTTCTTTCGTTGGACTGTGGTTTTCTCTTTTTCGGCACCCTTAAAAGGAGCACCGGCAAAACTTCCAACTATGACAGATTGTTTTCTTTTGTTGACTCGCTCATTTTTGTTATGAGTAGCAGAATTAGTCTTTGTTAGGTTCTTCTTTGGCTTTGCGACATCGACCCATGTAGGATTTTTAATTTGGTTTTTGGAACTGCATTCCTCTTTGTGAGATATACAAGTCATAGGGGATGTCTGTGCTTCATTACTTTGCCTCAGTTCACCGATTTCTTGAAGGATCTCCGCTGAAAGACCGCAAATCCTCGAGCCCTTAACCTTTTTAGTATTGCATTTCCGTTGCCATATTGTTTAACTTGCTTGCGTTTTGCGCGATAACGGAAAAGGCATCTGACGAAAGTGCTGTTAGGTTCACATTCTCAGTAGCTAACCTCATATTTTCCCACTTTGGCGCTTGGATCTGCGTTGCAAATCCGTCCAACGTAGCTGCCGACGTTTTATTTCTGCCATGATCTCTCTTGTATGTTGAGCAAACACTGAGTCGATATGTTTGAGTATTTCTATCTGTATGGATTTACTTTCAGTCGACATTTTCCTTGACACAATGAAGGGAACGAATTGTTATCTTCAATTCTCATATAAGTGAATTTTAACGATTTTCTAAGGAGTTTTTATGAAATGATAAGAATAACTTTGCATTCTGAGCTGCAGTCCAAAATAGCACAATTGAATTTCGCCACAAACCTTTCATTTAAATATTTTTTGTATTAAAAACTCTCTAAAAGAGTTGAGGCCCTGTATTTCAGTTTAGATTAGTTAGCCATGTATGTGCGAGAAATCTTAGTCGAGCGGCGACAAGGCGCATTGCAATAAATTGTGAAAGGGAAAAGTAGTAACGTTCGTGGTGCTTTCATACTTTTTGAAAGCTCGATACTCAAGAAGGATCCTAATTGTCGGGCTGCGGCCGGGCCAAACAAACGTCGTTACGCAACGGAATGTTCTATATTATCATGCCCAAAATGTCCATCGTCTTAATTATAAAATTGCTTACCCTCATTCAAATGTTTCTTAACTGTTTCATTATCTTTGAGACACAAATCCACATCAATAATGTCCCAAAGAAACTGATTTATTCATTTCACAAACAAAAAAGCTGGCCTTCATTTGTTTTCCCTATTTTAAAATTCACAAAGAGACCTTTAAGCCTTGGTTCTTTTCCCTTTTAAAATGGTTCATTATGGAAATTTCCTTATCAGAATTAAACAAGCTATAAAAATACAATAAATGCCTTTCGGTTGGAAAATCCCTTCTTATGAATTTGAACTTTTAGCCTTTTAATGCAAAGTTTAAACTTTAACACTCGGAATCCGCTATCACCGTACACGCTCTAACAGAAAAGTTGATGCACCAAAGATAATAATATATTTCTACCGAGAAAAAACATTCTATAGAGTTAAAAAATCTAGATTAAACAAATCTTAAGAAGTAAATGAGTTGGTTAATGGAGAGTTAGACTTAGACATCGTTCACTATTCCATAATTTCAACAATAACGAATGATTTGAACCCAGTTATGCAATTTCCCGAGATATGGCAAACTGATGGTACCACCTCCGTGACATCAGCCTCAGTCCAAGTACGTTACCAAAACCACTATTCAAGAAGTTCAATATCATCATCGACTACAAAAACTAACACAGCAACATGCCTTGAGCTCCATAATGACGATGAAAGCTTATGAAGCAGTAGTGCCTCATCTGCTAGGGGCCCTAGCTTGAATTCTTTGGTACAAATAAATTTTTTATGTGTAGAGCAGATCACTTCTGTTTAAGGTGCCTCAAAATGTTTACACGATGAAAATTAATTTAAATATAATCACGATTTAATCAATCTAAACGATTATATAATTATTCAAATACAATTTATTTAATCTGAATAGTTAACAATGCAATCAGATTTTATCTTATCTAAACGAAAATATTTATATAAAGAAAAGAAGCTTAGATTTAATTGTGACGATTATTCAGAACAATTTAAATGCAAAGATTATGCGCAACATTTTAAATGTAACGATAACTCTTAACATTTCAATTGTGGCAATTATTCTATGAAGTGATGGTCCTCGATTCTTTTTTGCTTTACATGATTTTAATGTACCCTATTTTACTATTGAGAATGAAAATGCCGATGATTTTCATTTTGACTTTCAAGAGGATGATAACGTTCATACTATCAATGATGATTTGGTAAGCAAAGAAATGGTTTTTAGTGTTTTGATATTATTAGTGAGCTGCGTCTCTAATCATTCTTTTATTTTTAACTGAATCATTTATTAGGATGAAAAACTATATTTGGGCTCCAACATTACCTTGAAAGAAAGCTTATTGATGATCATGGCTCATGTAATTCGATTTCAAGGTAGTAAAGAGGCAACATCTTCACTCCTAAAACTACTTCAGGCTCATATGCCTGATGTTACGAAGCTTCCTCGCTCGCTCTAGTTGTTCTACAAGCACTTTGATGCCGCTAAAAGTGAATTCACTACTCATATACAGGGTGTTTGTGAAAAGTCCATCAATAATGGAAGGGCGTATTTATTGGGCCATTTTGAGTCGAAAATGTTCTATGACATTTTGCCGTCCGAGCCACGGTTTTCGAGTTATGATTAGAATATTTTAGGGATGACCCCTTAATTAAATTAACGCTGTCTTTCAATTTCTTAATTAAATTCAAGGGGGTCATCCGTAAATTACTCCAATCATAACTTGAAAACAGTGGCCCGGACGGAAAAATGTCATAGAACATTTTCGACTCAAAATGGCCCAATAAATACGCCCTTTCATTATTGATGGACCTTTCACAAACACCCTGTATACTGTAGAAATAAAGAGTGTAGAGCATACATCGGATCAAGCAGTGCACACTGTTTGTATTGTAAATCTTATGTATGTGAAAACCAAGCTTTGGAAAATGGAAACTATTTTATCGTGTTATTCGAAAATAATTGCAAGCCTTCTCCGTTATGTAAAGGACATTTGTATAAAAAGCTTCCCATGCGGAAGCAGGATTTGTCCCAAACGTGGAATACTGATGGCGTACGAGTGTTTCATTCATCTGGGCTTTCCATATGGCCCTTACTGTATGTAATTAATGAACTAGAGGTTGGTTTCAACAATGTGAAAAATGTGCAACTAGCATCACTGTGGTTTGGATCCGAGAAGCCAGAAATGAATACTTTTCTTAAACCATTTGTCGATCAAATGAATAAGTTGTCTAGCGATGGCTTTAACTATGAAAGCGGTGAAACCTTAAATAATATCAAAGTTTTTCCCGGACCTTGTTCTTGTGATTCGGTAGCCCGTTGTGTGCTTCAAAATAGTAATCAGTTTAATGGCTCTAATGGATGTAGTTGGTGTCTCAATGAAGGGAAAATTATTGCCAAAGGTCAAGGACATTGTCACATATACGAAGTATCAGAAACTTTACCTAGAACTGAAACAGAAATGAAAACTGATGCTGCGGAAAAGGTCCTGACCAAAGGTAAAACTTCAAATAACGGGGTGAAAGGCTTTTCATCCTTGATGCTTCTGGAACATTTCGACATTGTAGATGGGTTCGTAGTACACTACATGCACAGTGTCTGCCAAGGTGTGGTCAAAGCCACAACCATAAAATGGTTCGATTCTAAAAATTTCCAACAGCCATACTACTTAGGAAAGCAAATCACAGAAATCGATAAAATATATCTTTCATTAAAACCAAGCGATGAAATTACACGCACTCCACGATCCATTTGTGACCGTAAACAATGGAAGGCAAATGAATGGCGATCGTGACTTTTGTACTATTCTCCCTTGCTCTTAAAATAATTTTTACCTCCTAACTACTACAAACACTGGCTAAAGTTAATTTTGAGCATTAAGCTACTTCTCTCCTCGAATGTCACGGAAGACGAAATAAACGAAGCTGCGGACACCCTTCGATCATTTGTAACACAATACAAAAATCTCTACGGAATAGAAAATATGTCATATAATTTGCATTTATTATTGCACATACATGAAACTGTAGCTAACTGGGGTCCCTTGTGGGCAATTTCGTGTTTCCAATTTGAGAACATGAACGGGAAACTGATGGAACTATTTCATGGCACGCAGAATGTCGCATTGCAAATTTCCGAAAAAATTGTTATAATGCGAAAAATGTCCCAGCTATTCCCGAATGCTTTTAACGCTAATGAACATTTATTATATTACTATGAAGAATTGTTACGAGGGTATCCACTTCATAAACGAGTAACCATAGTTGAAAATAAAACCTTTCTTCAAGGGCTACCGACTCTAATAATTTTAGAAGAATCGGAAAAAAAGCTCCACAGCCATTCTATAACAATTATCCTATTGCTGAACGCGTAGCAAAATATGAGAAAATGGTTGTGAGTGGCATGACATTCTCCAGTAAAGAAAAAGCGAAGCGAAGAAATTGTGGGGTTAAAATGAAAGATGGGACTCTAGGGTTAATTTTTGGATTCTATGGCCTGGAAAACTGTCAATGCAACTTGGAATTAAACTTTTGTAGTTGTGGCAAGTCTTACCACGTTATTATTAAGCCGTTAAAAATTATGAGACTTCAGCTGTGAGGAAGCGTTTACTTTTAATGTCAAAGACAAAAAAAATTAAAAGCTTATCCTATAAGCGATATAGATGAGAAAATGTTAATATTAGAATCTTCATTAACAGAAGAAAAATGTATATATTCTTTTGAATTTCCAAATTTAGTAGAATGTGATTAAACAAATAAAATGAAATGATTCAATCCTTAATTACTTCTCAACATTTTATATTAAATCACAGAAAAATAGAGCTACGTAGTTGTAGGTCTCCATGTAAAGTATCTACCTACTTTATATAAAGAACACTGCTGAAGACTCCACTGATATAAACTGATAAAACAGATGTAAAGTTTCTGTATAATCTATATAGAATCGCCTTTAGAAACTTCACAGAAATGTCTATATAAAAACCCCACAGAGACCCCACACAGCCACTGCTATAGAAAAATCTATAGAGTGCTCTATACCAAATAGAACCCCATTCGCGCCCCATACGCCTCTATAGGACTTCTTCGAAGTTCTATAGAACATTTTTGTACGGGAGGCGGTTGTTTAAATGGCCAAAAGATAAGGTTTTAAAATGGGCTTAAAATATTAATTATATTAAACCTACGTAAAATAATTAGAAACCCATATCATTCAAACATTTTCTTTTTATTCGAGATTTTATAAATTTTGTTTAGCATTTAACACTATCCTTCGCCTACAAAATGTAAAACATACAAACGTTTTATTAATAAAAGAAAGTCTGCGAAATACTTATTCGCGAAATAATTACTCGCGTCATTGGATCTTTCCTTACGGTTTTGTTAGTTTTATATACTATAAACATACACATATGAAGAGCTAAGTTCAGAACTCTTAAGGACTCATATGGACAATGAAATTCGTATCCTCCGTAATAAAAGATACGAAATTTACATCCTTCCTCATTGCGAGGATGGCAACTCCATAACTGGTAAATATTTGGGGTTGGCATTCCGTACATTTTGTGCGGTGTGAGGTGTACGGGAAATTCGAGGATAGTATCCCCCGCAAATTCTTTCAATTTGAATTGATGAACCTTCTTATTTATGATACATGAATAGATTGGTAAAGTAAGTTTTGCGTGATGAAAATCACGCTCACATTTCTGTGATGGGTACCTTTAGTAAATAGGGAACCGATCTGTCCTTTGTTTTCGGTCATTAGATCGTCGATTACCAGGAGGCAGGGATTACTATCGTTATATTCGGTTAAATCCGGTAATCCCTCCTTGAAAATAACTTCACGTTTCAATTTATCAAAAAACGGCTGCCATTCGGCGTAATACCAATGAATTTCACTAAATTTTAGGCAAGAACATCACATCCTTATACTCAATTAGTTTGAGAACTAGTTGAGTCTTCCCGGGCCCGGATGGACCCCGCCAAGATGGCGTTAAATGTATGGTAGAATGGATACATGACCAAACCTCTCTACTGTTAGCGAATAAATGACCGAAGACAAAACGGATATTCGTTTATACAAACGATCGATTTTATAGCGGTTTTTGTTAACCTAAACCATCGTTTTTAAGTAGATAGTTTAATTTTATGTCCGAAGAAGTGTTCATTTACCTTTGAAAAACTCCATCAAAATCGATCATTTGCCAAATGAATTTCCCATAGGATTAACATTATTTGTGAAGATGTTCTCATCTGAAATCGATCGTTTAGGTTTTAAAAACTTGAATAAAAACGGTCGTCTAGAAAAATTTCTAATCGACATAATTTGAAGAAAAAATGGCTGCAAACGATCGGTTTTGAAGTGGTATTTTCAAAACTTTTTTTCACAAACCCGCAGTACCCTTATTTAAAAAAGTGTGATAATGATTTATTAGGGTGTGACATCTTCAGATTTTAATAGTAATTTCTTCGAAATACTGACAATATGAGAAAACATATATTTACAGAATTGCTCATCGAGAAATGTGTCCGAGCGTTGCCTACGTTAATCAAGGCCTGTGCGCGGCGCCGATTTTTATTTTTAATTTGGCAATTTAAGTTGCCAAATTCTCTCACCTGAGGCGCTTTTAGCTGGACCTGAGGCGCTAATAGCTGGACCTAAATAATTTGAAATGTTCATTTTCTCGCGCTTGGAATTTGAAATGTTCATTTTCTCGCGCTTAGAATTTTAAATACTCATTTTCGCGCGCGTTTCGGTCCAGCTATCCATGAAATCTCGCGAGAAAATTAGAAGTCGCGTTTCTTAAAAGTCCCCCCCCTTCGAAGCCACCGCGCACAGACCTTGATTAACGTAGGCAACGGTCCGAATCAATGGTGGGTGTAACCCCCGAATACCCTAATTTACCAGTGGCGGATGTAAAGTTCATTTCTACGCGGGTAATCCAGTCGTACATTATACAGTCGTGTTTTATTTGGGAGGGATTATCGGTTTCATGGTGTGTTATCGATTGGACGTGTTATCAAAACAGCATTGTCCAAAACGGCTTTTTCATAAACGCGTTTGCCATTATAGCCATTTCTCGTTTTAGCGCATTTTGATTACAACGTTTATATCTTGAGCGTACGAAAGTACGCCTTTTCCAAAATATTGTTGTTTATCTTCATTAACTTCCCAAAATAATATGCCTTATCCAGAAAAATATATTTTATATTTACTTCCGATATAACGTTACTCCTTTTTGCATAATATTGTTCTTTGTCCTATATACTTAATATAATAGATATTTCCCTCCCTATCAATCACAGTTTGGGCGGAAACAGCAACCGCTGTTTTGGGAAATATCGCTGTATTGAGAAACGCGGAAACAGCAATCGCGGTTTTGCTTCCACGCGGTTTTGGAAACCGCTCTTTTAGGAACCGCTTTATTCCAAAACGCTCTTTTTAAAACCGCTCAACTACCCGTGAACCGGTTTCACACCCATAGCACGCCTTTGAGATTGCTTCCGTTAACTGCTTTAGTATGAATTTCTGTATTTTCTTGTGGACTCGCTTGGCCTCACCCAAGAACGCGGTAACCTCGTCGTATTTATCCAATAAAGCAAGCCAGAGAGGTTTTGAGATGGCAAAACCGACCTTCGTAGGATAGTGTTTACCGTAGTTCACACTGCTACCCAATCGCATTTCTCGGATGTTAATGATTCTGGTATCTTGAAATTCGGTGAAGTCAACTCGTTTCGTTTGTGACTCCTTGAAAAACCAGGCAGATGAAAAGACTGTTTCGCCGTCGAAGAACTTTGAAATTTCCCCACGCTCCTGGTAAAGTTCACCGATTTCATGTTCGGTCAAAGTAATAAAGGGGACTCCATTCAGACAGCTCAACTGAATTTTACAGTCCGGAGTCACACAAATTCCTTTAAGTGTAGAAATTGGAAATATCTTGGCGGTGTGCCTGCATAGAAATTCCGAGTTAAAACAATTCAAAGGTTAACCTTTTATTAAATACATAACGTATACGTACATTTTTAATTCTTTACAAGTCCAGAGAATGAATTCCAGTTTCCATGCCATGTCTTTTTATACCCCCGTTTGTTTACTTTACACCCAAAGGGGTCAATAACATTTTTCGCATTTCTGCAATTTTACAGAGCCCCATCGCAATATCTGAAAACTATTCTTCCACCCTTTACTGAATTAGTTCCATTTCAATAGATAAACAATCGATTTATAAATAATCTCGAGAAATAAACTTTTCACGCTACCGCTTGTGGATACACCAAATTCCCGGGAAAAGTTTCGCTCTCTTGGGTTCCTCGTTCGAATTGGGGGTGATTTTATGTCGTTGGCTTATAAAATGCTATCGGTATTTGCGAAGAATTATCACGGCGTTGAAATTTTTGATTTTCCATATATAAAAGCACGGTTTGGGGTTCGAGAGTATCGCCGTAAAAAGTCCACTGACACGCCGGTAGTCATTCTGGGCTCTCGGTAAACGGAGCTCAGAACCCCGTTATTTTGAACTCTCAATTTCATATTACTCACGTTGTTCTCGAACTACTTATCAGTAAGCCTCTAGCATTACTAAGTATAGGCAGTGTCATACTTATGGAACATATCTTATAAACTTATGCCAATACTAATATTATGTGCAGAGAAACCAACTTTCAAGGACACGCCTCCATGCTGTGCAATATTCCTCACGCCACGAGACACCACTAGAGGGAGCCCAAGCTCACTGCATGTGAGAAGCTAGCCAACTCTAGCGGTGTCTCTCTAGGCGTGAGGGTAATTATCCAGTATGGAGGCTCACCCCTGGTAGTTTGTTTTCCTGCAAGTAATATGCGCTTTCAGTACTATAACAAATAGCTTCTTTTAAAAAATAGCAACATTTTAAATCTATTCTATGAGAGCGGTAGCTCTCTAAAATAAGACTTCATACTGCTCTTAATGTATAAAGAGGGTTTTTTGTTTGGATGTAGTTTTTTTCTATTGTATTAACTGTTTTGAAAAATTTCCACAGAACTACAATTTGTGCCCTCAATATGTGGTTAATATTTCAAAGAGATCCATTAATTAGTTTATTTTATAAAAAATAAAGTTGCTAAGGGTGGTTTTTATTTCCATAAAATTAATCAGCCCTTTTGACGAAAAACTGGAAATTTCCCATAGAAATATCATGGGATTTTTTTCGCAAACAGCCATTTTGTCCAGGCACTTAAAGACATAACTATAAAATTGTTAGACTTGAAAATGGTTTTAAATGAAAGGTACTACATTTTACTTGGCGCTAAGCTATTTTCATTAAGTATGATTAAGTCTAAGTGTGTTTAATTTAAAATTTTTAAAACCATTCCAATCTGCAATATTTTAGAAGGGATAAAGAGTCAGTTTATGATGTTAGTACGTTTAAAGCTATTTGGTTCAATTTTCGCGGTGCTTGATAAACAAGGGGACATGGCCTTGTGTGAGCTAACAAGTTGGGTTGCAAACTGCCTTTGGCACAGTAGCAAAAAAGGCGATTTGACAAGATTACCGACCGCTGGTAATTAAGCTAGATTACCGACTGCTGGCAATTAAGCTAGATTAACAAGCGCTGGTAATTAAGCTAGATTACCGACCGCTGATAATTAAGCTAGATTACCGACCGCTGGTAATTAAGCTAGATTACCGACCGCTGGCAATTAAGCCAGATTACCGACCTCTAACAATTAAGCTAGATTACCGACCTCTAACAATTAAGCTAGATTACCGGCCGCTGGTAATTAAACTAGATTACCTACCAACCGCTTGAAATTAGGCTAGATTACCAACTGCTGATAGTTAAGCTAGGTAACAATCTGCTGGTAATAAAGCTAGGTAACAATCTGCTGGTAATAAAGCTAGGTAACAATCTGCTGGTAATAGAGCTAGGTTACAGAATTCTGGTAATTATGCCAGGTAACCGACTGCTGGTAAATTAGCTAGGTTACCGTACGCTTAACAATGGTGAATTAAGTTACCAGCCGCCTACCAATGGTGAATTAAGTTACCAGCCGCCTACCAATGGTGAATTAAGTTACCAGCCGCCTACCAATGGTGAATTAAGTTACCAGTCGCCTACCAATGGTGAATTAAGTTACCAGTCGCCTACCAATGGTGAATTAAGTTACCAGCCGCCTACCAATGGTGAATTAAGTTACCAGCCGCCTACCAATGGTGAATTAAGTTACCAGCCGCCCACAAATGGTGAATTAAGTTACCAGCCGCCTACCAATGGTGAATTAAGTTACCAGCCGCCTACCATTCATGAATTAAGATACCAGTCAACTACCAATGGTGAATTAAGTTACTACCCGCCTACCAATGGTGAATTAAGTTACTACCCGCCTACCAATGGTGAATTAAGTTACCAGCCGCCTACCAATGGTGAATTAAGTTACCAGCCGCCTACCAATGGTGAATTAAGTTACCAGCCGCCTACCAATGGTGAACTAAGTTATCAGCCGCCTACCAATGGTGAATTTAGCTACCAGCCGCCTACCAATTATAAATTAAGCGGAGCAGGACAATTTGGTCTCGCCGAATTGGTCTCGCCATTTTGGTCTCGCCGATTTGGTCGCGGGACTAATTGGTCTCACCGATTTGGTCTCGGTACTGTTTGGTCTCGGGACTATTTCGTATCGTGATTATTTGGTCTCGGGACTATTTGGTATCGTGATTATTTGGTCTCGGGACTATTTGGTATCGTGATTATTTGGTCTCGGGACTATTTGCTATCGTGATTATTTGGTATCGTCATTATTTGGTCTCGGGACGGTTTGGTCTCGTGATTATTTGTTACCTAATTAGTTGCCTCCTTTTCCAAAGCAATGGTCCCAATAATTCGTCGCCACCTTTTCCAAAATATTCTCCTATTAATTAGCTGCCACCTTTTCCAAAATATTCTGCTATTAATTAGCTACCACCTTTTCTAAAACATTCTCCTATTAATTAGTTGCCACCTTTTCCTAAATATTCTCCTATTAATTAGATGCCACCATTTCCAAAAAATTCTCCTATTAATTAGCTGCCACCTTTTCCAAAATATTCTGCTATTAATTAGCTACCACCTTTTCCAAAACATTCTCCTACTAATTAGCTACCACCTTTTCTAAAACATTCTCTTACTAATTAGTTGCCACCTTTTCCAAAATATTCTCCTAATAGTTAGCTGCCACCTTTTCCAAAATATTCTCCAATTAATTAGCTGCCACATTTTCCTAAATATTCTCCTACTAATTAGCTGCCACCTTTTCCAAAATATTCTGCTATTAATTAGCTGCCACCTTTTCCAAAATATTCTCCAATTAATTAGCTGCCACATTTTCCTAAATATTCTCCTACTAATTAGCTGCCACCTTTTCCAAAATATTCTGCTATTAATTAGCTGCCACCTTTTCCAAAACATTCTCCTACTAATTAGCTACCACCTTTTCCAAAACATTCTCCTACTAATTAGCTACCACCTTTTCTAAAACATTCTCTTACTAATTAGTTGCCACCTTTTCCAAAATATTCTCCTAATAGTTAGCTGCCACCTTTTCCAAAATATTCTCCAATTAATTAGCTGCCACATTTTCCTAAATATTCTCCTACTAATTAGCTGCCACCTTTTCCAGAATATTCTGCTATTAATTAGCTGCCACCTTTTCCAAAACATTCTCCCACTAATTAGCTACCACCTTTTCCACAACATTCTCCTACTAATTAGCTACCACCTTTTCCAAAACATTCTCCTACTAATTAGCTACCACCTTTTCCAAAATATTCTCCAATTAATTAGCTGCCACCTTTTCCTAAATATTATCCTATTAATTAGCTGCCACCTTTTCCAAAATATTCTCCAATCAATTAGCTGTCACCTTTTCCAAAACATTCTATTAATTATCTGCCACCTTTTCCAAAACATTCTCCTACTAATTAGCTACCACCTTTTCCAAAACATTCTCCTACTAATTAGCTCCCACCGTTTCCAAAATATTCTTCTAATAGTTAGCTGCCACCTTTTCCAAAATATTCTCCAATTAATTAGCTGCCACCTTTTCCTAAATATTATCCTATTAATTAGCTGCCACCTTTTCCAAAATATTCTCCAATCAATTAGCTGTCACCTTTTCCAAAACATTCTATTAATTATCTGCCACCTTTTCCAAAACATTCTCCTACTAATTAGCTACCACCTTTTCCAAAACATTCTCCTACTAATTAGCTCCCACCGTTTCCAAAATATTCTTCTAATAGTTAGCTGCCACCTTTTCCAAAATATTCTCCAATTAATTAGCTGCCACCTTTTCCAAAATATTCTATCAATTATCTGACACATTTTCCAAAATATTTCTATTATTGCTAATAAATTGTTCGTGGTAAGAGGCGGGCTTTTAATACTCATATAAATAATCTTCTTACCCCCAAACAATGTTGGGTTGGGTTAGGTCCCGAGACCCATTTGTCCCGAGACCCATTTGTCCCGAGACCCAATTGTCCCGAGACCCAATTGTCCCGAGACCCAATTGTCCCGAGACCCAATTGTCCCGAGAGTAATTTGTCCCGAGACAGAATTGTCCCGAGACCCAATTGTCCCGAGACCCAATTGTCCCGAGACCCATTTGTCCCGAGACCCATTTGTCCCGAGACCCATTTGTCCCGAGACCCATTTGTCCCGAGACCCATTTGTCCCGAGACCCATTTGTCTCGAGACCCAATTGTCCCGAGACCCATTTGTCCCGAGACCAAAACGGCGAGACCAAATCGGCAAGACCATAACGGCGAGACCAAATTGTCGCTTACCGTAAATTAAGTTACCACCCGCCTACTAATGGTAAATTAAGTTACCACCCGCCTACCAATGGTAAATTAGGTTACCAGCCGCCTACCAATGGTTAATTAAGTTACCAGCCGCCTACCAATGGTGAATTAAGTTACCAGCCGCCTACCAATGTTGAATTAAGTTACCAGCCGCCTACCAATGGTGAATTAAGTTACCAGCCGCCTACCAATGGTGAATTAAGTTACCAGCCGCCTACCAATGGTGAATTAAGTTACCTTAACTGATAATGTCCTAAGACTTACTCTCCTAAAGTTTCTGAACAATTTTAATTAATATTAAGAGTGAAGTGACAGATATTAATAAAAACTGTCTTAGTAGACAAAGACTCGAAAAAGCAACAGATAAGTGTTGAAAATTAATGGCCTGAAGTAACAGATATTCAAATTTTCACTCGTTCGTAAAACATAGATTATTTGAAAAAATTCTTATCTTAGTTTTTTCCACCAAATTTAAATTTGCTCAAAATAATTTTCTACATTAATTATACAAGTATTTTGCTCTAAATAGTAGTTTTAGTAAAACTATCATCTTAAAGTATTTTGAAATAGTTACCTTGATAATAGGTTTTACTTTTGACTAACATTTGCTTTTAAAAGGTTGAAATACTCGAACTTTTATATACTGTGAAGCAGAAAATTACAAGGCCGTCGGACTGTGATGTAGTTTTTTGCGTCGAAAAGATCTTTTGATTGATAGTGATCTTTTGGGAGCTATTTATCACGTTAATTTTGGTACTTATTAAAATTTAAAATTTACGAACAGGCCATTAATTTTCAAAACTTATCTTTTACATTTTCGAGTCTTTGTCAACAAAGACAGTTTTTATTAATTTAAATTAGGAAGGGAACCAGGATGTTTTCCAATACCCTACGATATTCCAGTTAAAAAATACGAAAATACAGGTTAGGGTTTACGAATTTTAATTAAATTCTAGTCCTTAAGAGGCTTGGCTTGGCTTGGAAAAATTGGGACAAGCCTCTTAAAAGGATATAGCCACCATCTTGGGGTAAATTTTTAATTTGTACGAATTCATTCAAGATGAACCATGGACTTGGTATAGACCTCATACTAAAGCACCTGATAGAAATGGAAATACATGGTGTCCTTAAGAATTTAATTTCTATCACAACAAACAAATATATTTCATACAGATATTGGACATTTTTGATTTGTACTTGCTGTAAAAGTGTAAATGGGGCTCGTGTGCTGGGTATGGTGGATACAGAAATTCCCGGAGAAATTCGAGTAGTGCTGTTCGGGTGTTGTCAAGCGTCTGAGGAGTCGTCGTTCAGCGTCTGAGCAGTCGTCGTGCCAGAAGGACTTAATTCATATTCATTTATGCCTATGTTTTTTCAAAGTCTTATCTTATAATACGCAGACCCCGCTTAATTTTCTGAAAAATTCTGAGAGTTATGCCGGGTTAGCAAAAATCGGTAGCAAAAAAAATTAGGTATACTAGTTTACCTAATTTTTTTAAATAATAATTAATAGTCAATATCATGAGTTAATAATATGTTAGCTCCCTAACTCAATTATTAACTCATGTCAATATTTAATGGTTTCCAAGCGTTTTTACTCGTTTGCCCGCTTAATTATGAGCTGGAATAACGATTTTATTTTTGCTTTTAATCTTGGCTTTAATTTGATCAACCTATAGCTTATCGAAATGACCAAATTCATTTAAACATACTTTGCCATTTTCCAAATTTCAATTTCACATTTTTTATCTTTGAGCTTTTCGAATTAAATTAAGGCGCCAAAATCCTCTTTGCATTATATTTAGTAGCTTTTCATTCGTACGATGTGAAAGGTCATGCTCCCTAAAACATTTTTACCGCTTTTATCGCTGAAGCTGTTTATTCAAGAAACGCGTAAAAACGGACAGGGGCGTCGGAAGTGTTTTGAAGTTGGGGGGGCTCGGGCTCCGATGAAGACCAAGGAGGATGTATGGGATGACGCCAAAACATGATCCGGGGCGTCTTTTGAAAGCTGTTGTCGTAATTTACACAAGTATAATTTTAAATAGTATAATAACAGTAGTAATACAAGAAACTTCGCTAGATCACAGCCCACTCGATCACGCAAGTTGCACGCGCTATAGAAGCCCCTTCAAACAGCCAAAAGTCAAGAATATGACCGATTAGTACTCCTTGGTCAAACGAGTCTAAGAATTAGCATTATGTCTATGGGAAAATGCCGTGTTTTGGAGTAAAATGGGTGTAATTTCGCTTTTTGTGGATCAAATGTCGTGAAATGTTAAGAAGAAGTGCTACTAATTTTGAAGTTTCTAGCGTGAATAGTTTTTCAGTAAGAAAATAAACACTAGGCCCAACCGATAACGTTCGTCAAAGCAGTCTAAAATTAGCAATATGTCTATGGGAAAAATGCCGTCTTTTGGGGTAAAATAGGCGTAATTTCGCTTTTTGTGGATCAAATATCTTGAAATTTTAATGAGAGGTGCGTAGTAACGTTTTCTAAAGTCCTACAAATTTTGAAGTTTCAAGCGTGAATAGTTTTTAAGTACAAAATTAAAGACTAGGTCCAACCACACCAGCTGATAACGCCTGAAGGGAATTTCCTTCTGATAACGTTCTTCATCAAAATACTGTATTTAATATCTTATATTTGATTTATTATTACAATTAACTAGTCGTTAAAACCAATTAGCAAATATGTGAAAACCAAGTACTACAAGTATTGGGGGAAAATTATTTATTTTAAAAATTTGCCCAGCCCGTTTTAAAATGGCTAGAAGTCATCCAGAGTTGAAAAAACCACAAACTGAAAGTTTGATAGTTTTTAGAAAAATAACTATTAGTCCTAAGCCTTTCAAAATATTTTCTAAATTTTTAGTGTACTTTAATTTACAAATAGTAAAAAAATCAGGAAGCTAGAGCTTACATTTTTCACTTTCCTATAAAAGTTTGTTCATCAACTTGACAATTCTCCCTAACATTTCAGTGCTTTTTGTCTCAAAAATCTAGACTCGTTCATGTTTTTACTAGCTTTTCCACTACATCCTCTCGATTCTTGAAAATGCATGGGTTTTGAATTCTTTGAACGGGCTTCTATAGCGCGTGCAACTTGCGTGATCGAGAGGGCTATGGCTAGATATAGGGCGATCTTTTATATTACTTCTAATATTAGGTTGACTAGGCGTAAATGCATTTCATTAGTTCACTATTTTTTGTAATGCAGTTCTTAAAATATAGAATTTTTTTATTTTTAATCTAAAATTTAATACCTAAATGAATACAAACTAAGAAAATTAAAAACCAAATGTGAGGGGGCTGCGCCCCCTCACATTTCGTTAGAGCAGGGGCTTGTGCCCTCCCTGCCCCCCCGGTTCCGACGCCACTGAAAACGGAAGTTAGTAGACCTATTTCTAACCTATTTCGGCTGACTGCGGGCCACTTTTGCCAATTTACTGAGATAAGTTGGCGTAAGTAGGCTAATATAATTTACAAATATTCAACCGCTTCAATTATTAAACTTCATTTTTATGTAGATTTATTTCGCGTCATTGTAGACGTCTTCCTTTTTTAGACACTTTTGCGCTCTCGATTGGCCTACTTCGCACGCGCCCTCATACCTTCCCTGATATCACATATACGTTATCAAATCAGATAACGCAAACCCGCCAAACGTTCCTCTAAACCGTGAACTCTCGTCGGATTTGGACACTGTTTAATCCGTGTTTGACTTGGGGCCGTATTCTGCAGAAAAAGTATGCTCCTCCCCCGGACTTAAGCTCGCTGATTGGTCGGTCAGGATCGAACTTAGGGCTTTTCATTGGCGGTGGCGGTTTTGGGGCAAATCTCACTTAAGACTTGTGATAGGTTGAAATTTTCGAGCAGACGACATTGACACGTGTCAAAATATACACCAAATTCAAAGTAGTAATTTTAGAACTCGGCAAACCGTTCAGCACCATGAATCGGTTAATTGACCGGTTTTTTTGCTTTCTTTTTTCACCGGAACTTAGCAGACTACACTTCGTCGTTGCTAATGGCGGTAATGGCAGGTAATGGATTATATTGTTCTTGGTGTTGTTGACTTTAGAAAGAAAGACAACTAAATTATTGTTTTAAATACTGTTAGTTTACAAAATATAAGGGTTTGCATTGTTATAATTTAAAAAATATGCCTTTGTTTTGTGGGAAAATAAAGTCGAACTCTGCCCGAAGTCGAAAAGGATTAACACCGAGGCTTATGACGAAGAAACTCCTCTGTAGACTGTAGTAAGTAGTAAAGAAAGATTTTATCGTTTCTGTTATTGACTTATTGTTTGGTTCTGTAAGATAAGTTTCAAGCAACAGAGGCACGCTAGTAAATGATTGGAACATGAAATGAGGCACCATCCCATAGCGAAGGTATTTCGTCATTCATTGGCCATGACCAAGATAATTGTGTTTTGATACAAATATGATTGCCTAATCCTTATGGGTCATGAAAGCCTGATTCGTTATACTTATAATATATATTCCATGACTGTCACAGCCATCTTCCCTGGCCCTTGGCATCATGAACTGTACCTATTTTATAATCAAAGCACCAACAGCGAAAGAAATACTTCTACCTTTTATTAAGCAACTATTACATTAATGTTCAACTGGTAAATAATGTTGCACACATGTCTAACAAATAGAAATATTCATATGCTTTTCTTTTATTATAGATTTGTGGTAATGACATTTCTATCATTGACACTGGCAATGGCAATGGAAAATTATCTAGGGTGGGCACTTCCTCTAAGGATATCTGCCAAAATTGAAGTGTTGTAATCAACTTGCATATTAAGGTATTAACACTTTTATTAGTTGAGCATGCTTTACTCTAGGTATCCCTTTAAAGAGAAGGCTGGCATAGTTGTTGCAAGTATAAACTACCAACGAGTATGTGATTTGCGCCTATACAAATAAGAGGTGAGCTCTTTAAAGGTTTGGATTAGATAAACAAATCAAACTTAACTAATTATTATTATGGTAATAAAGAATCAATTATAGGAAAATAAGTAATGGAGAGGAACCAATGTCGAGACTGAATGATGAACTGTTACTAAAAACAGTATAGCAACATTATTTAAATAAAACTTGAGTTTATTTTGACTTTATATCACATAGGATTCTCGATGTAAATTAGTTTCTTATTTTCAATGTCTATAAGACCATTTTATTAGACGGCCACTAAATGCACATCTATGGTATTATTATCTGATGTAGGCAAATGTATGAGTCTGTTGGAATGGTATTTGGATGAAGGAACTGGCATTCATGTGCATATGTTCTTGAGCATTGTTGTTTATGTATTATCATTATAAGATTGTATTAATATAGGACCAATGGAAATCATGTATCGAACCTAAAATCCTATATATGGAAAAAAGGCTTTTATTGATCATCTTTGTTGCAGTTTTAAAAGTAGATTCCCCATATTTGTAGTTTTCAATTGCACATTTCAACAAGTCACGAAGCATTACTGAAACAAAATATTTAAAATGACCTTCATTTTGCACATTCTATTCTAAAAACGTACGTGTTTCAATTGAAACTTTAGTTATTGATTTATTCGCTACTACCCCTTTATTGTTAAATCACAATTAAAAAATGTGCCACTATAGGAACTAGTAAGCCAATTGGTGATTCTATCTCACATTGGCTATTTTTTATCTAAGTGATCCGTCTTTAATGTTTGAGCACCCCTATGTATTTATTAAATTATTATTATTATTTATTTCGCACCCAAAGTTACTGGCAACCACAGAGGCAGAAGAGCCTATTTAAGGTTACCTGGACGTACAATACAAATATAGAAAACAATAAATATCAAGTATACAAAAATATAAAGGAAGTGTAACAATTTTTAGAGAGCCAAGTGTCCAAGAAAAATTTCGAGATATTAGTCTTAAATACGGGTAGAGAAAGATCGTTTGCTATTTCCCTAAGACATACGGGAAGATTATTCCATAACTGTACAGACCGAAAGAAAAATGACTCCTTTAACGCGAGGCATCTGGCGTAGTGTAAGGAATACGTTAGTACGGAGTGTCTGGGATTCTCCGTCAGTATATCGTCCAATTGAAAGTATTGGCAGTCGCCACGCAAAAATGAATTAAGACAATAAAACTGCAACATTTGAATGGGTAGGAAATAGGGAGTCAACATATTATTGTGTTTCATTATTATTTCTCCAACAGTTCCATAAAAGTGGGACATTTACCAACTACATATTTACATACATTGCTGGAGAATATCCGAATTCGAGTATAAGATAGCTAACAATTTACGGCATACTGACAAATGTCAAGTTCAAAACTGGGAATAAAGGTACATTTTACGAGTTCATGGACGTAACTGGTTCGGCCTCCAGTTTTACCGCTCTCCATTGTCGAAGCAGTCTTCTTTCATATATCGCCTTTCAAGATGGTCACTATCTTCTTGATCTCTTCCAAACAACAATCTTCCTCATTGACATCATTAACCTATCTGTGTTCCCTGATGTTTTATCCAGTTATCCTTCCTCTGCTGTGTGGTGTTTTGACAGTGAATGAAGTTATTAAAGTACATTGTCCCTATATTGCTATCTTTAATTTGCTAAAATAAACCTGTTGGTAACAGAAGAAAATGAAGAGAAATTCCTACTATAGAGGTCAAAAAAGTTCCCATTCGAGTTCATGTCAAACACGTCATAACCACAAATCTATAAAAAAAGAAAAGCATATGAATATTTCTATTTGTTGGACATGTGTGCAACATTATTTACCAGTTGAACATTAATGCAATAGTTGCTTAATAAAAGGTAGAAGTATTTCTTTCGCTGTTGGTGCTTTGATTATAAAATAGGTACAGTTCATGATGCCAAGGGCCAGGGAAGATGGCTGTGACAGTCATGGAATATATATTATAAGTATAACGAATCAGGCTTTCATGACCCATAAGGATTAGGCAATCATATTTGTATCAAAACACAATTATGTTGGTCATGGCCAATGAATGACGAAATACCTTCGCTATGGGATGGTGCCTCATTTCATGTTCCAATCATTTACTAGCGTGCCTCTGTTGCTTGAAACTTATCTTACAGAACCAAACAATAAGTCAATAACAGAAACGATAAAATCTTTCTTTACTACTTACTACAGTCTACAGAGGAGTTTCTTCGTCATAAGCCTCGGTGTTAATCCTTTTCGACTTCGGGCAGAGTTCGACTTTATTTTCCCACAAAACAAAGGCATATTTTTTAAATTATAACAACGCAAACCCTTATATTTTGTAAACTAACAGTATTTAAAACAATAATTTAGTTGTCTTTCTTTCTAAAGTCAACAACACCAAGAACAATATAATCCATTACCTGCCATTACCGCCATTAGCAACGACGAAGTGTAGTCTGCTAAGTTCCGGTGAAAAAAGAAAGCAAAAAAACCGGTCAATTAACCGATTCATGGTGCTGAACGGTTTGCCGAGTTCTAAAATTACTACTTTGAATTTGGTGTATATTTTGACACGTGTCAATGTCGTCTGCTCGAAAATTTCAACCTATCACAAGTCTTAAGTGAGATTTGCCCCAAAACCGCCACCGCCAATGAAAAGCCCTAAGTTCGATCCTGACCGACCAATCAGCGAGCTTAAGTCCGGGGGAGGAGCATACTTTTTCTGCAGAATACGGCCCTTGAACTTGGCCCGTTTTTGGTTAACCAGATTTCCGATTTAAGTACGCGTCAGCATAGGTGAGTGCCCGTGGTCAACGTTGGATTTTCTGGGGAATGGAGCTGATCGAGTCATCTGAATCCTTCTGAAACTGGTATTGCGTGAGTAGGGTTTATTATCTAAGCGTTAATTTCATCCCCAAATACGCGAGTCATATCCAAATGTAAAGCCACTAGAATTGCCACGGTCGTATATTTTACTGCTAGATTTATTAGGTTATCATTGTTTTAATGGTGACCGGTTGAGTTTATTCTTGGCTATTAGTTGAGTCTAGCTAGCAACATGTCCGTGTTAATCCAATAGTTACCCTAACTGGAATTGCCCTCGGTTCTTTATATTAACTTTAGCAAGTATCAGGGTAAAATGTCGGGCGTTAGACTTGATGCAATTTTTACTCTTCTTCTTAGCCTAAACCTCTCCATCCCGTTTGGTTCTCATTTAGCTTTGTCATTCTCAGTTTTTTCCGTAAAGGCCTGTCCAGACTGACACATTTTGCGAGTTCGCATCTTCGCGTTGTGTGTTTGCAGGATCGCGCTACTGTTCACATTGGGTTTTCGCTACTTTGCGTCCTCGCCTCGCGAAGATACAAATTTCTTGCGACTAAGCCAAGAATTTCGTGCCTTCGCGAGAAAAGCACCAATCACAGACGAGAGGAAGGCTGGGGCGATTAGTTTCGTTTTTCTCTTTGGACAACGTCGATGGAGAAGGGCAGATGGCGCAATGATTGCTCAAACTTTATTGGCTCTCAGAATGCGAAAAGCAAAATTTTTGCGTGTATCTGAACAGAAGTACAAATGTTTTTCGTGATCTGTTGCGAAGATGCGAATAGACGAAGGCGCGAACACGCAAGCGCGAGTTCAATGTGGACAAAGCTTAATACCATACATTGAGCATCTAAAATTAAAGTTTATGTCTGCCTATAATCGCACCCTAGTACTAAATTATACGAACCAATACCCCAGTGAAAGCCTTCCCTTTATCATACTCTAAGTATGACACGAAAGACTCGTTTAAAAACTTATCTCTATCAATAATTTATACACGTGTGCCTAAAAAACCATGGTGGAGGTATTTGTTCGACTTTTGCCCCGCTTTGTTTCGAAACGTAAACAAGTCACGAAAATTCTTTCGAATTAGCTAGGTGTGGTTAGAGTGGCATATTTTTATTTTTTACCTATTATTTGCTAACGTAGTATTAGAGGTTTCATAAATCATTAAGGTGATATACCATAAGTTCTTAGTAGTACTTGATTACAATCAGATGTCCATGGACTCCATACCCCCCTCTCAGTATTTTCAATGAATATTTAAAAACTAACAAATTTTAGTCGTCGCTAATGAAACTAATTAATTACAGGAAAACAAACGCACCGCGGTTCATCGTTTCCGACAATAAGAGGGCAGAGAAAGACTCGCGCACTCCGCGCAGGCACTCTTTTCACACCATTCTATCATGCCTCTAAGTAGAGAAATGGCTGCTACTCCTATGCAAAAGAGTTTGTCTGGCTCCCTTTAATGAAACCCTATCCTTGAGCATGGATCGAGTGGACTATGCCCTGCCTGGCCAAGTCAGCTGACATAGGTGAAATATTTATTACTTCTATGCGACTTAATTCTAGACATTCTTGAACGAATCATCTTGTTAACATTTTATAAGACAGGCTTCTGCCGCTGGGGTTTTTTCTGAGCCAAATTTGTTTTTTAAATTTAAAAAAATCAATTTCAACCTTTTTTCCTCTCTTCAGAAATTTTATAATGATAGTGAGTTACATATTTATCCAAAATTTATATTAATTAATTAACACACTGTACATCGCCTTAATTTGTAATTTTGCGCTTGGAAGAGGCTGAATTAAAAATATTGATTTGGAGACAGGGATTAATGGTAGTGTGATTGAATCTATCATTTATTTTACCAGCAAAAAACATATCTTCGTAGCGGTAACCGTTGGCTGCTGGCACCAGTCTAGAAACCAGGGAATGAACCATTCTGCGTAGTTTGAATTAATCTACTTTAAACGTCAAAAATGTATCTAATTTAAACAAAAAGGTTTATTCTAAATAGCGGTTATAAATAGTAATTAAAAACGCAACTGTTACCTAATAAAAATGATTGCAAGAGCCGGGATAATAACATTGGTTGGTTTGTTGACAGGGTTTAGTGATCGTGTGATTTAATTATTCAATTATATTACCATTAATTTAAACCAATAAAATGATCTGCATAGTGGTTATCGGTGGCACCAAATATAATCTGCACAGTTATCGTTGGAAAAATGGCCATTGTTTACTGTTTTCAGGTTATGTTAGAATAAGCACTAAATAATTAAAATTTAAATTGTTAACCTATAAGAATTATTGGAAAAGCGTCATTTAAAAATATTGTATGATTTTGTGACAGGGTTTAGTGATAGTGTGATTGAATCTATCATTTATTTTACCAGTAAAAAACGTATCTTCGTAGCGGTAACTATTGGCTGGTGGCAACAGTCGAGAAACCAGGGAACTAACCCTTGTGCGTATTTTGCATTGATCTACTTTAAACAACAAAAATTGATTTAATTTAAACAAATTACCTAATTAGCGGCCATCGTTGGCCGATGGCACCAGGTGAAACACCTTAAAACGTACGCTACACGGCCAATTGGTCTCTAGTCTCTACATACAATCAGCTGTATTTAAATTTTGACCGACGCTTAGTGAAATCAGTGAATTTAAAAATTATCGGCTAAATCCTAAATTTAAATTCTTTTGTATTAAATTATAATAGGTTTAACTTACGAAATTAAAATAAAATGAGGACGAATTAACCCCTTCTTTTATGTGAAAAGTTAAAAAATTCGCCTTAAGCTCGACATAGCCACACGCGTTGTCTAAACAAAAATCTTCCCTCAGTCGCTCTATTAGCGGTAAAACAGCGTAAGTCCAACAGTACGTTTCTCTATGATTTTAGCTAGGATTAAACCACTTAAGTCCAACAGAATAAAAGGTCGTAAGTTTAAGAATGTGCTTAAAAGTACAAAAAGTAATACTTAATATTAATTGATTTCAATGAAACTTCGGAAGGCACCAAAAAAGTGTTATACCTTTCATTTAAAACCGTTTTCAGACCTATCGAATAAATAGTCTTCAAAAAATGGTCGAGTAGCTTTGGCCATCACTGGAAACATTTCCCATGTTATTCCTATGGGAAAATTTCCCTTTTTTTACCAAAATGACTGAATTTTTTTATGGAAATGAAAACCACCTTTAGCAACTTTATTTTCTATAAAAAAACTAATGAAGGGATCTCTTTGAAATTTGAACCACATATTAAGGGTCCAAATTTTAGTTCAGTGGATGTTTTTCAAAACAATTAATACAATACAAAAAAAACTACATCCAAACAAAAAACCCTCCTTGTACATTAAGAGCAGTATGAGGTCTTATCTAAGAGAGCTACCACTCTCCTAGAATTTTAACAGTTTTGTTGAAGATAGAATTGTATTTGATCTCTGTGCGTGCGTATGGTAATTCCAAGACATAGGGTTTGCGTATGAAATAGAAGGAAAGTTTTCTTATGTTAAAGAGGTTGTATGTTGTCGAGCGTAATGTCTTCAAAACCAGGATTAAGCAAGTATAATCATATAACTTATAGATATTCATTATTTTAATGGATCCGAAGATGGGCTAGGTTGGTTTGCTTGTCAACTATTCGTAGGGCTCTTTTTTGCAGTAGCATTAGGCGGTTTAAGTTATGTTTGGAAGTGTTTCCCCATATCTCGAGGCAGTACGTGAGATAAGGGTAGATAAAAGAATAGTATAATTGAGTTCTGGTTTTTTTCTAAAGATACCTCGAGATATCGCGTAGAGCAGTCGCATGAAATTTAGCTCCGATAAAACTTATCTAATCAACAACGCAATACATAGATAAGAACTGGCTTGATAACGATATACCGCTGTCTTAACCGGGTTCAACATGGCAATCTGCAGCAATTGTGAGATTCTTTTAAATGATCCTAAAGAAACAATACAATGTAAAGGGAAATGCGAAGCATTATTTCATGTCCGGTGTACATCAATTAAAACGGAAGAGAACCTGCGAAAGCTTGGGAGTAAAAAAAATACGTGGATCTGCCAGCCTTGTAAAAACGAGTTCGCATCGGCGGACATAAGAGACCAAGAAATCGTACAACCAAAGGAAAAGACTGGTGAGCCAACCCTCTCAATTTTACTAGAGAAGATTAGTGAAATATCAGTAAAGCTAAATAGACTAGAACCAATTGAAAAGAAACTGAGTGATTTTGAAGCAGCCGTGAGCTTTTGTTGCGATAAAATTGACGATTTCTCACAAGATATCGGAAATTTTAAGCAAAACCTAGATAAAATCGGCCAAGAAACAGCCGACCTTAAGATAAAGAATACAACCTTGGAACAAAAAATAGCTATGATGGAAACTAAAATTAACACCCTGGATCAAAATCAAATTAAATCTAACGTAGAAATTATTGGAGTTAATCAAACAAAAAATGAAGATATTGCTACTATTGTAAAGTTAATAGGTGAATTTATAGAGGTCAAATATAACCCAAAGGAAATAATAGACCGTTATAGACTACCTGAAATTAAAATCAGTGCAAATAAAATTAAACCTAGTAAAATAAAAATTAAATTTATAAATGAAAAAGTACAAAGAAATTGGATTAAAGCGTTTAAAGAAAAGCGGAAAACGGGAATTTACGCTAAAAATATAGTAAAAAACTTGCCTAAAGATCCTATCTACATAAATGAACAATTAACAGGCTACAATAGAAAACTACTTTATGATACGAAGGCTTATGCTCAAAAAAATAACTTTAAATATGTTTGGATTAATTCAGGCGAGATTTTTATTAAAAAAGACGAAAATTCCAAAGCCGTCCGAATAAAAAACCAAAATGACCTACATTAAATAATAACCTAATTATATATTATTAAAACCACTTATGTTAACACAACTTATTCCCTCAATTTCAAATACAGATAAATTTATACAACCTATTATAACTGAAATAGATTTATGCAATAACATTATGACTGCTAAAGGTACAAAATTCTTGCAAATAAATATTAGAAGCATATACAAAAATTTTGATGAACTTTGTGTTCTCATAATTGCCTTTAAATTTGAAATCGACTTTATTGTCTTGACCGAATGCTGGCTAAAAAATGTAAAAATTGAAATGTTTAAACTTGAAGGATACCAAGTTATTCAAAGTACGAAATTCTCAAATAGAAGCGATGGTATAGTAGTCTATATACGGAACGGTATAGATTTTCACCACATTGAAGTGACCTTAGGACCGGCAAATTGTGTGAAAGTGGACTTATTAAATAGAAATATACCCGATCATGTAGAATCAAGAATACTTGTGATCTACAGATCACCAAATTCTGAAACCGATAGTTTTTTACGAGACTTAGAGCTTGAAATACGGAGTTGGGATCATAATATAAAGAACTGTGTGTTGATGGGTGACACTAATATTGACATATTGGATGTTTTACCTGGCTCTATAAATGAAGAATACTGCGATTTACTGGCTTCAAATGGTTTTTTGTCGTTTGTTACAAATATTACAAGGACTACGGCTAATGGTGGTTCGTGTCTAGATCATTATTTTGTTAAATCTAAGCCATGCCCTTTAAAAAAGAAATTGACTTTTAGTGTCATATTTGATACGCATATAACGGACCATCGTGTTGTCCTACTTAACCTACATTCAGAAAAGAATGTCACTATTGGTTCAGGAGAAAATGACGAAGTAAACAACGGACACATTAATTATGATAAATTGAAAACCCTAGCAAGCTTTGAAAAATGGTATAATGTCTTGAATGTAAATAATCCTAATTTAGCAACTCAAAATTTTGTTGATACACTGCACTTTTATATTAGCTTAGCTAAAACCACAAAGCCTGTTATTAAGTTAAAAAAAAAACAACAACCTATAAAACCATGGATTACCATTGGACTCATAACTAGTATACGAAAAAGAGATAAACTAAAACGCAGATTAAATAAGGAGCCCTTAAATTTAAACCTCAAAAATTATTACAAATCAAATAGGCATAAGCTATCGTCTCTCCTCCGTCTTACCAAAGAAAATTATTATAAGAATAAAGTAGATTCTGTGAAAAACAACCCTGTAAAAATGTGGCACATTATCAGAGAAATAGGCTCCTTGAAAAAATCGAAGGAGTCGAGTGATACAATTAGCCTTAAAGTTGGAAATAATCTAGTTACAAAACCCCGTGAGATAGCATCTGCATTTAATAAATTCTTTTCAGAGATAGGTAATAATATGGCCAAGAATATTGAAGTTCCTAAGGATTATGACAGAATATTTCAGATAAAAAATGTGAACGAGAAAAGTTTATATCTCGAGCCTGTTAGCGAAGGTGAAGTACTAAGCTATATCAAGCATCTTAAAAATTCCTCGCCTGGTATTGATAAAATTGATATTATGTCATTAAAATCAATCCAAACCCTTATAGCATTACCACTAGCGTATGTAATAAATCTAAGTTTCATATCAGGTACTTTTCCGGAGGTTTTGAAGAGAGCTTTAATCAATCCTGTGTTTAAAGCAGGTGATAAAATTAGCATGTCGAATTATAGACCAATCTCGGTTCTAAGCCATTTATCAAAGATCTTCGAAAAAGCAATGAAAAAGAGATTGTTTGGTTTCTTAGAGAAACATAGAATTATTTCAGAGAACCAATACGGCTTTCAATCAGGGAAAAGTACAGATGATGCTCTATACAACCTGACTAAAACTATACACCATTCATTAGATAGAGACAAAAAAGTTATAGCTATTTTCTTAGATTTGGCTAAAGCTTTCGACACCATAAGTCATAGAATTCTACTTGATAAACTGTCCAAGATAGGTGTCCGTGGATTTGTACTTAAATGGTTCTCAGATTATATATCAAATAGGTCTTCTTATGTCAAAATCAATAACTAAGTAAGCAAACCTGAAGTCATCACTTGCGGAGTACCGCAAGGTACATTATTCCTATTATATACTATTCCTCATATATATCAATCAATTATGTGAACTGAGATTCTCGGACACATTGAATGCATTTGCAGACGATACCGCCCTCTTATACATTGCAAATACATGGGAAGATGTATATAAAAAAGCAAAAAAATGATTGGCTTCCGTATACACTTGGCTAAGGATAAATCTACTTAGTTTAAATATTAATAAGACTAAATTTATAAAATTTGGGTTGCAACCGAAGAGAGACGATAGCGGATGCGATAATGAAAAGCTTATCCTACATGATAACAATAAGTACTGTATTAATGATGGTGCTATCTCATGCCTCAATTGTAGCGAAATTGAAAATGTAAATAATATAAAATATCTTGGTATTATTATGGACCAAGAACTTAAATGGGACATACATATAAATAATATGTGTAGAAATCTGCGACATCTTTTGTATAGCTTTAGAGCTTTACGGATCATTTTTAGTAGACAGATTATACGAACAATATATTTCGCCCTCTTACAATCCTCCATGTTATATGGAATTATAAATTGGGGCTGTGCAACTAAAAATATTTTAAACCCACTTATTACATTACAAAACCGCATTATTAAAACGTGTATCAATAAGTCCTACCGATTTTCCAATATCACTGCTTACCAGAGTTTCAGAGTACTATCCTTGAGACAATTGTTTATTAGATCAATAATTATGAATATCCATAAATATAGAAAGATAGATAACTTCTTACTGCAAAGTACCAGAAATGTTAGGATGCCATATGTTATGAACTTTCAGTTACCGCGAATATATAAAGCAAAGACGCAAAAACAAGCTACTTATCTAGGATATAAGTTTTTTAACATATTACCACTAAAATTAAAAATTGAAGATAACTCTCAAAGATTTAAAATTTCCTTAAACAAATGGATAATCGAACAATACCGCGAGCTAGAGAATTATTTAAATTTAAACTAAAACAAGCAAATAAAAGAAAAATGTCTATGTATTGGAAAAAAAAATAAAAATAAAAATAATAATCATAAGAACTAACATAATCTGTATTGATCTACGCAAATTAAATTAAATTAAATTTTGTCTCATGTCCCCCACTACGCACACGCATTTCGCATATGTAGTGGGGAAGAAAGTGCAATACATATCTTTGTAAAATGGGATGTTATATTCAGTGCATTAAAGTATATATATAATAATAATAATAATAATAATAATAATATTTCTGTTCTGACTACACTATATGCTACATTTTTCGCTACATGGTCGTTTCACTTCAAATGCGGGTCAAACAATAATCCCAAGTATTTGTACGTTTGTACCTCTTTTAATGGTTTATTTCCGATCATAACTTTATTTTGATATAGTCGGGGTTTATTTAAGCTTGTAAAGATCATAAAGACTGTTTTTTCCAAGTTTAGTTCTAAAAAGTTGTCCGTTAGCCAGCGATCGGTATTATTTAGCACTGTTAGTTTTTGTATAAATTGATTAACATTTGAATCCCCGTTTAAGTGGCAAGTATCGTCCGCGTATAATGTTAGAGAATCTGGTTCAGTCACCATTACGAGGTGATTTACGTAAAGAACTACGTTTCGTTTTGTAGACTACCTAAATTTTTCGAACATAAGTTATTTTGAAATTTAATAATCTATTAGCAATATTGTAGAATATGTTTAAATCTTGGATATTGTTTTGAAGTCCTCTAACCTTATTAGAAATTCCGACACAAGTCCCCAGAAGAAGCATGTAATACCTGGAGTGGTTATAATCAAAATTGTTTCTGTTTACTTTGATATCTGTTGTTGCATAATAAATTGCTTATTTTTAAACTTTAACAACCTTTTCTTTATAAGCTTGTTGTAAAGAACTACATTAAGTTTTGTAGACAACCTAAATTTTTCGATCATAATTCATTTGAAATAGCAGGATCTATTACCAATATTGTGGAATATCATGAGATCTTGGATATTATTTTCAAGTCCCATTACCCTATTAGAAATCAGGATTCGAATTAAAAAACCCAGCCCAAAAAAACTCGCGGGTTTTATTAGGTTTTGCCCACCATAAAAAACCCACTAATAAACCCACTTAAAAATACCAACACTAAGATCTACAATTTTGATGAATTTGAATGCTAAAATAATTTCATTTTAAAGATATTTGCTGTTTCCACTTCAAAAGTACCATTTAATATTATTTTTTATATTTTATAAGGCATTTTAAGACTTTTTTATTTACCAGTTACGTTTGAATGACAATTTCTACCATGCACAGCTGCTAAAGATAAAAACCCAATAAAACCCGGTGAGCTGGGCCTTTTTTAAAAAAAACCAGGTTTTTTTAACCCTGTCGTCGGAGTCTCGTTGTTATGATACTTGAACTTTTTTTCGTAGCTATTAAACTTTGAAAAACTAAAAATGATTGTTGCTTGAGATATGCATATTTTCAAACAATAGGGTAAAAATGAAAACGAGTTACTTTAGTAAAATTACTATGATATTGAGCATTCATATCGCTTCAAGGCAAGGCTTCCGTGGCTTAGTGGTCAAAGCGGCTGTCTTGAAAACAGGAGATCATAAGTTCGATTCTCATCAGACCCTCGTTGTTATGATACTTGAACTTGTTTTCGTAGCTATTAAATTTTGAAAAACTAAAAATAATAGTTGCTTGAGATATGCATATATGCAAACAATAGGGTAAAACTGAAAATGAGTTAATTTAGTAAAATTACTGAAATATTCAGCATTCACTTCGCCTCAAGGCAAGGGCTCTTTGGCTTAGTGGTTAAAGCGCCTGTCTTGCAAACAGGAGATCATGATTTCGAATCTCGTCGCAGCCTCGTTGTTATGATACTTGAACTTGTTTTCGTAGCTAATAAAATTTGAAAAACTAAAATAATAGTTGTTTGAGATATGCATTTATTCAAAACATAGGGTAAAACTGCAAACGAGATAATTTAGTGAAATTACTGAAACATTCAGCATTCATCTCGCTTCGAAACAAGGGCTCCGTGGCTTAGTGGTTAAAGCGCCTGTCTTGGAAACAGGAGGTCATGAATTCGATTCTCGTCGGAGCCTCGTTGTTATGATACTTGAAATTTTATTCGTAGCTATTAAATTTTGAAAAACTAAAAACAATATTTGCTTGAGATATGCATTAATGCAAACAATAGGGTAAAACTGCAAAGCAGTTAATTTAGTAAAATTACTGAAATATCAGCATTCATCTCGCTTCGGAACAAGGGCTCCGTGGCTTAGTGGTTAAAGCGCCTGTCTGGTAAACAGGAGATCATGAATTCGATTCTCTTCGGACAGAGTTCGAATTAAAAAAACCAGGCCAAAAAAACCCAACACTAAGATCAACAATTTAGATGAATTTGAATGCTAAAATAATTTCATTTTAAAGATATTTGTTGTTTTCACTTCAAAAGTACCATTTAATATTATTTATTATATTTTATAAGGCATTTTAAGACTTTTTTATTTACCAGTTACGTTTGCATGATAATTTCTACCATGCACTTAGCTGCTAAAAATAAAAAACCCAGAGAAACCCAATAAAACCCGGTGGGCTGGGCTTTTTAAAAAAAAACCGGGTTTTTTTTGAACCCTGTTAGAAATTCCGACACAAGTCCCCAGATGAAGTATGTATTACCTGGAGTGGTTATAATCTAAATGGTTTTTGTTAACTTTGATGTTTCTAATGGTATACTAAGGTATTTAACTTTTAGAAGTTTCAGAACTTAATTTATTTTGAATTTCAGAATGTATTACCAATATTGTGGAATGTAGTTAGATCTTGGATATGGTTTTCAAGTCCTCTTATCCTACAAGAAATTCCTACACAAGTTCCCAGATAAAGTATGCATTACCTGGAGTGGTTATAATCTAAATTGTTGTAACTTTCATGTTTCTAATTTTATACTAAGCTTTTTTATACCTAAAATTTTTCGAACATAATTTATTTTGAATTCAGAATCCATTAAAATTATTGTGGAATATCTTGAGATCTTGGATATTATTTTCAAGCCCCCTTATCCTATTAGAAATTCCCACACAAGTCCCCAGAAGAGGCATGGAATTGTTATAATCTAAATTGTTTTTGTTTACTTTGATATCTCTTATTGCATACTAAATTGTTTATTTTTAAATTTTAACAACCTTTTGCTATAAGCTTGTTATAAACACTGAGATACTTTACTGTAGTTTTAACAAGGAGCAATTACAGAAAGAATGTTTTTTAAAATTTACAGTATTTTCAGTAATTTGAAAAACAGATTCTTGCGATTTTATGAAACCTATAGCACTTCTGTAAGTTTCACGGGTAAAACTGTATTTTATCAAATAGCTTCTGAAAATATTACAGTAACGGTATATACCCAGCAAACACATATGACCCCATAGATGTACAAAAAAGATCTAAATCTTCCTACCAAAACGGTTATTTCCAAAATATACAAAGGATATCCAAATATCAAGTAAAACTTTCCATTTTCCATGTAGGGTCAGCTGCCCTAATTTGGAACAGCTCTAATTTGGAACACTTTTCTTAAAATCGTTATAACTTAAGTTTGAGAGCTTCAAATGAATATTTTAAGGGCTCATGTGGAAGAATGAACTTCCCTCTATCCATAAAACACGGCCTCAAGACTCTATCATAAATCCCAGAGAAGATACAAGCGTAAATTAGAAAACCTCATATTTTGTATAATTTATTTTTTCCAAAATGAAGGGAAAATTCTCCCATGGGTCTAAGGAAATAAGCTTTCAGGGCCAATGGGAAAAACATAGGCTTACGAAAATGATTCCATTGAAAACTGCGGATCTTTCTCTTCAAATTAAACACTTTAAACGCCAGGTTAGGCCTAAACATTATTGCGAAAACTCGAATTGAAAATATGTCATCATTTGCCTAAAATGGAACACCCCGAAACACGGAAATTTACTCTATCTTTTTACATCCATAACTAATGTTTTACTCACTAAAGGACAACAAAAAAGACCTTAGAAGATGCGTTGATTCATTACCTTTTTAATAATTTTGGTCCCGTAAGCGTAGATTAAGATGCGGAAAAGATACGGGAATTATTAGCCCAGTATCCAGATTTAGTCATAAACGTGATGCTAATTTTAGCTGAATTAGCATGTTTTGCCGAGTGATATTGGGTTTCAAACACCGTATCATGACTCACTTGATGTAAAATGTAGATTCGACACAATTACCCCGCAAAAACATAACAGTGTAGGTTTATTTGATCGAAATACCGTTAGAGTGCATTTAATTTACAATGTTTAACCGTAATGAACTGACAGCGCGCCCATTTTTTGAAGCTTTAAGCAGATGACACTCAGTGCCCTTTAAAATATATGTACAGGTATAAAATGGCAAGCGTTGGTCGCTAGATGTACGTAGCATCGCTAACAAATTATATTTGCTTATTTTTAGTTGCAAAAACTGAGATATTTTCGTAGTTAAATTAAGGTGTTAAAAATTAGTTCGGGGTATTCCAATTTAGGACGGACCGTTCCAAGTTAGGGCTGAAATCGACCATTTTTAAAACCCATTTTGCAGGAAAAGTACGCGTCTTAGCAATCTGAAAATGGATGCAATCGATGGGCAATAGTTCAAACCTATTGTAATAGTCTGCTTTTTAACTTCAGTAAGTTATTTGGTACTGAAAAATCTGACTTTCCAAAGAGCTTGAGAAAGAGTTCCAAGATAGGGCTACTGACCATACGTCCTTAAAATATCCAAATTCAAGGAATATTTGCAACATCCAAAACTTTTTTCGCCACTAGCGCCAGAACCACTGGTGGAATTCTTATGCATAATGGACGGAAGGGGGGAATGTTGAGCTTGTTTTTACAAAATTAAATACCAAAAATGGTTTTTAGAAGTTTAAGTGTTTAATAACATTTTATTTTTTAAAATTTTATTAATTTTTAAAATTAACAAAATATACGTAATTCAAATATCTCCCAGATGGCGGTCAACAATTGTTAGTTAAAATTGCACGGGAAGAAAGTAGTGGCGTGGCCAGGCGTGCAGTCTCGCGAGTGCGGCTATTTCTCCGGTCGCATCACTGATTTCCGTTCGTAAAGTTCGCGACTCGCGAGCTTATTGTTCGACGCCATTTTAGAGTGTAAAGGCTTTTATAAATTTTCTATTGTGTAGGCGGCTAGGCGCGTTTTTTACGACGGCTGTATACGTTAACGTTACTTATCTTCTTTCTTTAAAAACACTATAAACGGCCTTGGAAACGTAAAGGTAAAAATAATTTTTAATCATTCTTTTACGTTTAAGTGGAAGATCTTGGTCATATTAATTTAGATTTGGAGGGGAAATGTGGGCGGTGTACTGAGTACTTTGTAGTTTGGTAACGTGCTATGAATTTGTTGCCTAAAATTAAGACCTGTTTTAATCATAATTAATAATATTGTTAAATATACGTATCCTCTAAAGATTGGGGGCTATTCCGTTTTCAATAGAGATAGATATAGCCGCTAATCTAATCTTCGTAAAATACTCTATAATAAGCCACGTGTTCTTAAGCTTGGAAAAGTTAAAGTTAGGCTTATCTCGGCCTTCGCGGAGGGGAGTTACGGCCCTAACTGGAAGAAATTAGTCTGTCGTCTGCTACACTACATTTTTTGGCCTTCGTAGTAGGCGACAGACGATTTTTTTCCCGTTACTCCCCTTTATGAATTATTTTTTATTATTATTATGATTATTAGATATTTCGAGGAAAATAGTTTACTAAATTATATTGATATAGGCGTTAAACTTTAGAATATTTCATTTGTATTGTGGTAGGGCAGAATGCCTAAAGGAAGGTACAAGCCTCTTTCTACGCTATCTGCTTGTCATCGAGTGAGACTAATTAATTCCGTTACTAATGAAAATATGCAAGAAACATACTTTGAATACAATGAGGTCAATAAAGAAGGTAGAGGTTATGATGATGGTAACGGCTCTACTGAAGGAGAAGAGCAACTTGGGGACATAGAAGAGGAAATTGGGGATGGAGAAACTGCCGATGATGTAAATAATCTTGCCTTGATCGATTCTGACCCAGAAAATGAAGTTCATGGAGAAAATTTTATTACGGATGAAGATCATGTGCTCCCGAACAATGAACGCTGTGATAGTTTTGAAAATCTTACGGGTACTCACACTGATAACTTGAGAGCAAGCTTATCAAGGTGGGCTTCGTGCTTTGGAATCAGCAAAAATGCGGTGAATGGTTTGCTGAAAATTTTAAATAACCACAAATGCTTTAAAGAACTTCCGAGTGATTCTCGAACGTTACTGCAAACTCCGAGATCATCTATAGTGGAAGTTATCCCCCAGGACTAGAACAGGGTATACATAATGTAGTCCGTCGCGAACCCGATCAAGCAACAAAGGTCAGTTTTACGTATTCTGATTAACATCGATGGTTTACCATTAGGAACAAGCACCACAAGTAATTTTTGGCCAATATTAGGAGCAATCTCAATGATACCAAACTCGAAGCCTGTTATTATCGGACTATATCATGGATTGAGCAAACCTCACAGCTGTGATCAGCTTTTATCTTCATTAGTGACCGAAGCCATGAGGTAGAAAACGGTTTTATTTTAAATGGTGCAACAAAATCAGTCGAGATATTTGGATTTGTATGTGACACTCCAGCGAGGGCATTTATAAGGAAAGTTAAGGGTCACAATGGGTACTATGGCTGCGATAAGTGCATTCAGGCAGGCGTAAGGCGTAGGAAAAGGCTATGTTTCCCGTTAGTTGAGTTTGAGTTACGAACAGACGCTAATTTTAGAAGTAAAGGTCAAGCAGGTCACCACCATGGAACCAGTATTTTGGAAACATTAACAAACATTGATATAGTCTATGACTTCCCATTATATTATATGCACCTTGTTTTTTTAGGAGTAGTTAAGAAAATTTTGAAATTATGGATGGGTGCTGAGGGCAAAAACTCACTTTATAAACTGAGACTTCATCAGATATTAGAGGTATCCCCTCGATTGGAATCTTTAGCCCCTGTGACATGTTCAGAATTTGTGAGGAAGCCTCGGTCATTGAAAGATTTAGACAAATTTAAAGCTACCGAGTTTCGTCAATTTTTGCTTTATTCTGGAATCATAACTTTGCATAATATACTTCCTAAGCTCATTATAAATTGTTTAGAACTCTACATGTGGCCATTCGTATTATGGCAATGCCCGAGCAAAACATTGAAATGCTTAATTTTTCTGCAGAGCTATTGAAGTATTTCGAGCAAACCTTTGGTATTCTTTATGGCAAACATCTTATTTCTTATAATGTGCATGGCTTACTCCATTTAGCTAGAGACTGTACAAAGTATAGCAATTTAGATTCTTTTAGTGCTTATCAGTTCGAGAACTATCTCTTTACTTTGAAAAATAAACTAGCCAACACAGATCACGCTTTAAAACAGGCCATTAATCGTATAAGCGAGGAAAGAAGAATTGATAGCCGAAAACAATGTCACTACACATGTTGCACGAGACTGGGCCACTTTTAGAGGGATGCTGTAATCCTCAGTACAAGAAGATTATGCAGCAAGACTGTCAACTGTCAACCTCAAAGCGAGTTCACAGCTGTATATTGAAAGTTTCTTCAATCGTAATAATTGAAAACATCCCTTCCGATGAAAATGAAACCTCAAAAACACTAATAGTCGGAAGAAAATTCTTGACAGTTCAAGAGTATTTTACATCTCCGTGTGAATCATCCAGAGTTGGTGTCTACCGTGTAACCCAACCATCTGCTCGGATGAAGTGGACTCTTTGTCAAGTAATGGCCAAAGCCATTAAATACCCGATAGATGGCTCAAATGCGTTCGTCGTAAGGAGACTTTTACATAGCTGTACTGAATGAAAGCTAGGGCGGATATTTTATAAAAATGTAAACGTCCCACGACTATCACTTTGAAAAATTAAAACTTGCAATTTTAAAATATAATCGATGCATGTATGCATGAGTTTGTTCCTCTAAACCTTTTCAGTTGCTACGAATTTTAGGCACTTATGGGCGGTAACTTTAAACTTGTTGAGTTCGTTCATGGTGGCGTGGCTGTCGTACCGCACTCTTGGGATCCCAAAACGAAATGTAACTGGCCAGGTGATAAGGTTGCGTCACATCAAGCGATGAAAGAAACTCCGCCATCTATAGACAATTGGTAAACTTTCGAAATCACCATTATAATAACCTATGGTAATTATTTTAAAATTTAAGTTGAACGTTCTCATGGTACATAATGTTCGTTATTTCAATTATTTGAGAAACCTTTGACGAATCGTGAAAACAATGGTCAAATATGTTAAGGGGACGCATATTTCTACAACTGAAAATGAAACTGGACGCAGCAAAAGGAAAAAGAGAAATCATAGAAGTGTTGCGAGAATCGAAACAGAATCTGAGGATGGCGATCACTCATAATCTCCTGAAAAAATTCCACAAATTCCAGTTCTAAACTTTGTTCTCACCTCTTTAACAGCTACCAAAGGTATATGGATTTTGAGAATTATTTCTTAACTATTTCTGACATTGAACACCATTTTTATAGGCGATGTAAAAAAACTAAATTCAAGAAAACTTATTTCATATATTTCCCGTCAAAACTTTACGTAAGTGAACCATAAGTAAGAATGACACAGTGAAATCACATAATGGAGTTGTGTTTATAGTAATGGAAAGTGTCAAACATATTGCTATTTTGTTACTTATGGGGGCGGGATTTCAAGTTTAAATGAATAAATTCATGGTGCAGCCGCCTACCACCATTGTATTTGCATGCGAGGCTAGCTTCTTTTCTAGAGACGACCCTACCGAAACGCAGGGATGATGGCCGGGTTATTTGTTTTTTTTTCATACTTATTTATTGTTCAGAAATTCAAGAAAAAAGTAACAGAACAATTTACTTGCCCAATTTGTCATAATTTTGTGACCGATTCAGTAAGTTTAAGATGTGGCAGCACTTTTGCCAAAGTTGTCTTAAGAAGCAATAAATAGTAGAAAAAAAGAAGTGCGTCCATTGCATACAAGTTCTTAAGAATGACTTCCAGTCGTATTTAAGACCATGGCATGGTTTTTTTGTTTTTTCTTCATACTTATACATTCAAAAGTAATAGAACAATTCCCTTGCCTAATTTATCATAATTTTGTGACCGATTCAGTAAGTCTAATATGTGGTAGCACTTTTTCCAAAGTTGTCTTAAGAAAAAATAAAAAGTAGAAAAAAGAAGTTTGTCCATTGCATACAAGTTCTTAAGAACGACTTCCAGTCGTATTTAAGACCAAGGCATGGTTTTTGTTTTTTCTTCATACTTATACACTGTTCAGAAATTCTAAAGTAATAGAACAATTACCTTGCCCTATTTGTCATAATTTTCTGACCGATTCAGTAAGTCTAAGATGTGGCAGCACTTTTGCCAAAGTTGTCTTAAGAAGCAATAAATAGTAGAAAAAAAGAAGTGCGTCCATTGCAAACAAGTTCTTAAAGGGATAGGTTCAATGTTTTCCGACTAGTACAAGATGAGGGCAGTTTTAGGTTAAAAAATGTGCCTAAAATTATGTGTGCCAAAAAAAAATCTAATTAAAACGCTTAAAATTAAGAAAAGTACGTTAGATATTTTGAAATTCAAACTAGCCGCGAAATACCGCCCAACTTGTTTTTCACACTGTGACGTTGCAAATGTCTCATGATTCATTGGTCGTTTGGAAATTGGAGAATGAAGGGAGCTCTAGACCACTGTATAGTAGGTTTTCACCGTCACTATCACTGGGGAAGCGGCGCATATTTGAGAAGACCTTTGTAAACATAATTCTGATTTTTCATGTTCTCTTAACTCTCGGTTACGTTGTAGCGTAAGGATGATAGAGATTTGTCAAAATTGTTACAGGTAATGTCCAAAACACCACATTTTTGCGCTATTTTGGCAAAGGCTTAGCTTCCGTGTATAATAACGGTATGGCCATATTTTAGCCTAATGGCCCTAATCTAATTTTTAACATATTTTTAATTGTAATTAAACATAGTAAAACTATTACTTTGAACACCAAAATTACAGTGAAACTATTTACCTTCTTGTCGTAATTTTGTGACCGATTCAGTAAGTCTAATATATGGTAGCACTTTTTCCAAAGTTGTCTTAAGAAAAAATAAAAAGTAGAAAAAAGAAGTTTGTCCATTGCATACAAGTTCTTAAGAACGACTTCCAGTCGTATTTAAGACCAAGGCATGGCTTTTGTTTTTTCTTCATACTTATACATTGTTCAGAAATCAAAAGTAACAGAACAATTCCCGTGCCGAATTTGTCCTAATTTTGTGATCGATTCAGTAAGTCTAAGATGTGGCAGCACTTTTGCCAAAGTTGTCTTAAGAAGCAATAAAAAGTAGAAAAAAGAAGTGCGTTTATTGCAAACAAGTTCTTAAAGGGATAGGTTCAATGTTTTCCGACTAGTTCAAGATGAGGGCAGTTTTAGGTTAAAAAATGTGCCTAAAATTATGTGTGCCAAAAAAATCGAATTAAAACGCTTAAAATTAAGAAAAGTACGTTAGATATTTTGAAATTCAAACTAGCCGCGAAATACCGCCCAACTTGTTTTTCACACTGTGACGTTGCAAATGTCTCATGATTCATTGGTCGTTTGGAAATTGGAGAATGAAGGGAGCTCTAGACCACTGTATAGTAGGTTTTCACCGTCACTATCACTGGGGAAGCGGCGCATATTTGAGAAGACCTTTGTAAACATAATTCTGATTTTTCATGTTCTCTTAACTCTCGGTTACGTTGTAGCGTAAGGATGATAGAGATTTGTCAAAATTGTTACAGGTAATGTCCAAAACACCACATTTTTGCGCTATTTTGGCAAAAGCTTAGCTTCCGTGTATAATAACGGTATGGCCATATTTTAGCCTAATGGCCCTAATCTAATTTTTAACATATTTTTAATTGTAATTAAACATAGTAAAACTATTACTTTGAACACCAAAATTACAGTGAAACTATTTACCTTCCTTTATAACTTTTAAAGCATCCCCGTATTTTAATTTGGCGAAAATGGAGAATAGTATGAAAACTACTTTTAGGAGTAAATCTACTGTACCTCCGAGCGAGAGGAGAGTTGCGGGAGTAATTTAGTTTTTTCGCTCGTGTTTTTGGAAACGCCTGTAGAGGGAGCAGTGATCGGAGCGGCCCCGAAAACTAATACTTTTAAAAATTAATTAAAAATAGTTAAGTTATTAAAACTATCAACATCTATATATTTTTGAAAACGAAATTTTAGGTTCTATCCGATTCAAAAAAATTAAAGCTTTTCATTTGGAGTCAAAAGATTGATTCTATCCCTTTAAGAACGACTTCCAGTCATATTTAAGATCATGGCCTGGTTTATTGTTTCTTCTTCAAACTTATACATTGTTCAGAAATTCAAGAAAAAAGTAATAGAACAATTCACTTGCCCAATTTGTCATAATTTTGTGACCGATTCAGTTAGTCTAAGATGTGGCAGCACTTTTGCCAAAGTTGTCTTAACAAGCAATATTTAGTAGAAAAAAGAAGTGCGTTCATTGCATACAAGTTCTTAAGAACGACTTCCAGTCGTATTTAAGACCTTGGCATGGTTTTTTGTTTTTTCTTCATTCTAAAGTAATAGAACAATTCCCTTGCCCTATTTGTCATAATTTTCTGACCGATTCAGTAAGTCTAAGATGTGGCAGCACTTTTGCCAAAGTTGTCTTAAGAAGCAATAAATAGTACAAAAAAAGAAGTGCGTCCATTGCATGCAACTTCTTAAGAACGCCTTCCGGTCGTATTTTAAACCATGGCCGGGTTTTTTGTTTTTTTTTCATACTTATACATTGTTCAGAAATTCAAGAAAAAAGTAATAGAACAATTCACTTGCCCAATTTGTCAAAATTTTGTGACCGATTCAGTAAGTCTAAGATGTGACAGCACTTTTGCCAAAGTTTTCTAAAGAAGCAATAAAAAGTAGAAAAAAAGAAGTGCGTCCATTGCATAGAAGTTCTTAAGAACGACTTCCAGTCGTATTTAAGACCATGGCCGGGTTTTTTGTTTTTTCTTCATACTTATACATTGTTAAGAAATTCAAAAGTAATAGAACAATTCATTTGCCCAATTTGTCATAATTTTGTGACCGATTCGGTGAGTCTAAGATGTGGCAGCACTTTGGCCATAGTTGTCTTAAGAAGCAATAAATAGTAGAAAAAAAGATGTGCGTCCATTGCATAGAAGTTCTTAAGAACGACTTCCAGTCGTATTTAAGACCATGGCCTGGTTTATTGTTTCTTCTTCAAACTTATACATTGTTCAGAAATTCAAAAGTAATAGAACAATTCCCTAGCCCAATTTTTTATAATTTTTTGACCGATTCAGTAAGTCTGTGGCAGCACTTTTGCCTTGATTAACTTTAGGTAAATTCATTTTTAAATCTACTTTTCTGCTATGAAGTACAACCGTTATGTTAAAGATTTTCAGTGGACGACATACATAGATTTGTGGAATTCCTTCGATTACTAGAACACATCATTTGTGAAAATAGGGCGAAAGCGAGTAATGTTGAGGCACTTTGTAGACCAGGACAGATAGGCTGAAAAGGGCCTGACCGAGAACACTTGAACATAAAGTTGAAAATTGGTACATGTGATGTTTTTGACCCAATAAAAATATACTAAAAGTCCCCTGCTGTAGAGCGCGAGCTTTCGCCGCCATCTTGGAAAATAGCCGCCGGGAATGCCAGCATCAATGTATTTCACATTCTTCTTCAGAAATTACGAAAATTGGTGCATATTATGAATGTAACCACGCGAACATCATAGCAAAATTTCACAGCTCTTAATTTGATAGTTTGGTCGCCATACTTGAAAATGGCCGCCGTGAATGCTAGGTACAGTTTATTTCACCATGTTATTGGAAAATTATGAAAATTTATAGATATTATAATGAAAGCTTTGCCAACGTCATAGTAAAATATAGTAGCCGTTCATGAGATAGTTTGGCCGCTATGTTGGAAAATGGCCGCCGGGAATGTCATTTAGATACAGTATACTTTTCAAAAATTATGAAAACTAGCAAATACATTGTTGAAGACCGTCTTAACATTATACTTGAATATTGAAGACGTGCTGCTGATAGTTTGGGCGCCATCTTGGAAAATGGCTGCGTAAAATGCCAAATATATTATCGATGTATAAACTCTCTCGATATTTCTTTACTGAGTAGATGATTTTCATTAATGTATTAATCACCATAAAAATAACTATTTCCAAGTCTAAGTTTTCGACCCTATTCTTTAAAAATGGTCGCTGAAAGATTACTATCCTAAAATCTGAAACATAGAAAAGCAAAGCTATATCTGATGCAGGAATCAGAGTGGTGTGAATGGGCCTTTGACTTTAGCGATAGCGAACCCATCCCCACTGTTCGGGATTAAATCGTTTCCTAGATCTTGTTGACTGAATATTTTCATTAAAAACTCTCAACGTATTTGTAAGATGTTGATTATCTGTCAGTACTTTAAACCCGTGCACCTTATCATAACCACATTCAGTTACAGCATGTAAATGAAAGAATTGTTCTATGAACCTTTTTTTCTCAAATGTCTCGATTTGAGACTCTCTTCTTGGTGTGGTTTTGGTTTCAGATTTAAGGCTGAAGACTTTTCAATTCGGGTGTGATAGTGTAGCAAAAGAACCAAGACATTCCGCAACTACAATGGCTAGGAAACGATTTAAACCGAGAAGAATGGGGATGGGTTCGCGATCCCGAATCCCAAGTCCCATTCAAGCCACTCAAGACCAACGTTTAATACTCATTATCTGTAACTGCGGAACCTCTACTACTACTGTGGATGTAGATGATCCGAATTAATTTGCTCAGCATTGCGTGGACATTGTCGCTGTACTAGCTGTGATGGATCAGAGCAAAAGGGCTTCTTGTGGCGGAGGGAGCCCGAGTTCGGTGTGCCGGTTCGGGTGTTGTTTGGGTTCGCCCTTGGTTCAGACCGTTCCTTTGCCTCGTTCGCCCAGGTTTTGCCTTAATTGGCTCAACCCGCTATTGGCAACCCTCTGAGGGTCGCGAATACATTGTTTCGGTCGTGTGGCACTGATGTGATTGGACGGATATCCTCCGTCCCCTCGAGCCTCCTGGTGCCTTAATCCTTCCCTGTCACCAACCACCTGCTGACTGGGCTCGCCGCTGACGGTGTCCAGCTTCTGTCACCAGCTCAAGGGGCGTTTGTCGGGGCCGCTCGCCGATCCCGTGTGCCTTGACGGCGTTTCCGCAGGTTCAATTTGGATGAGCCCCCAGCTAGGTGCTGCGCCTAATCAAGGCCTCTAACATGCAATTATTGTGAAAAACATTCAGGCTGACGAGATGAATATGAACGAACTGTTAGAGATTTGTCTTAAATCTAATCTTTAACAACACGAGAATGTATAAACCCCATATTAAATTCTATACCCTAATCAACATCTTGAGAATTACAGCTTTGAATTACTTTTCTTTTTTTTTGAATTTAGGGTAATAATTTTTGAGTGGCCATTTTAAAAGATGGCGTCGATAATATTGACTTGGAGATGGCTATTTTTTGGTGTTTATTACGTTAATGAAAACCATCTACTCAATATAGGAATTTCGAAAAGATTTATGTTTGAAATTTATTAAGTATTTCCATCAGTCATTTTACAAGATGGCGCCCAAACTATCAGTAGCACGTCTTCAATATTCAATAATGATGTTTAGACGGTCTTCAACATAATTATTACCAATTTTCATAATTTATGAATAATATACTCTATCTAAATGACATTCCCGGTGGCCATTTTCCAACATGGCAGCCAACCTATCTTATGAATGGCTTCAATGTTTTACTATGAAGTTTATACAGCTCTGATTATAATATATATCAATTTTCATAATTTTCCAACAACATGGTGAAATATACTGTACCTAGCATTCACGGCGGCCATTTTCCAATATGGCGACCAAACTATCGAACAGAGAGCTGTAAAAAATTTTTATGATGCTCATGTGGTCCCAGGCATAATGTGTACCAATTTTCAGAATTTTTGAAGAAGAATGTGGAATACATTGTAGCTGGCATTCCCGGCGGCCATTTTCCAAGATGGCGGCGAAAGCTCGCACTCTACAGCAGAGGACATTTAGTATATTTTTTGTTGGGACGAAAATAACACATGTACCAATTTTCATGTTTATGTTCAAATGTTCTAGGTCAAACCCTAAAAGTCCTGGGCTAAAAGTTGAACATGACACCTGCAAGTATTATTCAACAAATGCCAGTTCTAGGCAAATTATAGAATTACGCAAATCCCATGTTTGAAGCTAGGCCTGCCGATCGCCCAGAAGTAATGGCCTGCTATGACTAACTGAATAGTCCTTTTTATAACGTTAATAATTCATAAATTTAACTTAATGATTAACGAGCATTAAATGATACACATTCAGGGAAAATAAAAGCACTCGAGTCGGAGAGGTATTATTTTGGTGTTCTTAACTTGAATTTAACATTTAAGATAGTTGTCAAAACAGTTCATATTCAGTTGGGAGTGTGCTGCGCAACAATAAGCCATGGTTGAAGGTACTGATAAACAAACTTTGAGGAAATAAGACAAATGTCGGCGCTCGAAGCACCGACTGCCCCGTGTGGACCAGAGGTGATTTGCCCGTTGCCTTCCATTCGAGAAAGCCAACGGCGTCTCGCCCAATTAAACTTGGAACCTTCCTGTATTAAAAATGGGTTTCTTTCTTAGCGTTGGCGGGAGGATATGTAATGCGTTCAGGGTTGGCGGTAGTTTAGGCGCGTAAACGATGTTATATTTATTATCAATGTCTCTAAGGTATACCATTAATAGGCGGTATTTTTTACATTGAAACAAAAACACGTTGATTACGGATTTATTACAGAGTTGTTTGATTTAAATCATTTTGATTAAAATCACCGATTTAAATCAAGCGGTTTTTTAAAAAAATCACCTGATTAAAATCAAATATTTTCTTTTTTCAAAAAAATGTTTTCTAAAATTCCAACAAATAGTTTAAGAAACTTAACTAGAAAAAGCCTATTATTAAAAATCAAAAACAGTCATAGTTTGCAATATTTCGGTTTCGTACGTCACTCGTATGTACATGGTTACTTTTAAGTTTTAGTTTCGGGTTCTATCTATCGAGCATCGTGTTGTGCCACGTTTTGTTTGTTTTAGGTTCAGTCTGTTCAGTCTTGTTGTGGATACTTTAAAGTTTTGGTTTTGGAATTTGGTGGAGTGGAAACGTTAAAGTTTAAACTAAGTTTATAGGTGGGGTAGGGCTAAGTATCTTTTATAGTTTTTCGAGGGTTAAGGTTTCTGTGATTAATTCACCTTGTCAGTCGGCAGAAAACGCGATGTTATTTGGCATAGTTTTATTGGGATAGAAAATCCAGATAGGAGGGGATGTAGAGCGAAATGCATAGAATGTGGCATCGAAATGGAAGGCTTGGTAACTCGTCTTAAAAATCGTAAAGCAAAATGCGCTGTAGTTTCTGCTTCCACAAGTCTCGCGAATGAAAGCATTAATGAACAATTCGATGATGAAAATCCTGGATCAGTGGACATAAGTTTTCTTGAAAATCCAAACCCACCAAATGCTCAAACTCCCTCGACTAGTGTAATAAGTGTGGTTCCTACAGTAAAAAGACAAAAGATTGAAAAGACTACCCCTGATCAACCTCAGAAAACTATAGATCAGCATTTTGTCAAAACGACTTTGAAACAGAAAAGAGACATCGATGAGCAGTTGGTACGGGGAATTTTTGCCACAAACACTTCATTTCGAATGATTGAGCATCGTGAAATTAAATTAGCTTCTTGCTGGACCCCTTCTGGACTTAACATTTGAGAAAGAAATGATGAACTATAAATCGACTCTTAAAGATCAAGTTGTCTGCCTTAGTTTGGATGGATGGTCAAATGTGCACAGCGAGCCAATAATATGTTTAACTGCCACTACTGGTAATGGAGAGTAGTTTTTAACTAAGTCTATCGACACCACCCGAAAATCGCATACCTGTGAATACTTAGAAGAAATCACAAGAGAAGCGATAGAGGAATTCGAGCGCGATTACGAAGGCAGAGTACGTAGCGTAAGTAGTTAAACCCTGTACTTTAAGAGAAAAGTAAACCACCACGCCCCCAAAATAAACAAGTGTCGTGTTAGCGAGCCCACCTCCCCGGGGTAGACATTTTTCCTGACCATAAATGACGGATTTTGGTGAAAAGCCTCATTTCATCGATAAAACAGGACAAGATGAAAGGTTCACCATATGCTCCAATTTATTTTTGTTTTGAGCATGTATTAATATCCGTGGGTATTATAGTAATTATGCTTTTAAACACACCGTCAAAGTATCCTATCGCGGTGTTTTTGGTATTGTTAATGCCGATTACTATCCCTATATCATTCGTAATAGCCTTGCTAACAAATGATATATATCTTCTACTCGTATTTTTTTCGCCATTACTATTTATTTGTCACATCATCTACGAGATATTAAAGAAAGTAATTTTGTTACCGTATTGGTTAGCCGAATCGTTATTTTGTTTAAGTCACGAGTATTATAAATATGTCACCCGTATGAATTTTTACTCTGTACCGAAATCAAATAAGTAATTTTGTAAAAATAAAACATTTTTTTATTGATAATTTATACATGGTTTCAAGAATTTTCATTTAAATCGAAATATCCTCCCACGCGCTCTCTCGGAGAGAAAGCGAAAGTCATCCAAACCAGTTTAGCCGTCGCGGAGGTGTAGGGCGGGCGCGCTGTATAAGTGTGAGAGAGGGAGAAAAAAAAGTTGTACAACTAGTTTATAATATAACTCTCAATATTATCATTACTTACTCGCTGGAGATTGAATTCGACAGCCACGGTGTGTGTTTTTTCTGTAAACCAAACTTATTAATTAATTTAACGTTCGTCTAAGCGTTTTTTCGGAACACAATAGATTAGATTAATACAATTAACAAGTTTGGTTTACCGTATATGTAGAGTTCCAATGTCTCCAAACAGGAATTTCAACGCGCCACGGAATTTTTATAGCGAAAGCTCTGAAAAAGAGACGAGATTTAAGTTTAAGTAGTCTATAATATAATTCTCAATAACATTACTTGCTATAACGCGCTGGAGAATAGAATTCGAAAGCCACGGTGAGTGTTTTTTCTGTAAACCAAACTTCTTAATTAATTAAACGTTCGTCTAAGCGTTTTTCGGAACACAATAGATTAGATTAATACAATTAAGAAGTTTGGTTTACCATATACGTAGAGTTTCAGTGTCTTCAAACAGGAATTTCAACGAGGATTATTCCAAAAATGACTGAAGAAGTCTGGAAAATGTTGAAAAACAGTAGCGTTTCTTCTCGATGATCGAATAGATATCTGTAAACCCACAGTCCTGGATATTTATTTTTCTCCGAACATTTTACTCAAATGAACTGATTAAAATAATGCATTCAAGACTGTGGGCTTACCGATCCGAGGTACCAAGAAGTTAGGCTACTCTTCTCCAAACTTTGGTATGAATGTGGATTAGCTGTAAACCCATATTAATTATTCTCCGAACATTTTACTCAAATGTAGTGATTAAAATATTATATAGTGAGACTTACCAAGATAACAGCACCAAGAAAGACTGCCAAAACGATTTTATTGGCGCTGATTATTACCTCAATGAGGTGAAAAATCATTTCGTCGATCCCAGGGAAACTCTCAGTGAGGAATGAGTGATTTAACTATGATTTTTTGGAGTATTTATACTAAATCTCTCCAACGTAAAATATACTGTTATTTACCTTTTTAATTCGATTCTGGAGATATGCGAGGTTTATGTTTAACATTTGCCCTGTTGTTCTTATGTTAACTAATTTTTTTATTTGGAACAGGGTGTTAATTAAAATAACGCCTAACCAGATAAATTACAGTTTAAAAAAAAATGGGACATGTTTCGTAAAATTATTTTTTTGCTATTATAAAGATATTTCTACCAGTGTCTTTACATTGAGAAAAACCGAAATGGACGAACTTGTTTTGAGGTAGTATAGGAAATACAGGCTTCCCATCTGGAAGCTGTATTTCCTGAGAAAAACAGAGCTCATTATTGCATCTCATGTATTCAACATGAGTGCTGATTTGTCTTAAATATAAATCAATGTCAAAATGATTTGGCATGTTTGTTGTAAATTTTGTATAAAGTTTTTAAGATAAAATATTTTATAGCTCCCTGAGCCATCTCCTGATCATGTACTAATATATTTTCGTATATTAGCACATGTCGTCCGCAACAAATCTGGTTTTTATGATGCGCGCGAGAGTAACACTTTGATGTTAAAACATGTCTTCCATAATCGCGCAAATCAATTTTTAACACCGATTGACGACAAAAAAAATATATTCGATATGGATGAATATTTTGTCGAATATTTCAACAATATGTTGTGATATCCTATAGATAGGATATTTAAAGCGTCTTCTCGCGCATAACCATAATGTGTGATTTTATTTGATTCGATATAGTCCATGGCTAAAGCTGCCAATGTTAGCGGTTGGTTTAGAATTAAATCCATTTTTTTTCGTATAAATCTGTAATCAAAAGATATTATTAAAACACTTCGCTAAACCTGTGTTAAATTATATATTTTTAGTTTAATTGGAATATAAAATATGATAAAAACTTTATTATAACTGTAACAATGTAATTACTTTTATAAAATATTTATCTTTGTCAGCTTTCAAAATCAATTCTTTAATTTATTATTACCATAAAATCAACCGCCTTTCTTATGTCAAGGGTCAAATAATTTTTTTTTACCATCTCAGCTTTCAAAATAAATTCTTTAATTTGGTATTCTACATAAAACCAACCGCCTTTTCTTATGTCAAGGGTCAAATAATTTTTTTTTACCTTCTCAGCTTTCAAAATAAATTCTTTAATTTGGTAATCTACATAAAACCAACCGCCTTTTCTTGTGTCAAGGGGCGGATTCGTTTTTACTATAGTAAAATTTAACTACACTTTCGCAATAACTGTAATAACTCCAGTTAATTTAAGTTAGAACTAGTATTTTATTATACCTCGGGGTTTTTTCAAAAGGTATATAAGCTAAAGAAAATCAGTATATTTCATCACAAATTCTTTCTCTACTACATCCAAAATAAATAAAAAAATGTCTACTGCTCAATCAAATGAATGGTAAGTTTAAAATATTTCTAACAATTATTTACTAAATCTTCTAAGGAGGTAGCTTATGTACTGAAGGTGTAGGGTTTATTATCTATGACCAATTATTTTAAGAAATATCCCTATATTTAATTATTATTTATTTATTTCACTGTTAGCTCTTCCACCCAATCCAATTCTGCGTGAGTAAAGAAATTTTAGTTTTAAAATAGTACAGCTATAAGATGATAAACACTGTTTTTGTTTCTACATTAGACGGAGAACGCAGATTGTACACCCTATTCGGCGAGACGAAGAACTTCTTCGAGAGTTTGTGGAGAATTTATCTCCGCCGTCCCCACTATTGTATATTGCTTGCTTTATCTCTACAATTAAATCTATAACTGATTGCGATACTAATGATAATTTAGCGAGGACGGATTTGAAGAGTTCAATGGGCCGGAAGAGATAAGAGGCTTTTTGAGAGCTGAGAGAACTAATGCAGGAGCGCTTACACCTATAAGACCTGAGTACAGTCTATTTTTAACTTTCCGAACACTTTAATTTAAACTCTCGTGCTAGTTCAGTGGTTTAGCTTACGATATATTTCTAGTCCAAGTTAAAGCAATTAGAAAATTTCATTGGATTCAAAAATTGATTAGTTTTTATCTTTTGCAGTGTCTACAACTGGAACCAAGTCGCCCAAATTGGGTATTGCCGAGTGCCAAAAATGGGCGACGTTTTGATGTGTGTTTACTGCAACGATGCGAGCCACATCAAGGTAACAGTATGTAGACGTAAAACGATCGTATTTTGTAAAAACAACCAATGTACAAGATACGGTTGTATTATTTATAAAATCAGGCATGGTGTGTTGTATGTAGTTCAATAGAAAAAAAAATTAAAATCGAAATAAAAAATATTTTATATACCGGTATAAAGTTTTCTTATTTTAGATTTAATAATATATTGAACAGTTACATTTTGAATGCAAATTCTCAATCTGAGTTAAAATAAAACCTATAACATCTCTAACATCGAAGACGAGATTGAGATGCGACAGAGCGTTAACTAGATTGTCATACTCGCTGATATTGAAAAATATTTCTAAAATTTCTCTCATAGATGGTTTTGCGTCGGAGAGGGACTTAATTTCTAAAAAGTTTATGCCATCTTTGAAGTTTGATAATTTCTCATACACTATCTCTTACGCTTGTTTTATTTCATCTCTTTGAGATTCAAGCAGCGCGATGTGATTGTTAATCAATTCTCGAAAACCAAACAAATCTTCCATACATTTTCTCTCAATGAAAAACTCTTTAACGTGGTTCCATAGTCCGCGTTTTTGAGACATAGGAAGGACTTCGTGTCTAAGATGAACTCCATCTTTCTCTATTTTCAATTTCAAATCTACAAGCATTTTTTCAAAGTATTCTGGATGAGTTGGCAAAAAAATAACCGAATATTGTTTATTTTCATCGTAAGGGGTTAAAATGATGTTTTCGTTTCTTAGCAAAATTGTCCATACATCCAATGGAATAACAAAAATAGCGCCAGATTCTTTTATCTCGGCATAAAGAACAATGTCTTCACCTCTCAAACCAACGCTAACTTTAATTAAATTTGATTGAAAATGAGCGAATATACGCTCTTGAAAAGCCATTAAACTGTTTAAAACTAGCTAACTTAGAAATACGCGATATACAAAGCATTAACTTACCAGATCTTTCTTGATCGGGATTCAAAATTTGATGAACTTCTCCATTTTTCCTCCTCAGTTTATATACTCTTCTCAAATGGGTGTAGCGTTGTTCAATATATATTCATCTGTATATTATCTTAAAAAATCTTAGCATTTCTTGCTTAATAATTTTAAAATGATTTTCGCAAGTCGAGTTTAATTTTTCAACATAATTGTTCAATTTTAGACACGAAAGTTTAGCATGGTATAGAATTAATTAATTTTTTCTTTGGTATTTCATCATGGCATAAATTTATGCAAGAATTTTCTCCTTGACATATATTCCGCAATTTATCTTGACATGGTATTTCAAGTAATTATGTTGGTAATTCCCTCTATTGCCTAATCTCTCTTCTTAAATTTATGGTAACCATTTTATGAAATCAAATTTCATAATACCGAAAATGGGGTATGAAAAAAATGGTGTATAAAAGCTGGTATGGATAACACCCAAAATCCATTCCAATCTTCACTTCGAGTGGATCAAGTCTTTACCGCGTTTGGATCACGAAAAGGAAGAAAACCAAATGGATTCTAGCAAGAGAAAACGATCTGGCAAGTCTGAATATTTATCTTTAGATAATGAAAAGTATGAATCTTCCGATGATGACTGTTTTGAAGTTAGTTGCGTGGATGACGAAGGTGGTTTAGAAAGCGTATATACTCGAAGCTCTAACCAATGCGCTTCGATTGTTAAAATACCGCAGAAAAAGGGTGAATATTACCTAGGTATTAAAGCTACTAAATATTAAGATTTAAAGGGTGTGCCAAGCAGGATGTTTGGACAGCGCCTTCAAAGCGCGTACAGTACATAGGCGATTTGAGCGAAAATGATTTAAAAGGTATTCTAATTTTAATGAAAAAGCTCGGAGAAAAGATAAAAGAAAATCCCCATAAGAAAATCTTAAATATCGTCAAAGCTAAAAAGGGAAAAACGCACGACTAAATACTTTTTTGCATTACCAGATTATTTTTTCGTATTATTAATATTATAGGTAAATGGTGACGGTTTTTAATATTTAACCTTACGTTGTTTTCTTTCGAGCGCATTTAATATTTCGCATTACCCAGAATGGTTTCGATAAACGAAGCCATTCGAGACTATAAACATTTTTACAAGATAGAGAAACTTTCAGTTAAAACTTCTAAAAAATACAAGTGTAACCAGGTTAATTTTCGCGTTGATCTCGAAAACACGGACGAAATTAGATTAACGCATATGTTCGAAGATTTGCAAAACATTCTCTATTGTGTTTTAAAGGAAATCAAAAATGAATACCCAACGTACGATAGAGTTCGCTTATGCATTCAATCTCCTATAAATCTAAAATTAATGGCGTTAAATTCGCTAACTAGCGAACGCGTTTTGGCTGCAATTGAGCACGTAGCACAATCGAGAAGGGGTTTTATTTTAGATAGTTCTTTAAGATTTGATGTTGTTTTCCTCGACTGCGATTTTGAGATATCGGGGCTTTCCAACCGAAAAAGCGTTAGAAATAGAACTATAGTAGAAATGGAAAAATTTGTTAAAGCTGACAAAATTTTTATCACTCTCCAAAATAGCGACGATCTTTGTTTTGCTAGAACGCTAGTGCTTGGGAACGTTTTGGCGGATTTGAGATGTTGTAAATCGGAAGAGCGATCGGATCTTTATACCTATTTCATTAAAATGAAAAGCTCCACGAGTTCATTACAGAAGGTGGAAGCTCTTAAACTGATTACACACGCTCGTGTACTACCCGGTCCAGTAAATTTAGCGGGTATTCAAAGGTTTCAAAATTATTTGCAAGGAGAATATCAAATTATTGTTTACAACGCGGAAGATAACTTTCAAAAGTACTACGTCGGCCCATGGAGTAGAAAACAAATTTTTATTTTGCTTTTACGAAACCACGCTGTAGCGATAAAGAGTATTTCGAGAATGTTTGGCGGCGAAAGTTATTGTTCCAAATGCCTTGTTGTTTTTTATAAGTCTAGCGAAAAAAGGGCCCTCCATTGTTCGCAGGGTGAATTAAATTGTAAAAGATGTTCATCACTTAACGTCTTCCATGAGATCAAAGAAATTCAGGTTATCAGGTGTAAATCTTGCAATCGTTTGAATCTATGGTAGACGCCTTACAAAATCCAGAAAAACGGTATACGGTAGATATCCCGTTTAACGTTGTTCGACGCAAGCGGGACTTAACTTTGCTCTTAGGAAATTTAAAAAAACAATTTGGGGTTACCTGCTCTAAAAGGGTTCTTCTAGATGACTTTACTACATTACCCTTTGGGTATTGCCAAGAAGAAGAAGCAAGTTACCTTTCATCACATTGTTTAAGTTCATTGGCTACCCGATAGCGAAGATGGAACGAGTGGCTGTACACCGCCGCGCGATTTAAAGATAGAGTATTTCTTTTGAACACCCTTTTGAAGCCAATTTTGGAACGAAAATTAAAAGAATCATAGTCGACAATGTCCTGTCGGTTGAAATTCGTAGCACCCTTTCAAATGATTGTTTCCGGCGCATCTATGAGCGGAAAGACGAATTTTGTTTTGGAGTTATTGAAAAATCGTCAAAAAATGATAGACCCACCCCCTCACAGGATCGTATATTGCTACTCTCTGTTTCAAGAAAAGTTTCACGAAATACGCAAAGAAATACCAGAAATTGAATTCCTGGAAGGATTGCCGCCAAATGATACGGATTTCTTTAACCCCAAAGTTAATAATCTGCTAGTGTTGGACGATTTAGCCCCTGTTGTTAATGCTAGTTCGTTCATTTCTTACCTTTTTACGGTTGGTTGTCATCATTTAAATTTGAGTTTAGTTTTAGTTACTCATAATCTATTCTCGATGGGGAAGGAATCTAGAGTTATAAGTTTGAATACTTCTTATTTTGTAATATTTAAAAATTTAAGGTCTCGGAGTCAGATTTCCCACTTGGAAAGACAGATATTTCCGGGTAAAAAAATAATGTCAAAAGCGTATGAAATGGCTACATCTGACAAACCGTATAGTTACATAATTTGCGATTTGCGCCAAACTTGCGACGACTCTTTGAGATTAAGAACAAATGCAATTCCCAATGAAGGAAACATGATATTTTTGTGGAATAATAAATATTTTTTTAAAACAAAGTCCCAGGTGGAGATTCAATTCATTGTAGTGAATGATGCCATCCAAGTCATTTCGGAAACATTATCCTTACCTTAAACTACTGAGAGATATTAATCCTCAACAAAGGAAAACTTTAATATCGTTATCTAGCAAAGATCAGTTAAAATCTATTTGCACTATATGTTACAACTTGAAAAGAAACGCCATCGCTCTTCCGCAAAGCAAAAAAAGAAATTTGAGGCGGTACGAAAAAGTTATAAAATCGCTATCTAATAAACGCCGTAGCCCAAATCAGGTTCGACAGTTGTTGTACAAGCAGACTGGAGGATTTTTTCTACCTAGCCTGATTGGTGCTATAATTCCAACTCTTTTGTCAACTATAACCGGTGGAGAATGAAGAAAATGATTCTAGTTCCGGCGTCCTCAATTATGACCGATGTTGAAAAACAGGTTTCTTCGTTAGATAATGAAATTACCACCATTCTCAACCAACCTGGGAATCCCGATGATAAAGCCAGACAATATCTAAAATCTCTTCAACAATACCTTACAATGAAAAACTTGGTTGAACCTCCCGAAGTTAGAATAGCTCCTCAGCCAACGCCTGTATCGTCAACATCCATGCCTTCATCAAGCTATCTAAAATCTCACCAATATACCGGACAATCGTACGAACCACCGGTTCCAGTAATTGTCAAAACGAAACCTCGAAAAAAATTGTGTTAGTTAAAAAGACCATTGGAAGTAATTATCAAGTTCGACGTTCTCAAAAGATGAAGAAAAAGAAAATTAAGCTTTCAAATCCATCTCTAGAAGCAGCAAAATCATCTCCTGTTCTAAGAGAGATAAAAACACCAAGGACTGTCAAGAGATCCCCGTATGAATTAAGGCGAGAGAAAGGAAAAAACCCAACAAATGGCTAGAATTTTGATTTTATTCATTACAATATCGAAACTCGTGATTTAACAAATGTGTACACAAATTTAACAATGATATGCTATCGTTATAATAAAGGTTTTTCTTATAAAGCAATTGGATTATTTCTTTCATACTGTAACCCTCGCATTTGGCGAAACAGTACATTAAAGTATGCAAACCGCAAAAATCGCTATCGATAGGCTGAATTACTTAATCGTTGTAGATCCATTCTGAAGCGTAGGGGGTCAAATCAAATCCGTAATGGGTAGGATTCCTTCCAAAGGAGCAAAAGAATTCCGCTCTTTCTCGGTTGATGAAGAAAGCAACCCAGTGTCCATCGGCGATATAAGAAGGTGAAGTATTAACGACGAAAAGATAAACATTTTTCTCTAGAGGGGGTGATGGTAGCTTGTCCGAAGGAAAAACACCGATAAAAAATGGTGAAGTTCGAGGATCGCAGTGCAAGACTTCGGAGAGTTGTTGCGTATTCATGGCCTCACTTGTAATAATTGTGGTTCGTAAAAAGCGCCTCTGATTGATACACCTTGACCATCTTTAACGTTGTACGCTGGAGGGCTCCGATGCAGGACTTTATCTATGATGAAATTCTCTTTGGTCCAGTTGGCAGTTCCTCCCTTTTCGAATCTAGTTTTCGAAGTTGCTAATTTAACTATCATGCCTGGTTTGAGAGCGGGTTTCTTTCCCTTCTTCTTATCTCCGTATAATCTAAACCAAACTAAATGCTCGTTATTGATATTAACATCTTTTGGTTTAAAACCAGTTGTCGAATGGACGCTCGAATTGTAACTTTTAACCAAGTTTGGCAAAACTTTAACATAATCATACTTCCCGCTTCTGGTAAAGTATTTGTATATCTTTGACGACAGTGTAGCATTGAATCTCTCTACTAAGGATGCTTTAGTATCATTTACTAAAGCGAATGAACTGACGTTGTGTTTCTTTAAAAAATTGTCAAACATTTTATTTACAAATTCTCCGCCTTGATCGAAAGTGAGTTTGGAAGGTTTGCGAGATTTGAAATTACTAGAGAAAGCTTTAACTATATTTTCGGGTTTTTTATCTCGAAGAGGGATAGCCCAAGCGAAGCGCGATAACACGTCGATGATAGTTAATACGTAGCGTTTTTTATTATTATACCGCTTAAACCGGTTGAAATCCATAAGATCGCACATCCATTTTTCATTTTTAGAAGTTACATAGACTTGATTTCTGGGGAATTTGAGTTTTCTAGGTCGGTGAGTTATGTAGGTATCCTGAGCTAACAACCAATTTCTAGTCTCCTTTTTCGAAATTCCTTTAACACTATTTTGTAATTTCTATATACTTCCTAACCCAGCCGGGTGAGAGAGATTGTAATAAACTTTCGCCAACTCATCGAGTCTCGACATTGGTGTGGAAAATGAGTAAATAACTTTCAATCAGGTCAAATTTATATATCTTTATTCAGAACATTTATCCGTACACAATCATATTTTTCAAATTGGTTAAATTATTAATAATATCGCTATAAAGGATGTACATGTCTTCTAATTTCGTTCCATCCATTTCTTCGTAAAATTCAACCAAAACCTCGTCGTAATTCATCCGCGGAAGCGCTTGTTCGATATTCTGTTCCACCGCTTGACAATAGTTGATATTATCGGCTCCGCAGGAAATATCGTGAGCTAACTTGTGATGACAACAACTGTTTTCGCATTTGACGGTAATTGAATAAAGTATATTCGTCAATTTTTCAAAAACGATCCTTTTCATAACATCCTTAGCGTCGAGTAAAACTTTGACTTCGCGATCGATAGTACTTTTCAAAGACTTTAAACTTTTCCACGATTCTTGATTCAGGGAGAATCCGCGAGCGGAAGAGTACATAATGTGATAGTTATGATTCGCGCCGCGAACGTATTGTCTAAGGTCCAACTGCTTTTCTTTTCCAACGGTGAGACACTCTAGCAGAATATTATCTTTACTCATCCAAGTGTGAAACCTTTCAGATTCCCCATCGAAGTGAGAATAAATTTCGGGTTGCACCTTCCAAAGATCGTTGCAAATAGAATGATGAAACGAAACTTCCGAGTCGTTGTCTCGTCTTAGAATGGTAACGTAAGGATCGACGATATTTCTTACTACGATCTACAGATCGCTGGAAAGATTGTGACTGACGAACATCTTGAAGATTAATGAAGAGTTGGTCGAGATATTTTTCCATTTATAGTCGCTATTTTCTTAATTAGATGCTGACATCTGTGTTTTAATCAAGTGGATAAATAACGCTTCTGTCTCTGGTCACGTAGAGCTCTTTGTTAAATACAGCATAAATTACGCAAGTGGTGTTGGTGTTGAGTGGTTTAGCAAACTTCATACTAAGACGAAGATTTCCCTGCTTAGGAGGGTTGATAAAATCACCTTGACAATCGCCGGCAGCTGCTAAATCGTACGCGAAAATGGTATAACCGTTACCACAGTCTTCGTAAGAAATATAATTGCCTTTGTTTTTACCTAGTATATCTAACACGTCGAACAGTGAGGCGTATTCTCTGGTATATTGTCTTTTGTCAAAGTTGGGTTCGAAAGGAATGTCTGGAAAATTTGTCGAGCCAATAGCGACCGACATATGTCTCAAATCATTATGAGTGAGATGATAAGGATTGGTATCTAACGTACCGTTGAAAGCGTTCGTGGGTACGAAGAAAACTATCATAAGATCGGGCATTCTCCCGATGAAAACATTTTCCCTAGTGCAATCGACTTCGCCTTTAGATATTGGGAAATGTTTAATAACCGTCTGCTTAATCGGGTATCGAACTGGGTATTGCTCTAAAACTTTAGCGTGAGCCAATAGAATTTCAGGGAGTACCTTAACCAATTTAGCTATGAGAACAGCTTCATCAATAACAATATGGTACGTCTTATTGGGTACTTTGGAAATAATAGGGAAATGTTTAGGAGATCGGAAAAGTCGAATCATAAGGTCAACTCCAGGAAGCATGTACTTATTCGTACGAAATAAATCTGCCGGTAAATGTCCAATCATTTCGATTTGATTTGATAATTTTGTTCTAGCGGCTCTTTTCAACATTCCGTTTTCATTTGTTTTGTTTTGTTGAGTAAACATTTCGTCAGGGGAAGTTGGCGAGTCTTTGTAAAAACATTGTAAACCGAGTTGAGACTTTTTAGCATCTTCGGAACAGCTTAAAACTGTTTCAATAAGCGGTCCATATTGAGCGCAGTTGCTCGATGCTTGAGTCGGTGTATTTTGAGCCAAAGCATCGATTTGACTGAATAGGGAGAATAAAAACAGATTGAGTGGTCCAACGTTAACCTCGTTAGGTTCGAGTGCCGTTCCGTCTTCGTGAAGAATTCTAGCTTTAACTTTAAGCTTTGTCTCGGCAAGATCCATATACTCTTCTTCGTTCGATTTAACGTAAAAGGTTGTCGGTCCAGAGTCTGTAATCGCGCTAATCGGTTGATAGGTTACTTCGGTAGACGATATGACATTGCTGTTTTCCGTTGGAATTTCAAAAATGTCTAGCTCGTTACGCATCCCCTCTCTCACCTCCATGGTTTTTGATTATGGTAGAAAATCTCTCTTACTGCGATTCTTCTTAACGCGTTTACTTTTCTTTTTAGCTCCGCCTTGTGAATTTCTTTTCCTTTTTCGACGAGCACCCGAACCGAACTGCGAAGTAGCTACGTGATCACCAGCTTTATGTAAAAGATTACCTCCAGCTAGTTTTAGATTCTTTTTAAAAGCCTTTTTCGGGTCTTCTCCAGACTGGATATCGGTATACATTCTGGTACCGATACCTAAAGCCTCGCGTCCGACGGCCTTAGCCACGGGTTTTACAATTGGTGTAATGAATTTAATTAGCTTGCGAAATAAATTTCCAAGACCGCTCCCGCGTTGAAAAACAGGTCCAGAAAATGTTGGAAAACTGTCACTACCTGATTGCTGCAGGTAATATTGTAGATAACTATCCCTTTGAACCATCTTTTACGAAATGTAGCTTAAGGATAGTCTTACCTAGTTTAAATGGTACGTGTAAATTTGCGTCGGTTTTTATTTCTACCTCGATAATTTCTAGTTCGTTAAGTCTTAGCGGATAGTAATCAATATTAGTAAACGTTTGAATGAACGTTTTCTTGTCAGCATTATCCGGTCTAGCAACGATTCGTAAAAGAGGAGCAGCGACGTCACCCACAAATTGGTATTGAATAATATTCGTATACACGAACAGGGCTTCGATACCTCTGTTTAAACCCGCAATGTATTCTCCGGTAGTATGATCTTTCAGCTGAGCCCCGAGTTGACTCTTCGCGAAGCCTAACATTAAACCAAGACCCGGAAAACCAGTGGGAAAAGCCAGGCTATACCCTTTGTCGCACCAAACGGTAACGGTTTGGTCTTCTTTAACGAAAAATCGAAATTTTTCTCTATAAGCATCGGGAATTTTTTTTTCATAGCTCTAAATATATCTTCGATATCATGATAAACACCCGCGGGTATGATATGCGTCAATTGATTAATCTTTGGCTTGATGGCTTGATCATTTGGCAAATCGTCGTCGCTGGAATCCATCATAGGCTGATCGTCAAGTAATTCATCCTTAAACGTATCACCCTCTTTAGCTGGTTGATCATTAGAGGGATGATCATCAGGTAGATCTTCCTCACCTTTGGCATCGTTAAGAGCTACATCTTTTTCTCTAAGACCTCTATTTCTAATTGGTATTTCGTTAATATCAATCGCTTTGAGCTCATCATCGACAGTTTTGGGTGCATTAATCGGATGGTCATCTTCATCGTCTACGCTTCCCGTTCTTTGTTGATTTACGGCTTTGAAATCCTTTTTTTCTGGACCTTATTTCGATATAATTATCCTTGTAAGAAATGGATAAAGTTTTGGCGTGACGCGATAAGGGGAAACGGGAAACGTACCGACCCGAGACGAAATTTTTCTCTCGAAACTCTAGCACTAGAGAGAGAGGTTCTTCCGGGATTCTTACTTGCACATCCGGGTGTATATTCATCAATAGAAACCTTTCTTCCGATTTTCGACCAACGACATTCGGATGGCGATCCACCTTCATTTGCAATAAATCTCTATATTTGGGTTTTATTTGATCGCGCAGGATATCAATTAAAGTTTTATGTATAGAATATTTAACCGTATGACCTTTTTTCGTTCTTTTGCACTCATAATCACCTGGTGGTATTTCTAACTTGTAAGTAAACCAATTAGCATCATCGTCGATAGAGGGTGCCATGGTTAAAAATCTATCATAACCCTGAGTAACATTATCCCAAACTGGTGGTAAAACCACTTCAGCCAAACCAACCTTCCAGTTTGATAAGAGTTTAATAGGTTGCGGCAACTTCACCTTAAAAGATGATTGGTTGTTCTCGGGGAAATCGTCCATAGACGCATTACTGGGTAAAGTGACGTAAAACGAGTCTTCCATAATTAAGAGATTTGAAGAATACTGAGTCAGAATGGTGAAAGAGTGAAGGTTTTATAGTCGAGAAAGAAATATCTACCCCGGGGAGGTGGGCTCGCTAACACGACACTTGTTTACTTTGGGGGCGTGGTTGTTTACTTTTCTCTTAAAGTACAGGGTTTAACTACTAGCGTAGTCACCGACAATGCAGCTAATATGGGTAAAATGAGATCAATGCTGATGGATTTCAACCCTTTAAATAACATTAATGTTATTACTTATGGATGTTCAGCTCATATTTTGAACCTTTTAGCTAAAGACTTAAATAATCCTAGTGTAACGAAACAGGTGTTGCAGGTGGTTAAGTACTTTAGAAATTAATCAAAAATGTCTTGATTAGAATCAAGTCCTAAAAAGTATCGATAAAACTGAGGTTATCACTTGACTGAAGGATGAGATATAAATTTTTTTTTAATTGAAACTAAAAGGCATGCTTAAGAAAAAACCACGTTCCATTACCGTTTTCCGTTGAAATAACTTATTTTACAGGTAATCAATTTTAAGAATTTACTTATCTCGGGTTTTCGGGCACAATTCCATTCCCCCAAAACATTTTATCATTACATTAATTAGTTTGAACACACACTGATTTGAAGGTTTTGGTCATGGCTAAACAGACCGCTCATTCAGTTTTTTATTGTTTTAAAGCTTATTTTGACACGTTATCTCTCAAAAGTAATTAATGTAATGATAAAATGTTTTGGGGGAATGGAATTGTGCCCGAAAACCCGAGATAAGTAAATTTTTGTAATTGATTACCTGTAAAATAAGTTATTTCAACGGAAAAGCGTAATGGAACGTTGTTTTTTTCTTAAGCATGCCTTTTAGTTTCAATTAAAAAGAAATAATATCTAATCCTCCAGACAAGTGATAACCTCAGTCTTATCGATACTTTTTAGGACTTGATTCTAATCAAGACATTTTTGATTAATATCTGCTCCTTCAGTCTTCATTTTAATTAAGATTGTTAAGAAACTGTTTTACATTTTCAAAATCTACACTAAGCAGAAACATATATAAAGGAGACCGTAACTTTAGCTCAATCAGTCATTATTTATAATGATACTCCAAAAAATTAAACGTAACTCATTGAAAGTTTGTATTCTTATTGTAATTAACATAATACAATTTTTTACAATCCTTTATTGAAACGCGAGGCGCTCCCCTAAAAATTCCACAAATAGGACCAAATTGACAGTTTTACACAATTTTTTAAAACTCTGATTTATGTCTGTTTAACCTTTAGCTCAAGCTTTTCCTAAGCCCAATATGAAATTCGGATATCCTTAAAACTTCTCAAAGACGATCCGAGATTATCAATTTCGAACTTTTTTGTAGCATTAACACAATATAGTCAGGGCAATGCCGACTCAATTTATAAGGGCTACCCTAAAAGTCCACAAAGGTTATCCTAAAAAGTTCCCTCTTCAAAATATGTAGCCGGGGAAAAGATAGCGTGATCGAGTGGGTTATGCTAGTGGGTATTTTGGTAGTAAGTAACGGGGGTTGGGAATCCAAGCATAGCCGACTCCATCACGCACTCGACAACGCAAAGCAACTCGCGCCAGCGTGGGAAGTAAGGCGGTAACACAGGACAAATGACGACTTTAAAAATTTCCTGGTACAGTTCAAAAATTAAATCGGAGGGGTTCAGTGGCCCACGAGACTACTAAAAAATTCAAGGGTAACCAGAGTCCACACATTAAAATTCTAATATTTTAATTATCCACTTCTTTAGCTTAGCAGACGACGTGCTCTGGCCAATGGTCACGGACCAGTTTATTTATTCCAAGTCAGGAGGGTCTCTGGCCTATGGTCCAATTTAAAAAAATCCTTATTTCCCACCCTGACTCGCGCTATAGCGCAAGCAGCTTGCGACGTGTTGCGCGTGATCGAGTAGGCTATGGTCCGGTCAAAAGAAATCTTCAGTTCAGCGTTGTAAATAAGGCGGTGGACCAGGGAAAATGACCAGTTTAAAAATTAAATCTGAGGGGGAGCAGTGGTCCACAGGACCACTAATGAAATTCTAGGGTAACCAGGGTCCAGACATTATCTCAGCTATTTTAATTACCCACTTCTTTAGTTTAGGAGACGCCGCGCGCTGGTCAATGGTCATGGACCAATTCATTTATTCCAGGGCAGGGGGTCGCTGGCCCAATGTCTAGTTTTAAAAAAATCCCTATTTCCCACCCTGCTTCAGTTGGGAGTCCTGGAGCTCCTAAAGTCCAGAGATGCATATGACAAGGATTCATTTCTCATAAACAAGAATGGGCAACTCTGTTGTGTTAGAGACAGCCTGGCAGCCTGGTATTTGTGTACTTCTGAGTCAGCTGGGTTTTCACCTTTAAAAGTTAATACAGCCCTTTGAATTTAAATAATTAGAAATGAGAAATGTTATTAAATGAATGAATCTATACGGTTGCAGTTGTGTCGAAATGAGAGCAATTAAATATGTGTCTTTGATATTTAGCTCTGATAATTTCAGAAACTTAAAAAAAGTAGTGTTATGTATTTAACCAGAATTTATTTTATTGAAATTTATTAATAATTATTTAATTAAATTTATTTGAATTGTAATACTATTTTATGTTTTAAATTTTACAAATAGAATTCAAAACAGTAAACATAGGGCAAAGGTTATATTGTATTATAAATAGCCAGTGGGATTGATTTTAGCTATATCGCAATTAGAGCTCGACATTTTCTATCCATTATCCACAAATTAGTAATTAATTTGAATGAAAATAGGTGGATATCTTTTATTAATTGGGAAATAATGCACACACTTTACATTTAAATTTTAGAAGTTAATTTATTATTTACTTTTTGTATGTAATATTCAGCATTAATTTCACTAAGACAATAAACTAATTACCTACGAGGAATTAACTATATATATGTTTAAAATTATAATTTAATCGTTTCAAAACTAATATGGTTTTGAACCGGGTTTTGTAATTTAGTTATTAAAATTTGTGATTATCGATTGGTCAATATTGAAAATCAACCAATGGTGGAACTAATTTATTTTTAATCTCAATGAAACTGAAAAATCAATGAATCATCTACTGAAAGAGGTATCAACCTATTATTTTTTGCTTTCAAAAGAAAGTTAATAAGGATTAGATGGCTTGCTGCTTCAAACAAGACTTTTAACCATGAATAGAATATTTTGTTAATTTTAGTCAAATTTAGATATTCGGTAATCGAGTTGATGTGAATAAAGCCCATTTTGCTCATGTCTATTATAAACTTTAATCACAGATTTCGCTTACCATTTCACAAGCATAATAAAAACAACTGACGGGCGCAAATCTATCTGTGATCGGTAATGTTGACCAATATAGCAATTTGCCCAATTAATCAGTTTGAACTTCATTTGCACATTTCTATTCGTTAATTTGAAATGTTGCGAGAAATTTGAATGGAATATAAGTAGATATCTCTTTCAGAAGATAATTTTTGATGTTGATATTTAACATTCATTGAGTTAGAAAAAATTGGTATTGGTATTTCAATTAAGCTTTGATATCAACATCGTTTAATTTACGATATGGGCTTATGATGGTAGTCTGTTTTTAAGACTAAATCCTTACTTTAAGTGTCACTAGACAGTATCTACCTTCAAAATCGAGGGTTAGTAACTTTGTAAGCATCTCCTAGTCACAGGATATCCGAGGGTCAATTTCTTATATCATTGACATGTGATAATCTGACGAAGGCTATAGCTCAATCAACTTTTGGCAAGGCCTAATACCATTTTGCTTAACTGGCGCCGTCAAATTCCTTTTAAAGCATAGATCATATACTATCCACCCTTGATTTTCATTTCGCAACACACATTGGATTCGTAAACCTCGACGCGCACCACGATTAGAAGCATTAAAAGGCAAAAACAACACAGTGACCGCATACATTTTTAGTAAATAACATTTCTCACTACAGCTGTTTTCGGGGCTGAAGCGACCAAGGCTTAGCTCAATTTCACGGGTTCACCGCCTTAAAAAAAGTGGCAAGTTTAGAAATAGATTGTGGGACAATAAAAAGGTGGAAAATTATGAGATTAGGCTTATATTATAGCTTGAAACCTACTTTATATTATATTTAAAATCCATCCGTCAGCAAATCCTCAAAAAATATGAAAATGACAACGAAAAAAGACCCACTCTCAAATATTTTCCCCTTAAAAAAATGGCGGCCACAAACGGGGTAATATTGTCACGGCGGCAATATTAAAGCAGTCTTAGTCGATAGGCCATTTCAAACAAAGGCATTAAGAAAAAAACAATCGGATTAATATGACGCAACTATACGTAAAAAAAGGCCAATATTGGTCGCGCTGATATTTACTAATAAAACAGTGTATCCATACTAAAATGTAGCAGATTGGAATAGTTTTTAAAATTTAAAATTAAACATACTTAAAATGAATTTTTCTTAATAACAAGAAAAATGATCCTAGATTATAGTTTAAAGTTTAATTTAAGACCGTTCCCAAAACTAACCAACTTATAGTTTTTCTAAATTACGAGTAACCGTATTGTTTTTTTCGAAAAATTTCCCATGTTATTTCTATGGGAAAACTTCCTGTTTTTCATCAAAAGGTGTGATTAATTTTATGCAAATGAAAACCACCTTTAGCAACTTTTATACAATAAACTAATTTATGGATCTCTTTGAAATTTTAACCACATATTAAGGGCCCGAATTGTAGTTCTGTGGAAGTTTTTCAAAGTATTTAATACAATACCAAAAAAACTACATCCAAACAAAAAACCCTCCTTATACACTAGGAGCAGTATGAAGTCTACCGCTCTCTCAGAATTGACTCCTAATACATCCGCACAGCAACTGAAACTAAAGATTTGGGTACTATATTCGACGCTAAGTTACATTTTTGCTTATGTCGTCGTTCCTTAAAGATTTCGTTTAAGTTTTGAAATCTCTGCGTCATTTCCGCATCTTATATTTAAGCCTAGTTCGTTCCAGGTTGCTGTTTGGTTGGGTTGCCTGTAGCCAATTTCTCCGAAAAAAAGTAGAGCAGTACAGCGTAATTTTATAGAGTTCGGGCATAAATACTTTTTACCTAAAGCTATACATATAAATAAGGACTATTATTGACAATCTTTGATCTCCTCAAAATTAATGACTGAATCATGTTACTTTTATTCACAAGTTAGTTCATAGCATTCTCCAGCCCTCAACTCTATTAAATGCTCTTAATTTTTCTGTTCCTATACATTTGCGCAGCCCAAAATACATTTTACAATAGCAGTATTACAATTATGATGCAAATGCAATTCCTTAACTAGCGTTTTTTATCTTTTTTCGAACAACAAGGTTACTGAAACAAGGTTTTTCAACAAGGTTACTGAATGTTAAAACAAGAGAGGGTGAAAAAATCACTGATTTACTAGTTTCTTTTTTCCAATTTAAATTTGTACGCGTGACTATTTCATTGATGCGTAATTCTCTTGATATTTTGTATTGAACATGCGTATCAAGTGCATAATCTCGTGAGTTGTTTTACAACTCTTTTTTATACATAATAAACAATCAATTATAATTTTTCTCTGAATTTCTTTGGTAGAAATAATAAAGATACTCCAAAATGCAGATCAATTGAATTCATCAATGATGAATAAAAGACTGAACACCAGAAATGTATAATAAAATTAGATTTATTAACATATCTTGCTTGTTTGTTATCAGGGTTGTTTTTGTGATTAATTGAGGTTAATTCCGGGATGAGGAGAGACGTTTTTGTAAAGTACGGCACTAGGAGTAACTTGTAAATAATGAAATAGAATGAATGTATGTTAAACTTGTTTTGCTTCGGCTATATTAATGCAAAGTTAAGACAATAACAAAACAAGTTTAACATAACTTCAGTCTGTTTCATTATCGTCATTATTAACATTTTTGGTAGCTAAATTGACTTCAAGCACCGCAACTCTCTTCATCCTGGAATTAACTGCAAAAATTAAGCGAAAGACGATCCTTGAAACAAAATAGCTATTAGAAAACTATTATGTCTTTTATCGAAAAAAACAAGACTGTTCTTGCAAAGAAGCAAGTGCAGGTATTTTCCAATTTAGGCATCATCGCTCGGTCTACAAATAATTTTAACCATTTTTCCTAACGTCGGGATTAACAATATTACATGTAAATCCTTTATTGATAAAAGACTAGTTTACGAAGAAATACTCATGGTAAACAATGAAACTTTATTAGGTGTAAAAATTTCTAATAAAGGTGGAGAGCTTTCGACCCGAGGGTCTTCATCAGTCCAAGCCAACTGTTGGCTCTAAATTATCACAGAAATAAAACCTATTACGTCATCTCGGTTTTTTGTTAGTCAGATTGCGCCCTCTTACGGCTAAGATGTTTATCATCGATCACACCCCATAGTGTTGATTCACTACTACCCTGATTTAAATTAAGTGTTCAAGATTTTTTGATAAATAGACCTTCGATAAATTTTCTTTTTCGCCAATGTTTTTCATGATATAAAATCTTTGGTTCTTTAAAGTCTATTATGTGACCTTTCGACTCCCAGACGTGTGTAGCTAAGCCATTCTCTTTATCAAAATTTTCTATACATTGTTTGTGTCCATTAAATCTATTTTTTAGTGTTTGTTGGGTTTCACCAACATAAGTTTTACTACAGGTTTGGCAATTTACTTGGTAGACTACGCAACGGTTCTCTAATAAATTTATGTTTTGTTTTGGTCTATTTTTAACTAAGTGATCTCTAACTGTTTTCCCCCCCGCATGAATTAATTGAATGCCAAATTTTCCCTTTAAAAGTCTACTTAATTTTTCGCTGTTTCCTTTTATAAATGGTAGTGCTAAACACGGCTGGGTGTCGTTAGGGTTACTAATATTATTTTTCTTGATTATATGGTTCTTAAAAATAGAATCAATTAAATGATCTGGATAATTAGATTGTATACCAAAATCCCCCCAGCCAAAATCCCCCCGGCCAAAATCCCCCCAAATCTTAAGTAACGGACAAAATCCCCCCAATGTAGGACAAAATCCCCCCAATGTAGGACAAAATCCCCCCAAATCATTATAACAAGACAAAATCCCCCCAAATCATTATAACAGGACAAAATCCCCCCAAATCATTATAACAAGACAAAATCCCCCCTAATAATTATAACAAGACGTAACATTGTTAAATGATTTATAAAATATTACTAGCCTAACCAAACCTAACCTAACATAACAGTAACGTTTTGGAAAAGGCGTAACATTGTTAAATGATTTGTAAAATACTACTAACCTAACATAACAGTAATGTTTTGGAAAAGGCATATTATTTGATAAGTCAATGATGCTAAACATTTATATTTTGGAAAAGGCGTAACATTGTTAAATGATTTATAAAATATTATTTGAGAAGTAGGTAGGATTTCGGTATGAGGTCAAAAATCATTTTAGAGCAAAATCAAGCACACCATTCGATAGAGCGTAAAATTTAGATCTAAAATATTCCCCGCTTTTTTAAAAATTTCCAAAAAAAAAACCAACAACATTTTTTGCAGTATAGGTGAACAAGGTCAAAAACAGTGTGGAAAACATCAGAGGGCCAATAATTTGGCACCTTTTCCAACGTAACCTAACCTGACCTAACAAAACCTAACCTAACCCAACCCAACCCAACCCAACCCAACCCAACCTAACCTAACCTAACCTAACCCAACCTAACCTAACCCAACCTAACCCAACCCAACCCAACCCAACCGAACCCTAACCCAACCCAACCTAACCTAACCCAACCCAACCTAACCCAACCTAACCTAACATAACCTAACCTAACCTATTCGGCCTCTTAAGTGAAAATGAACCCTAACGTTAAACATCAATATTTTGGAAAAGGTGGCAATTCTTATGGGGGATAAGACTTTTTTTTTTGGAAATTTGAAAAAAGCGGCGGCCATTTTAGATCTAAATTTTACGCTCTATCGAATGGTGTGCTTGATTTTGCTCTAAAATGATTTTTGACCTTATTCACTCATACCGAAATTGTACCGAGAACTCAATGAAGCATAACATCAATATTTTGGAAAAGGCGTAACGTTGTTAAATGATTTATAAAATATTACTAACCTAACTTAACCAAACCTAACCTAACCTAACATAACAGTAATGTTTTGGAAAAGGCATATTATTGGGGAAGTCAATGAAGCTAAACATCAATATTTTAGAAAAGGCGTAACATTGTTAAATGATTTTTAAAATATTACTAACCTATCTTAACCAAACCTAACCTAACATAACAGATATGATTTGGAAAAGGCATATTATTTGAGAATTCAATGAAGCTAAACATCAAAATTTTGGAAAAGGCGTAACATTGTTAAATGATTTATAAAATATTACTAACCTAACCAAACCTAACCTATCCTAACCAAACCTAACCGTTAAATATCATTTGGAGGGATTTTGTCTTGTTTTAATTATTTGGGGGGATTTTGTCTTGTTATAATGATTTGGGGGGATTTTGTCTTGTTATAATGATTTGGGGGGATTTTGTCCTACATAGGGGGGATTTTGTCCGTTACTTATGATTTGGGGGGATTTTGTCCGGGGGGATTTTGGCTGGGGGGATTTTGGGTCACACCCGGATAATTACTATTGATTAATTGCTTTTTAACTAAGGCTTTATCTATGTCAGGTTCGTCGGATATGTTTTCAATACGATATTTTAGACTTTTTACTATACCAATTTTTACGTTGTGGCTATGACATGAATTAAAATTTAAATATTTTTTACAATGTGTTGGTTTTTGATAGAGAGTGCATTTTAAGCACAAGTTATTTCCTGCTCTTTCAGTTAAAATATCAAGGAATGGAAGAATTCCATTGTTTTCAAGTTCTATTGTAAATTTAATTGAATGATCCAAACTGTTTACTAAGTCTAACAATAAATTTGTATTATCCCTGACATTTTTTAAAATAATAAAGATATCATCGACGAACCTGACCCATAGTTTGATATTTCGTGCCATTCTTTTATGATTAAATAATTTTTCTTCTACAAATTCCATGTATAGATTTGCCAAAACGCTAGATAATGGGTTGCCCATGGCTAAGCCTTTAGTTTGAACGTAGAATTTTTCCTCAAAACTGAAGTATGTGTTTTCAATGCATATTCGACTAAGTTCAACAATTGAACTAACGGATAAATCAGTTCTATTTTTTAATTTGGGGTCTAATATTAATTTGGATTTTAATACCTTGAGAACACCATCAATCGGTACTCGGGTGTATAAATTTATTACGTCTAAGCTAAGAACCGAATCAGAATCAGAAACCTGTACATTTTTAACTTTTTCTACGAAATCATAAGAATTTTTGAGGCTACGTTTAGTATTGATAATGAGGGGGGATATTAAAGGTACAAGGTTTTTAGCAAGACAGTATGTAGGTCCATCAATGCTAGATACAATTAAACGGAATGGGCAACCCATTTTATGGACCTTTGGCTAACCGTAAACATGTGGTGGTTTTAAATTACTAGAAATGAACCTAAAATAGGTCCTCTTATCTAATTCCTTATTTTTGATACACTCAGTGATTTTAGTGAAATGTACAGGTTTCTGATTCTGATTCGGTTCTTAGGTTAGACGTAATAAATTTATACACCCGAGTACCGATTGATGGTGTTCTCGAGGTATTAAAATCCAAATTAATATTAGACCCCAAATTAAAAAATAGAACTGATTAGTCCGTTAGTTCAATTGTTGAACTTAGTCGAATATGCATTGAAAACACATACTTCAGTTTTGAGGAAAAATTCTACGTTCAAACTAAAGGCTTAGCCATGGGCAACCCATTATCTAGCGTTTTGGCAAATCTATACATGGAATTTGTAGAAGAAAAATTATTTAATCATAAAAGAATGGCACGAAATATCAAACTATGGGTCAGGTTCGTCGATGATATCTTTATTATTTTAAAAAATGTCAGGGATTATACAAATTTATTGTAAGAATTAGTAAACAGTTTGGATCATTCAATTAAATTTACAATAGAACTTGAAAACAATGGAATTCTTCCATTCCTTGATATTTTAACTGAAAGAGCAGGAAATAACTTGTGCTTAAAAAGCACTCTCTATCAAAAACCAACACATTGTAAAAAATATTTAAATTTTAATTCATGTCATAGCCACAACGTAAAAATTGGTATAGTAAAAAGTCTAAAATATCGTATTGAAAACATATCCGACGAACCGTACATAGATAAAGCCTTAGTTAAAAAGCAATTAATCAATAGTAATTATCCAGATCATTTAATTGATTCTATTTTTAAGAACCATATAATCAAGAAAAATAATATTAGTAACCCTAACGACTCCCAGCCGTGTTTAGCACTACCATATATAAAAGGAAACAGCGAAAAATTAAGTAGACTTTTAAAGGGAAAATTTGGCATTCAATTAATTCATGCGGGGGGGGGGGAAACAGTTAGAGATCACTCAGTTAAAAATAGACCAAAACAAAGCATAAATTTATTAGAGAACCGTTGCGTAGTCTACCAAGTAAATTGCCAAACCTGTAGTAAAACTTATGTTGGTGAAACCCAACAAACACTAAAAAATAGATTTAATGGACACAAACAATGTATAAAAAATTTTGATAAAGAGAATGGCTTAGCTACACACGTCTGGGAGTCGAAAGGTCACATAATAGACTTTAAAGAACCAAAGATTTTATATCATGAAAAACATTGGCGAAAAAGAAAATTTATCGAAGGTCTATTTATCAAAAAATCTGGAACACTTAATTTAAATCAGGGTAGTAGTGAATCAACACTATGGGGTGTGATCGATGATAAACATCTTAGCCGTAAGAGGGCGCAATCTGATTAACAAAAAACCGAGATGACGTAATAGGTTTTATTTCTGTGATAATTTAGAGCCAACAGTTGGCTTGGACTGATGAAGACCCTCGGGTCGAAAGCTCTCCACCTTTATTAGAAATTTTTACATCTAATAAAGTTTCATTGTTTACCATGAGTATTTCTTCGTAAACTAGTCTTTTATCATAATATTTTTACCATGGCAAAAGTAAAGTTTAATATTTAAATCCTTTATTGTTTAGCAATAAATAATGCGTATGTTGTGTTTTAAACATGGTGGGAAATATATTTTACAATCTATATTTTAACACAAATATTCACCTTTTTATAACGATTTGAACTAACATTATCTATATCAACACCAATGTTGCAGAACGAAGCATTTTAAATTTTGCGCCAAAGTGTAGATTTTCCCACCATCTACGTGTTGCTGTTGGAAGTAAAACATCCAGTGGTTACCGCGCATGTCAATGGGCGGGGCTTTACCTTTCCTCACTCGGTCCATATACCACTCTAGTCACTATGAGTAACGGATTATCGGAACAACCTGTCTACACGGAACTCTACCATAGACATATTTTGGGCCATGTTAAAGCTTTGGTTAAAGTAATTATACAGTACTTAATATTTTCAATACATTTGCATGGTTAACAATATAAAATAGCTTGCTGTTTCAAATTCATTACTCTGCCTACAATCTTGAAGAAGAGAGGGATGGAGTGGAAACCCACATACCTATAGCGATGCCTCTGTACCCCTCACCTACGGCCCAGCACCGTAGTCCTCGCAGCATCCTCAGCGGTTAGGTACGGTCATACTGGACGAAATTGTAAAGGACCACGGAGCTGTATTGTAGAAGGAGTAGAGACTCGTAGCTTCCCCTCTATTAAAAAATGCTAGACTCTTGACCCTCTCTCCAAACTTAGTCGAGCCCATGTAAACAATAAAGATGGCCGCGACGAACGTTCAGGAGGGTTAAGCCTCGGTCTTTTGTGTATCGAGTCCGGGTGACGGGAGTTTCTCAAGCGTTTGCAAATCTTATTTAAATTTTTATTTTTACTATTATTTCTATTTATATGAACTATAATATGGAAAATATTCAAAGATTTTAGCCGGGAAAGAAGAAAACGACGCCTTCTTTAAAACAGGTGACGTCAGAGATTGTTTACATAGGCTTGGTATGCGCGACAATTGTGCGCAGAGCACAAGAACGCTTATGTCTAGGCCCTAGAGGTCTAGTCTCTACTCCTACAATACAGCTCCGTGAAAGGACGCTCCCCATTTCTTAAAAATAGATGCTAGTTCTCGTACAAATAAAATGGCTCTACGCGGCAGCACTGAGCAATGGCCTACCAAAGGGGTTCGGTACAAGAAATATCCTCAAGTTTGTAAAAAAAGTTTGTAAAAATTTTATCTGCAAATTAGGACCCCCGGCATCTTCATTTCAAATCCATCTCACCTCCCTTATCCCTGCTACATTAGACCAACATAAAGCCCAACTTTCCCGCCAAATTTTAAAAGTCATAGTGCCAGCGACGTGCCACATTGACAGAATTGAGTTAATGACGAAGGCTTAGTATAAATTACTAAGAAAATGTTTATTTAAAATGAAAGTTTGTTCATAACAACTTTTTTTATTATTTCGTAGACTATGCGTCGTCAGATGTCTGGCATGTTGCTCTGCAAAATAAAATATTTTATTAACTTAATATTTAAATTTAGTAAATAAAACTTTAATATTTACTTGTGTAAAAGTTATTTTAGCATTTCGGGTAATATATTCCGCAAATTTGCAAGTAAACATTCCGCAATCACCGTCATTCATCTGTTGTGGAATATTCTAGAAATAACAGGGAGTTGATCAACATTAATTGCAAAGTTAAATAACAATAAATATATAAAAATAAAAAAATAATGTAATACTTTGACTGTTTCTAGTTTCCAATCATTCATATCAAATTCAATTTTGCGTTTATCCCTGATTTCCTTTGCCAAATAATCCTTTAACGCGTTCAAACACGCATTATTACTTCCTACTATAGAGTCATAGTATTGGAATTTTTGGTGAAGAAAATCGATCACCTAAAATAAAAATGAAAGACGTTACATTGAATTGATTTCTTATATGTTGTAAACAATATAGTGTAACCGTCCACAGCCAGAACCTCCTTCCCGGGAAAAAACCGCGTCGTCTGCTTTACTCAATTTATATTTTTATACTAAATTTTGTATAATGCCAAATTGTCCCGAAGTGGCGCCTTAAGCGCCACTGCTGTCAAACTGTTAAAAAAACATTTTGTCGCAGGAATAAAAACCCCGCCGACAGTCAGTAGTCTATCGGCAGTCATTTGTCAGTTGCGAATAGTCAGTTTTGTAATCGCGCTCGAGTTCGGACGTGTTTTTTTGTTTCGTTAATAAACACAATTATTATTTCTATCACGTACTGCGTTATTCTTTCAAGAATGGACTACCTGGTAAAAATAGTTAGTCATGGACAATAAGACCTTTAAACGGGTAACCAGGGAACTTCTTAAATTGCTAGTTTTTATTTAATTATCTGTGTGAGCCGTGAAATTAGGCCCCCTTTCCTACTTTCAAATTTTACGGTTACATAAAGTGGCGAGCTTGCCAGGACTCGTTAAGACTAACATTACCAGTTGTACTTAAACGCGTACTTGTGAATATTACTTGTGTCATTGCTTGAATTAACTGTCGTGACATAAATCCCGCCGATCCGCATGCTTTAATCGCCGCGATTAACGTGCAGTTACCGGGATCCTATACTCCCCCGAGGAGGAACACTCCTCCTCCAAGCCTTGGTACTAGTCCTACGCATGGACAAGGACAAGCGGCAGGAGGAATCCCACCTCCGCCGCCGCTACCGCAAGGTGCAGCGACCAATGTTTGGCTACCAACTATTCTAACCCTAGCTACTACATTAGCGAATATAGGCACTAGACCAGCTGCCAAAAATAGGCCAAAACCACCCCCTCACTTAATATTTAGTGGTGTTGAAGGTGAAAGCGCTCCGGAATTCCTTCGGAATTTGACGGAATTCGCTGAATATCACAGCATGACAGACAATGACATTATCGCGGTTCTACCCCAAATATTAAGGGGCCGTGCATTAATCTGGTTTAGAGACTTGAATAGGCCTAATCAAATAATAAAGTGGCGTACAGTGAAAGGCGCGTTTAGAGACTATTTCTTTTCTGTAAGAGCGGAGGAATCCCTCCGCTTTGAAATAGCGCAGTTTATTCAACCCGCCGGTGTATCTTTTGACTCGTACATCGCGAGTATTACCGCGATGAATCAGAACCTACGCGTTCCGAACTTGTTAGTATTTGCAAGAGAAATATCCTCCTCGAAATACGCATCCATGTCGTCAACGACAACATAAGGACAATGCGCAGTTTTATAGAGAAGGGCCGCGTAACAGAAGATATTTTACGAGCGACCCCCTCTAGCTCATTGTATACTAGAGACAGTGCAAAGTCTATCTCGCGTGAATCCAGTGGAAGAAGAAATCCTCCCACCGCCGCGGTTTTTACTAAACCGCCGGGGGGAGGTGCGAAATCAAAGGTTGCGACACCTAAAGCAAGAAATAACAAGAGACCAAAGACTCCTACACTAGTCAAGCCAGAGCAAAACGACTTAAGTCGTGTAGAGTGCTATAAATGCGGACTCTTAGGGCATTATGCCACAACCTGTCCGGACAAACAAGAAGTCGCGCAAAGACAGGCTTCGGAAAACGCGAAAGCGGGAAGACAAAAAGGGGATCGTCTTCCAGCCGCGCGACGAAAGTAAAGCCCCTTATGGAAATTGGCTCTATGGATGTGCGTCGCTGTGAGGTTGATCCTCCCGTGGCCATAGAAGCCGTGTATTCGCATGGGACTTTCGCGACGTTGCTACACAGATTTTTCAAGAGATCTAGCTTATTATTATGTCCAATCACGATGGTCAAAACATGTATCTACCAGGGCTCAAACCTGAGAACTTCCGCGAGTTAGACGTGACAACCACTACACCTTAGTTACTTAGTTATTCTCAGTTTTCGAAGAGATCTACCTCATTATTATGTCTAATCACGATGGTCGAAACATGTATCCACCAGAGCTCGAACCTGTGACCTTCCGCGAGTTAGGCGGACGTGATAACCACTACACCATAGATCGTTGGTTATCCTAAGATTTCGAAGAGATCTACCTTATTATTATGTCCAATCATGATGGCCAAAACACGTACCTACCAGGGCTCGAACCTGGGACCTTCCGCGAGCTAAGCGGACGTGATAACCACTACACCATAGATCGTTGGTTATTCTAAGTTTTCGAAGAGATCTACGTTATTATTATGTCTAATTACAATGGTCAAAACATGCTTGAACCTGGCACCTTCTGAGTGTTAAGCGGACGTGATAACCACTACAACATAGATCGTTGGTTATTCTAAGTTTTCAAAGAGATCTACGTTATTATTATGTCTAATTACAATGGTCAAAACATGCTTGAACCTGGCACCTTCTGAGTGTTAGGCGGACGTGATAACCACTACGCCATAGATCGTTGGTTATTCTAAGTTTTCGAAGAGATCTACGTTATTATTATGTCTAATTACAATGGTCAAAACATGCTCGAACCTGGGACTTTCCGCGAGTTAGGCGGACGTGATAACCACTACACCATAGATCGTTGGTTATCCTAAGATTTCGAAGAGATCTACCTTATTATTATGTCCAATCACGATGGCCAAAACATGTATCTACCATGTTTCGAACCTGGGACCTTCCGCGAGTTAGCGGGACGTGATAACCACTACACCATAGATACTTGGTTGTTCTGAGTTTTCGAAGAGATCTTCCTTATTATTATGTCTAATCACGATGGTGAAAACATGTATCTACCAGGGCTCGAACCTGGGATCTTCCGCGAGTTAAGCGGACGTGATAACCACTACACCATAGATACTTTGTTATTCTGAGTTTTCGAAGAGATCTACCTTATTACTATGTCTAATTACAATGGTCAAAACATGCTCGAACCTGGCACCTTCTGCGTGTTAAGCGGACGTGATAACCACTACACCATATATACTTGGCTATTCTGAGTTTTCGAAGAGATCTACCTTACTATTATGTCAAATCACAATGGTGAAAATATGTATCTAAAAAGGGCTCGAACCTGGGACCTTCCGCGAGTTAGGCGGACGTGATAACCACTACACCATAGATCGTTGGTTATCCTAAGATTTAGAAGAGACATACCTTATTATTATGTCCAATCACGATGGCCAAAACATGTACCTACCAGGGCTCGAACCTGGGACCTTCCGCGAGTTAGCGGGACGTGACAACCACTACACCATATATACTTGGCTATTCTGAGTTTTCGAAGAGATCTACCTTACTATTATGTCAAATCACAATGGTGAAAATATGTATCTAAAAAGGGCTCGAACCTGGGACCTTCCGCGAGTTAGGCGGACGTGATAACCACTACACCATAGATCGTTGGTTATCCTAAGATTTAGAAGAGACATACCTTATTATTATGTCCAATCACGATGGCCAAAACATGTACCTACCAGGGCTCGAACCTGGGACCTTCCGCGAGTTAGCGGGACGTGACAACCACTACACCATAGATACTTGGTTATTCTAAGATTTCGAAGAGATCTACATTATTATTATGTCCAATCACGATGGCCAAAACATGTATCTACCATATCTCGAACCTGGGACCTTCCGCGAGTTAGCGGGACGTGATAACCACTACACCATAGATACTTTGTAAATCTGAGTTTTCTATGAGATATACCTTATGATGTCTAATCACGATGGTGAAAACATGTATCTTCCAGGGTTCGAACCTGGGTCCTTCCACGGGTGAAGCGGACGTGATAACCACTACATCAAAAATACGTGGTAATATAATAAATACGATGGTCAGAACATGTATCTTCCAGGGCTCGAACCTGGGACCTTCCGCGTGCTAAGCGGACGTGATAACCACTACACCATATATACTTGGCTATTCTGAGTTTTCGAAGAGATCTACCTTACTATTATGTCAAATCACGATGGTGAAAATATGTATCTAAAAAGGGTTCGAACCTGGGTCCTTCCGTGGGTGAAGCGGACGTGATAACCACTACTCCATAAATTCGTGGTAATATAAAGTTTTCGAAGAGATCCAGCTTAATATTACGTCTAATCACGATGGTCAGAACATGTATCTACCAGGGTTCGAACCTGGGACCTTCCGCGAGTTAGCGGGACGTGATAACCACTACACCATAGATACTTTGTTATTCTGAGTTTTCGAAGAGATCTACCTTATTACTATGTCTAATTACAATGGTCAAAACATGCTCGAACCTGGCACCTTCTGCGTGTTAAGCGGACGTGATAACCACTACACCATATATACTTGGCTATTCTGAGTTTTCGAAGAGATCTACCTTACTATTATGTCAAATCACGATGGTGAAAATATGTATCTAAAAAGGGCTCGAACCTGGGACCTTCCGCGAGTTAGGCGGACGTGATAACCACTACACCATAGATCGTTGGTTATCCTAAGATTTCGAAGAGACATACCTTATTATTATGTCCAATCACGATGGCCAAAACATGTACCTACCAGGGCTCGAACCTGGGACCTTCCGCGAGTTAGCGGGACGTGACAACCACTACACCATATATACTTGGCTATTCTGAGTTTTCGAAGAGATCTACCTTACTATTATGTCAAATCACGATGGTGAAAATATGTATCTAAAAAGGGTTCGAACCTGGGTCCTTCCACGGTGAAGCGGACGTGATAACCACTACACCATAAATTCGTGGTAATATAAAGCTTTCGAAGAGATCCAGCTTAATATTACGTCTAATCACGATGGTCAGAACATGTATCTACCAGGGTTCGAACCTGGGACCTTCCGCGAGTTAGCGGGACGTGATAACCACTACACCATAGATACTTTGTTATTCTGAGTTTTCGAAGAGATCTACCTTATTACTATGTCTAATTACAATGGTCAAAACATGCTCGAACCTGGCACCTTCTGCGTGTTAAGCGGACGTGATAACCACTACACCATATATACTTGGCTATTCTGAGTTTTCGAAGAGATCTACCTTACTATTATGTCAAATCACGATGGTGAAAATATGTATCTAAAAAGGGCTCGAACCTGGGACCTTCCGCGAGTTAGGCGGACGTGATAACCACTACACCATAGATCGTTGGTTATCCTAAGATTTCGAAGAGACATACCTTATTATTATGTCCAATCACGATGGCCAAAACATGTACCTACCAGGGCTCGAACCTGGGACCTTCCGCGAGTTAGCGGGACGTGACAACCACTACACCATATATACTTGGCTATTCTGAGTTTTCGAAGAGATCTACCTTACTATTATGTCAAATCACGATGGTGAAAATATGTATCTAAAAAGGGTTCGAACCTGGGTCCTTCCACGGTGAAGCGGACGTGATAACCACTACACCATAAATTCGTGGTAATATAAAGCTTTCGAAGAGATCCAGCTTAATATTACGTCTAATCACGATGGTCAGAACATGTATCTACCAGGGTTCGAACCTGGGACCTTCCGCGAGTTAGCGGGACGTGATAACCACTACACCATAGATACTTTGTTATTCTGAGTTTTCGAAGAGATCTACTTTATTATTATGTCTAATCACTATTGTCAAAACATGTATCTAACTGGGCTCGAACCTGGGTCCTTCCGCGTGTTAGGCGGACGCGATAGCCACTATACCATAGATACTTGGCTAGTCTGAGTTTTCGAAGAGATCTTCCTTACTATTATGTCAAGTCACGATGGTGAAAATATGTATCTACCAGGGTTCGAACCTGGGTCCTTCCGCGGGTGAAGCGGACGTGATAACCACTACACCATGAATACGTGGTAATATAATGTTTTCGAAGAGATCCAGCTTAATATTATGTCTAATCACGATGGTCAGAACATATATCTACCAGGGCTCAAACCTGGGACCTTCCGCGTGTTAAGCGGACGTGATAACCACTACACCATATATACTTGGCTATTCTGAGTTTTCGAAGAGATCTACCTTTCTATTATGTCAAATCACGATGGTGAAAATATGTATCTAAAAAGGGTTCGAACCTGGGTCCTTCCGTGGGTGAAGCGGACGTGATAACCACTACACCATAAATTCGTGGTAATATAAAGTTTTCGAAGAGATCCAGCTTAATATTACGTCTAATCACGATGGTCAGAACATGTATCTACCAGGGTTCGAACCTGGGACCTTCCGCGAGTTAGCGGGACGTGATAACCACTACACCATAGATACTTTGTTATTCTGAGTTTTCGAAGAGATCTACCTTATTACTATGTCTAATTACAATGGTCAAAACATGCTCGAACCTGGCACCTTCTGCGTGTTAAGCGGACGTGATAACCACTACACAATATATACTTGGCTATTCTGAGTTTTCGAAGAGATCTACCTTACTATTATGTCAAATCACGATGGTGAAAATATGTATCTAAAAAGGGCTCGAACCTGGGACCTTCCGCGAGTTAGGCGGACGTGATAACCACTACACCATAGATCGTTGGTTATCCTAAGATTTCGAAGAGACATACCTTATTATTATGTCCAATCACGATGGCCAAAACATGTACCTACCAGGGCTCGAACCTGGGACCTTCCGCGAGTTAGCGGGACGTGACAACCACTACACCATATATACTTGGCTATTCTGAGTTTTCGAAGAGATCTACCTTACTATTATGTCAAATCACGATGGTGAAAATATGTATCAAAAAGGGTTCGAACCTGGGTCCTTCCACGGGTGAAGCGGACGTGATAACCACTACACCATATATTCGTGGTAATATAAAGCTTTCGAAGAGATCCAGCTTAATATTACGTCTAATCACGATGGTCAGAACATGTATCTACCAGGGTTCGAACCTGGGACCTTCCGCGAGTTAGCGGGACGTGATAACCACTACACCATAGATACTTTGTTATTCTGAGTTTTCGAAGAGATCTACTTTATTATTATGTCTAATCACTATTGTCAAAACATGTATCTAACTGGGCTCGAACCTGGGTCCTTCCGCGTGTTAGGCGGACGCGATAGCCACTATACCATAGATACTTGGCTAGTCTGAGTTTTCGAAGAGATCTTCCTTACTATTATGTCAAGTCACGATGGTGAAAATATGTATCTACCAGGGTTCGAACCTGGGTCCTTCCGCGGGTGAAGCGGACGTGATAACCACTACACCATGAATACGTGGTAATATAATGTTTTCGAAGAGATCCAGCTTAATATTATGTCTAATCACGATGGTCAGAACATATATCTACCAGGGCTCAAACCTGGGACCTTCCGCGTGTTAAGCGGACGTGATAACCACTACACCATATATACTTGGCTATTCTGAGTTTTCGAAGAGATCTACCTTTCTATTATGTCAAATCACGATGGTGAAAATATGTATCTAAAAAGGGTTCGAACCTGGGTCCTTCCGCGGGTGAAGCGGACGTGATAACCACTACACCATAAATTCGTGGTAATATAAAGTTTTCGAAGAGATCCAGCTTAATATTATGTCTAATCACGTTGGTCAGAACATGTATCTACCAGGGTTCGAACCTGGGACCTTCCGCGAGTTAGCGGGACGTGATAACCACTACACCATAGATACTTTGTTATTCTGAGTTTTCGAAGAGATCTACCTTATTACTATGTCTAATTACAATGGTCAAAACATGCTCGAACCTGGCACCTTCTGCGTGTTAAGCGGACGTGATAACCACTACACAATATATACTTGGCTATTCTGAGTTTTCGAAGAGATCTACCTTACTATTATGTCAAATCACGATGGTGAAAATATGTATCTAAAAAGGGCTCAAACCTGGGACCTTCCGCGAGTTAGGCGGACGTGATAACCACTACACCATAGATCGTTGGTTATCCTAAGATTTCGAAGAGACATACCTTATTATTATGTCCAATCACGATGGCCAAAACATGTACCTACCAGGGCTCGAACCTGGGACCTTCCGCGAGTTAGCGGGACGTGACAACCACTACACCATATATACTTGGCTATTCTGAGTTTTCGAAGAGATCTACCTTACTATTATGTCAAATCACAATGGTGAAAATATGTATCTAAAAAGGGCTCGAACCTGGGACCTTCCGCGAGTTAGGCGGACGTGATAACCACTACACCATAGATCGTTGGTTATTCTTAGATTTAGAAGAGACATACCTTATTATTATGTCCAATCACGATGGCCAAAACATGTACCTACCAGGGCTCGAACCTGGGACCTTCCGCGAGTTAGCGGGACGTGACAACCACTACACCATAGATGCTTGGTTATTCTAAGATTTCGAAGAGATCTACATTATTATTATGTCCAATCACGATGGCCAAAACATGTATCTACCATATCTCGAACCTGGGACCTTCCGCGAGTTAGCGGGACGTGATAACCACTACACCATAGATACTTTGTAAATCTGAGTTTTCTATGAGATATACCTTATGATGTCTAATCACGATGGTGAAAACATGTATCTTCCAGGGTTCGAACCTGGGTCCTTCCACGGGTGAAGCGGACGTGATAACCACTACATCAAAAATACGTGGTAATATAATAAATACGATGGTCAGAACATGTATCTTCCAGGGCTCGAACCTGGGACCTTCCGCGTGCTAAGCGGACGTGATAACCACTACACCATATATACTTGGCTATTCTGAGTTTTCGAAGAGATCTACCTTACTATTATGTCAAATCACGATGGTGAAAATATGTATCTAAAAAGGGTTCGAACCTGGGTCCTTCCGTGGGTGAAGCGGACGTGATAACCACTACACCATAAATTCGTGGTAATATAAAGTTTTCGAAGAGATCCAGCTTAATATTACGTCTAATCACGATGGTCAGAACATGTATCTACCAGGGTTCGAACCTGGGACCTTCCGCGAGTTAGCGGGACGTGATAACCACTACACCATAGATACTTTGTTATTCTGAGTTTTCGAAGAGATCTACCTTATTACTATGTCTAATTACAATGGTCAAAACATGCTCGAACCTGGCACCTTCTGCGTGTTAAGCGGACGTGATAACCACTACACCATATATACTTGGCTATTCTGAGTTTTCGAAGAGATCTACCTTACTATTATGTCAAATCACGATGGTGAAAATATGTATCTAAAAAGGGCTCGAACCTGGGACCTTCCGCGAGTTAGGCGGACGTGATAACCACTACACCATAGATCGTTGGTTATCCTAAGATTTCGAAGAGACATACCTTATTATTATGTCCAATCACGATGGCCAAAACATGTACCTACCAGGGCTCGAACCTGGGACCTTCCGCGAGTTAGCGGGACGTGACAACCACTACACCATATATACTTGGCTATTCTGAGTTTTCGAAGAGATCTACCTTACTATTATGTCAAATCACGATGGTGAAAATATGTATCTAAAAAGGGTTCGAACCTGGGTCCTTCCACGGTGAAGCGGACGTGATAACCACTACACCATAAATTCGTGGTAATATAAAGCTTTCGAAGAGATCCAGCTTAATATTACGTCTAATCACGATGGTCAGAACATGTATCTACCAGGGTTCGAACCTGGGACCTTCCGCGAGTTAGCGGGACGTGATAACCACTACACCATAGATACTTTGTTATTCTGAGTTTTCGAAGAGATCTACTTTATTATTATGTCTAATCACTATTGTCAAAACATGTATCTAACTGGGCTCGAACCTGGGTCCTTCCGCGTGTTAGGCGGACGCGATAGCCACTATACCATAGATACTTGGCTAGTCTGAGTTTTCGAAGAGATCTTCCTTACTATTATGTCAAGTCACGATGGTGAAAATATGTATCTACCAGGGTTCGAACCTGGGTCCTTCCGCGGGTGAAGCGGACGTGATAACCACTACACCATGAATACGTGGTAATATAATGTTTTCGAAGAGATCCAGCTTAATATTATGTCTAATCACGATGGTCAGAACATATATCTACCAGGGCTCAAACCTGGGACCTTCCGCGTGTTAAGCGGACGTGATAACCACTACACCATATATACTTGGCTATTCTGAGTTTTCGAAGAGATCTACCTTTCTATTATGTCAAATCACGATGGTGAAAATATGTATCTAAAAAGGGTTCGAACCTGGGTCCTTCCGTGGGTGAAGCGGACGTGATAACCACTACACCATAAATTCGTGGTAATATAAAGTTTTCGAAGAGATCCAGCTTAATATTACGTCTAATCACGATGGTCAGAACATGTATCTACCAGGGTTCGAACCTGGGACCTTCCGCGAGTTAGCGGGACGTGATAACCACTACACCATAGATACTTTGTTATTCTGAGTTTTCGAAGAGATCTACCTTATTACTATGTCTAATTACAATGGTCAAAACATGCTCGAACCTGGCACCTTCTGCGTGTTAAGCGGACGTGATAACCACTACACAATATATACTTGGCTACTCTGAGTTTTCGAAGAGATCTACCTTACTATTATGTCAAATCACGATGGTGAAAATATGTATCTAAAAAGGGCTCGAACCTGGGACCTTCCGCGAGTTAGGCGGACGTGATAACCACTACACCATAGATCGTTGGTTATCCTAAGATTTCGAAGAGACATACCTTATTATTATGTCCAATCACGATGGCCAAAACATGTACCTACCAGGGCTCGAACCTGGGACCTTCCGCGAGTTAGCGGGACGTGACAACCACTACACCATATATACTTGGCTATTCTGAGTTTTCGAAGAGATCTACCTTACTATTATGTCAAATCACGATGGTGAAAATATGTATCAAAAAGGGTTCGAACCTGGGTCCTTCCACGGGTGAAGCGGACGTGATAACCACTACACCATAAATTCGTGGTAATATAAAGCTTTCGAAGAGATCCAGCTTAATATTACGTCTAATCACGATGGTCAGAACATGTATCTACCAGGGTTCGAACCTGGGACCTTCCGCGAGTTAGCGGGACGTGATAACCACTACACCATAGATACTTTGTTATTCTGAGTTTTCGAAGAGATCTACTTTATTATTATGTCTAATCACTATTGTCAAAACATGTATCTAACTGGGCTCGAACCTGGGTCCTTCCGCGTGTTAGGCGGACGCGATAGCCACTATACCATAGATACTTGGCTAGTCTGAGTTTTCGAAGAGATCTTCCTTACTATTATGTCAAGTCACGATGGTGAAAATATGTATCTACCAGGGTTCGAACCTGGGTCCTTCCGCGGGTGAAGCGGACGTGATAACCACTACACCATGAATACGTGGTAATATAATGTTTTCGAAGAGATCCAGCTTAATATTATGTCTAATCACGATGGTCAGAACATATATCTACCAGGGCTCAAACCTGGGACCTTCCGCGTGTTAAGCGGACGTGATAACCACTACACCATATATACTTGGCTATTCTGAGTTTTCGAAGAGATCTACCTTTCTATTATGTCAAATCACGATGGTGAAAATATGTATCTAAAAAGGGTTCGAACCTGGGTCCTTCCGCGGGTGAAGCGGACGTGATAAACACTACACCATAAATTCGTGGTAATATAAAGTTTTCGAAGAGATCCAGCTTAATATTATGTCTAATCACGTTGGTCAGAACATGTATCTACCAGGGTTCGAACCTGGGACCTTCCGCGAGTTAGCGGGACGTGATAACCACTACACCATAGATACTTTGTTATTCTGAGTTTTCGAAGAGATCTACTTTATTATTATGTCTAATCACTATGGTCAAAACATGTATCTAACTGGGCTCGAACCTGGGTCCTTCCGCGTGTTAGGCGGACGCTACAGGCACTATACCATAGATACTTGGCTAGTCTGAGTTTTCGAAGAGATCTACCTTACTATTATGTCTAATTACAATGGTCAAAACATGCTCGAACCTGGCACCTTCTGCGTATTATGCGGACGTGATAACCACTACACCATAATTACTTGTCTATTCCGAGTTTTCGAAGAGATCTACTTTATTATTATGTCTAATCACTATGGTCAAAACATGTATCTAACTGGGCTCGAACCTGGGTCCTTCCGCGTGTTAGGCGGACGCGATAACCACTACACCATAGATACTTTGTTGTTCTGAGTTTTCGAAGAGATCTACCTTCTTATTATGTCTAATCACGATGGTGCAAACATGTATCTACCAGGGCTCGAACCTGGGATCTTCCGCGAGTTAAGCGGACGTGATAACCACTACACCATAGATACTTTGTTATTCTGAGTTTTCGAAGAGATCTACCTTATTACTATGTCTAATTACAATGGTCAAAACATGCTCGAACCTGGCACCTTCTGCGTGTTACGCGGGCGTGATAACAACTACACCATAATTACTTGTCTATTCCGAGTTTTCGAAGAGACCTACTTTATTATTATGTCTAATCACGATGGTCAAAACATGTATCTAACTGGGCTCGAACATGGGTCCTTCCGCGTGTCAGGCGAACTTGATAACCACTACACCATAGACACTTGGCTATTCTGAGTTTTCGAAGAGATCTACCTTGCTGTTATGTCTAATCACGATGGTGAAAATATATATCCACCAGGGCTCCAACCTGGGACCTTCCGCGTATTAGGCGGACGTGATAACCACTACACCATAGATCGTTGGATATCCTAAGATTTCGAAGAGATCTACCTTATAATTATGTCCAATCACGATGGCCAAAACATGTATCTACTAGGGCTCGAACCTGTGACCTTCCGCGAGTTAGCGGGACGTGATAACCACTACACCATAGATACTTTGTGAATCTGAGTTTTCTAAGAGATATACCTTATTATGTCTAATCACGATGGTGAAAACATGTATCTTCCAGGGTTCGAACCTGGGTCCTTCCGCGGGTGAAGCGGACGTGATAACCACTACATCATAAATACGTGGTAATATAAAGTTTTCGAAGAGATCCAGCTTAATATTATGTCTAATCACGATGGTCAGAACATGTATCTTCCAGGGCTCGAACCTGGGACCTTCCGCGTGTTAAGCGGACGTGATAACCACTACACCATATATACTTGGCTATTCTGAGTTTTCGAAGAGATCTACCATACTATTATGTCAAATCACGATGGTGAAAATATGTATCTAAAAAGGGTTCGAACCTGGGTTCTTCCGCGGGTGAAGCGGACGTGATAACCACTACACTATAAATTCGTGGTAATATAAAGTTTTCGAAGAGATCCAGCTTAATATTATGTCTAATCACGATGGTCAGAACATGTATCTACCAGGGTTCGAACCTGGGACCTTCCGCGAGTTAGCGGGACGTGATAACCACTACACCATAGATACTTTGTTATTCTGAGTTTTCGAAGAGATCTACTTTATTATTATGTCTAATCACTATTGTCAAAACATGTATCTAACTGGGCTCGAACCTGGGTCCTTCCTCGTGTTAGGCGGACGCGATAGCCACTATGCCATAGATACATGGCTAGTCTGAGTTTTCGAAGAGATCAACCTTACTATTATGTCAAGTCACGATGGTGAAAATATGTATCTACCAGGGTTCGAACCTGGGTCCTTCCGCGGGTGAAGCGGACGTGATAACCACTACACCATAAATACGTGGTAATATAATGTTTTCGCAGAGATCCAGCTTAATATTATGTCTAATCACGATGGTCAGAACATATATCTACCAGGGCTCAAACCTGGGACCTTCCGCGTGTTAGGCGGACGTGATAACCACTACACCATAGTTACGCTGCCACACAGATTTTTCCGAGAGATCTAGCTTTTTATTATGTCCAATCTCGATGGTGAAAACATGTAATCTACCAGGGCTCAAACCTGGGACCTTCCGCGGGTGAAGCGGACGTGATAACCACTACATCATAAATACGTGGTAATATAAATATTTCGAAGAGATCCAGCTTAATATTATGTCTAATCACGATGGTCAGAACATGTATCTTCCAGGGCTCGAACCTGGGACCTTCCGCGTGTTAAGCGGACGTGATAACCACTACACCATATATACTTGGCTATTCTGAGTTTTCGAAGAGATCTACCTTACTATTATGTCAAATCACGATGGTGAAAATATGTATCTAAAAAGGGTTCGAACCTGGGTCCTTCCGCGGGTGAAGCGGACGTGATAACCACTACACCATAAATTCGTGGTAATATAAAGTTTTCGAAGAGATCCAGCTTAATATTATGTCTAATCACGATGGTCAGAACATGTATCTACCAGGGTTCGAACCTGGGACCTTCCGCGAGTTAGCGGGACGTGATAACCACTACACCATAGATACTTTGTTATTCTGAGTTTTCGAAGAGATCTACTTTATTATTATGTCTAATCACTATTGTCAAAACATGTATCTAACTGGGCTCGAACCTGGGTCCTTCTGCGTGTTAGGCGGACGCGATAGCCACTATACCATAGATACATGGCTAGACTGAGTTTTCGAAGAGATCAACCTTACTATTATGTCAAGTCACGATGGTGAAAATATGTATCTACCAGGGTTCGAACCTGGGTCCTTCCGCGGGTGAAGCGGACGTGATAACCACTACACCATAAATACGTGGTAATATAATGTTTTCGCAGAGATCCAGCTTAATATTATGTCTAATCACGATGGTCAGAACATATATCTACCAGGGCTCAAACCTGGGACCTTCCGCGTGTTAGGCGGACGTGATAACCACTACACCATAGTTACGCTGCCACACAGATTTTTCCGAGAGATCTAGCTTTTTATTATGTCCAATCTCGATGGTGAAAACATGTAATCTACCAGGGCTCAAACCTGGGACCTTCCGCGGGTGAAGCGGACGTGATAACCACTACATCATAAATACGTGGTAATATAAATATTTCGAAGAGATCCAGCTTAATATTATGTCTAATCACGATGGTCAGAACATGTATCTTCCAGGGCTCGAACCTGGGACCTTCCGCGTGTTAAGCGGACGTGATAACCACTACACCATATATACTTGGCTATTCTGAGTTTTCGAAGAGATCTACCTTACTATTATGTCAAATCACGATGGTGAAAATATGTATCTAAAAAGGGTTCGAACCTGGGTCCTTCCGCGGGTGAAGCGGACGTGATAACCACTACATCATAAATACGTGGTAATATAAAGTTTTCGAAGAGATCCAGCTTAATATTATGTCTAATCACGATGGTCAGAACATGTATCTTCCAGGGCTCGAACCTGGGACCTTACGCGTGTTAAGCGGACGTGATAACCACTACACCATATATACTTGGCTATTCTGAGTTTTCGAAGAGATCTACCTTACTATTATGTCAAATCACGATGGTGAAAATATGTATCTAAAAAGGGTTCGAACCTGGGTCCTTCCGCGGGTGAAGCGGACGTGATAACCACTACACCATAAATTCGTGGTAATATAAAGTTTTCGAAGAGATCCAGCTTAATATTATGTCTAATCACGTTGGTCAGAACATGTATCTACCAGGGTTCGAAGCTGGGACCTTCCGCGAGTTAGCGGGACGTGATAACCACTACACCATAGATACTTTGTTATTCTGAGTTTTCGAAGAGATCTACTTTATTATTATGTCTAATCACTATGGTCAAAACATGTATCTAACTGGGCTCGAACCTGGGTCCTTCCGCGTGTTAGGCGGACGCTACAGCCACTATACCACAGATACTTGGCTAGTCTGAGTTTTCGAAGAGATCTACCTTATTATTATGTCTAATTACAATGGTCAGAACATGCTCGAACCTGGCACCTTCTGCGTATTATGCGGACGTGATAACCACTACACCATAATTACTTGTCTATTCCGAGTTTTCGAAGAGTTCTACTTTATTATTATGTCTAATCACTATGGTCAAAACATGTATCTAACTGGGCTCGAATCTGGGTCCTTCCGCGTGTTAGGCGGACGCGATAACCACTACACCATAGATACTTCGTTGTTCTGAGTTTTCGAAGAGATCTACCTTCTTATTATGTCTAATCACGATGGTGAAAACATGTATCTACCAGGGCTCGAACCTGGGTCCTGCCGCGTGTTAGGCGGACGCGATAGCCACTATACCATAGATACATGGCTAGTCTGAGTTTTCGAAGAGATCAAACTTACTATTATGTCAAGTCACGATGGTGAAAATATGTATCTACCAGGGTTCGAACCTGGGTCCTTCCGCGGGTGAAGCGGACGTGATAACCACTACACCATAAATACGTGGTAATATAATGTTTTCGAAGAGATCCAGCTTAATATTATGTCTAATCACGATGGTCAGAACATATATCTACCAGGGCTCAAACCTGGGACCTTCCGCGTGTTAAGCGGACGTGATAACCACTACACCATATATACTTGGCTATTCTGAGTTTTCGAAGAGATCTACCTTTCTATTATGTCAAATCACGATGGTGAAAATATGTATCTAAAAAGGGTTCGAACCTGGGTCCTTCCGCGGGTGAAGCGGACGTGATAACCACTACACCATAAATACGTGGTAATATAATGTTTTCGCAGAGATCCAGCTTAATATTATGTCTAATCACGATGGTCAGAACATATATCTACCAGGGCTCAAACCTGGGACCTTCCGCGTGTTAGGCGGACGTGATAACCACTACACCATAGTTACGCTGCCACACAGATTTTTCCGAGAGATCTAGCTTTTTATTATGTCCAATCTCGATGGTGAAAACATGTAATCTACCAGGGCTCAAACCTGGGACCTTCCGCGGGTGAAGCGGACGTGATAACCACTACATCATAAATACGTGGTAATATAAATATTTCGAAGAGATCCAGCTTAATATTATGTCTAATCACGATGGTCAGAACATGTATCTTCCAGGGCTCGAACCTGGGACCTTCCGCGTGTTAAGCGGACGTGATAACCACTACACCATATATACTTGGCTATTCTGAGTTTTCGAAGAGATCTACCTTACTATTATGTCAAATCACGATGGTGAAAATATGTATCTAAAAAGGGTTCGAACCTGGGTCCTTCCGCGGGTGAAGCGGACGTGATAACCACTACACCATAAATTCGTGGTAATATAAAGTTTTCGAAGAGATCCAGCTTAATATTATGTCTAATCACGATGGTCAGAACATGTATCTACCAGGGTTCGAACCTGGGACCTTCCGCGAGTTAGCGGGACGTGATAACCACTACACCATAGATACTTTGTTATTCTGAGTTTTCGAAGAGATCTACTTTATTATTATGTCTAATCACTATTGTCAAAACATGTATCTAACTGGGCTCGAACCTGGGTCCTTCTGCGTGTTAGGCGGACGCGATAGCCACTATACCATAGATACATGGCTAGACTGAGTTTTCGAAGAGATCAACCTTACTATTATGTCAAGTCACGATGGTGAAAATATGTATCTACCAGGGTTCGAACCTGGGTCCTTCCGCGGGTGAAGCGGACGTGATAACCACTACACCATAAATACGTGGTAATATAATGTTTTCGCAGAGATCCAGCTTAATATTATGTCTAATCACGATGGTCAGAACATATATCTACCAGGGCTCAAACCTGGGACCTTCCGCGTGTTAGGCGGACGTGATAACCACTACACCATAGTTACGCTGCCACACAGATTTTTCCGAGAGATCTAGCTTTTTATTATGTCCAATCTCGATGGTGAAAACATGTAATCTACCAGGGCTCAAACCTGGGACCTTCCGCGGGTGAAGCGGACGTGATAACCACTACATCATAAATACGTGGTAATATAAATATTTCGAAGAGATCCAGCTTAATATTATGTCTAATCACGATGGTCAGAACATGTATCTTCCAGGGCTCGAACCTGGGACCTTCCGCGTGTTAAGCGGACGTGATAACCACTACACCATATATACTTGGCTATTCTGAGTTTTCGAAGAGATCTACCTTACTATTATGTCAAATCACGATGGTGAAAATATGTATCTAAAAAGGGTTCGAACCTGGGTCCTTCCGCGGGTGAAGCGGACGTGATAACCACTACATCATAAATACGTGGTAATATAAAGTTTTCGAAGAGATCCAGCTTAATATTATGTCTAATCACGATGGTCAGAACATGTATCTTCCAGGGCTCGAACCTGGGACCTTACGCGTGTTAAGCGGACGTGATAACCACTACACCATATATACTTGGCTATTCTGAGTTTTCGAAGAGATCTACCTTACTATTATGTCAAATCACGATGGTGAAAATATGTATCTAAAAAGGGTTCGAACCTGGGTCCTTCCGCGGGTGAAGCGGACGTGATAACCACTACACCATAAATTCGTGGTAATATAAAGTTTTCGAAGAGATCCAGCTTAATATTATGTCTAATCACGTTGGTCAGAACATGTATCTACCAGGGTTCGAAGCTGGGACCTTCCGCGAGTTAGCGGGACGTGATAACCACTACACCATAGATACTTTGTTATTCTGAGTTTTCGAAGAGATCTACTTTATTATTATGTCTAATCACTATGGTCAAAACATGTATCTAACTGGGCTCGAACCTGGGTCCTTCCGCGTGTTAGGCGGACGCTACAGCCACTATACCACAGATACTTGGCTAGTCTGAGTTTTCGAAGAGATCTACCTTATTATTATGTCTAATTACAATGGTCAGAACATGCTCGAACCTGGCACCTTCTGCGTATTATGCGGACGTGATAACCACTACACCATAATTACTTGTCTATTCCGAGTTTTCGAAGAGTTCTACTTTATTATTATGTCTAATCACTATGGTCAAAACATGTATCTAACTGGGCTCGAATCTGGGTCCTTCCGCGTGTTAGGCGGACGCGATAACCACTACACCATAGATACTTCGTTGTTCTGAGTTTTCGAAGAGATCTACCTTCTTATTATGTCTAATCACGATGGTGAAAACATGTATCTACCAGGGCTCGAACCTGGGTCCTGCCGCGTGTTAGGCGGACGCGATAGCCACTATACCATAGATACATGGCTAGTCTGAGTTTTCGAAGAGATCAAACTTACTATTATGTCAAGTCACGATGGTGAAAATATGTATCTACCAGGGTTCGAACCTGGGTCCTTCCGCGGGTGAAGCGGACGTGATAACCACTACACCATAAATACGTGGTAATATAATGTTTTCGAAGAGATCCAGCTTAATATTATGTCTAATCACGATGGTCAGAACATATATCTACCAGGGCTCAAACCTGGGACCTTCCGCGTGTTAAGCGGACGTGATAACCACTACACCATATATACTTGGCTATTCTGAGTTTTCGAAGAGATCTACCTTTCTATTATGTCAAATCACGATGGTGAAAATATGTATCTAAAAAGGGTTCGAACCTGGGTCCTTCCGCGGGTGAAGCGGACGTGATAACCACTACACCATAAATACGTGGTAATATAATGTTTTCGCAGAGATCCAGCTTAATATTATGTCTAATCACGATGGTCAGAACATATATCTACCAGGGCTCAAACCTGGGACCTTCCGCGTGTTAGGCGGACGTGATAACCACTACACCATAGTTACGCTGCCACACAGATTTTTCCGAGAGATCTAGCTTTTTATTATGTCCAATCTCGATGGTGAAAACATGTAATCTACCAGGGCTCAAACCTGGGACCTTCCGCGGGTGAAGCGGACGTGATAACCACTACATCATAAATACGTGGTAATATAAATATTTCGAAGAGATCCAGCTTAATATTATGTCTAATCACGATGGTCAGAACATGTATCTTCCAGGGCTCGAACCTGGGACCTTCCGCGTGTTAAGCGGACGTGATAACCACTACACCATATATACTTGGCTATTCTGAGTTTTCGAAGAGATCTACCTTACTATTATGTCAAATCACGATGGTGAAAATATGTATCTAAAAAGGGTTCGAACCTGGGTCCTTCCGCGGGTGAAGCGGACGTGATAACCACTACACCATAAATTCGTGGTAATATAAAGTTTTCGAAGAGATCCAGCTTAATATTATGTCTAATCACGATGGTCAGAACATGTATCTACCAGGGTTCGAACCTGGGACCTTCCGCGAGTTAGCGGGACGTGATAACCACTACACCATAGATACTTTGTTATTCTGAGTTTTCGAAGAGATCTACTTTATTATTATGTCTAATCACTATTGTCAAAACATGTATCTAACTGGGCTCGAACCTGGGTCCTTCTGCGTGTTAGGCGGACGCGATAGCCACTATACCATAGATACATGGCTAGACTGAGTTTTCGAAGAGATCAACCTTACTATTATGTCAAGTCACGATGGTGAAAATATGTATCTACCAGGGTTCGAACCTGGGTCCTTCCGCGGGTGAAGCGGACGTGATAACCACTACACCATAAATACGTGGTAATATAATGTTTTCGCAGAGATCCAGCTTAATATTATGTCTAATCACGATGGTCAGAACATATATCTACCAGGGCTCAAACCTGGGACCTTCCGCGTGTTAGGCGGACGTGATAACCACTACACCATAGTTACGCTGCCACACAGATTTTTCCGAGAGATCTAGCTTTTTATTATGTCCAATCTCGATGGTGAAAACATGTAATCTACCAGGGCTCAAACCTGGGACCTTCCGCGGGTGAAGCGGACGTGATAACCACTACATCATAAATACGTGGTAATATAAATATTTCGAAGAGATCCAGCTTAATATTATGTCTAATCACGATGGTCAGAACATGTATCTTCCAGGGCTCGAACCTGGGACCTTCCGCGTGTTAAGCGGACGTGATAACCACTACACCATATATACTTGGCTATTCTGAGTTTTCGAAGAGATCTACCTTACTATTATGTCAAATCACGATGGTGAAAATATGTATCTAAAAAGGGTTCGAACCTGGGTCCTTCCGCGGGTGAAGCGGACGTGATAACCACTACATCATAAATACGTGGTAATATAAAGTTTTCGAAGAGATCCAGCTTAATATTATGTCTAATCACGATGGTCAGAACATGTATCTTCCAGGGCTCGAACCTGGGACCTTACGCGTGTTAAGCGGACGTGATAACCACTACACCATATATACTTGGCTATTCTGAGTTTTCGAAGAGATCTACCTTACTATTATGTCAAATCACGATGGTGAAAATATGTATCTAAAAAGGGTTCGAACCTGGGTCCTTCCGCGGGTGAAGCGGACGTGATAACCACTACACCATAAATTCGTGGTAATATAAAGTTTTCGAAGAGATCCAGCTTATTATTATGTCTTATCACGTTGGTCAGAACATGTATCTACCAGGGTTCGAAGCTGGGACCTTCCGCGAGTTAGCGGGACGTGATAACCACTACACCATAGATACTTTGTTATTCTGAGTTTTCGAAGAGATCTACTTTATTATTATGTCTAATCACTATGGTCAAAACATGTATCTAACTGGGCTCGAACCTGGGTCCTTCCGCGTGTTAGGCGGACGCTACAGCCACTATACCACAGATACTTGGCTAGTCTGAGTTTTCGAAGAGATCTACCTTATTATTATGTCTAATTACAATGGTCAGAACATGCTCGAACCTGGCACCTTCTGCGTATTATGCGGACGTGATAACCACTACACCATAATTACTTGTCTATTCCGAGTTTTCGAAGAGTTCTACTTTATTATTATGTCTAATCACTATGGTCAAAACATGTATCTAACTGGGCTCGAATCTGGGTCCTTCCGCGTGTTAGGCGGACGCGATAACCACTACACCATAGATACTTCGTTGTTCTGAGTTTTCGAAGAGATCTACCTTCTTATTATGTCTAATCACGATGGTGAAAACATGTATCTACCAGGGCTCGAACCTGGGTCCTGCCGCGTGTTAGGCGGACGCGATAGCCACTATACCATAGATACATGGCTAGTCTGAGTTTTCGAAGAGATCAAACTTACTATTATGTCAAGTCACGATGGTGAAAATATGTATATACCAGGGTTCGAACCTGGGTCCTTCCGCGGGTGAAGCGGACGTGATAACCACTACACCATAAATACGTGGTAATATAATGTTTTCGAAGAGATCCAGCTTAATATTATGTCTAATCACGATGGTCAGAACATATATCTACCAGGGCTCAAACCTGGGACCTTCCGCGTGTTAGGCGGACGTGATAACCACTACACCATAGCTACGTTGCCACACAGATTTTTCCGAGAGATCTAGCTTTTTATTATGTCCAATCTCGATGGTGAAAACATGTAATCTACCAGGGCTCAAACCTGAGGACTTCCGCGATTTAGACGTGACAACCACTACACCTTAGATACTTGGTTATTCTCAGTTTTCGAAGAGATCTACCTTATTATTATGTCTAATTACTATGGTCAAAACATGCTCGAACCTGGCACCTTCTGCGTATTATGCGGACGTGATAACCACTACACCATAATTACTTGTCTTTTCCGAGTTTTGGAAGAGATCTACTTTATTATTATGTCTAATCACTATGGTCAAAACATGTATCTAACTGGGCTCGAACCTGGGTCCTTCCGCGTGTTAGGCGGACGCGATAACCACTACACCATATATACTTGGCTGTTCTGAGTTTTCGAAGAGATCTGCCTTACTATTATGTCTAATCACGATGATGAAAACATGTATCTACCAGGGCTCGAACCTGGGTCCTTCTTCGGGTGACGCGGACGTGATAACCACTCCACCATAGATACGTTGTCATACAGAGTTTTTCAAGAGATCTAGCTTATTATTATGTCCAATCACGTGGTCAAAACATGTATCTTTAAGGGCTCGAATTTAGGACCTTCCGCGCGTTACGCGGGAGTGATAACCACTACACCATAAATACGTTGTCAAACAGATTTTTCCAATAGATATAGCTTATTATTATGTGTAATTACGATGGTCGAAACATGTATCTACCATGGCTCGAACCTGTGACCTTCCGCGAGTTAAGCGGACGTGATAACCACTACACCATAGATCGTTGGTTATTCTAAGTTTTCGAAGAGATCTACCTTATTATTATGTCTAATTACGAGAGTCAAAACATGCTCGAACCTGGGACCTTCCGCGTATTATGCGAACGTGATAACCACTACACCATAAATACTTGTCTATTCCTAGTTTTCGAAGAGATCTACCTTATTATTATGTCCAATCACGATGGCCAAAACATCTATCTACCAGGGTTCGAACCTGGGTCCTACCGCGGGTGAAGCGTACGTGATAACCACTACACCACAGATACGTGGTAATGTAAAGTTTTCGAAGAGATCCAGCTAAATAATATGTCTAATCACGATGGTCAGGACATGCATCTACCAGGGCTCGAACCTGGGACCTTCCGCGTGGAAGCCGGACGTGATAACCACTATGTCATAGATACTTGGCTATTATGAGTTTTCGAAGAGATCTACCTTACTATTATGTCTAATCACGATGATGAAAACATGCTCGAACCTGGGACCTTCCGCGTGTTAGGCGGACATGATAACCACTACACCATAAATACTTGTCTATTCCGAGTTTTCGAAGAGAACTACTTTATTATTATGTCTAATCACGATGGTCAAAACACGTATCTAACTGGGCTCAAACCTGGGATCTTCCGCGTGTTAGTTACGTTGCCACACAGATTTTTCCAAGAGATCTTGCTTATTACTATGTCCAATCACGATGGTCAAAACATGTAAATACCAGGGCTCGATCCTGGGACCTTCCGCGAGATAGACGTGAGAGAGTAAGGATGTCCCTATAACACCAAAAATTTTACCTCCCTTCTTTCCCCCCTTTTAGGGGAGGGGGTAAAATTTTTGGTGTTATAGGGACATCCCTGGGGTTGGGGGGAGGAGATGGGGGGGAATTGATGACGTCACATGGTGTGGTGTTGGCGGGAAATTTGAATTTATTTTTAGTGTATTGGTATGACGTCACGGCTAATTTTTGATGACATCACTTGGATGATTCCTGTAGGGATAGGCTTTTGCTACGCTTATGCTATTGCAGATCCTGAAAAGGATAGGCTTATGGTGGGTTATTCTAGGCTTATTATAATTATGAATCAGAATTTTAGTCAAAAACCGTTAATGAACACAATCAATTCCAATTAATTCGCGAATGTACGCGTCGTTATTTAAGGAAATGTAGAATAAATTATATAATTGTAGTTTACGCGTCAAGTTTTTGTCACGAACTAAGTTACAAAAATCTTCGAAAATGCTCGAAGGAACTATACACGCTGCTAGGAAATTTTTTACACGGTCGTAATCAATGTGAGACATAGTACCGAGACTTGCATAATATTTTTGATATATATCATTCATGCGTTTTACAATAGCTTCGTACATGCATTTAATAACTTCGGCTTGATCATTCAAAAGCTTGAAGTGAAATCTCATAAAGGAGGGTGAAATTTTTGGTGTTATAGGGACATCCCTGGGGTTGGGGGGGAGGAGATGGGGGATTTGATGACGTCACGTGATGGTGTTGGCGGGAAATTTTAATTTATTTTTAGTGTATTGGTATGACGTCACGGCTAATTTTTGATGACGTCACGTGGCTGGTACCTGTAGGGATAGGCTTATGCTAGGCTTATGCTAATGTAGATCCTGAAAGATAGGCTTATGCTAATGTAGATCCTGAAAGATAGGCTTATGCTAATGTAGATCCTGAAAGATAGGCTTATGCTAATGTAGATCCTGAAAGATAGGCTTATGCTAGGTTATTCTAGGCTTATTATTATTATGAATCAGATTTTCTAGTCAGAAAACATTTAAGGAACACAATCAATTCCAATTAATTCGCGAATGTACGCGTCGTTATTTAAGCAAATGTAGAATAAATTATATAATTGTAGCTTACGCGTCAAGTTTTTGTCACGAACTAAGTTACAAAAATCTTCGAAAATGCTCGAAGGAACTATACACGCTGCTAGGAAATTTTTTACACGGTCGTAATCATTGTGAGACATAGTACCGCGACTTACATAATATTTTTGATATATGATTGGGGGGACATGGTGGGAGGAAATGATGACGTCACGTGATGGTGTTGGCGGGGGGTGAGTGGGGGGAATTGATGACGTCACGTGATGTTGTTGGCGGGAAATTAGAATTGTTGAGCCACCTGGTGGTGGTTTTCTTGATGACGTCACGGCTAATTTTTGATGACGTCACGTGGCTGGTACCTGTAGAGATAGGCTTATGCTATGTTAGATCCTGGTTGGTTTATGCTATATTACGTCTTGAAAAGGATAGGCTTACGCTAGGTTTATTCTTTTGTAATTGCTGAAAAGAAAGGGTATTGGTATTTTAGACTTATTCTATGGTAGATCCTGGTAGGCTTATGCTGTATTATCTTCTTTGGTAAATGCTGCAAAAATATACTCTTATGCTAGGTTATTCTATGGTAGATCCTAGGCGTTTTAAATAGCTTCGTACATGCATTTTATAACTGAACATTCAAAAGGTTGTAGTGAAATTTCATAAAACTAAATTTATCGTTCAGTTTCCATGCCTCGGTCTTTGTTAGAGTGAAGACGCTACCCTAGTTGAATACTTTCTCCCCTCCATAACGGTTACTTTTATTTTCAAGTTTAAGTAACGATAATTACCCCAGTCGCTGAATAGATCTCCGTCCACTCCTCCATAAATTCCTTCAATAGTCTTCCGAGACGGTAACAATGGTTCTATCCTTTTCTGTCAAAAGTAGGCTTGGCTCGTAACCAATCACCCCGAAAACAGCATAACATTCATCCCCATAGTCTAACGAGTGCATTTGCGCGGTTTTGTTGAGAGTTCGGGTTGATATTTAGCCTGAGGGTATATTGACTGATGCTTATCTTTTTTATTGCCCTTTCTTGGCTACATACCATGTGGTTTAGGACCTTAAAAGGGGGCGTGGCTAAAGCGTAACGAATGGAATTTATCCCCGTCGGCTTTTTATTTATAGGTAGAATAACCTGGTGGTGGTTTTCTTGATGGCGTCAGCACTAATTTTTGATGACGTCACGTGGCTGATACCTGTAGGGGTAGGCTTATGCTAGGCTTATGGTATGGTAGATCCTAAAAAGATAGGCTTATGCTAGGCTTATTCTATGGTAGATCGTGAAAGATATGCTTATGCTTGGCTTATTCTATGGTAGATCATTAAAGATATGCTTATGCTAGGTTATTCTATGGTAGATCCTAGTAGGTTTATACTATATTTGAGCTTGAAACATGGACTTTTGCTAGGTTTATTCTTGGTAAATGCTGAAAAATATAGTCTTATGCTAGTTTATTCTATGGTAGATCCTGGTAGGTTTATACTATACTAGTTCTTGAACCATAGGCTTATGCTAAGTTATTCTATGATAGATCCTGAAACACTGGCTTATGTTAGGTTATTCTAGTTGTATAGGCGGAAGAATCAGAGTTTGTATTAGGTTAAGAACATTTAATGAGCACGAAAATCTGATTTTTCATAGAAATATTACTACCGTTTTTTCATACGAACACTATAAAATACACATGAATATTGATTAAAATACTGACACTTATATAATACTACCTTAAAAAACACCAATTTTACCATATACAAGTGGCTTATTAGAGACTAATACCGATTTTCTATACGAATAATAATACTAAACTACATGGGATTTATATAAAATACATGCAAAGGTTATAGCTGACTACTACTAAAACACCCATGAATATTGAATAAAATACTGGCATTTATATAATACTACCTTAAAAAACACCAATTTTACCATGCACAAGTGACTTATTTGAAACTAATACTGAACTTAATACAAACAATACTAAATTACACGTGATTTATGGAAACTACATGCAAAAGTTATAGCTGACTACTACTAAAATACACATGAATATTGAATAAAATACTGGCATTTATATAATACTACCTTAAAAAACACCAGTTTTACCATGCACAAGTGGCTTATTAGAAACTAATACTGAATTTCATACGAATAATACTAAATTACACGTGATTTATATAAAATACATGCAAAAGTTATAGCTGATTACTACTAAAATACACATGAATATTGAATAAAATACTGGCAATTATATAATACTACCTTAAAAAACACCAATTTTACCATGCACAAGTGCCTTATTATATACTAATGCTGAACTTAATACAAATAATACTAAATTACACGTGAATTATATAAAATACATGCAAAGGTTATAGCTGACTACTACTACAAAAATACACATAAATATTGATTAAAATACTGGCATTTATATAACCTAAAATAACACCAATTTTACCCTGCACAAGGGGCTTATTAGATACTGAATTTCATACGAATAATAATTCTAAACTACAAGGGATTTATATAAAATACATGCAAAAGTTACAGTTGAATGCTGGCTAAAATACACATGAACTACCTAAAAACACCAACTTTACCATGCACAAGTGGCTTATTATAAACTAATACTGAATTTAATACGAATAATACTAAAGTACACATGAATATCGACTAAAATACAAACATTGTTATCATACAAAGTGAAACATACCCTTTTTTATGAAGTAAAAGTTGATTTGTATTAACTATGATGCTTCCACAATTCTATTTCATCTCGAAAGTCACTGTCGTACCTGATTTAAATCTCTGGTGAATCATCTGTCCATTTGTAACACGGGCACAAGTCCTTAATCCGGTATTTAAACTCACCGCACAGTGTACAAAAGTTTCGCTCGTCAAGAAGATGTCTTCGTTCTTTATGGGTCGACATACGGATAAGGTTTTTAGATTGAACTAAAACACAACGTCTGAAGTGCGCACAGTCACGTGATGTGCAGAAATAATTTAATTGGCCGCAGTCAGGCACGTCTTTTAAAGTCCCAGCACAATGAGGGCAGTGTAGATGACCCGTACGTGGCATGTGGGGCATACCCTTTTTTTGAGGTTTTCATGAACATTTTCGGCCAAACCGAAAGAGATGTGGTCAGATGAATGAAATATACCGGAATATTACTTATTATGCTAAAAAACTTACCGATCTTAACATTTCCGAGTAAAGTATACACAAATATGTCTAGACTGTCTCATATGTTTTTCTATTTAGCACACATTTTAAGGGACATTTTTACCAAAACAAGAATTACATATTACGTAAGGTGCATCGGAGGAAACACGTGATTTCTTACTAGCCTTGTCACCAACCTTTCTCTCCAGAGTTCGGAAGTGAAATGACTCTCTATAGTTTACAAAATCCCCTTTTGGCCACCCAGGTGTGTGTTATATGACATTAAGGGGGGAGGAGGGGAGTCCAACATGGTTCATAACAAAAGAATTTATCCCAATCTGTTTTTTACTTATAGGTAAACACGTTCAGACGTGTCGTAATGGCTTTTGGGGGCGTTGTCGAACCAGTTGTATTGTTATCAACGGAATTTATTTTATCCTTTCTTTAATTGGACCACCCACCAGGTTTTATGACATTACAAGGAGGGCGAGGGTAAACCTTTATCCCCATCTGTTTTTTATTTATAAGTAAACACGTTCAGACGTATCTTAAGGGCTTTGGGGTGGTGGTCATACCACTTGTATTGCTATGAATGGAATTTGTATTTAGAGTGATTATTGCTTTGTTAATTGGTGGCCCATCCTACCACCAAACATTTAATTGATTCCAGGTGGTTGCCCCGAGGGCATTATCCGGAAAAGTCTCAACAAGTTATGTTTTTGTAGCGTTAGAAGAGAAACAACATATCATTAGACCCAAGCATTAACCTAATACGTACTATATTTATCAAAATTATCAACCTCGTAATGAAAAATCTGTGGAAAACGTAAAACGGTATTGAAAGAAGCATCATTCACAACGCATTTCGTGTTAGAAGTAAAAAACAATCGAAACGTTTTTGATCATTTGGGTTACAATTGACCGACACGAAAACGGTAATTTAAAATTCCTAAAACCCCATGGGAATACATGGGAAAATGAATAGACCACCGAAACGAAATCAGTCTTTTAGCATATATTCTACCGACACGAAACAGGTCATTTGAAAAACATTTCAAATTGTTAGAAACGTTGCGTTAAATTTTAGCTAAATTTATCAAAATTACCCTATGTTTCACCAAAAAAACTTTTAATTTAGCACCGATTGAGAATTTGGGATACATTTCTTAACGGTATATACTCCATCCAAGGGGGTGGGAGGGGGAATGAGATCAACAAAGATCTTAAGGGCATAATAAAATGACTGAAAAAATAACTCGCTCTGACACGCTGAAGGGTCCGTTACGATTAGGTGCGGGAGTTTGCTACGTTCTCCCCATCCCCATTGTTGTTGTGAGTTGTTATGGAGTCAAGTACACAAAGGTTGACAAGAATACGCCAGATCTTGGAGTACAACCCCCTAAAAAAATACTTATTCTACTATTTATTTCATTGATCTTGGGAATACTGGAATTCCTTATTCTCTGGTTTCAGAGTTTGGACGAGATTGTTTGTAGAATGACGTCATCTTACAAACATGTTGAAACGCGCCTGTTAAGAATAACTTAATTCTTTGGTTAAGAAATACTCTTTGTAATCTCTTTTGTATTTTTAAAAAATAAATGTGTCACCTTTTTAATACTGTTTTCTTTTAATTCATGTATTAAGTAATGGGGGAGGGGGTAAAAGAGAAGAGTAGGAACTATTGGTTATAAATGAATCGAATATTTCTATCATCATATTCATTCATCATCATGAACTCGGAGCTGCAGAGATATCATTCTTTTTTACTCCTGGCCACAAGATGGAAACTATAAAACAGCTTTAAGCAGAACGAGGTTTTATTCATTACATACCGATGATCTAGTACAGTGCTTCGAATGCAACGGCATTTTATTAGCCTGGAAAACCACCGATAATCCTTTCGAAGAACATTTGAAACATTTCCCTAAGCGCAACTTTATCAGAGGTAGGCACACAAAAAACATACCTTTTAGCATAGATGAAACAGAGACGTACACCAAGTCAATAAATAACAAAATCAAGACCGAGGAAAAAACACCTGAAAAACCCCAAGAAAACAAGTAGTAGAGAAGTGTTGCTTCTGGCTCACTGGCGTCAGACAGTGCCAGATGGCACCAGTAAATATGGCGTCAATGAATCAAACATGGCGTCCACCGCATTTTTCTTCTTATGGCGCCTACCGAATTGGGGAAAATGGCGTCAGTGTGCCAGATCTGGCACATGATCTGGCACCAGGAAATATGGCGTCAATGAATCAGACATGGCGTCAGTCAGTGCCAGCATCGTGTCAGATGGCACCAGTAAATATGGCGTCAATGAATCAGACATGACGTCCACCACATTATTTTTTTTCGGACAATCCTCCTATGGTGCCAGTGAATCAAACACGACGTCACACTTTTCCCCGACGGGGAAAAACCCGACACCCCCTGACACCATGTTGACTTTGTGAATGTCGTGAAAATTTGTAGGAGAAATACCATGGCGTGGCTGGGGAAATAAGTGAAGAAGTTTATCTCGTTTAATAATAAACATTTTTAAATTCTGTGTTCTGTAGGCAGATGCTTACGTTAAATATTTTGTGTTTCTAATTTTTTGGTTAGCCTATCTTAAATCTTATAACACCCATTAAATATTAATTTTATTAATTTTTATTATTAAAAACATAAAATTTCTCTTATCATAATATATTATTATTTGAACTGATAAGGGAAATAAACTCTATGTCCAAAACTTTGTCTCACATTGCCAACAGTAAAGAGAACTTTCGATCTGATAAAAGAACCAATAATGATTTTGAAATGATAAAAGCATATGCCTCGATTTATCCATTCTTTCACATTCATGTCGAGGAAATGAACAAATATTTGATCTTCCAAAAGTATGGATTAACAGTAAATAGAAAGGCTGGCAATTGTATCTCCGAAACACAAACAAAATGAAATTCAAGCCATACTAAACATTGATAAAAGGGTAAAACTCATTTCAAAATCATTGGTAAGTTTCCTCCGAGCGTGAGCAAGCAAAGGTTAAATTGATAAGTGCAGAAGTGAACTTATTTCAGAAATATGGCGGGTAGACTTTCGAACTACCGACGCTTTAGTCCATGCGTTTAATTCACTTCTAAAGTCAACATGATTAGAGCAAACTTTCCTATTAGTGTTCAAACCTTCCCATTTATTGTTCATACTTTCCCACTTATTGTTCCCATCCTGATATGAACACCAGATACTAGTGTTGCCGTCTTTAAAACAATGATTAGATACTAATAAGCCTACTTTCTATTGATTAAAGACATTTATTCCAATAGCACCATATCATAAATATCTTTATCAGGTTTATACAATGAACAAATATCGGATATCTTAATAAAGCGGAATAAAATTAAATCAAATACCCTCTATTCTATTAGGTAAATCTATGGATAAAAATATTTGTAAGATAAAGCAAGATACAGACCTTAGATTCTATCCCTAAGCACTTAGTCAAAAGTGTATCGAAATGGGAAAATGTGTGATTGAAAGTGTGAACCCACCAAACTACGATTAAAAGTGGTTAAAAATAATTGAAAAGATAACCAAGATACTATTTAAAGCGATGGAGAATGATACAAAAGATGACGAGAATACTACTGAAGGCTACACTATTTCCGTTCAAAGTTTCACTCTTTCTGTTTAAAGTTTCACTCTTTCTGTTTAAAGTTTCACTCTTTCCGTGCAAAGTTTCACTCTTTCCGTGCAAAGTTTCACTCTTTCCGTTCAAAGTATCACCCTTTCCGCTCAAAGTTTCACTCTTTCCGTTCAAAGTATCACCCTTTCCGCTCAAAGTTTCACTCTTTCTGTTCAAAGTTTCACTCTTTCTGTTCAAAGTTTCCCTATTTATGTTCAAAGTTTCACTCTTTCTGTTCAAAGTTTCACTATTTCTGTTCAGAGTTTCACTATTTCTGTTCAGAGTTTCACTATTTCCGTTCAGAGTTTCACTATTTCTGTTCAAAGTTTTACTATTTCTGTTCAGAGTTTCACTATTTCTGTTCAAAGTTTCAATATTTCTGTTCAGAGTTTCACTATTTCTGTTCAGTGTTTCACTATTTCTGTTCAGTGTTTCACTATTTCTGTTCGGTGTTTCACTATTTCTGTTCGGTGTTTCACTATTTCTGTTCGGTGTTTCACTATTTTTGTTCGGTGTTTCACTATTTCTGTTCGGTGTTTCACTATTTCTGTTCGGTGTTTCACTATTTCTGTTCGGTGTTTCACTATTTCTGTTCAAAGTTTCACTCCTTCTGTTCAAAGTTTCACTCTTTCTGTTCAAAGTTTCACTCTTTCTGTTTAATGTTTCAGTCTTTATGTTCAAAGTTTCACTCTTTATGTTCAAAGTTCCAGTCTTTATGTTCAAAGTTTCACTCTTCATGTTCAAAGTTTCACTATTTATGTTTTAAGTTTCACCATTTATGTTTAAAGTTTTACTATTTATGTTCAAAGTTTTACTATTTATGTTCAATTTTTCCATGTTTCTGTTCAGACATTTCTGATTTCTGCTGAAACGGTTTTTAATTACTGTTCAAACTTTTGTTATTTCTGCTGATACGTTTTTTATTTCTTTTCAAACTTTTCTTGTTCTTACTGAAACGTTTCAAACTTTTCTTATTTTGTTTCAAGTTTATTTATTCTTTTCCCCCCAAGCTTTTCATGTTGGGGGGAGGGCCGCCACACGCGTTTCCCCCCCCCTCGGCGCGTGTTTTATTAGGCGGCCCCCTTCCCGGTTATTGTCTATTGAACCTACGCCTGTTCATCTGGTTTTGCATTGGAGTTTTTCTGTTCCAAAGTGGTTAAATTTATAAAAATATTAAACACATTACTTACAATCGTACTTTTGTCACTTCATGAACGTTCAACTGCTTTTTAGTTCCTTTGAATGTGATTTGAACCACACTTTAGTAGTTTAACAAAACTTTGATCCCCTTCCTTAGTCGTATTAGTTCGCTTTGAATCGAATGCTTTCATTTCACATCAGTTTCATCTGAATTTTAGTAGATTAACAGCACTTTCGACCTCTTTTTCGTCATTAAACTTCATTATATGTTTTATAATAGGCATATATTAACAATATCGGATATATTTAAGTCGAATAACGAAAGGTTTACTAAACATTTAGCGAAACTTAAACGAATTTTTAGTGTTTTGCCGATACTTTAAAATGAATTATAGACACTTCATGTCACTTTCAACCACTTTTTTAGTTTCCTGTGAAGAAAAATTAATCGCAATTCTGTCATTTGAAAACGTTTTCTGTTACGTAAATACCTATAAACTTATTAGAAACCAAACTGCAATAATATCAAAGCATAAATTAATGTTAATGGGGAGATGGTGTTTCATTGATTTTCTGTTATTTAGTCTAAATTTCGAAATCATCCGTTTTACACTACGTTATCTTTCACCTTGAAAATTCGTTTTCCATATAAACTTTTGCAGTTGGATTAGGAATTTATCTAGAGTTCTAAATCTCACAAAACTAGAGTAATTTAAAATCACGAATTAATGTATTCCGATTAAGGGTAAGACGTTTATATTCTAGGAATTCATACATTACTAGGTAATAAGGTATTCATCACATTTATATCACGTGGGAATTTTGGATATGGAACTTTCAAATTCGATTTCAAAACCATAGAAATTAGTAAAGCGATGTAGAATTTCGGAAAAAGTAATTTTAATCGCCGAAATAATAAAAATTAGAACAGAAACATGAAAAGCTTGGGGGAAAAGAATAAATAAACTTGAAACAAAATAAGAAAAGTTTGAAACGTTTCAGTAAGAACAAGAAAAGTTTGAAAAGAAATAAAAAACGTATCAGCAGAAATAACAAAAGTTTGAACAGTAATTAAAAACCGTTTCAGCAGAAATCAGAAATGTCTGAACAGAAACATGGAAAAATTGAACATAAATAGTAAAACTTTGAACATAAATAGTAAAACTTTAAACATAAATGGTGAAACTTAAAACATAAATAGTGAAACTTTGAACATAAAGAGTGAAACTTTGAACATAAAGACTGGAACTTTGAACATAAAGAGTGAAACTTTGAACATAAAGACTGAAACTTTAAGCAGAAAGAGTGAAACTTTGAACAGAAAGAGTGAAACTTTGAACAGAAGGAGTGAAACTTTGAACAGAAGGAGTGAAACTTTGAACATAAATAGTGGAACTTTAAACATAAATATTGAAACTTAAAACATAAATGGTGAAACGTTTAACATAAATGGTGAACTTAAAACATAAATAGTGAAACATTGAACAGAAATAGTGAAACTTTGAACATAAAGACTGAAACTTTAAACAGAAAGAGTGAAACTTTGAACAGAAAAAAAGAAACTTTGAACATAAAGAGTGAAACTTTGAACATAATGAGTAAAACTTTGAACAGAAATAGTGAAACTTTGAACATAAAGAGTGAAACTTTGAACATATGGAGTGAAACTTTGAACATAAAGAGTGAAACTTTGAACATAAAGAGTGAAACTTTTAACAGAAAGAGTGAAACTTTGAACAGAATGAGTGAAACTTTGAACAGAAAGAGTGAAACTTTGAACAGAAATAGTAAAACTTTGAACAAAAATAGTGAAACTTTGAAAAGAAATAAGAAAATTTTGAACAGTCATTAACAAAAGTTCGAACAGAAATAACAAGGGTTTGAACACTAAAAACAAAAAAAAACAAAGAATTGAACAGAAAAAACAAAGGTTTTTTTTAAATTATTTGAACAGCAATTCGAAATTTTTGAATAGTAAAAGGAAAAGTTAAGAATAATATGAAATATTTAGCACATGACGGGCAAATTTATCAGATGAAGGAATCATTAACTAGATAATTTGAAAATATAGTATATGAAGGAAAAATTAAGCAAAGGAACGAAAAATTTAAAAGTTTTAAAACAGAAATAAGAAAAGTTTGAACAGAAATAACAAAGGTTTGAACAGAAATAACCAAGGTTTGAACAGGAATAACAAAGGTTTGAACAGAAATAAGAAAGGTTTGAACAGAAATAACAAAGGTTTGAACAGGAATAACAAAGGTTTGAACAGGAATAACAAAGGTTTGAGTGAAAATAACAAAGTTTTGAATAAATATAACAGAGGTTTGAATAAAAATAACAAACGTTTGAATATAAATAGCAAACGTTTGAACAGTAATAGGAAAGGTGTGAACAGTAATAGGAAACGTATGAACAGTAATAGAAAAGGTATGAACAGTAATAGGAAAGGTGTGAACAGTAATAGCAAAGTTATGAACAGTATTTGGAATGGTATGAACAGTAATAGGAGAGGTATGAACAGTAATAGGAAAGGTGTGAACAGTAATAGGAAACGTGTGAACAGTAATAGGAAACGTATGAAAAGTAATAGGAAAGGTGTGAACAGTAATAGGAAAGGTATGAACAGTAATAGGAAGGGTGTGAACAGTAATAGGAAAGGTGTAACTGTAATTGGAAAGGTGTGAACAGTAATAGGAAAGGTGTGAACAGTAATTGGAAAGGTATGAACAGTAATTGGAAAGGTATGAACAGTAATAGGAAAGGAATGAACAGTAATAGGAAAGGTGTGAACAGAAATAGTGAAACGCTGAACAGAAATATTGAAACTCTGAACAAAAATAGTGAAACTCTGAACAGAAATAGTGAAACACTGAACAGAAATAGTGAAACACCGAACAGAAATAGTGAAACACCGAACAGAAATAGTGAACCGCCGAACAGAAATAGTGAAACACCGAACAGAAATAGTGAAACACTGAACAGAAATAGTGAAACGCCGAACAGAAATAGTGAAACACCGAACAGAAATAGTAAAACACCGAACAGAAATAGTGAAACATCGAACAGAAATAGTGAAACTCTGAACAGAAATAGTGAAACCCTGAACAGAAATTGAAAAACTCTGAACAGAAATAGTGAAACTCTGAACATAAATAGTGAAACTCTGAACAGAAATAGTGAAAATCCGAACAGAAATAGTGAAACACCGAACAGAAATAGTGAAACGCCGAACAGAAATAGTGAAACGCCGAACAGAAATAGTGAAACACCGAACAGAAATAGTGATACACCGAACAGAAATAGTGAAACACCGAACAGAAATAGTGAAACACCGAACAGAAATAGTGAAACACCGAACAGAAATAGTGAAACACCGAACAGAAATAGTGAAACACCGAACAGAAATAGTGATACACCGAACAGAAATAGTGAAACACCGAACAGAAATAGTGAAACACCGAACAGAAATAGTGAAACACCGAACAGAAATAGTGAAACACCGAACAGAAATAGTGAAACACCGAACAGAAATAGTGAAACACCGAACAGAAATAGTGAAACACCGAACAGAAATAGTGAAACACCGAACAAAAATAGTGAAACACCGAACAGAAATAGTGAAACACCGAACAGAAGTAGTGAAACACTGAACAGAAATAGTGAAACACTGAACAGAAATAGTGAAACACTGAACAGAAATAGTGAAACACCGAACAGAAATAGTGAAACACCGAACAAAAATAGTGAAACACCGAACAGAAATAGTGAAACACCGAACAGAAATAGTGAAACACCGAACAGAAATAGTGAAACACTGAACAGAAATAGTGAAACACTGAACAGAAATAGTGAAACTCTGAACATAAATAGTAAAACTTTGAACATAAATAGTAAAACTTTAAACATAAATGGTGAAACTTAAAACATAAATAGTGAAACTTTCAACATAAAGAGTGAAACTTTGAACATAAAGACTGGAACTTTGACCATAAGGAGTGAAACTTTGAACATAAAGACTGAAACTTTAAACAGAAAGAGTGAAACTTTGAACAGAAAGAGTGAAACTTTGAACAGAAGGAGTGAAACTTTGAACATAAATAGTGGAACTTTAAACATAAATATTGAAACTTAAAACATAAATGGTGAAACGTTTAACATAAATGGTGAACTTAAAACATAAATAGTGAAACATTGAACAGAAATAGTGAAACTTTGAACATAAAGACTGAAACTTTAAACAGAAAGAGTGAAACTTTGAACAGAAAAAAAGAAACTTTGAACATAAAGAGTGAAACTTTGAACATAATGAGTAAAACTTTGAACAGAAATAGTGAAACTTTGAACATAAAGAGTGAAACTTTGAACATATGGAGTGAAACTTTGAACATAAAGAGTGAAACTTTGAACATAAAGAGTGAAACTTTTAACAGAAAGAGTGAAACTTTGAACAGAATGAGTGAAACTTTGAACAGAAAGAGTGAAACTTTGAACAGAAATAGTAAAACTTTGAACAAAAATAGTGAAACTTTGAAAAGAAATAAGAAAATTTTGAACAGTCATTAACAAAAGTTCGAACAGAAATAACAAGGGTTTGAACACTAAAAACAAAAAAAAACAAAGAATTGAACAGAAAAAACAAAGGTTTTTTTTAAATTATTTGAACAGCAATTCGAAATTTTTGAATAGTAAAAGGAAAAGTTAAGAATAATATGAAATATTTAGCACATGACGGGCAAATTTATCAGATGAAGGAATCATTAACTAGATAATTTGAAAATATAGTATATGAAGGAAAAATTAAGCAAAGGAACGAAAAATTTAAAAGTTTTAAAACAGAAATAAGAAAAGTTTGAACAGAAATAACAAAGGTTTGAACAGAAATAACCAAGGTTTGAACAGGAATAACAAAGGTTTGAACAGAAATAAGAAAGGTTTGAACAGAAATAACAAAGGTTTGAACAGGAATAACAAGGGTTTGAACAGGAATAACAAAGGTTTGAGTGAAAATAACAAAGTTTTGAATAAATATAACAGAGGTTTGAATAAAAATAACAAACGTTTGAATATAAATAACAAACGTTTGAACAGTAATAGGAAAGGTGTGAACAGTAATAGGAAACGTATGAACAGTAATAGAAAAGGTATGAACAGTAATAGGAAAGGTGTGAACAGTAATAGCAAAGTTATGAACAGTATTTGGAATGGTATGAACAGTAATAGGAGAGGTATGAACAGTAATAGGAAAGGTGTGAACAGTAATAGGAAACGTGTGAACAGTAATAGGAAACGTATGAAAAGTAATAGGAAAGGTGTGAACAGTAATAGGAAAGGTATGAACAGTAATAGGAAGGGTGTGAACAGTAATAGGAAAGGTGTAACTGTAATTGGAAAGGTGTGAACAGTAATAGGAAAGGTGTGAACAGTAATTGGAAAGGTATGAACAGTAATTGGAAAGGTATGAACAGTAATAGGAAAGGAATGAACAGTAATAGGAAAGGTGTGAACAGAAATAGTGAAACGCTGAACAGAAATATTGAAACTCTGAACAAAAATAGTGAAACTCTGAACAGAAATAGTGAAACACTGAACAGAAATAGTGAAACACCGAACAGAAATAGTGAAACACCGAACAGAAATAGTGAACCGCCGAACAGAAATAGTGAAACACCGAACAGAAATAGTGAAACACTGAACAGAAATAGTGAAACGCCGAACAGAAATAGTGAAACACCGAACAGAAATAGTAAAACACCGAACAGAAATAGTGAAACATCGAACAGAAATAGTGAAACTCTGAACAGAAATAGTGAAACCCTGAACAGAAATTGAAAAACTCTGAACAGAAATAGTGAAACTCTGAACATAAATAGTGAAACTCTGAACAGAAATAGTGAAAATCCGAACAGAAATAGTGAAACACCGAACAGAAATAGTGAAACGCCGAACAGAAATAGTGAAACGCCGAACAGAAATAGTGAAACACCGAACAGAAATAGTGATACACCGAACAGAAATAGTGAAACACCGAACAGAAATAGTGAAACACCGAACAGAAATAGTGAAACACCGAACAGAAATAGTGAAACACCGAACAGAAATAGTGAAACACCGAACAGAAATAGTGATACACCGAACAGAAATAGTGAAACACCGAACAGAAATAGTGAAACACCGAACAGAAATAGTGAAACACCGAACAGAAATAGTGAAACACCGAACAGAAATAGTGAAACACCGAACAGAAATAGTGAAACACCGAACAGAAATAGTGAAACACCGAACAGAAATAGTGAAACACCGAACAAAAATAGTGAAACACCGAACAGAAATAGTGAAACACCGAACAGAAGTAGTGAAACACTGAACAGAAATAGTGAAACACTGAACAGAAATAGTGAAACACTGAACAGAAATAGTGAAACACCGAACAGAAATAGTGAATCACCGAACAAAAATAGTGAAACACCGAACAGAAATAGTGAAACACCGAACAGAAATAGTGAAACACCGAACAGAAATAGTGAAACACTGAACAGAAATAGTGAAACACTGAACAGAAATAGTGAAACTCTGAACATAAATAGTAAAACTTTGAACATAAATAGTAAAACTTTAAACATAAATGGTGAAACTTAAAACATAAATAGTGAAACTTTCAACATAAAGAGTGAAACTTTGAACATAAAGACTGGAACTTTGACCATAAGGAGTGAAACTTTGAACATAAAGACTGAAACTTTAAACAGAAAGAGTGAAACTTTGAACAGAAAGAGTGAAACTTTGAACAGAAGGAGTGAAACTTTGAACATAAATAGTGGAACTTTAAACATAAATATTGAAACTTAAAACATAAATGGTGAAACGTTTAACATAAATGGTGAACTTAAAACATAAATAGTGAAACATTGAACAGAAATAGTGAAACTTTGAACATAAAGACTGAAACTTTAAACAGAAAGAGTGAAACTTTGAACAGAAAAAAAGAAACTTTGAACATAAAGAGTGAAACTTTGAACATAATGAGTAAAACTTTGAACAGAAATAGTGAAACTTTGAACATAAAGAGTGAAACTTTGAACATAAGGAGTGAAACTTTGAACATAAAGAGTGAAACTTTGAACATAAAGAGTGAAACTTTTAACAGAAAGAGTGAAACTTTTAACATAAATAGTGAAACTTTGAACATAAATAGTGAAACTTTGAACAGAAAGAGTGAAACTTTGAACAGAAAGAGTGAAACTTTGAACAGAAAGAGTGAAACTTTGAACAGAAATAGTAAAACTTTGAACAAAAATAGTGAAACTTTGAAAAGAAATAAGAAAATTTTGAACAGTCATTAACAAAAGTTCGAACAGAAATAACAAGGGTTTGAACACTAAAAACAAAAAAAACAAAGAATTGAACAGAAAAAACAAAGGTTTTTTTTTTAAATTATTTGAACAGCAATTCGAAATTTTTGAATAGTAAAAGGAAAAGTTAAGAATAATAAGAAATATTTAGCACATGACGGGCAAATTTATCAGATGAAGGAATCATTAACTAGATAATTTGAAAATATAGTATATGAAGGAAAAATTTAGCAAAGGAACGAAAAATTTAAAAGTTTTAAAACAGAAATAAGAAAAGTTTGAACAGAAATAACAAAGGTTTGAACAGAAATAACAAAGGTTTGAACAGGAATAACAAAGGTTTGAACAGAAATAAGAAAGGTTTGAACAGAAATAACAAAGGTTTGAACAGGAATATCAAAGGTTTGAACAGGAATAACAAAGGTTTGAGTGACAATAACAAAGTTTTGAATAAATATAACAGAGGTTTGAATAAAAATAACAAATGTTTGAATATAAATAACAAACGTTTGAACAGTAATAGGAAAGGTGTGAACAGTAATAGGAAACGTATGAACAGTAATAGGAAAGGTATGAACAGTAATAGGAAAGGTGTGAACAGTAATAGCAAAGGTATGAACAGTATTTGGAATGGTATGAACAGTAATAGGAGAGGTATGAACAGTAATAGGAAAGGTGTGAACAGTAATAGGAAACGTGTGAACAGTAATAGGAAACGTATGAAAAGTAATAGGAAAGGTGTGAACAGTAATAGGAAAGGTATGAACAGTAATAGGAAGGGTGTGAACAGTAATAGGAAAGGTGTAACTGTAATTGGAAAGGTGTGAACAGTAATAGGAAAGGTGTGAACAGTAATTGGAAAGGTATGAACAGTAATTGGAAAGGTATGAACAGTAATAGGAAAGGAATGAACAGTAATAGGAAAGGTGTGAACAGAAATAGTGAAACGCTGAACAGAAATATTGAAACTCTGAACAAAAATAGTGAAACTCTGAACAGAAATAGTGAAACACTGAACAGAAATAGTGAAACACCGAACAGAAATAGTGAAACACCGAACAGAAATAGTGAACCGCCGAACAGAAATAGTGAAACACCGAACAGAAATAGTGAAACACTGAACAGAAATAGTGAAACGCCGAACAGAAATAGTGAAACACCGAACAGAAATAGTAAAACACCGAACAGAAATAGTGAAACACCGAACAGAAATAGTGAAACTCTGAACAGAAATAGTGAAACCCTGAACAGAAATTGAAAAACTCTGAACAGAAATAGTGAAACTCTGAACATAAATAGTGAAACTCTGAACAGAAATAGTGAAAATCCGAACAGAAATAGTGAAACACCGAACAGAAATAGTGAAACGCCGAACAGAAATAGTGAAACGCCGAACAGAAATAGTGAAACACCGAACAGAAATAGTGATACACCGAACAGAAATAGTGAAACACCGAACAGAAATAGTGAAACACCGAACAGAAATAGTGAAACACTGAACAGAAATAGTGAAACACCGAACAGAAATAGTGAAACACCGAACAGAAATAGTGAAACACCGAACAGAAATAGTGAAACACCGAACAAAAATAGTGAAACACCGAACAGAAATAGTGAAACACCGAACAGAAGTAGTGAAACACCGAACAGAAATAGTGAAACACTGAACAGAAATAGTGAAAAACTGAACAGAAATAGTGAAACACCGAACAGAAATAGTGAAACGCCGAACAGAAATAGTGAAACGCCGAACAGAAATAGTGAAACACCGAACAGAAATAGTGATACACCGAACAGAAATAGTGAAACACCGAACAGAAATAGTGAAACACCGAACAGAAATAGTGAAACACCGAACAGAAATAGTGAAACACCGAACAGAAATAGTGAAACACCGAACAGAAATAGTGAAACACCGAACAGAAATAGTGAAACACCGAACAAAAATAGTGAAACACCGAACAGAAATAGTGAAACACCGAACAGAAGTAGTGAAACACTGAACAGAAATAGTGAAACACTGAACAGAAATAGTGAAAAACTGAACAGAAATAGTGAAACACCGAACAGAAATAGTGAAACACCGAACAAAAATAGTGAAACACCGAACAGAAATAGTGAAACACCAAACAGAAGTAGTGAAACACTGAACAGAAATAGTGTAACACTGAACAGAAATAGTGAAACTCTGAACAGAAATATTGAAACTCTGATCAGAAATAGTGAAACTCTGAACAGAAATAGTAAAACTTTGAACAGAAATAGTGAAACTCTGAACGGAAATAGTGAAACTCTGAACAGAAATAGTGAAACTCTGAACAGAAATAGTGAAACTCTGAACAGAAATAGTGAAACTTCGAACAGAAAGAGTGAAACTTTGAACATAAATAGGGAAACTTTGAACAGAAAGAGTGAAACTTTGAACAGAAAGAGTGAAACTTTGAGCGGAAAGGGTGATACTTTGAACGGAAAGAGTGAAACTTTGAGCGGAAAGGGTGATACTTTGAACGGAAAGAGTGAAACTTTGCACGGAAAGAGTGAAACTTTGCACGGAAATAGTGAAACTTTGAACAGAAAGAGTGAAACTTTAAACAGAAAGAGTGAAACTTTGAACGGAAATAGTGTAGCCTTCAGTAGTATTCTCGTCATCTTTTGTATCATTCTCCATCGCTTTAAATAGTATCTTGGTTATCTTTTCAATTATTTTTAACCACTTTTAATCGTAGTTTGGTGGGTTCACACTTTCAATCACACATTTTCCCATTTCGATACACTTTTGACTAAGTGCTTAGGGATAGAATCTAAGGTCTGTATCTTGCTTTATCTTACAAATATTTTTATCCATAGATTTACCTAATAGAATAGAGAGTATTTGATTTAATTTTATTCCGCTTTATTAAGATATCCGATATTTGTTCATTGTATAAACCTGATAAAGATATTTATGATATGGTGCTATTGGAATAAATGTCTTTAATCAATAGAAAGTAGGCTTATTAGTATCTAATCATTGTTTTAAAGACGGCAACACTAGTATCTGGTGTTCATATCAGGATGGGAACAATAAGTGGGAAAGTATGAACAATAAATGGGAAGGTTTGAACACTAATAGGAAAGTTTGCTCTAATCATGTTGACTTTAGAAGTGAATTAAACGCATGGACTAAAGCGTGGGTAGTTCGAAAGACTACCCGCCATATTTCTGAAATTAGTTCACTTCTGCACTTATCAATTTAACCTTTGCTTGCTCACGCTCGGAGGAAATTTACCAATGATTTTGAAATGAGTTTTATTCTTTTATCAATGTTTAGTATGGCTTGAATTTCATTTTGTTTGTGTTTAGGAGATACAATTGCCATCTTTTCTATTTACTGTTAATCCATACTTTTGGAAGATCAAATATTTGTTAATTTCCTCGACATGAATGTGAAAGAATGGATAAATCGAGGCATATGCTTTTATCATTTAAAAATCATTATTGGTTCTTTTATCAGATCGAAAGTTCTCTTTACTGTTGGCAATGTGAGACAAAGTTTTGGACATAGAGTTTATTTCCCTTATCAGTTCAAATAATAATATATTATGATAAGAGAAATTTCATGTTTTTAATAATGAAAATTAATAAAATGAATATTTTATGGGTGTTATAAGATTTAAGATAGGCTAACCAAAAAATTAGAAACACAAAATATTTAACGTAAGCATCTGCCTACAGAACACAGAATTTAAAAATGTTTATTATTAAACGAGTTAAACTTCTTCACGTATTTCCCCAGCCACGCCATGGTATTTCTCCTACAAATTTTCACGACATTCACAAAGTCAACATGGTGTCAGGGGGTGTCGGGTTTTTCCCCGTCGGGGAAAAGTGTGACGTCGTGTTTGATTCACTGGCACCATAGGAGGATTGTCCGAAAAAAAATAATGTGGTGGACGTCATATCTGATTCATTGACGCCATATTTACTGGTGCCATCTGACACGATGCTGGCACTGACTGACGCCATGTCTGATTCATTGACGCCATATTTCCTGGTGCCAGATCATGTGCCAGATCTGGCACACTGACGCCATTTTCCCCAATTCGGTAGGCGCCATAAGAAGAAAAATGCGGTGGACGCCATGTTTGATTCATTGACGCCATATTTACTGGTGCCATCTGGCACTGTCTGACGCCAGTGAGCCAGAAGCAACACTTCTCTACTACTAAAACACGGAAGAAATTTATCATACCTTTAAAGTTAAAACTACAGATCTCGAAAGATTTGTCTTGGAACTTTACGTTAGAAAACAACTAAACGCTTTGTATATCAAAGAAAAACTTAATGACTTACGTAAGGTTTAAAAATAATATTAAAATTTATCATCTCCCTTACGAAGATAGAAGAAATTACTATAGATTAAATCAAATGCAATTTAAAATGAAAATTGAAAAAATATCCTTATTATTAGAACCCATATTTTTAAAGAAAATAAATATCTTTTTACATTATATCATAGTCTTTATAAATTTATTCCTTCAAAAGCATCCTTTGTTATTAGCTTACAAAACTATAACCTACACAATCAATCAAATATTGACAGGTTAAGAAAAAAATTGAGGAGAGTACGTAAAACCCGGTCCAGGCCTTAACAGTGGCCGGCATCTTGTTTCCCATGCATATTTATGGAATTACAGAAGATGTAAAATATTATTTTCACTATGGTCGGTGGCAAAGCAATTGATTCAAAAAAATATTGATAATGATATACAGATGGTGTACAGAACTAGGCATTATTTCCTATAAGTTCCGAATTGAAAAAGGGGGAGGGGTTGCAAGAGCTGAAGAAACTCACTATCGACCAAAAATCAAAGGTAATCCTTATTTAAGAGTGGAACCTTGCGTTGACAAAGCATCCATTTAACGCCAAGGACGCTAAAATATGCGGTACAGAAATCCACCACCGATTCAAATTTCCCGCCAAGACGTGACGTCATCAACTCCCTCTCAATCCCCCAACCCATTCCTATTTCGAATTTGGTCTATGAGAGTTCCACAAAGTGATTTATGGCCTTTTGGGTGGGCACAGCAGAAATTACACTATTTCAGAAAAAGTTTAAATATTTTATTAAAAAACTCTTAAGGCATGACTCAAGTAAAAATATATTAGCACGGTAGAATGTCATTAAGAAAATGCACTATTATAGGTACCATTTTAGACAAAATTTATATATATAATGTAAGAAAACATCATTGAAAAGTTACACGGTAATATATTCTGACATGTATAATAACATTTAAATGAAAGGCTAGTTGTAAAAAATCCTAGAAAGTTACACTATAATATATCCTGACAATTTTGGACAAAATTTATATACAATTTAAGAAAACATCCTAGAAAGTTACACTGTAATATATTCCGACATGGATAATAACTTTTAAATGAACGGCTAGTTGTGAAACCCCCAAAAGGCCATAAATCACTTTGTGGAACTCTCATAGACCAAATTCGAAATAGGAATGGGTTGGGGGGATGGGGGGGGGTAGTTGATGACGGCACGTCGTGATGATCTTGGCGGGAAATTTGAATCGGTGGTGGATTTCTGTACCGCATATTTTAGCGTCCTTGGCGGTAAATGGATGCTTTGTCAACGCAAGGTTCCACTCTTAAATAAGGTTTACCTTTGATTTTTGGTCTATAGTGAGTTTCTTCAGCTCCCCCCATTACTTAATATATGAATTAAAAGAAAACAGTATTAAAAAGGTGACACATTTATTTTTTAAAAATACAAAAGAGATTACAAAGAGTATTTCTTAATAAAAGAATTAAGTTATTCTTAACGGGCGCGTTTCAACATGTTTGTAAGATGACGTCATTCTTCAAACAATCTCGTCCAAACTCTGAAACCAGAGATAAAGGAATTCCAGTATTCCCAAGATCAATGAAATAAATAGTACAATAAGTAGTTTTTTAGGGGGTTGTACTCCAAGATCTGGCGTATTCTTGTCAACCTTTGTGTACTTGACTCCGTAACAACTCACAACAACAATGGGGATGGGGAGAACGTAGCAAACTCCCGCACCTAATGGTAACGGACCCTTCAGCGTGTCAGAGTGAGTTATTTTTTCAATCATTTTATTATGCCCTTAAGATCTTTGTTGATCTCATTCCCCCTCCCAACCCCTTGGGTGGAGTATATACCGTTAAGAAATGTATCCCAAATTCTTAATCGGTGCTAAATTAAAAGTTTTTTTTGGTGAAACATAGGGTAATTTTGATAAATTTAGCTAAAATCTAACGCAACGTTTCTAACAATTTGAAATGTTTTTCAAATGACCTGTTTCGTGTCGGTAGAATGTATGCTAAAAGACTGATTTCGTTTCGGTGGTCTATTCATTTTCCCATGAATTCCCATGGGGTTTTAGGAATTTTAAATTACCGTTTTTGTGTCGGTCAATTGTAACCCAAATGATCAAAAACGTTTCGATTGTTTTTTACTTCTAACACGAAATGCGTTGTGAATGATGCTTCTTTCAATACCGTTTAACGTTTTCCAAAAATTTTTGATTACGAGGTTGATAATTTTGATAAATATAGTACGTATTAGGTTAATGCTTGGGTCTAATGATATGTTGTATCTCTGCTAACGCTACAAAAACATAACTTGTTGAGACTTGTCCGGATAATGCCCTCGGGGCAACCACCTGGAATCAATTAAATGTTTGGTGGTAGGATGGGCCACCAATTAACAAAGCAATAATCACTCTAAATACAAATTCCATTCATAGCAATACAAATGGTACGACCACCACCCCAAAGCCCTTAAGATACGTCTGAACGTGTTTACTTATATATAAAAAAACAGATGGGGATAAAGGTCTACCCTCGCCCTCCTTGTAATGTCATAAAACCTGGTGGGTGGTCCAATTAGAGAAAGGATAAAATAAATTCCATTGATAACAATACAACTGGTTCGACCATGCCCCCAAAAGCCATTACGACACGTCTGAACGTGTTTACCTATAAGTAAAAAACAGATTGGGATAAATGTTTTTGTTATGAACCATGTTCGACTCCCCTCCTCCCCCCTTAATGTCATAAAACACACACCTGGGTGGCCAAAAGGGGATTTTGTAAACTATAGAGTCATTTCACTTCCGAACTCTGGAGAGAAAGGTTGGTGACAAGGCTAGTAAGAAATCACGTGTTTCCTCCGACGCACCTTACGTAATATGTAATTCTTGTTTTGGTAAAAATGTCCCTTAAAATGTGTGCTAAATAGAAAAACATATGAGACAGTCTAGCCATATTCGTGTATACTTTACTCGGAAATGTTAAGATCGGTAAGTTTTTTAGCATAATAAGTAATATTCCGGTATATTTCATTCATATGACCACATCTCTTTCGGTATGGCCGAAAATGATCATGAAAACCTTAAAAAACTAGGGTATGCCCCCATGCCACGTACTGGTCATCTACACTGCCCTCATTGTGCTGGGACTTTAAAAGACGTGCCTGACTGCGGCCAATTAAATTATTTCTGCACATCACGTGACTGTGCGCACTTCAGACGTTGTGTTTTAGTTCAAACTAAAAACCTTATCCGTATGTCGACCCATAAAGAGCGAAGACATCTTCTTGACGAGCGAAACTTTTGTACACTGTGCGGTGAGTTTAAATACCGGATTAAGGACTTGTAACCGTGTTAGAAATGGACAGATGATTCACCAGAGATTTAAATCAGGTACGACAGTGATTTTCAAGATGAAATAGAATTGAGGAAGCATCATAGTTAATACAAATCAACTTTGGCTTCATAAAAAAGGGTATGTTTCACTTTGCATGATAACAATGTTTGTATTTTAGTTGATATTTATGTGTACTTCAGTATTATTCGTATTAAATTCAGTATTAGTTTTTAATAAGCCACTTGTGCATGGTAAAGTTGGTGTTTTTAGGTAGTTCATGTGTATTTTAGCCATAATTCAACTGTAACTTTTGCATGTATTTCATATAAATCCCTTGTAGTTTAGTATTATTATTCGTATGAAATTCAGTATAAGTTTTTTATAAGCCACTTGTGCAGGGTAAAATTGGTGTTATTTTAGGTAGTATTATATAAATGCCAGTATTTTAATCAATATTCATGTGTATTTTAGTAGTAGTAGTCAGCTATAACCTTAGCATGTATTTTAAATAATTCACGTGTAATTTAGTATTGTTTGTATTAAGTTCAGCATTAGTATATAATAAGGCACTTGTGCATGGTAAAATTGGTGTTTTTTAAGGTAGTATTATATAAATGGCAGTATTTTATTCAATATTCATGTGTATTTTGGTAGTAATCAGCTATAACTTTTGCATGTATTTTATATAAATCACGTGTAATTTAGTATTATTCGTATGAAATTCAGTATTAGTTTCTAATAAGCCACTTGTGCATGGTAAAACTGGTGTTTTTTAAGGTAGTATTATATAAATGCCAGTATTTTATTCAATATTCATGTGTATTTTAGTAGTAGTCAGCTATAACTTTTGCATGTAGTTTCCATAAATCACGTGTAATTTAGTATTGTTTGTATTAAGTTCAGTATTAGTTTCTAATAAGCCACTTGTGCAGGGTAAAATTGGTGTTTTTAGGTAGTATTATATAAATGCCAGTATTTTATACAATATTCATGTGTATTTTAGTAGTAATCAGCTATAACTTTTGCATGTAGTTTATATAAATCCCATGTAGTTTAGTATTATTATTCGTATAGAAAATCGGTATTAGTCTCTAATAAGCAACTTGTGCATGGTAAAATTGGTGTTTTTAAGGTAGTATTATATAAGTGCCAGTATTTTAATCAATATTCATGTGTATTCTAGTAGTATTCGTATGAAAAAACGGTAGTAATATTTCTATGAAAAATCAAATTTTCGTGCTCGTTGAATGTTCTTAACCTAATACAAACTCTGAATCTTCCGCCTATACAACTAGAATAACCTAACATAAGCCAGTGTTTCAGGATCTATCATAGAATAACTTAGCATAAGCCTATGGTTCAAGAACTAGTATAGTATAAACCAACCAGGATCTACCATAGAATAACCTAGAATAAGACTATATTTTTCAGCATTTACCAAGAATAAACCTAGCAAAAGTCTATGTTTCAAGCTCTAATATAGTATAAACCTACTAGGATCTACCATAGAATAACCTAGCATAAGCATATCTTTAATAATCTACCATAGAATAAGCCTAGCATAAGCCTATCTTTTTAGGATCTACCATACCATAAGCCTAGCATAAGCCTACCCCTACAGGTATCAGCCACGTGACGTCATCAAAAATTAGTGCTGACGCCATCAAGAAAACCACCACCAGGTTATTCTAACTATAAATAAAAAGCCGACGGGGATAAATTCCATTCGTTACGCTTTATTATTATGTCCAATCACGATGGTCAAAACATGTAAATACCAGGGCTCGAACCTGGGACCTTCCGCGAGTTAAGCGGACGTGATAACCACTACACCATAGATCGTTGGTTATTCTAAGTTTACGAAGAGATCTACCTTATTATTATGTCTAATTACGATAGTCAAAACATGCTCGAACCTGGGACCTTCCGCGTTTTAGGCGGACGTGATAACCACTACACCATAGATCGTTGGTTATTCTAAGTTTACGAAGAGATCTACCTTATTATTATGTCTAATTACGATAGTCAAAACATGCTCGAACCTTGGACCTTCCGCGTTTTAGGCGGACGTGATAACCACTACACCATAAATACTTGTCTATTCCGAGTTTTCGAAGAGATCTACTTTATTATTATGTCTAATCACTATTGTCAAAACATGTACCTAACTGCGCTCGAAACTGGGTCCTTCCGCGTGTTAGGCGGACGTGATAACCACTACACCATAGATACTTGGCTATTCTGAGTTTTCGAAGAGATCTTCCTTACTATTATGTCAAATCACGATGGTGAAAACATGTATATACCAAGGTTCGAACCTGGGTCCTTCCGCGGGTGAAGCGGACGTGATAACCACTACACCATAGATACGTGGTAATGTAAAGTTTTCGAAGAGATCCAGCTTAATATTATGTCTAATCACGATGGTCAAAATATGTATCTACCAGGGCTCGAACCTGGGACCTTCCGCGTGTTAGGCGGACGTGATAATCACTACACCATTAATACTTGTCTATTCCGAGTTTTCGAAGAGATCCACTTTATTATTATGTCTAATCACGATGGTCAAATCATGTATCTAACTGGGCTCGATCCTGGGACCTTCCGCGAGTTACACGTGACAACCACTACACCTTAGATACTTGGTTATTCTCAGATTTCGAAGAGATCTACCTTATCATTATGTCTAATCACGATGGTCGAAACATGTATCCAATAGGGCTCGAACCTTGGACCTTCCGCGAGTTAGGCGGACGTGATAACCACTACAACATAGATTGTTGGTTATCCTAAGTTTTCGAAGAGATCTACCTTATTATTATGTCCAAACACGATGCCCAAAACATGTATCTACCAGGGCTCGAACCTGGGACCTTCCGCGAGTTAGGCGGACGTGATAACCACTACACCATAGACACTTGGCTATTCTCAGTTTTCGAAGAGATCTACCTTACTATTATGTCTAATCACGATGGTAAAAACATGTATCTACCAGGGCTCGAACCTGGGACCTTCCGCGTGTTAGGCGGACGTGATAACCACTACACCATAGATACTTGGCTATCCTGAGTTTTCGAAGAGATCTTCCTTACTATTATGTTAAATAACGATGGTGAAAACATGTATCTACCAGGGTTCGAACCTGGGTCCTTCCGCGGGTGAAGCGAACGTGATAACCACTACACCATAGATACGTGGTAATATAAAGTTTTCGAAGAGATCCAGCTTAATATTATGTCTAATCACGATGGTCAAAATATGTATCTACCAGGGCTCGAACCTAGGACCTTCCGCGTGTTAGGCGGACATGATAACCACTACACCATTAATACTTGTCTATTCCGAGTTTTCGAAGAGATGTACTTTATTATTATGTCTAATCACGATGGTCAAATCATGTATCTAACTGGGTTCAAACCTTTGATCTTCCGCGTGTTGGGCGGACGTGATAACCACTACACCATAGTTACGTTGCCACACAGATTTTTCCAAGAGATCTACCTTATTACTATGTCCAATCACGATGGTCAAAACATGTATCTACTAGGGCTCGATCCTGGGACCTTCCGCGAGTTACACGTGACAACCACTACACCTTAGATACTTGGTTATTCTCAGTTTTCGAAGAGATCTACCTTATCATTATGTCTAATCACGATGGTCGAAACATGTATCCACCAGGTCTCGAACCTGGGACCTTACGCGAGTTAGGCGGACGTGATAACCACTACACCATAGATCGTTGGTTATTCTAAGTTTACGAAGAGATCTACCTTATTATTATGTCTAATTACGATAGTCAAAACATGCTCGAACCTGGGACCTTCCGCGTTTTAGGCGGACGTGATAACCACTACACCATAGATCGTTGGTTATACTAAGTTTACGAAGAGATCTACCTTATTATTATGTCTAATTACGATAGTCAAAACATGCTCGAACCTGGGAACTTCCGCGTTTTAGGCGGACGTGATAACCACTACACCATAAATACTTGCCTATTCCGAGTTTTCGAAGAGATCTACTTTATTATTATGTCTAATCACTATTGTCAAAACATGTACCTAAGTGCGCTCGAAACTGGGTCCTTCCGCGTGTTAGGTGGACGCGATAACCACTACACCATATATACTTGGCTATTCTGAGTTTTCGAAGAGATCTTCCTTACTATTATGTCAAATCACGATGGTGAAAACATGTATATACCAGGGTTCGAACCTGGGTCCTTCCGCGGGTGAAGCGGACGTGATAACCACTACACCATAGATACGTGGTAATGTAAAGTTTTCGAAGAGACCCAGCTTAATATTATGTCTAATCACGATGGTCAAAATATGTGTCTACCAGGGCTCGAACCTGGGACCTTCCGCGTGTTAGGCGGACGTGATAATCACTACACCATTAATACTTGCCTATTCCGAGTTTTCGAAGAGATCCACTTTATTATTATGTCTAATCACGATGGTCAAATCATGTATCTAACTGGGCTCGATCCTGGGACCTTCCGCGAGTTACACGTGACAACCACTACACCTTAGATACTTGGTTATTCTCAGATTTCGAAGAGATCTACCTTATCATTATGTCTAATCACGATGGTCGAAACATGTATCCAATAGGGCTCGAACCTTGGACCTTCCGCGAGTTAGGCGGACGTGATAACCACTACAACATAGATTGTTGGTTATCCTAAGTTTTCGAAGAGATCTACCTTATTATTATGTCCAAACACGATGCCCAAAACATGTATCTACCAGGGCTCGAACCTGGGACCTTCCGCGAGTTAGGCGGACGTGATAACCACTACACCATAGACACTTGGCTATTCTCAGTTTTCGAAGAGATCTACCTTACTATTATGTCTAATCACGATGGTAAAAACATGTATCTACCAGGGCTCGAACCTGGGACCTTCCGCGTGTTAGGCGGACGTGATAACCACTACACCATAGATACTTGGCTATCCTGAGTTTTCGAAGAGATCTTCCTTACTATTATGTTAAATAACGATGGTGAAAACATGTATCTACCAGGGTTCGAACCTGGGTCCTTCCGCGGGTGAAGCGAACGTGATAACCACTACACCATAGATACGTGGTAATATAAAGTTTTCGAAGAGATCCAGCTTAATATTATGTCTAATCACGATGGTCAAAATATGTATCTACCAGGGCTCGAACCTAGGACCTTCCGCGTGTTAGGCGGACATGATAACCACTACACCATTAATACTTGTCTATTCCGAGTTTTCGAAGAGATCTACTTTATTATTATGTCTAATCACGATGGTCAAATCATGTATCTAACTGGGTTCAAACCTTTGATCTTCCGCGTGTTGGGCGGACGTGATAACCACTACACCATAGTTACGTTGCCACACAGATTTTTCCAAGAGATCTACCTTATTACTATGTCCAATCACGATGGTCAAAACATGTATCTACTAGGGCTCGATCCTGGGACCTTCCGCGAGTTACACGTGACAACCACTACACCTTAGATACTTGGTTATTCTCAGTTTTCGAAGAGATCTACCTTATCATTATGTCTAATCACGATGGTCGAAACATGTATCCACCAGGTCTCGAACCTGGGACCTTACGCGAGTTAGGCGGACGTGATAACCACTACACCATAGATCGTTGGTTATTCTAAGTTTACGAAGAGATCTACCTTATTATTATGTCTAATTACGATAGTCAAAACATGCTCGAACCTGGGACCTTCCGCGTTTTAGGCGGACGTGATAACCACTACACCATAGATCGTTGGTTATTCTAAGTTTACGAAGAGATCTACCTTATTATTATGTCTAATTACGATAGTCAAAACATGCTCGAACCTGGGACCTTCCGCGTTTTAGGCGGACGTGATAACCACTACACCATAAATACTTGCCTATTCCGAGTTTTCGAAGAGATCTACTTTATTATTATGTCTAATCACTATTGTCAAAACATGTACCTAAGTGCGCTCGAAACTGGGTCCTTCCACGTGTTAGGCGGACGCGATAACCACTACACCATATATACTTGGCTATTCTGAGTTTTCGAAGAGATCTTCCTTACTATTATGTCAAATCACGATGGTGAAAACATGTATATACCAGGGTTCGAACCTGGGTCCTTCCGCGGGTGAAGCGGACGTGATAACCACTACACCATAGATTGTTGGTTATCCTAAGTTTTCGAAGAGATCTACCTTATTATTATGTCCAACCACGATGCCCAAAACATGTATCTACCAGGGCTCGAACCTGGGACCTTCCGCGAGTTAGGCGGACGTGATAACCACTACACCATAGACACTTGGCTATTCTCAGTTTTCGAAGAGATCTACCTTACTATTATGTCTAATCACGATGGTAAAAACATGTATCTACCAGGGCTCGATCCTGGGACCTTCCGCGAGTTACACGTGACAACCACTACACCTTAGATACTTGGTTATTCTCAGATTTCGAAGAGATCTACCTTATCATTATGTCTAATCACGATGGTCGAAACATGTATCCAATAGGGCTCGAACCTTGGACCTTCCGCGAGTTAGGCGGACGTGATAACCACTACAACATAGATTGTTGGTTATCCTAAGTTTTCGAAGAGATCTACCTTATTATTATGTCCAAACACGATGCCCAAAACATGTATCTACCAGGGCTCGAACCTGGGACCTTCCGCGAGTTAGGCGGACGTGATAACCACTACACCATAGACACTTGGCTATTCTCAGTTTTCGAAGAGATCTACCTTACTATTATGTCTAATCACGATGGTAAAAACATGTATCTACCAGGGCTCGAACCTGGGACCTTCCGCGTGTTAGGCGGACGTGATAACCACTACACCATAGATACTTGGCTATCCTGAGTTTTCGAAGAGATCTTCCTTACTATTATGTTAAATCACGATGGTGAAAACATGTATCTACCAGGGTTCGAACCTGGGTCCTTCCGCGGGTGAAGCGGACGTGATAACCACTACACCATAGATACGTGGTAATATAAAGTTTTCGAAGAGATCCAGCTTAATATTATGTCTAATCACGATGGTCAAAATATGTATCTACCAGGGCTCGAACCTAGGACCTTCCGCGTGTTAGGCGGACATGATAACCACTACACCATTAATACTTGTCTATTCTGAGTTTTCGAAGAGATCTACTTTATTATTATGTCTAATCACGATGGTCAAAACATGTATCTACCAGGGCTCGAACCTGGGACCTTCCGCGTGTTAGGCGGACGTGATAACCACTACACCATAGATACTTGGCTATCCTGAGTTTTCGAAGAGATCTTCCTTACTATTATGTTAAATCACGATGGTGAAAACATGTATCTACCAGGGTTCGAACCTTTGATCTTCCGCGTGTTGGGCCACTGCCTTCTCTAATACTAGGCCTTGCGATAGGAATAAAAGGGGGGTGGCAGTTAGGATTTCACAAATGGCGCTAGATGTCGCTTTTCTGAGGTTTTAAACTGGCGGCAAATTCAAAACTATGGGAAATTGTTAGCAACGACGAAGTGTAATCTGCAAAGTTCGTCTCGAAAAAGAAAGCAAAAAACCGGTCAATAAACCGGATCATGATGCTGAACGGTTTCCGAGTTCAAAAAATACTAGTTTAAATTTGGTGTATGTTTTGACACGTGTCAATGGCGTCTGCATGGAAATTTCAACCCATCACAGCCCTTAAGTTTTTCCCAAAAACTGCCACTGCCAATGAAATACCTTAAGTTTGATTTGGATTGCCCAATGAGCGAGCTTAGGAGAGGTTGGAGGAGATTTCTTTGGCCGCTGAATTTGACACAGACATTATCTCCAATATTTTAATTATCCACTTCTCTAGTTTAGCAGACGATGTGCCCTGGTCAATGGTCGTGGGTCAGGTTATTTAGTCCAGTTTAAAAAATCCTTATTTCCCAGCCTGGTCCACCATAAGCGAAAGACGTGACGTCATGCGAGACTGCACAGTACGAATTTACTTTTGTCATCGCGAAAATTCGCCTCAGAAAAGAGCCATCTAACGGTTACTAAGCGCAAATTCAAAATGTCACATAAAAATGCTTCTGTTGTACATATCATGGCCTAGTATTAGAGAAGGCAGTGGTTGGGCGGACGTGATAACCACTACACCATAGTTACGTTGCCACACAGATTTTTCCAAGAGATCTACCTTATTACTATGTCCAATCACGATGGTCAAAACATGTATCTACCAGGGCTCGATCCTGGGACCTTCCGCGAGTTACACGTGACAACCACTACACCTTAGATACTTGGTTATTCTCAGTTTTCGAAGAGATCTACCTTATCATTATGTCTAATCACGATGGTCGAAACATGTATCCACCAGGGCTCGAACCTGGGACCTTACGCGAGTTAGGCGGACGTGATAACCACTACACCATAGATCGTTGGTTATTCTAAGTTTACGAAGAGATCTACCTTATTATTAGGTCTAATTACAATAGTCAAAACATGCTCGAAACTGGGTCCTTCCGCGTGTTAGGCGGACGTGATAACCACTACACCATAGATACTTGGCTATTCTGAGTTTTCGAAGAGATCTTCCTTACTATTATGACAAATCACGATGGTGAAAACATGTATCTACCAGGGCTAGAACCTAAGTCCTTCCGCGGGTGAAGCGGACGTGTTAGTAGTAGGGAGTATACAAATAGCCACGGATCTAAGATGGCCGCCACCCCAAGATGGCGGCCAGAACATCATCCACCAGACTCAAACCAAACTGTCCAGACAAGTCTGGACTAGCCCGAGCTCCTGCCTGTTAGTTTCATGACATCATCTTCTTAACTCAGACCAAAACTAAAACTATAGTCAACCTTGACGTCATCCCTGGCTTGCTAACATTAGGTGTTACCCTTTAACCACTCCAGCTTTTCTCTCTGTAAGCCTAAAGTTAATAAAAACACAGATTTTAAGACATCAAATATTTACTTTTTATAAGATGTACAGATATGCGTAATAAATAAATACAAAATATATAGTACAAAATAATCAACAACCAGCAAGGATAAACAAACATGTTTTAACGAGTTCATTTTTCACATTGACCCCGTATCGTTATTTGACTCGGAAGTGCAATCGGCGGAGGGCCGTTTGGGTTTATTTTCCAGCTGTTTTCTGCTTCGCCGCTCAATTTCGTAAAGAGTTAACAAAATGTTGACTATTAACCCGTAAACAAAAAAGAAAATGAGGCATAGCATATTGGGCGGGTTACAAAAGCAAATGATATTTAAATGGCTAGTACGTGATATATATGTAATATAATAGCAAGGAAAGCGATATTGTTGATTGGTTCCTACTTGGCTTATTAGGCGGGGTGTAAGTAAAGAGATAAATTTCATTGGATAGGTTAATTAAGGCGGAGCTAAAAAATAAGCCTATATTATAAGTCTGGAAAAAATATACAAATATGCAAATAAAGATTTTAATAACAGATATTATACAATAACATTAAAACAAAATAACAAAAATATATAAAACTAAAATATTTACATAAAAAAACCCACCACCAATAAAAAATTACTAGACGCCGGTCGACCCAAACCCCCCATTGCCGTGTAACGTAGGGGTCAAACTCTAGAGATAACATAAAAACATGTTACAAGTTGAATTCTAAATTAAAAAACTTGAAAATATTTACCGCCGTTTCCACCGGTCTTAGCAATATAACCGGGGTAACTATCAATTGGGCAACTCTATTGCCCCGCCGGATAGTGTAGGCGGTGTCCCCGACGTTGGCGATGACGACTTTTAGGGGTCCCCGATAGTCGGCGTCTATTATTGTTAAGAATTATTATACTTTTACGCATTATAAAATAACTTATAAACATACCTATCGTCCCCTCGGCAACAAACAGCCCTTGGGCCGTTAAGCTGCTACGGCCAACAATGCGGCCGTAGCTGTCCGCCGGCAGCATAACGCCTAACCCAGTCGACACAATTTTGATACCGTGAGGGTCGATTACGGTATCCACTGGACAATATAAGTCCAGTCCGGCCGACTGGGGAGTGGCACGACGGGGAGTAAGCGCTGCCGGATGGATTTTGATAACAGGCAGGCAGGGCAAACGAGGAGCGGTGGAAAAAGACATCTTAAAGTGGTTGGGACTGGTGTTTCAGAAACAGAAGTTAAACAACTGATAACTTTCATTTTGAAACACGGGGCTTATATACAAAATTAGCGAGGTCAAATCTAATAGTGTCTAGCCAATACTTTCAAGATTCTTAAAATTCAATAAATAGCAAAAAGTTAATTAGATAAATAGGCATAAAATTACAAAATCTCTCCGAGGTCTAAGTTTTTTTTCGTATGCAAAAAAGTTGTCTAGGCGTGTTTTAAATAATTCAAACGAGATCATGTTATATAAAAAAACCCTTTAGCGAAGGTTAAAAAGAAGTTACTTTGATAGATGCCTAAGGGGACAAATATTATTCGTATGCAAAAGCTTGTTTAGGCGTGTTTTGAATAATTAAATTTGAATAATTCTCACGAGATCGCTTTATATAAGAAAAACAATTTATTAGTGAAGGTTAAAACTAATTCCTTTGGGAGGGACGGAAATTGTTTTTTAACATGATTTAAATCTAAATAAATGTATATTAATATTAAACTACAGAGGTTATTTTTTATATAGATAGATATATTAATGTCCTCTTTAATCTTTAGTATCAACTCCGCAATAAAAAAAATGTATTTTAGGTTAAATTAAAAAATAGCGTATCAGACATAATTATATTTTTTTTAATAGAATAAGGTTGTGTTATAAAAAACCATGTTGGGGCCTGTATTCTAAAAAAAATGGCCCTGAGATTTTGGGTATAAAAGCTCGAGCATGGGCATTGCGTTTTCACAATCAAACTAGCAGTCATGAGTCAATTTCCTCAAAGCCAATCTTTATTCGACTCGCCACCATCGTCGCCCGGGGCTCGACCAGGAGCAAGTAGCGGCCACCATAAAATACCTCAGTTCCTAAAACCGGAACCTATAGAAGTGCTGATCGATTCCGACGACGAGACGTTCGTCCAAGACGTGCTCCAGAAACACGTCGTCGGCGTTAACGGTAACGAGGGGTCGTACCGGCTGAGGAGCGACGGCCAGTACTTCGAGACAAAAGTCCCCCCGCGAAAAGGGGATTATTTTGTAGACGTGAGTGGCTACAAATTCAAAGATATAAAAGACTCCCAAGCCGACAAGCTTTGGGAGTGCTCCCACAAACCACTGAAGCGAGTCGTTGACGGCAAGGACGAAGGCGTTGAGGAGTTTGACGGCAAGGACGCCGTCAAACTCCTCAACGCCTTCCACCGGTTGGTGGAGGACATAAAGGCCACGCAGCAGCCGCCCAGCAAAGTAAGTATCTTATTAACAATAAATTTACAAACCAAAATTTTGATCCAATTTTTTTATTTCTGATAGAGATTCAAAAAATGAGTTCGAGCAGCGGCAGCAGCGGGAGTGACTCGGAGGGTAGTGAGGGAGAGGAACACGCAAAGGTAAACCGTTTCTACACAATTGAGCGGCAGATTGACAAAACGAGTCGCAAGTGGCACTGTAAACAAATCGATTTGCGTATAGCTTTTAAAAATTTGGATGACATCCCAACGCGAGATTTTTTTCGAATTTTCGAAAAATTCTCGACGAAGTTATACGCAAATTAGTAACCGAGAACCCCGGGTATAATCGGGTTCGATTTGTTTTAAGCTCCCCCGGATTGACGACCCCCGTTAATATTAAGTTTATAAAAATTGACAAATTTACCAGTAAATGAATTATGCGCACCATCTATAGAGTAACGCAATCTAGTCGGGACTTTGTCTTTAATGGGGAAGATTTTCAGTTTGACATTATTTTTTTAAACCTCGATGCGAATATAGGAGTTTATTATAAGTCCATTAAAAACAGAACTTTGGTTAATTTGGATTATTTCGTTAGACACCATAAATGGCGTGATATTGATTAATAAAATGTAATATTAAGACAAATAAAAAATTGTTTTATTGTGAACAATATCTGTGTACATGTTTTTTTAGATGTAAAGATAAATATAATAAAGCAACATAGTCGTTAAGTTTAAGGTTATTAGCGTAAATAGCGTCTAATATCGTCTGTCTAGCCACGCCCTGGCAGCGGAGTGCTAGGTAAAGACTACAATGCAGACCGCACAGTTGAAAAAATGGATGTTGAATTTGCTGTTTATTGTAAACAACTCGTTTCCCGTATCGTTTTAAATTAACTTTATAGTATCGCGGTGAATTTCCGTAAGTGCAAAACATTTCTACGGTATTGTTATTAACAAAGATGTTCTCCGGCCTCTCCAGCAGCTTCGTTATTGAATATGAAGCAAAATTTGGGTCTTTTAGGATGTGCTGGGAGTTTATATATTGGGAAGCATCCTAAATAGTAGGGTCGCGTTCTTTTGTCGCAAGTTAAAAGAGCGAGGGTCGCGTTCTTTTGTCGCAAGTTAAAAGAGCGTTTATTTGCGAAGTGTTCATAATTTAGTCTCGGGTAACGAGACTTTTTGTAATTCGGCACCGTAGAAAACACCCAAAATTTGCTCCCCCTTTAAATCCGCTACGCGATAGACGGGTGGTGACCTGGGTATGACATCAACAACGCGGAATATTTCGTCAGTAAACGTGCCTCCCGAGCTAGTTTTTCTAAATACTCGACTAGCTATAGAGAGACGCACGTGATCCCCAACTTTAAGCCTCGGTGCGTATCGATTAATTCCGTTTGATTTCCCGTACAGTTTATTCCAAATGATTGATTCGTTATCTATATTAACATGAGTAGGTGCAATTACAGTAGTTGAATGAACCCGTTCATTATAGGCTTGAGTAATTAAAGGTAAATATTTAACGTAATTTTTATTCCCCGTGGCTGTAATAACCCGGGCAATTTGTTCCTTAATTGTTCTAATAAAGCGTTCAGCTAGACTGGCCTTATGCTGACTCCGGGCAAAATGTATTTGCACATTGTGACGTTTCAAGAAGGAAGCAAAGTTGCGCGAACTAAATTCGCCCCCGTAGTCGGTGTATATTTTTAAAGGAATCCTCTCTCGAAATATTTTTTTAAAAGCTTCGATAACCTCGCCAGATGTTTTGTTTCTAAGAGGTACTGTCCATCCGTAGCGGCTTAAGACGTCAATGACGCACAAAACATAGCGAATATTTTTATTAAAACGTTTTAATTTTGGTAGATCCAACAAATCAGCTTGAAAAACGTCATCGATAGTCGAGGCGTACACCTGATTGGTTTTGAATCGGAAACGTCGAAATCGGTGTTTCGTGTAGGCGGGTTGTTTCTCGAGAAAGGCGACTAATTTTGCTTTTGGCACGTGCGGTAAGGCCTTTTGTAATCTCGCTAGCGACCCATAAGCGGCCGGATTAGCCACGTCGTAATAAATTTTTCTAATTTTAGCGTCCATGTCTTAACAAGTATAAATAACGACTAAATAGTTTCCCAATAAACAACTTTATTTAATACACACAAAGGTATTTTATAAAAACAATATCAGTTAAACAAATACGATATATCAGTACATTTATCTTAATAGCCATAAATCAAGGCATTCTTTAAATCGGTAAAACTGTTGACAAAATAAGCGTAAATATCCTCTTGATCCTCGATCCAGCCATGGTCGGTCTCAAATTGATGCAAAATTTTCTCACGATCCAGTTGAGGCAGCGCTTCGTGCAAATTATGTTCGACTCGATCACTGAAATTTGTGTCAAATTCCGAGCAGCTTTGAGAGTGGCATATTTGTTTTCGACACTCAACGTTGGCGCAAGTGGAAGTGACGTCAAACAAAGTGGTAGTGAGCTCGTTTAAAATTAATTCGCGCATGCGACAGACAGCTATCCCTTTAGCCTTGAGAGCCTCGTCAATCAACGGCTTTAAATCGATCAATGTCTGCCATCCTGTTTTGTTCAGGCTGAATCCTTCGCTGGTGCTAAAGTTGAGGAAATAACGACTGCCGCTGCCTCGTTCATAGTATCGAAGATCGATTAGACGTTCATCTTTCGAGTTGACGAAGCATTCCAGCTTGATGCGCTCTTTGACGGGCAACCAAATATGATAGCGAGGTATTTTTCCGTCAAAAAAGGACGTGAGTTCATTTTGAAACCGAAACAAAGCGTACCAGGCGTTAGGTTTTAATATAGTTTTTGTACGCGTATCCGATCTCTGAATTAAAATTTTAGGTTCAATCGATTCGATGACGCAAATGTCGAGCTTTGGTGTGACGGTGTGTACTTGGTGCATATTGGCGCGCGACTGATATTGTATTTATAAAGTTTTAGTCTTTTATACGTTGGGGTGATTATAAATAATTTCTCTATTTTTAGATATAATTAATTGGTTGTTCGGAAATTCGGCCATGGCAATGCACGTGACGTTTTCGGTTAGCGGAGAGCTAAATCTTAACGATAATCGCAAGTTACCAGTCTAGGGCATGGAATTTAGACCTAACGAAGCGAGATGTTCTCTACTCAAATCAAAAACAACGACAAAAAAGCCTTTTTTATATAAATCGTAAGAAATTATATTTCCCCGGTCAAGACCTAATATTTCGAGCCCCTCGAATAAAGAATTGTAACATCTAACGTATTGATCGTCGTCAAAATTAGGCATAAACGGGATATCGGGATAATTTTGTGAATTTAAAGAGAATTGCATGAAATCGAGTTTGAAGTGTTGGAGATCCAGGGGGTTAGAAGTTGCTTCCCCTACAAATTTTTTATTAGTAACGAAAGCCACGACAGTTCGCGAGGGTAATTGCCCCGTAAACAAGCTGTCCCTAATAAAATCTTGCGTTCCGGTGGTTATTAAGAAATTTTTCATTACAATAGAGTTTACTTCGTAGCGAGCGTTTATTCCCGAATTTAACATCTGAGCGTGAGCTAGTTGCAGTTCGGGATTAACCTCAATTTCGCGCGTAAACAAGGTGCATTCCGTTAAATCAATCTTATACTTTTTGCCCGCTTCATTGTGAATAATAGCGAAATCCGTGGAGCTTCAATGAAGTCTAATTCGCACCTCGATATTATCTAGTAAGAATTTGGGCGTTTTGAACATATCCAAAAATAATTCGCCAATTACATCGCACGTCTTTGATTTTGCCACGCGTTTAGCGCGACGACCAATACCATTATCTTCATTGTTAATTTTGGCATCTTCTAAAGCCGTCGCCGGATCGATAATGGTATCCAAATAATATAACATAGAAGTTAACCAGGAATTGGCCGCCGTTTGTCCATAATTTAAAAGTATTTTAAAATAGGCCATATATGGGTACATATTATTAGGTTGCTGGACGGCGACGCCATTAAGAAATAATTCTACTTGACAAAATAGCGAGGCAATTATTAAATTTGTTACCGAGACTTTCTTTTCCGCATCTGGAACGGCCGTGCCGTCCTCGTGTAAAACGCGAAATTTTAATCTCAAAAGAGTTTTAGTCAAATCATGATAATTGTTAGAGGGAGGAATGATAAATTCTACATATTTAGCATTAGTTAGTGGAGCAATTGGATAATGAGCAGTCGTTTTAGTCCCAACAATATTATTATTCACCACTGGCTTTTCAAATACTTCAAAATCGGATAGAACACTTTCGTAGGTCGACATGTTTAGTCTAGAAAATCGCGTTTAGTGCGTCGCTTAACACGTTTGCTCCGGCTTGTTTTAGCAGTCCTCTTTCGTTTTCGGCCCGTCCCGCTTTTAGTGTTGACGAACCGGTCCACGCCTTTATGTAGTAGGGAATTTATAGATTGCTTGACATTTCGTTTAATCGATTCTCGAGGTGATATTCCGGGGTTTTGTGCATCGCTAATTACTCTACTCGTTAACCCAACAGCTTCGGATGCTAAAGTACTAATGGCCGGCCTAATAAAGGGTGTAATTTTGCGCAATAAAGAATTGAAGATACCGCCAACACTAAAACGACCCCCCGATTGGAAAACGTTTGCGTGTAAAGCCGGAGGGGACGATCCTCTTTGGAAATACAGAGTATATCTATTGGGTACCATCGCTAAAGTTCTATTGACGTCGACGCCTAAAAAACAGTTTAATATATACTTTACCCACATTAAACGGGATATTTTCCCCGTAATCGGATTTCAATTCAATTTCAATTTCTTGTATATCGCTGGTTGAAATTGGATAAAAGTCGATATTATTAAATATTTCCTGGTTCTCCTCGTCTAGCAGCGAAAAAGCCGGCATTTTTATGAAACGTAGCAGAGGGGCTTGACCACCACCCCCTTCTTGCTGACGGATAATATTGGTATAAACAAACATGGCATCGACGCCTCTCATGATATCCGCGGGATACTCTGACGTCTCGTTATTGATATACCGATCCAACTGATTACTACTAAAACCTAACAATCTCCCGAGACTTCGTCCGGGTGTTGTTTTGGGAAACATGATAGAAACCGTATCGTTTAATTTTGAAACCGTCACGGTTCCGTCTACATTCTGCGTAAATTTTAGACTTTTTCTATGCGTCGGCGACATGGCTTCGCTCATAGCACTTAAAACATCGCTAATATGATAGTATACCCCGGGAGGAATCTCGCACGCGTAATTGTCAACTCGTTTGCCTTGAGACCCGGGTACATACGGTTGGTCAGCAAAGTCGGGATCTTCTGGAAATCTATCAACATCGTATTCGCTAGTCCAAAAATTATTATTAGCTGTCAGTGTCATTGATCTTAATCGGGGATTTACCAAAGCTACTCCCGAATGACTGTTGAAAAAATTCTCCCTCTTCGGGAATGTTAAATAACTTGGCCATTGGTCCAGCTACCGATACGCGAACACCTGGCTCTATTTCGAGACGAACATAGTATCTATTTTCCGCTTCCGTTTTGAGAATGTACATTTTAAAATACTGGCGAGGCATATATTCTTGAACACCCAATAACTGATTTATAATTTTTAAATGTAAAGAGAAGGGAATTACCGCCCCGGTCGAAGTCAAATCGCAGGTATATTCGCCCGCGGGTATTTTGATTTTTGTGAAATCAGTCTTAGTAAATAAATACATTACCGAGTCATGGACGCGATAACTGACGAATGTGTCATTAGTTGTTTTGAAATGCGTAAAATTACGCTCTAAAGGTTTACTAGATAGAAACGTCCCACCAACGTATTCAGCTTCTAAATTTAATATATCCCGCAGATCCGAGCTGAATAGCATTTCAATTTTTGATGGACAATAGACTCTAAAATAATGCTCCGCTCCTTGTTTAATAACGCTAAATTCGGCCTGATGCAATCTTAAAGGATCTTTTGTCGAGGCGGCTTTGAGCGCTTCGGCGATATCGTAATAAATCTTAAAATCGTCTTGCAAGGTTTGTGTCGATCTAAACTCGCCTGACACATTAAAACCGATATAAAGCCTTGGTTCTTCCCAAGGGGTATAGCGCTTTATGGTTCTATTGACTCGATATTCCAGGTACGCATTGTTTTCGTTTATGGTATATTCTTGTACCGTCATGCTTAAGGGACCAGATTGGTTGCGTCCTGTGTAGTATTTATCGGGGTCAACGTTGAGCAATTTGGCTAATTGAGGAGAAAATTTAATTTCCACCCATTCCGGTGTTTTGAAATCATACATGATAGCATCACCCCAATTATCTATTGCGTGATATGTTACTTGAATTTTTTTAAATACTAATTTTTCTAAAGTACGGGCTACGGCTCGATAAAGCCCTTCGGCGTTTTTTTCTGGCGTTTTACTGGCTCTAAAAGTTTGCGGTAAGATCAATATCTTATAGTTATCATAATCTTCGGGGTTAATTGGTTTTGGCTCTTTGGGAATAATTGGTTCAGGCTTTTTCTTCGGCGGATCAACCGGCTGCGGAAACAAGGGTTTTTCATCAACCGGTAATATGGGTAGCTCAAAAGTAGAGGATGTTGTAGAGTCTGGAGATTTTGAGAGGTCAGGCTTGGATGGGTCGGGTTTCGATAGGTCGGACTTCGGTAAGTCAGGTTTTGAGGGGTCTGGAAATATATATATTTCCTCAACCTCCGTTGGCGAGGGGGTCGGCGTCAGTGGTTCGAAGGTAGAGGGTTTCGGAGCCCCTGGTGCTGGAATTTTAGGGGGGTCCGGAGCTGGAATTTTGGGGTGATCTGGAAGTTTCAGGGGATCTGGCTCCGGCTTTGACTTTGGTAGTTCAGCCTTTGGTTTTGGTAGTTCGGACTTTGTTGTCTCCGGCTTTGACTTTGGTAATTCAGCCTTTGGTTTTGGTAGTTCGGACTTCGTTGTATCCGGCTTTGACTTTGGTAATTCAGCCTTTGGTTTTGGTAGTTCGGACTTCGTTGTCTCCGGCTTTGACTTTGGTAATTCAGCCTTTGGTTTTGGTAGTTCGGACTTCGTTGTCTCCGGCTTTGACTTTGGTAATTCAGCCTTTGGTGGCTCTGTAGTCAGAATCTTTGAGGGATCTGAAGTAGACGGGGTTGGCCTAGTTGTTGTTGTTGTAGTAGTAGATGTTGGGTTAGTTGTTGTGGTAGATGTTGGCTTAGTTGTTGTGGTAGATGTTGGCTTAGTTGTTGTGGTAGATGCTGGATTAATCGTTGTAGTAGGGGCTGAATTAGTTGAGCTTGGAGGTATTAGTTTATCCGAACTTGGAGGTACCGGTTTAGTCGAACTTGGAGGGGTTGGGTTAGTGGATGGCGAAGTGGTCGTTTTAGGTGGGTCAATTTTCGGAAATGCTGGATAGTAGGGTTTTGGTTGATTAGGCTCTGGGAAGTTTTGTTTTGGAATAGTTATTTTGGGTGGAGGGGTTATTTTTGGTGGCTGTGGTTGTACAAGTACTTCGGGTTCAGTCGTAGCAATAGGTATCGGAAGAAAAGGCGTAGTTTGCGGTAAAATAGGTATAGATGGCGGTACAGGCCTATATTCCGGTTGAGGTTTTTTTCTTATCGGCGGAACTTCGTGGCTTGTTTTACGTTTAATGGCTGCCTTGGGAATGTACTTGCAATCAAATTTTTTATTAAGACTATCTCCAACATTATCAATTTCGATTTCCACGTAATTGTTAGTGTAATTTAAACTTATATTTTTAGCATGCTTTGATACAGGATATTTGGATATATAGGGAACATCTTCGTAATTATTCTCCTTAAATTCAAATAATGTGGTCAAAGGGGAATCAGCTGGTATTTTGAACCGTATGATTTCCTCTCCTAAAACTTGCAGGTAAACGGGAAAGTTTGTATCTAACTGTTTTCCCAGGGCCCCGTCTTTATATTTATTCACTAATTTAAAAGATAATTTGCCTTTTAAATACGGATGACTGTTTACATCATCATTTAACAGCTCGACAAAATTTTGAGGCAGTTCGTACTCTTTGGTCTTGGTATAACGATTGACAGGTATCTCTATTTTTTGATATTCAACAGGCTCTCGAACAGCCGCATAGTTGTCACGGTTTGGGTCACTTACGACCCGAATTTCAAACTTGTTAAACTCTTCGCTTATATTCACCCAATGATTTGGAAATATGATTTCTGCCAACCCAACTTCATAATCACTAGTCAAGTTCAAAGGTTGATGCAAATAATTTTTAAAACTTGATTGGGTATTGTTTGGGTATATATCTAGACACGAATTAGACGCTAAAGTTAAAAAAAAGTCGTCATTCATGACTAACGCCTGTTTATCAACTAACCCCAACTTCTTGAACTAACCTTATTTTATACATAAAAAGATCGTCCATAGCTCGGTGGACTGGCCGGGATTTGAACTCACCACCTTTTGGGTATCACATTAGTAAACCCTGCCTTTACCCATTGAGCTATGGACGATCTTAAAAAACGCGCCGTTTATCTTCATCAAAACGTTAAAATTCATAAACTTTTAAAGTCGTTACCCTTGAAAAATCTACGTAGCTAGGTAATTGACCTTACCCCGATTCCAATAAAAAAAAAGACAACGCCCTGACTAGTTCGAGCCGGTTTTCAACTTGTTTGATGCAGTTATTAAATAAGACACGCGGCTTTAATAGTACGTTAAAGGGTGTGGTCGGTAAAAAATAACTTTCTTAAAAGCATTGCCTCGAAACCTCTTTTAATATTAAATTTGCCCTTCGTATCTTAGTATATAAGCGCGGTGTTTCGAAAAGAAAGTTATCACTTGTTTAACTAGACGCTCTACCCTAAAACTTTTTAGTATCAGTACGAAGATGTCTTCTCCCGCCGATCGTGGACTTAAGCAGCTTATGCTGTGTGAAGATCGTGGACTTAAGCAGCTTATGCTGTGTGAAGATCGTGGACTTACGCAGCTTATGCTGTGTGAGAAGAGACCAAATTCGATTTTTCCATCCGTCTCTTTTCGGGCATAGCTTGAGAAGAGACCAAATTCGATTCATGGGCTAGATTTACGTAATGCTTTCGGGGATACGTACGCTCTAGCCAACTTAAAAAGTTGCCACAGCCATCAGAATGCACGAGCAAAGCTTGTTGGTTGTGGTTCATGAATCGAATTTCACTGCGATAGTCATTTGCGTCCATACAACGGACTATCGCAATGTAGGAGAAATCCTGGGGCCCCCAACCAGACCTGAACAAGAAGACCAGGCCACACAGTGGCTCGGATGTAACTTCCTTCGGGAGGTAAAGGGTCAACGAAGAATTTTATAGGACATGGCCCGTACAAGCCCACAAGCCCTGCCACTGCATAAGGTTCTGCGTACCCTGCACCAGTTGGAGCATGTTCTCTTCAGTGAGGCCTTGACTTCAATGTCCTTCTCAAACTTAACAGCTGTTCGCTCGATCAACGTTGATACGATTCGGAGCCGAAATGCCCAAGATCTTCTTGAGTCAATGGAGGCATGTACTTCAAAATGTGTTTTTTCTAACGCTCCGCAACTAACCTGTTTCTCGGTTATTAAAATTCATCCGTCAACGTTCATCCCGCGCCTCACCACTCCAGGCCACCAGAGGGCCTGAAAAAAGCTTGTGGCCGACGCCCCGCTAGAGTGAATGCAACGTTGATGTCGTGAAATTGTTAATAAAACGCGGCGCTAATTACGATTTAAAGAGCGGCTTTCAGTTAAGATTTCGACTAAAATATCAACTTTTGAAAATCAAAATGTCACTTTGAACAAGATGCTTTTTACACTAGAGATAAGAACAATTACCTTCAAAATTACGATTTAAAGAGTGGTTTTCATTAGCGGTAAAAGTGGCGGTAAATATTTTTGGTTTTTAATTTAGAATTCAGTATGTAACACGGTTTTATATGTGGGAACAAGCCACAACTCAAAGAAAAGAAGTATTGTCCTTCTTAATGACAAACAATGGCAATATCTTTGTTTATATTTATATTCTTGTTATTCTCTATTTTATTGTATATATTATTTGGTATTTGTTATTAAAAAATCTTTATTTGTATATTTGTCTTTGTTTCTCAGACATGGGCTTATAGCGGGAAATTCAAACAGGGATCTGGCAAAATAACACAAGTCTGGGTTGATCCATTAAAAGGATCATAAAGGAGGCAAAGCATGCTGGAAGGCAGGGTATGTCAGATAAGATAAAATAGGCTAATCTTGGTTTGGAAGTTTGGTAGATGATGGTCTGTCGGCCATCTTGGATCCGTGGCTATTTGTATAGTCCCTACTACTCGTGATAACCACTACACCATAAATACGTTGTCAAACAGATTTTTCCCAGAGATCTAGCTTATTATTATGTCCAATCACGATGGTCAAAACATGCATCTACCAGGGCTCGAACCTGGGACCTTTCGCGAGTTAAGCGGACGTGATAACCACTACACCATAGATCGTTGGTTATTCTAAGTTTACGAAGAGATCTACCTTAATATTAGGTCTAATTACGATAGTCAAAACATGCTCGAAACTGGGTCCTTCCGCGTGATAGGCGGACGTGATAACCACTACACCATAAATACTTGGCTATTCTGAGTTTTCGAAGAGATCTTCCTTACTATTATGACAAATCACGATGGTGAAAACATGTATCTACCAGGGCTCGAACCTAAGTCCTTCCGCGGGTGAAGCGGACGTGATAACCACTACACCATAAACACTTTGTTATTCTGAGTTTTCGAAGAGATGTACCTTATTATTATGTCTAATCACGATGGTGAAAACATGTATCTACCAGGGCTCGAACCTGGGACCTTCCGCGTGTTAGGCGGACGTGACAACCACTACACCATAGATACGTCAATGTAAAGTTTTCGAAGAGATCTACCTTATCATTATGTCTAATCACGATGGTGAAAACATGTATCTACCAAGGTTCGAACCTGGGTCCTTCCGCGGGTGAAGCGGACGTGATAACCACTACACCATAGATACGTTGTAATATAAAGTTTTCGAAGAGATCCAGCTTAATATTATGTCTAATCACGATGGTCAAAATATGTATCTACCAGGGCTCGAACCTGGGACCTTCCGCGTGTTAGGCGGACGTGATAACCACTTCACCATTAATACTTGTCTGTTCCGAGTTTTCGAAGAGATCTACTTTATTATTATGTCTAATCACGATGGTCAAAACATGCATCTAACTTGGTTCAAACCTGGAATCTTCCGCGTGTTGGGCGGACGTGATAACCACTACACCATAGTTACGTTGCCAAACAGATTTTTCCAAGAGATCTACCTCATAACTATGTCCAATCACGATGGTCAAAACATGTATCTACCAGGGCTCGATCCTGGGACCTTCCGCGAGTTACACGTGACAACCACTACACCTTAGATACTTGGTTATTCTCAGTTTTCGAAGAGATCTACCTTATCATTATGTCTAATCACGATGGTCGAAACATGTATCCACCAGGGCTCGAACCTGGGACCTTACGCGAGTTAGGCGGACGTGATAACCACTACACCATAAATACTTTGTTATTCTGAGTTTTCGAAGAGATCTACCTTCCTATTATGTCTAATCACGATGTTGAAAACATGTATCCACCAGGGCTAGAACCTGGGACCTTACGCGAGTTAGGCGGACGTGATAACCACTACACCATAAATACTTCGTTATTCTGAGTTTTCGAAGAGATTTACCTTACTATTATGTCAAATCACGATGATGGAAACATGTATCTACCAGGGCTCGAACCTGGGTCCTTCCGCGGGTGAAGCGGACGTGATAACCACTACACCATAAATACGTTGTCAAGCGGATTTTTCCAAGAGATCTAGCTTATTATTATGTCCTATCACGATGGTCAAAACATGTATCTACCAGGTCTCGAACCTGGAACCTTCCGCGAGTGAAGCGGACGTGATAACCACTACACCATAGATCGTTGGTTATTCTAAGTTTTTGAAGAGATCTACGTTATTATTATATCTAATTACAATGGTCAAAACATGCTTGAGAACGAAAACCGGGAATTGACTACACGCAGTTTTGCAGTCATCTTCCGATTTAGTCCGTAGGCCTTTGACAGTACCTCACCAGGCGAGAATCTTTGACGTTTCATCTACATATTATTATTATTACTAAGTAGAGGGGCTCGCGCCCTAGCACCGATGCCATAGGCATATTGTGCGCCCTCGTATTCAGGAATTGAATAGGCCCGTAGCTACAGCGTAGCGAAGAATTAGCTCCACCGTAATAGAGGAGACCCTTGAGGGCTCCACAGTGTGAATCAAAATGTTCTAGTCTAAGCGAGGCGAAGCAGTAGCACTCGCAAAGTACGTGAGCGGATGTTTCATCCTTCTCCCGGCACGACCTGCAGAGAGGGTCGTCGGCAAAACCCATCAGATGGAGGTGTCTATTAAGCCGGCAGTGTCCGGTCAGAAGACCGGTGGCGCTAGACCTGCAGGGACCATTGACTAACTGTTTTGTCTGTCTCTGGCCCTCCATTTTATGCCAGAGCTGGTTTTGTATGACAGTCAACCTGTCATGCAGACTCTTTCTACATAACTTCATGACAAGCTCTCAGTAACCAGGGTCAAACTTATGTTCCATATTTTATGAACTTACGCTTCCGCAGTATTGGTTAGAAACGGGCTTCATTACTCCAAAATGACTATATTTTTCGTCCTTCAGATTTTAGGAAGATTAGTCAAACTATTACTATGCATATATATTTAACAAATGAGCACTTGTTTACTCCAAGAGAGATATAGAGATCGTTATAAGTATATTAGAGAGAATAGTAGTCTTCGATACCCACGGGAAGCAAATGGGGAACCACAGGGGTAAAAGTTTCTCCTCACCTTCCACCCTCCGAAGGGGGGTGAGGTCCTCTCTCTCCTGGTAGAAGCCACCCCCCTGTCTTGGTGAAGGTTTTTACCCTGAGCACGATTCCCGCCAATGCATGTAAAAGGCGGGGGTCTCTGACTTTCACTCGTCACTTTTACCATCTATTTTTTTTTACCCTGAGCGCGATGCTAATACCGATTCGGTATTGGATACGAGAACTCCAAGAGGGTCGTGTTTCTTTTATAGAGGTTGGAAGTGATGACTTCAATAATCCCCGGTTTTCGCGTAAATTCGAAGAAAAATACGTTCGTGCTTCTTTTCCTCGTCCTGTGCATAATGTATCCCACATAGTATTTACCACACACGGAACTGGTTGGGGACTGTGAAGCCCTCCTATTATAGCTTATTTTCTCTCATAAATGTTTTTATATCCGTTGCCAAGGGACCCAAGCCCAAGGAATCAAAATAATAACATTGTTTATTCCCGTCGAAATAAAGACAGACCCGATGAGAGCCATTTTTTTGTGATTATCTAGATTTGTAACATTGGATACCGGATATCAAAGAATATATTTGGGTAGAACATCCCGCGGGTATACGCCCATGAGTAGTATATAAATAAGAGAACGGGATGGGTATGAATTTGCCATAAAGATAACATGGGGTATGATACTGTATGGGAAAATTAACATTGGGTATGAAAATTCGACGGTCTCGAATTTTTCCGAAGCGGCTTTTTTGTGCACCTTGGACGGCACGGAGAGTACGTAAGTTTCACGGTAAAATGAGAACAGAGCGGGACGGGTATGGACCATAGAAATAACATTGGGTGTATAAGTTTTGCCGCCTCATAGTACGGTAGAGGCTGACAAAGGTAGTACGGAGGGTCCGTACATAAATCGACGAGGGGGATTGGATTCTTACCGTTTCAGAGTACGGGGAAGACCGAATTAATTGTACGAAAATTATTTGCCTAATCATCGGTGCTTTCCCTGGTATATTACGGGAGTCTGGGGTCGAAAGAGAACGAAGAATTCTTAAATTTCCTATCCGAGAGAGAGATAGCTCTAGTTTTGTTACGATGAGAGAACTCGAGGTTTGGAATTTCATAAATTGTTTATGCTTGCGTTTCACCCGTACGAGACATTTGTCTGCGGCGGTGTGTTTTTTTTAAATAAGGAAGGTAAATCGGAGTATAGGAAAGAAGAAAAAGTTTTTTTTTGGCGTGATGCGAAATTAAGCAAAATTTTGACGGTCTTTGAACAAATCGCGTACGGTTAGGTATAAGAGATGGGGAAAGTTGGGTATACGTACAGGGTGATAGAAGAAACATGAGTCATGGATGAGGGATATACCCTATGGAATATTACCATAGGTATATACATGCATATACATATTATATGGATTATAGTATTATTAAGGTACAGTTTTCAAAGAAGGTAACAGTAGAGTATGTCTATATAATGAAGCAAAAGAGGAATATCTTTCGGAGAGAAAGGTACAAAGTTCAACAAAAGTTTCGAGGAAAATTTACTATATAAAGCTGAATTTTTACATTTTAAACATCATTCTGAATTACCTTATGCGAGTCTCTTACACACCTCAGAATTTACATAATAATATGATGTATGTATGGTAGTCTATACCTTTGATATTTTACAGTATTTACAAGATATTTTCGAAACTTATGGGAATCCTCTCAAGACCTTCCCTATTTCTACCACCAAAGGGGTAACGGTTACTCCAGATTGTAACATTTTTATTGGAACTTTGGATGGAAGTGTGGGCATCGCTTTAACAGAAAGTCATTTCAAACAACTTCAGGACAAGAACGATCAAATATCTTCCGTCTTGGAAAGCGACTCCATTGAAAATTCTTCGTTTTTCTTCGAAGGATCGGAAACAAGACGAGTCCAGCTAAGCATTTTCCAAAATCGGAGAGTGGTGGACGTGAGAGAAATCATCCTCGGAACTGGGACGAATTATGGAAAGCAGTACCTAACCAAAAGGGGTTTCACCATATCGCAATACCCTTGGAAGACCTTGATGAACAAATACGACGAAGTCATAGCGTATCACAACGAAGTGAAACGGGTCTTCAAAAATATTAAACGAGACGTACTGGACCATATTACTGAATACGTGGATAGGCAATGCAATGGTTGTAAAATTGATCATCCCTCACAAAACAACACGATTGTCTGATGATTGATTGGAACACCCGTTTAGACGCGTATTTTGTAGACGTGATGGATACTATAAGTTATTCCGAAATTACCCATAAAATTGACACCTTTTTAAATGAGGATATTCGCGATGCGATTATGTCTTTCATTGTATGTAACGCTAAAAACATGTTGAATAAAACTGAAGATTTTTAAATTTAACAATAAATAATTGGTATTAAAGTCTCAATTCTCTATATCGTAGCGCATTTATAATCATGAAGCATTTATAATTATGAAGCATCCATTCACTGTGCTTGTCTCAGATCCCACGCAATGTGGCAAGTCACATTTCATTGCGAAATTAATTAAGCATAATGCGTCCTGCATTTATCCACCTCCCCAAAGAATAGTTTGGTGTTATACTGAGCACCAAGAGAAATTATTTAATTCCGTGTTGGAAAATAATCCTAACGTTGAGTTTCACGAGGGTTTATTAGACCCGAGCAATTTGAATCCCGAGGTTAGAAATTTTATAATCCTCGACGATCTATTATGCGAAATAGCTAATAACAAAGACGTCACTAACTTATTTATTCGAGGTTCCCATCACCGTAACACATCGTTACTCATTTTAATGCAAAATTTGTTTTATCACGGGAAAGAAGTTAGGACCCTCAATTTAAATTCCCAATACCTCGTAATTTTTCGTTCGGCTAGAGACGCCTCCAGTGTCTTAAATATCGATAAAAAAATTTCCCTTCTAACAACAAGTTTGTTGTCGATGCATTTCGTCAAGCCGTGGCGAAACCATACGGTTATTTATTCATCGATCTGAAGCCAAACACTGCAGATGAATATCAACTGCGAACGGGAATAATACCAAGGGAAGAAGCCGCTATTTTTGTACCGAAATAAAATGACTATATCAACATCAAAACGGGTGTGTAAAAACTTGAATTTTTTAAAATTTTTGAGCACCTGTAACGCGAAACAGAGGAAGGCTATCATCAAACTATCGAATCGTGACGCTATATTAGCCTTAGTCGAATGTTGTGTAAATGTACTACGCGGTAACATTCAACTAACAGACGGGCAAAAGATACAATAGAAGAAACACCGTAATGTGTTGCATAAACTTTGTAGCACCGTTACTCTCAATCGTTAGTTCAGTTGCAGGCTCTGCCATAATTCGTGCCATAAATAAATAAATGGCTCGGAAAATGATTTTGGTGTCCGAAGACGCTTAACGTCGAATGAAGAATACTACCACCGAAGACGTCGCTCTCGAATCGGACATACCATCCTTGGATAAAGAAATGAAAACTATTCTCGACAACCCTCGTATTTGCGAATCGGAGAAATTAACTTTATATAATCAAACTTTGCAACGACACATTGCATCTAATAGGAAACCAGTTGAAAACCAACAGACATCGGTTAAAGAAACCTGGTACGAAGAAATTGCAACGTCTATCCCGCCGAGCATGCTTACTGACGCGATATCGTTGTATACTTGGACATTGCGGTATATCTCGTGGAACGAACTTGGAGAAATGGAAATTGGGGGAAGGGTCGTGCCCGGATCTAACGTAGTCGATTTAATTTACGATGCGGTTAGAAAACCCATATCAAATACCGACCCAACGGGTTACAAAAGCTTCTACGAAATATTGCAAAATAACAATGGACCGAAAAAATTTATCAAAAACCCTACTAGAGCGCGTGTATTGAAATCATTATTGTTTAACGTGACACCACCCAAACTTAATCAATGGGTGACAATTTGATTGTAATTACAAATAAAACGTTTACGACGAGTTATGAGCGTTTATTTCCGTTTCAAATCTCAAAATGGATGGTTGTACAGAAGTTGTAGCGGAAGGTATCGTGTCCAGATTATTTGAATCCTTTTCAAAAAATCCAAAAATATTAACCGGCGTCTTAATAATATTATGTTTCGTAATAATCGAAGTTTTCGATTTCTTAATATTGTACTATGCGACACGCACATCCGGAAATAGTACCATTTATGGATAAGCTTGGAGTTCTCGTATCCAATACCGAATCGGTATTAGTATCGCGATCAGGGTAAAAATAAAAGATGGTAAAAGTGACGAGTGAAAGTCAGAGACCCCCGCCTTTTACATGCATTGGCGGGAATCGTGCTCAGGGTAAAAACCTTCACCAAGACAGGGGGGTGGCTTCCACCAGGAGAGAGAGGACCTCACCCCCCTCCGGAGGGTGGAAGGTGAGGAGAAACCTTTACCCCTGTGGTTCCCCCTTTGCTTCCCGTGGGTATCGAAGACTACTTTTCTCTCTAATATACTTATAACGATCTCTATATCTCTCTTGGAGTAAACAAGTGCTCATTTGTTAAATATATATGCATAGTAATAGTTTGACTAATCTTCCTAAAATCTGAAGGACGAAAAATATAGTCATTTTGGAGTAATGAAGCCCGTTTCTAACCAATACTGCGGAAGCGTAAGTTCATAAAATATGGAACATAAGTTTGACCCTGGTTACTGAGAGCTTGTCATGAAGTTATGTAGAAAGAGTCTGCATGACAGGTTGACTGTCATACAAAACCAGCTCTGGCATAAAATGGAGGGCCAGAGACAGACAAAACAGTTAGTCAATGGTCCCTGCAGGTCTAGCGCCACCGGTCTTCTGACCGGACACTGCCGGCTTAATAGACACCTCCATCTGATGGGTTTTGCCGACGACCCTCTCTGCAGCTACGGGCCTATTCAATGCCTGAATACGAGGGCGCACAATATGCCTATGGCATCGGTGCTAGGGCGCGAGCCCCCCTACTTAGTAATAATAATAATATGTAGATGAAACGTCAAAGATTCTCGCCTGGTGAGGTACTGTCAAAGGCCTAGTACGGACTAAATCGGAAGATGACTGCAAAACTGCGTGTAGTCAATTCCCGGTTTTCGTTCTCAAGCATGTTTTGACCATTGTAATTAGACATAATAATAACGTAGATCTCTTCAAAAACTTAGAATAACCAGCGATCTATGGTGTAGTGGTTATCACGTCCGCTTCACTCGCGGAAGGTTCCAGGTTCGAGACCTGGTAGATACATGTTTTGACCATCGTGATTGGACATAATAATAAGCTAGATCTCTTGGAAAAATCTGCTTGACAACGTATTTATGGTGTAGTGGTTATCACGTCCGCTTCACCCGCGGAAGGACCCAGGTTCGAGCCCTGGTAGATACATGTTTCCATCATCGTGATTTGACATAATAGTAAGGTAAATCTCTTCGAAAACTCAGAATAACGAAGTATTTATGGTGTAGTGGTTATCACGTCCGCCTAACTCGCGTAAGGTCCCAGGTTCTAGCCCTGGTGGATACATGTTTTCAACATCGTGATTAGACATAATAGTAAGGTAGATCTCTTCGAAAACTCAGAATAACAAAGTATTTATGGTGTAGTGGTTATCACGTCCGCCTAACTCGCGTAAGGTCCCAGGTTCGAGCCCTGGTGGATACATGATTCGACCATCGTGATTAGACATAATAGTAAGGTAGATCTCTTCGAAAACTCAGAATAACAAAGTATTTATGGTGTAGTGGTTATCACGTCCGCCTAACTCGCGTAAGGTCCCAGGTTCGAGCCCTGGTGGATACATGTTTCGACCATCGTGATTAGACATAATGATAAGGTAGATCTCTTCGAAAACTGAGAATAACCAAGTATCTAAGGTGTAGTGGTTGTCACGTGTAACTCGCGGAAGGTCCCAGGATCGAGCCCTGGTAGATACATGTTTTAACCATCGTGATTGGACATAGTAATAAGGTAGATCTCTTGGAAAAATCTGTGTGGCAACGTAACTATGGTGTAGTGGTTATCACGTCCGCCCAACACGCGGAAGATCCCAGGTTTGAACCAAGTTAGATGCATGTTTTGACCATCGTGATTAGACATAATATTAAAGTAGATCTCTTCGAAAACTCGGAATAGACAAGTATTAATGGTGTAGTGGTTATCACGTCCGCCTAACACGCGGAAGGTCCCAGGTTCGAGCCCTGGTAGATACATATTTTGACCATCGTGATTAGACATAATATTAAGCTGGATCTCTTCGAAAACTTTATATTACCACGTATCTATGGTGTAGTGGTTATCACGTCCGCTTCACCCGCGGAAGGACCCAGGTTCGAACCTTGGTAGATACATGTTTTCACCATCGTGATTAGACATAATGATAAGGTAGATCTCTTCGAAAGCTTTACATTGACGTATCTATGGTGTAGTGGTTATCACGTCCGCCTAACACGCGGAAGGTCCCAGGTTTGAGCCCTGGTAGATACATGTTTTCACCATCGTGATTAGACATAATAATAAGGTACATCTCTTCGAAAACTCAGAATAACAAAGTATTTATGGTGTAGTGGTTATCACGTCCGCCTAACTCGCGGAAGGTCACAGGTTCGAGCCCTGGTAGATATATGTTTTCACCATCGTGATTAGACATAATAGTAAGGTAGATCTCTTCGAAAACTCAGAATGACCAAGTATCTATGGTGTAGTGGTTATCACGTCCGCCCAACACGCTGAAGGTCCCAGGTTCGAGCCCTGGTAGATACATGTTTTGACCATCGTGATTAGACATAATATTAAGCTGGATCTCTTCGAAAACTATACATTACCACGTATCTATGGTGTAGTGGTTATCACGTTCGCCTAACACGCGGAAGGTCCCAGGTTCGAGCCCTGGTAGATACATGTTTTCACCATCGTGATTAGACATAATAATAAGGTACATCTCTTCGAAAACTCAGAATAACAAAGTGTTTATGGTGTAGTGGTTATCACGTCCGCCTAACACGCTGAAGGTCCCAGGTTCGAGCCATGGTAGATACATGTTTTGACCATCGTGATTAGACATAATATTAAGCTGGATCTCTTCGAAAACTATACATTACCACGTATCCAAGGTGTAGTGGTTATCACGTCCGCCTAACTCGCGGAAGGTCCCAGGTTCGAGCCCTGGTAGATACATGTTTTGGGCATCGTGGTTGGACATAATAATAAGGTAGATCTCTTCGAAAACTTAGGATAACCAACAATCTATGTTGTAGTGGTTATCACGTCCGCCTAACTCGCGGAAGGTCCCAGGTTCGAGCCCTATTGGATACATTTTTCGACCATCGTGATTAGACATAATGATAAGGTAGATCTCTTCGAAAACTGAGAATAACCAAGTATCTAAGGTGTAGTGTTTGTGACGTCTAACTCGCGGAAGGTCCCAGGATCGAGCCCTGGTAGATACATGTTTTGACCATCGTGATTGGACATAGTATTAAGTTAGATCTCTTGGAAAAATCTGTGTGGCAATGTAACTATGGTGTAGTGGTTATCACGTCCGCCTAACACGCGGAAGGACCCAGGTTCCAGCCCAGTTAGATACATGTTTTGACCATCGTGATTAGACATAATAATAAAGTAGATTTCTTCGAAAACTCGGAATAGACAAGTATTTATGGTGTATTGGTTATCACGTCCGCCAAACACGCAGAAAGTGATTTAATAAATCACCAAGTTCCCGGCAACCCGCCCAGTCAACACATCATGGCACCGCAACCGCAAAAAATCGCCGCGGGAAGCTTATCAAGCAAATTCGCAATACGGGCAGCTCTTTCTTCAAAGCGTGTTTCGTGATTTTCACGCTTCTCATTTCGACTTTGTTGACAGCGGATTACCAAATGAGCAATTGATTGGTTTAGCGGTGTCAAAATTAAGCGGTGCTATGAAAATGGTCTATGGGGTCAATCGGCAGTTGGAAGTGGACCTGTTATAAATTTCCATTAAACTACGCATCGGTTCCACGAGCAATACAGTTATTTTCATAAAACTTATCGTGTCAGAAGTGGGATTAAACACACGCCCTCAAACGAGGAAAGAATACACAGATTCACATCGTGAACAAATGAAACTAAGCCCCTTGAGTCTGGCGCCTTAGACCGCTCGGCCATCCTAAAGTGGTTTTGTTTAATTTGGACGTTTTAAAATTACATCTCATCCAGTTATTTTCATAAAACTTATCGTGTCAGAAGTGGGATTAAACACACGCCCTCAAACGAGGAAAGAATACACAGATTCACATCGTGAACAAATGAAACTAAGCCCCTTGAGTCTGGCGCCTTAGACCGCTCGGCCATCCTAAAGTGGTTTTGTTTAATTTGGACGTTTTAAAATTACATCTCATCCAGTTATTTACATAAAACTTATCGTGTCAGAAGTGGGATTCAAACACACGCCCTCAAACGAGGAAAGAATACACAGATTCACATCGTGAACAAATGAAACTAAGAAACCTTGTGTCTCTCGCCTTAGACCGCTTGGCCATCCTGACGTGGTTTTGTGTAATTTTGACGTTTTAAAATTACATCTCATCCAGTTATTTTCATAAAACATATCGTGTCAGAAGTGGGATTCGAACCCACGCCCTCATACGAGGACCAGAATACACAGATTCACATCGTGAACGAAGGAAGCTAAGCCCCTTGAGTCTGGTGCCTTAGACCGCTGGGCCATCGTGACGTGGTTTTGTATAATTTGGACGTTTTAAAATTACATCTCATCCAGTTATTTTCATAAAACTTATCGTGTCAGAAGTGGGATTAAACACACGCCCTCACATCGTGAACGAAGGAAGCTAAGCCCTTTGAGTCTGGAGCCTTAGACCGCTCGGCCATCCCGACGTGGTTTTGTGTAATTTGGACGTTTTAAAATTACATCTCATCCAGTTATATTCATAAAACTTATCGTGTCAGAAGTAGGATTCGAACACACGCTCTCAAACGAGGACAAGAATACACAGACTCACATCGTGAACGAAGGAAGCTAAGCCCTTTGAGTCTGGAGCCTTAGACCGCTCGGCCATCCCGACGTGGTTTTGTGTAATTTGGACGTTTTAAAATTACATCTCATCCAGTTATTTTCATAAAACATATCGTGTCAGAAGTGGGATTCGAACCCACGCCCTCATACGAGGACCAGAATACACAGATTCACATCGTGAACGAAGGAAGCTAAGCCCCTTGAGTCTGGTGCCTTAGACCGCTGGGCCATCGTGACGTGGTTTTGTATAATTTGGACGTTTTAAAATTACATCTCATCCAGTTATTTTCATTAAAATTATCGTGTCAGAAGTGGGATTAAACACACGCCCTCAAACGAGGAAAGAATACACAGATTCACATCATGAACAAATGAAACTAAGAAACCTTGTGTCTGTCGCCTTAGACCGCTCGGCCATCCTGACGTGGTTTTGTGTAATTTGGACGTTTTAAAATTACATCTTATCCAGTTATTTTCATAAAACATATCGTGTCAGAAGTGGGATTCGAACCCACGCCCTCATACGAGGACCTGAATACACAGATTTACATCGTGAACGAAGGAAGCTAAGTCCCTTGAGTCTGTCGCCTTAGACCGCTCGGCCATCCTGACGTGGTTCTTTGTAATTTGGACGTTTTAAAATTACATCTCATCCAGTTATTTTCATAAAACTTATCGTGTCAGAAGTGGGATTCGAACACACGCCCTCAAACGAGGACAAGAATACACAGACTCACATCGTGAACGAAGGAAGCTAAGCCCTTTGAGTCTGGAGCCTTAGACCTCTCGGCCATCCCAACGTGGTTTTGTGTGATTTGGACGTTTTAAAATTACATCTAATCCAGTTAATTTCATAAAACATATCGTGTCTGAAGTGGGATTAGAACCCACGCCCTCATACGAGGACCAGAATATACAAATTCACATCGTGAACGAAGGAAGCTAAGCCCCTTGAGTCTGGCGCCTTAGACCGCTCGGCCATCCTGACGTGGTTTTGTGTAATTTGGACGTTTTAAAATTACATCTCATCCAGTTATTTTCATATAACGTATAGTGTCTGAAGTGGAATTCGAACCCACGCCCTCATACGAGGACCAGAATATACAAATTCACATCATGAACGAAGGAAGCTAAGCCCCTTGCGTCTGTCGCCTTAGACCGCTCGGCCATCCTGACGTGGTTCTTTGTAATTTGCACGTTTTGTTGGGAAAGTATTATGTGGATGAATCGGATGGTAAAGTGATATAGAAACTCATTGTAAGTCAATTTCCTGCACCCAACTGTCAAATTGAGGTCCGTATCCACTCCAACGCACCAGCAATTCTACGGTATTATCAGCTTTCTTTCTCTTTTTGTACACTTTTTCAATTTTTAACGCGCAAGTCTCGAGACCTTTTCCCACCTTTTGTACTTCCTCTTTGTAAAAAACTCCCAAAATGGGTTCCGAATTTAACGCCTCCAGTTTATATACCGGTGGCTGCCTCGGTATTTGCTTAATTACTCGAAATAATTCTTCCGAAAAATTTGGGACGTATCTTTTCTCAAAAAGCCCTTTGTTTTTGCTTATTCTGACATTGTCTCCGATTTCAAAATCGTACTTCACAGGAGGACTCCGTATAAATTCTTCCAAATGATTTTGGAATTTTGAGGTGTTACTTCTATAGGTTTACATTTAATTGAACGATGGTAACTGTTATTATAAGAACTAACTAATTTGGGAAGTACATCGACGTACGTATAAGTTTTTTCGAAGTAAAGTATCGATACATCCTTGATTTAAACGATCTGATAAATCGCTCGACAATGCTGGCTTTCACTTCCGAGTTTGCCGCGAAAAACTCAATTCCTCGTGATTTTAACTCAGCTTGAACGGCTTTACACACAAACTCATTCCCATGGTCACTCTTTATTCGTCTTGGTTTCCTTTCACCATCCAGTATCTTTTTCAACGCCTTTACTATAGTATCTCCTTTCCTATCTTTCACCGGTTCAACGAAAGCGTATTTACTAAAAATATCTATACAAGCATGTATATATCGATGCCCTTTTTTTTGTTTGGAAAGTTTCTGGAGGTCAATGAGGTCGGCTTGCCATTGATCGTCTATACCGTACGCTATCGTCTTATTTCGATTATATCGCCACCTGGTATTTTTATGTAGAGTATAGGTATCTTTCTTCTGTAAAAATTCCTTGACGTTTTTTGTCGTTACTTTGAGACCCTTCTCTTTAGCTGAACGATACAATCCGCGAACCCCTTTCTGCTGAGTCTCCGTCGTGTTTTCCGTCGAGTGCGAGTCTAGCTTAAATGTAGCAGGTGATATAATGTAAAACCAGCCCCACTGATGTCAAGTGAATGAAACTTAACTTGTTTGAGCGAGTTGCCTCTGTTTCTATCGAGGTAATGTGGTGAAATATTTTTGACTCTGATAAATGAGATGAACTTAAATTTGCATCATTTAATAATAGAGCTATTTCAATTCGGGGTAAGGAGAGTTTTTGAGGCGGGGTTTCGCCAGTCCCCGCCTAGGTGCCTTATTGTGCGCGAAATTTAGCATAGAGTTTTACAGTGACCGACACGGAGGGAGGGTGACTATGACGATGAAACTGTATACATTGATTATCAGACTGATCTGGATGATGAACCAGATGACGTTCAAAATGTGACATTTTTGTATCTTTATTTGCATTAGATAATAATTTAACATTAGAAGGTTTCATTGAATGAGTTTGAAATAAAATGTGCCAGCATAGAGTTATATTAGTTGAAGGGGGAAACGTCACAGTTGGGCCTGCAAATAAAGGGAGCCAGTTTTCACCCTCCCTCCGTGCGGGCCACTGTAGAACTCTAAGCTAAATTTCGCGCACAATAAGGCACCTAGGCGGGGACTGGTGAAACCCCGCCTCAAAAACTATCCTTACCCCCGAATTGAAATAGCTCTATTATTAAATGATGCCGATTTAAGTTCATCTCATTTATCACAGTCAAAAATATTTCACCACATTACCTCGATAGAAACAGAGGCAACTCGCCCAAACAAGTTAAGTCTAATTTACTTGACATCAGTGGGGCTGGTTTTACAATATATCACCAGCTACATTTAAGCTAGACTCGCACTCGACGGAAAGCACGACGGAGACCCAGCAGAAAGGGGTTCGACCGGAAAATCTTTACGCCGAGCCCGTCGGAATCTCCGCTCGGCCGGGCGCAAGTTGTGTTCTATTTTTCGGTCGTGTTCGGCGTTACGCCGGTGTCTGAACCAATGAAGTTATACCACTGACTACGTCATAAATTTCAAGAGTGCACGCATACGCTAGATAGATTGATAGCCGCAATGTATTTTTTTTGGTCGGAAACATGCCACGAAGAAAGAAAAATGTACCTAATGGAAGTATATAGAGGTAAGGAAGTCTTTATTGAGGTGGTTAGAAAATATACTTTCTTGTAAGATCTAAGCGGCAATGGGACAGAGATACCAATTCAGAGTGCGAATTAAATGTTATGGAAACCACTCTAATCTGTCACGTGACCCAAAAGTATCTACCGCCAAACTCAAAATTCAGTCGTAGTGTGAACAGTCTACAGCCGGACGACGGCGTAAGGTAAAATTTCTACCGTATGCTGCGTGATTTGCGCCGGATTTTTTCGGTCGAGTGGGAATCTAGCTTTATGAGGCACGAAGTTGTCATAGTCTGACGCAAGAATCAGGCCGTCAGATTAAACCTAAGCCGCGTATTTTCCAGTCAGATTTTATATTCTGTTATTTAGCACGACCACATCTATCAAACAACACCGGATTCATACATGTACCTCATGAGGTAACAATTCATACCTCATTCGACCATTTTAACCTCGTCTGATTTATTGATGGCCCCCTTTGATGACGTCAGATTTCATATATTTGGAATCGCCATTTCCAGTTCTATCATTTGCCACCTTCTTTATTCATGTACCTCATGAGGTAAGAAATCATACCTCATTAGGGTCAAACATGACCCCGCGCCCCTCAAATGCCCCAGCTGTGACGCGTAAGACGGCCAAACCTATTAATGAGCATGAAAACTGAACTCATTCCAATGGTCAGACCTTTTGTACATTATGAGGTAAGATCCAGGCTACTGGCTCTTGGTCTATAAGAAAAAGGAACAACTTTTGTACCATGTGTTTGCTTTTAGTAGGTAGCTCTCCCTTCATGGACTGGAAAAATATTATATAGACATAACCATAACCATGGGTTAGGGTAAAGATTCCTTAAAAAGAAAAAATTCTCAGTACTGTACAATAACATTTTATATTCTTTTCTGCGGAATTAATACATAAATCACTTCATTCTAAACGAGTTATGATATAAAATTTTTCAGTCATCCGTGCTTGCAGTGTATGGGCCATCAGAGCCGTCGTGAAACACGCAGTCAGATCCAAATCTTTCCACATTGTAAACGTTACGTGACTCTCCGCACTTGCCCACCAACCTTAATAACCTAACACTAAAGACCATATTCGTTTACATTTATAGACATGTTACAGGTCTGCAAAAGTGATGGAAAAGTAGAAATGCAACTGCTAATTTAGAACTCTAATTTGACCATATTTATTGACATGTTACAGGTCTGCAAAAGTGATAGAAAAGTAGAAATCCAGCTGCTAATTTAAAACTGCAATTTGACCACATTTATAGACAAGTTACAGGTCTGAAAGAGTGATGAAACAGTAGAAATCGAGCTACTAATTTAAAACTGCAATTTGACCACATTGAATTGAATACCTGCAATATATCTATAAATGTGGAAGAGTTACAGTTTTAAATTTTAAGATAGATTTCAACTTTTCCATAAGCTTTGCAGACCTGTAACATGTCTATTAATATGGTCAAATTACAGTTTTAAATTGGCAGCTGGATTTCTACTTTTCCATCACTTTTTCAGACCTGTAACATGTCTATAAATATGGTCAAATTACAGTTTTAAATTGGCAGCTGGATTTCTACTTTTCCATCACATTTGCAGGCCTGTAACATGTCTTTAAATGTGGTCAAGTTGCAGTTTTAAACTAGCAGCTGGTATTTCTACTTTTTCATCACTTTTGCAGACTTGTAACATGTCTATAACTGTGGTCAAATTATAGTTTTAAACTAGGAGCTCTTATTTCTACTTTTGCATCGCGTTTGCAGAATCGCGCCGCATATTTCTGGCAGTACAGACAATTAACAGTTAATAAACAGAAAATGTAGAAACGGCAGACAATTTGCAGCTCTGGAATTGCTGTGAAATTTTCGCGTTTTTCGAGCTGCAGAAAATGTAGCCTTAATGTATACATATTACAGCGTGGTAGAGATAAAAAAGCGCGTATGCAGATGAATTACAGCTTAAAATTTTTGTACGGGCTGCGTACCCCTTCTTTCATATGTTTTGCCTTATTTCTATTTTATTTGAAATTTCAATTTACGTCTGGATTACACATTTCTGGTGTCAGATTAGATGATTTCTTAGGATGTCTACATATTATATGGACCTAGAAAATGCCCAGACCCAATATGATGGTAAATTACTTTTAATATTGACATTAAAAATTAATTTAGCCCAAGAACAACGCCAGATAATTTGACGTCTTGAAGCATTGATTTAGGACTCGATAAGCTATTTTGGCACACGCGCTTATCTCGCTTATAAAAACCGGCTCGATACTCGCTTGACTAAGTAAACTTCTTTCGAAATTTCTCTTTATGGCGTTATAATTGAAAGGCATTAAAACGGACAAAGGAACGTTTTCCGTCACGCAACATAATTGAATAAAAATATTAACTGAATGCTGCTATTTTTCTGACCCTCGGCTTTCACCATAGCGCACTGAAACATATCACGGGTAGATGAAGCTCATTCTCGGTCTGTCATCTATCCATATACAATATTTTTCATTACCGAAAGCATACGAAGCTGAACGAAAAAGTAAAATATTTAAGGTATTTTTTTGGCATATTTGTCAAACATTTCATTGACTCTTTGAATTCTAGGTCGTTAACACGAGTGTTGTGGAATAATTAACCGACAGTCTCATTTTCTGTGATATAACACTACATAATTAACCATTCGCCAAATGTTAACGTTTTATCAAGGGGACAAAATAAACAGAGGTAATTCAAGAATTGATTGCATGTAGGCAGGGCTGAAAGATAAGCTAAAAAAACACTATGTGAAAACAATTGAAATCTATTACTAATGCGTGCTATTGGTGATACGTAACGCCCTTAAAGCGAGAAGCTATTGGAAATTAACTCATGGAAATTCGGTTCAATTGGGGGATATAGCAAGATTATTGCATATCAAGTGTCAATTTTGATTTATTTTTGGTGTTTTGTATTTTCTAAAGTCAAGTGAAATGGATGACCGTATGATTTTTGATCATCTGAAAACACATTCGATGTGAGTATAGACATGCTCTTTTTAGTGAATCAATGAGAACACTTAAAATTTTGGAACCACTCCGAAGCTGATCTCTACTTTTGTGCAAAGTATCAGTGTTATTTCGTTATACACAATTAGGTAGTATATAATGGTTTCGAATCATAGCTGAAGGCAAAAACAGAGCAATTGCGAGAACCTTTTATTGTAAACCCCTTCTTATTGAGGCTAGAGGTTTCTCGTAACCCTCGCTCATCGTCACGTCATCTTAACTCTAACTATAATAATGGAGTAGATGTCAATGTGACTTATTTCCGTCAAAGTAGGGTATATGAAGAATACGACCAGGTCATGGTGGTGTTACAAGATAATAAGTACAGACTGAAGTATGTGTGGAATAGACAGAGACAAAAACTAGACGATGGAAGTGTTAGAAACCATTAATTACAGACTAATGTCTATGTGGAATGAAAGAACGGCAAGGTAGTTGAAGGAATAGTGGCCATTAAAACTGGATTGGACTAATTGGAATGGCAAACGTAGTGAAGTACATTTTTATAAATTTCTGTGAACTGAGATGCGAGTCTAAAGATGGCAAACACGGTTGCTTCGACTTGCAAACTGCAAACGCGGTCCCCTGAGTGTACCAACAGCCACACCACAACACACATACATTTAGCCCGACAGATACAGCCGTATCAAAACCTCTCCGTGATATACTTCACTCGAAGAAGTAAAGATGTATATAAAATAAACACAATTCAAATGTGGTTGTTCCCATAGTGAAGTTTTTCGGTTAAATGTGTCTATAAGGGCTTACCGAGCGAGGTTTCCTTAAGTTGTGAATTTTCTGTTACTGTCTCCCAAAAATATTTTGAGCTAATTTTTATACCCCCTACCCCCCCCCTAATCTATTACATCGCACTCGTATTTCGATTTAAAATTTTACTAATAAGAAGTTGTTCTCATTAGCTAATTAAAAGTGTTTTTGTAGGTTTGACGAATTTAAACATCATCTATTTTACGGTGTAAGAAAAGTTTGATAAGAAATAAACCTAAATCCAAGCATATAAAGTTTTTCCTTTAGGATCGGACTTACGTTACACACCTCGTAGAAGAGCATTTGAACGTTACATCGCTACCCATGCAATACGACTATTTTACAACGTTAATAGCATATCCATATATATCAGATGTTAGTTCTGACATATTTGGGGCATTCACCCTAGAGGTACGATTTTGCGTTGCAGCAACGAAAATATATTTTAAAGGGACTTGATTTTTTTATGCCAAATTGCCAATTTCGTAGTGTGTCATTTTGGTAAAATACATTGTACGCCAATAAGCAACTGTTCTTTCATTATTCTCTTTGGGCTCATAAATGGACAAACTAAATAATGTTTTGTCTTAAACTGATGTCTTTTATAATTTTTAAATTAAAAATGAGCACGATCGTATACAATTTATTAAGCTATTTGGCATTGTCAGCCTATTGCCTATTCTTCCACTTGTTCATAAAACTTGTAGCAAATTGCATTTACTGCTCTAGGGCGCTCTCGTAGCTCTCTGAAAAAATGTTGCATGTTTCATTTGTCGATTTACATCAGCTAGTGCTCGACAAAAGATCAACTTCAAAACCGCTCGAAAAATGACGTGCATTCAATTGCAGAGCAATATGTTAACGATCTAAGGGCTAGGACTAATTATATAAAAACGTCTTGGTTTGGACCAAGGCCGAAAAAACAAACGATATGTGTGAGGTTTATCAATTGACTGAAGTTTCAGATATTGAAATTGTTTTATAGTTATTTTTATCCACTCAATCCTTAATCAATATTTAATTCAATCAACTGATTTTACTGTTAATCGATCTAGTCCCTCTAAATTAATTTAAAAAATTAATATCTACGCTTTTTCAAGAACAATTACATTTTCCGAAAACATTTTATCATGAAATTAATTATTATTGAAAAAGCGTAGATATGTAATTTTTTCAATTAATTTAGAGGGACTAGATCGATTAACAGTAAAATCAGTTGATTGAATTAAATATTGATTAAGGATTGAGTGGATAAAAATAACTAGAAAACAATTTCAATATCTGAAACTTCAGTCAATTGATAAACCTCACACATATCGTTTGTTTTTTCGGCCTTGGTCCAAACCAAGACGTTTTTATATAATATCTATCACTTCAGTCTTAATGTAATTAAATTTTGAATAATTATGTTTGCTTTACCGTCATACATTTGCACTCTAAAATATAATGGTGCATTCAAACACCATATATGCTGTTTTTTTCCAGTGCCAAGAAGACATAATTTAGGGTGTACTTTAACCCCATTTCTATGATCAATTCACGCCATTTACTAATATTATTTGTTAAAATTAAGGGAATATTAGGCATTTAAGCACCATTTACAGTGGCCTTTAACATCTTTTTTTGACAATCTGTTGAACTTCTAATATTACTTAGTTTAATGCTTTTAAAAGTAGGGAAAAAGTACGCTACCTTTGTCACATTATTAAACCAAGTGAAGTGAAATAATTGTTAAATATTTATTATAACCACTACACCACAGACACGTGGTAAATCTAAGTATTCCAAGAGATCTAACTATTATTATGTCCAATCACAATGGTTAAAACATGTATCTACCTGGGCTCGAACCTGGGACTTTCCGTGTGTGAGGCGAACGTGATAACCACTACACCATAGATACGTGATAATACTGAGTTTTCCAAGAGATCTAGCTAATTCAAGCGCCCAATCACGATGGTCAAAACATGAATCTAATAGGGCTTGAACCTGGGACCTTCCGCGTGTGAAGCGAACGTGATAACCACTGCACCATAGATACATGGAAGCACTGAGTTTTCCAAGTGATCTAGCTAATTCTTATGTCCAATCACGATGGTCAATACATTTATCTACCAGGCCTCGAACCTGGGATCTTCCGCGTGTGAAGCGGACGTGATAACCACCACACTACAGATACGTAATAACACTGAGTTTTCCAAGAGATCTAGCTAATTATTATGTCCAATCACGATGGTCAAAGCCGTACTTCTGTAATTAACTATAATTAACATACTTAGACTTAATTTTTTTTGATCAAACTGGCTGATAGCACACCCTGAATACTTAATTGTTAATTTAAGATAATTCCGAAAAGTAACTTCGCTGTAGTTTTTAAGTTAGCGGTGGGGAAAGATCACGAAAAACCCATGTTAATCTCCATAGGAAATTAGCAAAAGCGGGTGAATATTACTTTAACGTTACAAAACGGTATCAAGTCATATCTACAAGGGCCTACCGGCCCTGTAGAATATATAGTTTTCCCTGATAGGGCAAGAGAAAAGTACTCCTTTTTTAGCTTTAACTTCAGTGCACGTTTTCTGGCCCTCTATGAGCCAAAGTTATAAAGTAGTGATTCAATTTTGAACTTCGTTGGTCACAAGATGGTCGTAAGATCATTATTATATAGTGCTATGCGAGTACTCGAGAAGATTCGAGTACATAATCGAGTATCGAGACTAGTACTAGGCTCGAAACTAGATAATAGATTTCCTGAAATTGTTTCGAGTATTAAACCAACAGGCCCGATAAATACTCGAACCTGCATTTAGAAGGCCTATAACTCTGTAAATGAGATATAATGTCACTCTTATTGCTTACCAGGCGAATGTTAGTGTTGTTTTTTAGTTTAGATCATAATGACAGTGTAATATTGTCAGGTATAGATTGGCCACGGAGCCAAGATAAGATCATGAAAGCCCGTGCGAACCGGCCAGCTCTCCTGGTTTATGGGCCACCCATGCCACTCGGGTATAAAAGGTCCCCTCGCACGGGCATTCGAGAGATTCGCTTCGGCGACAGTAGAGGGATAAGACCATTGGTGTCCAGCCCCTACTAGTTCGTCTAAGTTCTCCGCTCTCAGATAGAGGGATAAGACCCTTGTTGTCCAGCCCCTATCCGAGAGAACGTCCCCGCAACCCTGACTTAGGTTCCGGCGACCCCTTGTTCATATTCCGAATAAAGAATATTTAAACGTACCATACAACTGTCGTCTCACTTAAGAATAAGCCTATTCCGACTTATCCGTACTAATACTGACGCGACAAAGTGGTGGAGGCGCGGGGCACGATTTGTCCGTACATCCAATAGATCTACTGCGTATGAGCGACCCAGAGTCTTCCGATACCGAAATCTACGGCTCACCCGAAGAAAGTATTTCTCCCCCTCGATTTCAGTTCGACTATAACGCAGCTGATTTAGCCGATCCCGTCGACGAACCATACGGGCCAAGCTCCGCCAGAACTGCCGAGACGTCGGAAAAAAGATTTTCCCGCCGAAATAAAAATCTCGAACCCGAGTTTTCGAGTCTTCTTCCCGTCACCCGACGAGATATTTCTGCACCGAGAAACCGAACCACTTGCTTCCAAACAAATATGGCCGCTACTCCCGACCAAATCGCCGCTACTCCCGACCAAATCGCCGCTGCAGTAGCCGCTGCGATTCAAGCCGTTAATATAGCGCGAGACGCTCCTCGATTCAACCCAGACTCCCAGAGCGTGTGCGACTGGCTAACGGTTTTTAAGAAAATGATACAGGCCAACCATAGCCGCATATCCAGCCTGCCTACGGTCCTTGAAGGCAAGGCGATCAATTGGTTTTCGTCGAAAATCCGACAAAACGCCGCCGCTCAAGTTACCCCTACTTGGGTAGAATGGGAAGCTGAACTGATATCAGAATTTGGCCGAAATTCAATAGCCACTTTCAATGAATTACTATCCCGCAAGCAACAACCCGGTGAATCACCGGTAACATATTTCCGAAACGTCACGGACTTATGCTCCCGCGTCAACCCCTCAATGCCTGAAGTAGAAAAAGTTCATCATTTATTCAGGGGCCTACTACCGCAGCTACGGGAAAAAATCGTCCTTATGAACCCTAGCACTACAAAAGATTTCCTATCGAACATCCAACACCTTTCTACCACGGAGTCAACCTTCACTTTCTCTGAAAGCCGCATCATGGATGTTTTGGCAACGGCTTTGGCCGGTAACTCCGTCCCAGCTACACCCGCAGCTACTACACCCTGCCTCTATCAAGCCCACGAGGACGAGGAACTCTCCAAACTAAAAAATGAACAACGGAGCTTAAAAGACGAAAATCGTCTCCTCAAAGAGGAAAACAGCGAAATTCGAGAGGATAACCGCCGAATGAGGGAAGAAAATCGCCACCTCCGGTCCGACTTAGTCACATACATCATAGCAATCGATGTTCCCTATGCACTCGTACCAACAATCTAACCTCCTACTGCAGTACCCATCTTCCTTCTCGCCCAGTACATGAATAAAACACTCCTGATTCCTCTAGCAACTCACAACGTGGTTTTAGGGACGGTCCCTCAAATTTTAGAGGACGAAGTCCATCACCCTACCTGAACAATAACAGAGAGCCCTCAAGGAGGGATTCAACACCATCTAGAGGTCGCAGTCCTTCTCCTTACTTCCCCCAGGGACGACCTACCTCCCCCTACCCGACTACGCGACGATCTGATTCTCCACATAGACCGGCCGAGCAAAGATTCAATAACAATCGAGACCAATTTAACAGCAATTCACGAAATTCGAGAAACGACAACCGACGGTGGAGATAGGGGATACCCCACCGTCATGGCCTATAGAGCACCCCCTTCTCTTCCAACGCAAACAAAACCATACCTCACCGTCATCACCTATAGAGCACCCCCCTCCCTTCCAACGCAAAAAAAACCGGACCCCTCCGGCCACACCTTTAGAGCAACCCCTTCTTCTCCAGTCCGAACAAAAACTAGTACAGATCAAAGGCTGTATAGATGGATCCGATAACCAACTAAACGTTGTTTTAGATACCGGGAGCATCAAAAACATTATCAGTCAACAAACCGCCCGGGGGCTAGACTCAAGAATAACGCCAGCCGAAAACATAGTCTTCAGAGTTGCTAACGGTGACGGCATAAAACCTGTCGGAAAAGTCAATACCTGCATTCAACTCGGGAAAATGAAGCACATCATCGATGCTTTTGTTATTAATGATTTTACGTACGACTTACTACTTGGATTGGACTTCTGTTCCACGAACCGGGTCGTGATTGACTTTGGGTCATCACTAGTATCCATTGAAAACGAGACCCTCACCTTTGATCACCCATTGGACTCTGACGAACCAATTAAAATTCGTGTTCTAAATGATCTCTCCATTCCACCTACATCAGAGGCCATCTTGAGAGTCACGTGTTCCGAAAACGAAGCCACCCTTCTCATCGAGGGGGCCGATAGAGTAGTTCAGCAACACGGTCTGCTTCCTTGCAAAACTCTCACAGAATTTCAGAAAGGCCATGGATTCTTACGGGTAGCAAACCCCACCAAGCAGACGAAAAGTTTAAAAGCCGATACCCTGGTGGGAAATGGATACCATGTCACTGACCTCAACTATCTGGAAAAGGATACCTCATCAAGCGAAACCCTACCCGACGACCTCCATATCGGAACCCAACTAACTCATCAAGAAACAAACGCATTAAAAACTATGCTACGCAAATATCCAAAGATATTTTCAAGACACAGCACTGACCTTGGTCGCACATCACTCGTACCGCATCGCATTAACACAGGAACAGCAGCACCGGTTAGGTGTCAACCTTATCGCAAATCATACGCCGAAAGGGAGACCATTAAGAAAGAAGTCGACAAAATACTCGAGGGCAATATCATCCGAGAATCCTGCTCGCCTTGGGCCGCGCCGGTAATCATGGTCAAGAAAAAAGACGGAACCCTACGTTTCTGCGTAGACTCGCGCAAACTAAACGCCGTCACAAAAAAGGACGCGCATCCGATTCCCAGAATAGACGACACCTTGGACCGCCTATCGGGTTCATCACTTTTTACTACCCTAGACTTAGCACAAGGATATTTGCAAGTCGAACTCCACGAGGAAGATAAGGAAAAAACAGCCTTTGTTACACCCGACGGCCAGTACGAGTTTAATGTCCTAGGCATGGGCCTATGTAATTCCCCTGGCACCTTCCAGCGCCTAATGCACAAGGTTCTTGGGTCCCTGATGTGGCAAGTCGCGCTTGCATATCTCGACGACATTATAATTTTTTCCCGCTCCTTCGACGAACACCTCATACATCTAGAGGCAGTCTTAAAGCGCCTCGAAGAAACTGGCTTGAAAATAAAGCCGGAAAAATGCTCTTTTGCCCAAACTCGCATTAAATACCTTGGCCATGTTATTGACGGCGACGGGGTCTACCCCGACCCTCATTTGAGAGATGCCGTGGCTCATTTCCCACGTCCAGAAAACGTCAAGGCAGTCCAACGCTTTTTGGGCCTCGCCGGCTATTACCGAAGGTATATAAAAGGCTTTTCGTCCATAGCCAAGCCCCTATCGGACCTCACCATTAAAAATGTGCCATTTGAATGGACCTCCGAGGTGGAAACAGCATTCAACACACTTCGGGAAAAACTAACATCATCACCTATCTTGGCTCATCCGATTTTTGAAGATCAGTTCGAACTCCACACCAACGCTTCCGCCTATGGGATTGGAGCAATCCTTAAACAACGCCGTCTGGGGAAGGAGCATGTCATCGGCTACGCTAGTCGTCTTTTAAATAAAGCAGAGCAAAATTACAGTCCCACCGAACGGGAATGCTTGGCAATAGTATATGGTACGCAAAAATTCCGACCGTACCTTTATGGCCGACCCTTCAAAGTTGTCACGGATCATCACGCCTTATGCTGGTTGAAATCCGTTCGTAACCCTAATGGAATATTGGCCAGGTGGGCGCTTCAATTACAAGAATTTGACTCCGTTATAACCCATAAAAATGGAAGGATACACAAGGACGCCGACGCTCTATCGCGAGCCCCTTTTAGTGGGGCCCCCCAAGAAGAGATACCCCTCCTAATAGCTGCCGTCAATCAAGCCAACACAATGAACCAACTTCGAGCCTTCGATATCGCTAAACTTCAAAGAGAAGAACCTTTCTTCGGACCTATTATCCAATACTTAGAAAATCCTGGGGGACGCAATACGAAGATCGTCGCGAAAGCAGCTAAGCCCTACAAGTTGATGGGAGATCTCCTCCATCGCCAAGTAAAAACTGACGAAGGGTTCAAGCTGGTAATGGTCGCTCCCAAAGAAATCCGTTCCCTGATTTTAAAGGCACTACACGACGACGCCGCCTCGGGCCACTTAGGCTTTCGCCGTACCTGGGAGCGAGTAAAACAGCGCTTCTTTTGGCCGAAAATGTTAAAACACGTTGTTAACTATGTCTGTTCATGCATTTTATGCAACAAACAGAAAACCAACCCATTCCGACCGGCTGGATTTTTACAACCAATACCCCCCACTACAAAGCCATTCGAACGAATTGGATTAGATAAATTGGGCCCATTCCCCGACTCGACTTCTGGCAATAAACACATTTTCGTATGTACCGACGGCGACTATTGTACAAAGATGGTCGTTGCCGCCGCGGCGCCTCGTGGGACCGCTGAGGAAGCAGCATCCTTTCTTTTGAAAGGCGTACTAATAAAGTATGGCTCCCCCCGCGAGCTCATCACTGACAGGGGCCGAGAATTTGTCAATGCCCTTCTCCAAGAACTAACACGACTTTTTAAAGTACACCATAATACCACCACCGCTTACCACCCACGTACCAACGGTCAAACAGAACGATTCAATAAAACCTTAGCCGATATGATGTCTCAGTATGTCTCCGAAGAACACTCTGATTGGGACCAATTCCTTCCCCACCTTGTTTTTGCATATAATACATCAATACACAGTGCTACCGGCTATTCTCCATTCTATCTTTTACACGGATACGAAGCCGATTTAAACCTAGACGCCGCCCTTGACTTTCCGGCCAGGGCTCTTAACACCCCTTTCGGACTACACAATATCGTATATGCTCAACGAGCTCAAAACATGGCAGCCGAACGTCAAACGCTAGCGCAAGACAGTGACAAAAAACGCTTTGATAAAGGCCGCCGCGAAGTGACTTTCTGCGAAGGCGACCTCGTTTTTCTTCGCACTCCCCGACGTGTCCCCGGGCGTTCAGAAAAGCTGTTACACCAATTTAGCGGACCCTACAGTATTATTCGCCAAACAGCGCCCAACAATTTTGAAGTAGTGGATTCTACTGGCAAGAAGAAATATATTGTCTCGGCGGAACGTTTGAAACCATACCATCCCCGACTACCCTTTCAGAAGAAAGTTCACTTTCACGACACCCCAGTGACCCATATTTTTAACACCGAAGAGGCGCCCACAAAGTTCCATCAGGACCAGATCGCTCCTTCATCCATTACCAGAACCAATCCCATTGTACCCATAATGGTACCCAGCATTGGAAAAAATCTCGTGCAATCCGGACCTAGTCTTACTTCACCAGTTGACACTTGTCCCTCAACTCTCCGACGCTCAACACGCCACCGTCTCTCACCAGATCGCTACGGTTACCCTTCACCATTTTAATGCGTTATAGCAAATTAATTCGCAAACAGCAACGTCGGGCTGTTGCACGTAATAGCCGGATTACTCAACTCTCCCCTATGACATCATTTGCCACGTCTCGCTTGGACCTTCACCTCTCGGTATTGGAACCGATATTTCCAACCACCTGTCGCAATATTCGTGATCACTGCCTCACCCCGGACATCATCGACGCATATCTTGCACTCATCAACCGCACCGCATCCCGTTCCACCTTCATCTTCCCTTGCCTTTTCTACACCACTTTGCAAAAGGCAGGGGCCGCGAAAGCCTCAACATTCGTCGACCAAGAGGAAGACCTCTTCGGCTATTCATTACTACTTATCCCGATTAACCATTTCAACCATTGGAGCTTGGTCGCCATCGACCTTGACCACCATCGCTTTCAACACTTGGACTCGTTTCCACCGAATCTTAATCTTCTAGCAGAACTTCTCGCCTTCTTCCAGCGCGAAACATCACTGCGGGGTATTATTGATATGTGTTTTGAGAATTTCGATCGGACTGTGCCCCCACTACCGTGGCAAATGCATGGTGTTGACAGTGGTATTTTTTGTTGTGAATTCGCGCGGTTAACCATCATACGTGGTGAGTACAATTTTAACGCGGCGGACGTTCCCGCTCTCGGGCGGAGAATCCGGACTGAACTCCAACGTCACCAATAAAAATAAAAAAAAAATTCTAATACTAATATCATCTCAGTTTGGTTTGTAAATTTATCCCTGTTTTATAATCGTAACTTTAATCATAACCCTATTTTTGAGTTTGTTTTGCATATATTTTTTGTTTTACTAATTTCTTGTGTACATTGCTTGTATTTTTTGCCAATTATTTTGTCTTGGTCCCTTTTTGTAACCGCCGGGACGGCGTTTTTCTTTGCGGGGAACTGTCAGGTATAGATTGGCCACGGAGCCAAGATAAGATCATGAAAGCCCGTGCGAACCGGCCAGCTCTCCTGGTTTATGGGCCACCCATGCCACTCGGGTATAAAAGGACCCCTCGCACGGGCATTCGAGAGATTCGCTTCGGCGACAGTAGAGGGATAAGACCAATGGTGTCCAGCTCCTACTAGTTCGTCTAAGTTCTCCGCTCTCAGATAGAGGGATAAGACCCTTGTTGTCCAGCCCCTATCCGAGAGAACGTCCCCGCAACCCTGACTTAGGTTCCGGCGACCCCTTGTTCATATTCCGAATAAAGAATATTTAAACGTACCATACAACTGTCGTCTCACTAAAGAATAAGCCTATTCCGACTTATCCGTACAAATACTGACGCGACAATATAATAGGGTAGTAGCCTCTACCTAGTTCTCTCAATATTGGAAGTAAAAGTAAAGAATAAAATGAAAGCAATTCATTTAAAGGGGCAATGATATTATTTATTTTTATTTATTCAAAGTTCAGCCTAGTAATTTTCGTTTTGGATTTAACGTGCAAAATATAACCATGGCTGGCTAGCAGTGACTTAAGTGAGTACTTGGTTTCAACTAGATTCTAAAGAAAATATTAATGGGGAATTGGTATGTTAAATTTAAGGGGAACAAGGATAATACCGTCGGGGACTTTTTTAAAGTATTTTATCCGAAAATTACTCTAAATGTATATCATGTAGGCGATATATAAACATTAAGTGTGGAAATACATGTAAAAATCCCAATTTCTCGATAAATACTCGAAATAAATTTTCTAGTTACTCGATTCGAAAGTTCGATACTCGATAAGAGATATATTAATGTTAAGAAGATTACTAATATTCCGTCATCAGAGTACAGGAAACGTGAAAGTGACTATTTCCTCTGTGGTGTTTCAAATTAGGACCACAGGGCAGATGTATTCCATTTTAGGACGAACTTTTCCATATAAGGGTTGTCAACAAGGTTTTCCTAAACTCTTTGTAGCCCAGAACTATTAGACTTTGACCTAGAACATATGAACATAAAGATGAAAATTGGTACAAGGATTGTTTTTGACCCACCAAAAATTTAACTAAAAGCCCCTGCTGTAGAGCGCGAGCTTTCGCTGCCATCTTGGAAACTGGCCACCGACAATGCCAGCTACAGTGCATTCCACACTGTTCATAAAAATTATGAAAACTGGTGCACATTATGACTAAAACCACATGAACATCATAGTGAAATTTTACAGCTCTGTGGTCGAAACTTTGGTTGCCGTATTGGAAAATGGCCGCCGTAATGCTAGGTACAGTATATTTCACAATGTTGTTGGAAAACTTGAAAATTGATCGATATTAAAATGAGAGCTGAGTGAACCTCATAGTAAAATATTAAAGGACTTCATTAGATAGTTTGGCCGCCATGTTGGAAACTGGCCTCCGAGAATGGCATTTAGATACAGTTTATTCTTCAAAAATTATGAAAGTTGGTAAAAATTATGTTAAAGACCGTCTGAATATTTACGAAAATATTAAAGACTTGCTTCTGATATTTTGGGCGCGATCTTAGAAAATGACTGCGAGGAATTCCAAATATATTTCAAATATATAACTGTTTCCCAAATTCCTACATAGTTACATTGTGTAGATGATTTTCATTATCGTTACAAATACTAAATTTTATCAATTTTAAATTATGGTCGCCATCTTTCAAAATGGCCCCTCAAAAATTTTGAATGAAAGAAAAGTTTTCAAAGCTATAATTCACATCATTTTGATTACGGAATATAATTTAATATGGAGTTTATACATTCTACGAATGTTAAAGATAAGAATTCAGACAAATGTCTATCATTTCATTCAAATTCATAGTCATCCTGAAGATCTCTTTACAATAATAGCAGTTAGTACCGCGGCAATGTCCGCGCATTGCTGAGCAAACTAATTCGGATCGTCTATATTCACAGTTCTTTACACAAGAGGTTGGTTTGGTGCAGGAGAAAGTGGTGTGAATGGGTTTTGGACTTTTGCTATCGCAAACCCATCCCCAGTCTTTGGAGGTTAAGATCGTTTCCTAGCCATTGTAGTAACGGAATATCTCGGTTCTTCTAGACTATTATATCCGTCCATAAAGACTATGTTTCAAAATCAAAATTCTTCTACTCATAGGACAGTAAATAATAATAACGTCTGCCAGAAACCAACCTTTTATATTTTCCGGAACCTCAAAAGCAGGGGAATAAATTTATGGAACTCTCTCCCACTCGAAATAAACAAACTAAGTCAATATCTGTTTTAAAAACGAAGATCCTGAAATATGTGAAAAACAACATTTGAAATTAAACCCATTATTCTTAAAAAGTCACAGAACTCTCAAAATACTAAAATGCAGGTTTTTTTGTCCATAGAATTATCTGTTGACAACTATTTTATCAATTATTTGGGCTGTACAATTATCTGCGCTTACCATTCTTACCAGACCTGAAAACTCAGTTCACCAGAGTAACAACTTCATTCTCTTGATCTTGTTGAAGTACCCCGAAGTTCTGGGCTCTTTATCACAAAAATGTAAGTAAAAATTGGAACCTTTAGGGTCAGATTCCCTAGCTTGGAGTAGTTCTACTTTGGAAAGTTGTTTTTTTAAATCTTCATAACTTAAGTTTGAGACCTTCAAATGAATACTTTAGGGCTCATTTTGTAGACAAATTTCCCTCTATTCATAGAATTGGGCGTCAATACTTTATCATACAACTCAGAGAAGACACAAAATTAGTTACACAACCTTTCATTTTGCATAAAAATTTTTGCCCATAATGAAGGGAAAGTTCTCACTTGGATCTCTGTAAATAAGCATTCACGTCCAATACGAAACAGTTACGTTTACAAAAACATTTTCACTGAAAACATTGGGAGGTTTCTCTTCAAATTGAATGCATTAAATTTACCCAGAAAAATCTAATTGGAAATAAGTCTTTTATGGCTAGTGGTCGGCGTTTGGACAAGATAATCCACAGAATTTTGGTTAATCAGTTATTCATGAATAATAATCAGATAATTATTCGTGATTACATTGCATTAATCATAGACTTCCCGTGGATAATTTCAAATTATGAATAAAGATAAAACAAACAGATATTATCCTATCCAAATGCCGACCACTATTTATGGCATAAAATGAAACACCCCGAAATATACAAATTTACTCTTTCTTTATTCATCATTAACTAATTTTCTAGTGAGTCAAGAACCACTAATTAGAGATTCATAGACGGTTTTATCTATTACCTATCGAAAACGTATGGTCCTGAAAGCGGGAAGCCTTCATATAAGCGGTTCCCGTATGAGCGGATCCCATTATAGCGGTCCTCACCACACCGGTTCCCTAAATAGTATATTCCCCAAAACGCAGTTTAACCTATACAACGGTTCTCGTATATGCGGCGTACCGTTACAGCACTTCCCTTAAGAACAGCGCTGCAGGGATGTAAGAAACGAAAGTCTTTAATGATGGTGTAGGTTTGATTATTTAAACCTTGATAAAATTAGGTCAGGTATGATTAATTAAATAGCGCTAAATTTTGATATTTTTACCCCAATAGTATAAGGCTTGTTGAGAATTGGTTATGCTTTCTTATATGAACACGAATAGTATTTTAAATTTTGTTATTTTAGCTCCCATATCATTAGATCAGTTTAAGTTTTGTTATTTGAGCACCAATTATATTAAATCAGTTCAGGTACCTTAATAGTATTAGAACAATAAAAATTAGGTGTGTGTGTCTCTCTGTCCGTTGTTACACCCACGTGACAGCGTTCGCAGTTTGCGTATCGGAGCAAACGTGTTCCCAATTTCCGGACCGCATTGACAGTTCACAGAAATTTGGAAAATTGTATTTTTCAACATTGGCTACTCTATACTTGAGTTTAAAATGTTATAAAATGTTTGGTCTTCGTCCATGCCACATGAACACCAGTCTCGTACGCTTCTGGCTTCCAACACCACCAACTTCAGTTCTTTGCCAATCCCACATGGACACCAGTCTGCACTTACACTGGCTTCTAACACCACCATCCACTGGCCTGCCGTCTATTCCACATAGAGACCAATCTGTATCATTGGCTTCTACTCCATTATCATCGTTTGGTTTTAGGATATACGCGGCGATCAGCTAGGGTTACAAGAAACGGCTAGCCTCCCTAAGGTGGGATCGGCCACCAACGGTTTTCGCAATTGCGCTTTTTCCTTACTATTATAAGGGAAAGGATTTCCATATATACCAAAATTTAAAAAAAATCGGGTAAGAGGGGTACGCTTCAATTTAAACGTCAATATTAGCAAATTTTGAGAAGATAATAGGTATAACTTTATTTTAAACGATTTAACTATTATTAATGTTAATTATTGAAGATTAAAATAATTAAAAATAATTAAAAATAATTATATTTATTTAAATATTAAAGATAAACCTCTCGTGCAAAGAGAGAGATTATCATTGCCTCCTATATCTACCAAGGCCCATGCATGCGATATATTTCCTTCATTGCCTCCTATATCTATCAAGGCCCGTGCATTGTGATATATTTCATTCATGGCCTCCTATATCTAAAGGCCCGTGCATTTCGATATATTTTTCAAAACAACAACCAAAATGGGAAGCTCCTCTCAGAAACATAATAATTTATTTTCTCTGTATATGAAATGAAAATATGGATAATATTGCGCATCTTCTTTAATGGTATGAATCCTTGCCTTTCTATTAATATTTTACGTAGGAGTAATACGTTTTTAGCGAAGTCTAGAGAGGATAAACACAAGCGAGATTGTTTCGGAAAAAATACTGCTTCCACTAATGGGTTTTTACTCCTTGTTACTGTTGTATAGAGTAATCATGATTAAAGCTTAAAAATTACAAGAGGACAGACCTTTTTATCCTCTGGTTTTATTCTTAATAAGAATATAAAACATTTATTTTGTATCAAAAAATATTTTTTGGTGCTAAAATTGCTTTAGAAAAAATCGAAACGGTTAGGCATTGGTAAAAAAGACATGTGTAAGCAATATGCAGAGATGATAAATGTTTTACATGTTTTAAATAAGACTGAAGCTTCCACTATTGTGTTTATGCTCCTTGTTTGGTTGACTGAAAACCATCTAGGTGTAGATAACAGTCAGACCAAAAATTTCAAAAATACATATTTTAAATCTAATCAGATACGCCCATCTAGTTGAAAATAGACCTTTTAAATTTGCGCGAGCCATTCTTGAGAATTTTTCTTTGCTTGTAGGTTTTCAATTTATCTACCAGTAAATATTTGTGTTTGGAAGTTGGATATTAAGTCAAATTAAGTGGTTGTAAAGAGCCAGCAGGTTTGTGCCGCTTCTTTTTGTGAGTATTTGATTTTTGTATGTAAAGTGGAGTAAGATAATGTTGAGATTTAGGATGAAATGCGGAAGCGCAAAGCGCGGGAAAGGATGAGGGCAAAAATTTCGACGTTTTCATTGGATACTTAAGTTTATATAATCTTCTCGACACGGAGAGGTAATATTTTGGTTTTCCCAACTTGTTCAATTCTATCTGAATCTTCAGTTACATTAATTTTTCCCTTAAAAATCAAAACCAATTCCAAAAACCTTTGGGTATGGTCAATCCTTTACCATTCTGTCTTGGAAACTTGACCATGGGGCTACTAAATCTAGGGATGAATTTCTATTTATATTGACTAGGCTAGTAATGGCTAAGATTACCGGCTTTGATTTCGAACTATCTAGAATATCAAAATATTTATTCTACTCTTCATCTGTGGTTGGAGGAACTTGAGGTTTTTTCTTTTGGGCTCAATCAGCAAACGGTTTTCTTTGTTTCGATGAAGTAAAGTCATTTTTACGGGCGCGCTTGAATTGCACTTGCTTTAAATGAGGAACTAACCACTGATTAAGTTTGTCCGTTTAAGATTGATTTCATAAAATTGAAACCCCCGCATCAATTCAAAACAGCACTGCTCCAACGTGAGAACACGATTCTCCCTGGCCTGCCATGAAAGAACAAGGTGCCGTTATAATTTCCACACATTTTCTTGTTAAAATCCAGTTGTACAAATAGTCCTCTTTGGCTCGTTGAGAGTCCTGACCTAAATGTGGTGGAAACTTACCATTCCTAAAGCGAGGACTAGATTATTAACCCGTTACTTTACTACAGTTTTCTTTGTGTGACCACTAGTTAAAAATGTGTGGGAATTCATACTTTTGTGGTTTTTCATTTCCTCCACGGTAACCAAATTAGGAGTACATAACAAGTACATTGATATATCCGGAAACTGTATTTTGGGCCATTGTGATGCATCACTTGTATAATTATAAACATTTTCCTGGTATGGATTGAATTCCACAAATTCTTTTGATACACCATTCTATCTTTTTCTCCCAGACACTCAGAATAGCCTTTATAAAACTCCTTAGATTTATTTGAAGACATTTTAATCAAAATGTTAACTTAAGCCTAGGACTTTAAATTGAAATTTCAACGGAGAGGAGCTCTGTCGTCTGCTAAGCTGCTCTCAGAAGTGACTGGTAGTACTGTTCGGGGAGGAGCACAGAGACAGAATTCGAGGGAGAAGCACTACCGAAGTTTGCCGATTGCAGCGTCATCTACGTGTGCTAATATTTTAGCAACAATTTCGAAGCAATAATTATTAAATATTAACTCTATATAAAATTTAGTGTTTCGACTGCAAATTTTATTTATGAGCAAAACAGTTTAAAATAACTTTGGCATATGTATGCAAAATTAGGCCAATACGATGGCTCTAAAAATTGTCTAGTTCTGAACTAGCCCACCTGCCATTCGTCGCAAGTATTCTTTCCCCATTTTTAGCATCCCACCAGACACAATCGTTTCCGCAGTTACAACGCGTAATTCTTTCAGATTTCGTATCCACCCTCATCATCCTTTATTATTTCTAAATTTTTTGCAAGAGTCACTCAGCAGCAAGAAGGAATTTACTTTAAGAAGACATAAGTAGCGAGATTTTACGCTTCTACTCTTACGCTGGTTTTAGTGGACAAGTAACCCCTACCCCTTTCATATCCGTCATTCTTCTTGGCATTTCTATTGGATCCTGTGGGGATAGGTCATACAGACGCAAATGACATATTCCGACTAGATAAAAAACCTCGAGCAAAGTAAACAAAAAATGGAGGCTGCTAGCAGTGGTGAAACGGTACGCGAATGGTTTTTAATTGCCTTTATCAAGTTACTTATAGGTTTTAAACCTAACTTAATGGATTTTGAATACGTGTCTCTACTTGAAAATCGTTCGTTCTATAAATGTTTCTAAATCGAATCAAGTGTACTATACTTATGATTTCGTGAGTTCCAAAAACCAAACAAAGGCTTAATGAAAAGGTAAAAGAGATAGATGGTGGAAAACAAAGAGTAAGATAAAATATTAAGTCCCGCCTTGGTTTCCAGCCTCCACCCATCCATGAGGGGGATTATCGAATATCACGCGCGCATCGGACGCCTTTTTAGGCCTTCTTATAGTAAATTCCTTTTTGTCTGTACTTTATCTCCCTTTCGGAACTTGAGAAATTAAAATACTGAACAGTAAAAACAAAGAACCAACACCTTAGAACTTGGGAATACATACCCCTGAATTCATTCCCCGGTCTATCCCCGTGTGGACTGTAAGAGGTTTTGTGAGCCAAAGATAGCAGACGTTTTTTCAGTATTCCGTTGATTTTTCCTATGATAATGACTGAAAGTGAATATTAGTTTAAAAGTGCGTCCAAAAGTGCCAAAATAATTTTTAAAAAGGCTATTTCGATTCGCAAGTTAGCAATCGACCTTAAATAAGAACTTGAATCCTAAAACCCTAATCGTAACCTGGGTTATATGGATTTCAACGTTATGCTTGAAATTTGTTTGCTAGCTTTGGCTCACAGAAAATCTTTCAGCCCGACACCGGGGAGATAAGGGGGGATAGTTTTAGGGCTAAAAGGCATTCTCTCACTTTCATTAAAACTATGTATAAAGTGACTTGACTTTCAGAGCCCAAGACACGATGATTGAAAATTTTAAACGCATTTTAATTTGGTTTCAAGTCATGTCATTTGGCACGCAATTGGAATTTCTCTAAATTTCAAGCCATAAAATTTTCCTTATTTGTTTATTATAGTAGGACAAAGTTAAAAATCGACATCTTTGGCATTGAATATAAGGATTGTCACCCTTTATTTGAAATTAACCTTTCACTTAATTTGAATACCAATTGCAATTGATTTAATGTGAAATATGAACTAGGCGAAATAATTTACACACGCCATATTTATAATTTATTTTTACTTTCGTACAGATTCGGTGTCATTCAATAAAATTAAGTTTGGATTCGGAATATTGCTCTTCAGTTGGATCCTCGGAATGTACTTGATGTTAACATTTTTTGAAAATCTTCTTTTATCCAAAGTGACCATTCCACCGGATATTAAAAGAATTGAAACTTTAGAAGACGTCTACTTTAGTAAACAATTACACTTGGTGTCACTAGATATGGGAAAGGTTCGCTACAATTTCGAGGTAGGTGTATAGGCCTCATATATTAGTTTTGTTTTTATATATATGATAATGTTCTTGACTTGAACAGAGAACAGATAACCACATGATGATGGAAATATACAAAAGAATTACCTTTATGAAATCATTGGATTTAATATATGAACACGAACAAGTTTTAGAAGAATGTCACGAAGGACGTTCAGCTCTTCTAACACCCGATATATCATGACGAAAGAGCAAATTCCAATATTTATTGAAGAGCTACCGTTTTCCTTTTACGCGTCTGAAAATCCATTTCTTTCATTCTTCAGGGCGGTTCCATACAGAAAAGGATGTGATAAACGATTGTCCGATTTAATCATAACTTTGTAAGAAACCTCTTAGACAATTCAAATGTCAAGCAAAACATTTTTAATCTTGCAATGAAGAGTTCGTGTCTATTCTAATTCGAATATTCGGCTAAGCGCTTACTGTTTCAAACCAATTTCATTGAACAGACAAGCAAGCCAACTATAATATTCGCCTGAGCGACCTGATAACCGAGTTCACAGATCCCTATGAAATACACAGAGGTATACCCTTAAGGGGAAGACTTGACACACACCCGTATGGTTAAAGAAAAAAATTACAGCTTTTCGCCAGATTATCCCCAGAAAAAGCAATGGGTTTTGTGGTCCACTCCATCAAATAACTACAGCGAAATTAAGTTTAGAAACACTCGTATATTAATAATATCTATGAAGGTTGAACTTCTGAAGTTTCATTAAGAATAATTTTAGTGTGAGTATTTTGATTAACTTTTAAAGTATGACAAAAACATTGATGCTGTACCAGGTTAGCACGTTAAGAGCTATTTTGTCCAATTTTCGTGCAGGTTGAAAAACAAGGTGCCTAGCCTCGTGCGTGCTAAACAAGGTAACTTCGTAAATAAATGTTTCATTTGAAACAAGTGTCGCGAAATTAAATAATTTCCAAAAGTGATACTGTAATGATCAAAATACAACGTTTTGAATTTATAAGAGTCAAAAAGAGTGTCACGCTTATGATGCTAGTGTTTTGACGTTGTAAATTTATAAAATAATAGTGAATAACATTTTCACTATCATTTTGCTAATGATTTTGGCATTATTTTCCAACTTATTTAAAAAAATGAATTTTTAGTCATTACATTATCCCTTTGAGGATTCTCGTTAGCACGCGCCAAGCTGGGTCTCGTGTTTTCACAAACCTTACTGAGTATCGTGAACTACGAGTGAGGTTAATTATAAAGTTTTTAAAAATCCTAAGCCTTTGTTAGAAATTTCCCTTACAGTGGGAACGCAATCTCTCATTTTTGTTGTTTCAAAAACTGTAACTTTAACACTTTACCGTAACAGATCATTAAAACAAAAATATATTCGCTGAAGTAACAGATATTAACATTGGTAGTTTTGTAGACCTTAATTTAAATTATCAGTTATTTTAAAAAGACTAATCTTATGTTTTTTCACCGTTTTCAATTACCAACATTATTTACACTGTACCTTTGCTCTTCGTTTCAGTTCTAGAAAGAAAGTGTGTTCTTCATGGATCTTTAAATGAATAGTAAATTCGATTTATATCTAATATTACTTTTTGATAGATGTAAATACTTGGAATTCTAAAAAAAATAAGGTTAATAAGTTTCTTTTTATATTCAAGTAGATATCACTGCTAATTGAGATGGGGATATAAACACATCACTGTTAATTGAAATAAGGGATTATAAAACATACTTATCCAACAAATTGCAATTAAATAATCCACGGATTTTATGAAACATATTTTCAGAAATTGGTATTTTGGTTAAGAAACGAAAATGAATTTTTTTCATATAACTTAAGTTTCATAATCATGTCTTTAATTCAGAAAATTCCAATGTCTGTTACTTCAGCGAATCAATTTTGTCCTTTTAACTTTTACATATTCTTAACTTTGTTAACAAAGGCAGTTTTTAATAATTTTTCAAACCACCATGAACAAAAATATAGTGTAAAATAGATCTTACATACATATAAAGCACAGCTTCGTCAACGATGTTTCGTCAATAAGGGAATAGGGAGACCTTGATTCTATTGTAATATTCACTATTAAAAAACCTAGTAAATAAACTATGAGGAATAGGAGTGGAACTATATAACGGAATCCTAGAGCTACGCGGCTAAAGCTAGTTTGCGCAGAAAAACATTATGCAGCAAGGTAGGCTCTAGCTGATGGAACTGGATTTAATCTGAAGGGAATAAATTCAACCTCGCCTTTATCTGTGAAATTTTTAGAAACACTAGTGGTATTTGATATTTCGTCATTTTCACTGATATTTCAAATATTTCGCACTGTTCGAATTTAAGGAATATTTATTATAATTCTCAAAATTTCTTAATTATTAGCAAACGTTTAAAGTTGTTTTCGTGGAATACCTCTATTTCCTATTTTTCTTATTGACTTCCTTTACTTCTTATTTCTCCAATTTCTTCCAATATTTCATGTCGCCACTTGAATCACGATCTAAGTTATAAATTGAGTACTCCTAACCTATGTTGTGACCTGTACTTCCTTGAAATCATCATTAATTTAGAATTTGTTTTACAGAGCGTCGTGGTTTAGCAGTGCTGATTTAATTCCACCAATAATAAAACTTGCCCGGTTTAAATGTAATTACAAAACACCCAATATGTTCGTACCTAAACACGGCCGTGAGGAAGAAGCTGTTAAACCTCTGACTTTGGAAATATAATTCTTGAAATCTACATTTTGTTGATTGGAATTTCAATTTCATCGGCTGTTTTGTGCTTAGAAGGAGTACTCAAAGCCATAAAAAGTAAATGAAAGGTCAGCAGTAAAACGTGATGGAGAATTGGAGAACCACACTGAGAGAAAATGTTTTACATACACATTTGTTTGCTAACTGCGACTGAACAGAATTATTTGAATATGAAACCCTAAACATTTTTTGTGTGTCTGATAGTAAGACTAACCTTCTGACGCTTGGAAAATCTGATTGTTATTGAAATTGCCATCGTTTTAGTGTATCTGTAAATGTCATAAACGCAAAATCCAAGATGTTAACAATATTGTAATATTTTGACTACTAAGTATTGCGTAAAGTTAATGGAAACAACCACCATTATTAAACACCTTTTCAAATAAGTAGTATAACACCTAATAAATGCTAAAATAGTAGCAGAAAAAAGTAATTAGTCTTTGTATATTATTATATTTAACATACCAAGCCATAGCACCATTTTTCTCAATTTGTTTGAAGAGACTGTGATGTAACACGCAAATAGAGTTGGGATTCGCTAGCACTACGTCTAATGACAAGGAAAAAAGCGAACAGCTGGGTTTTCTCTGATATGCTGTGGCAGTCACCGGATCGCGGCGTCACATAATTGCCAAGCGGTTAAGTCTTGGTTGCTTACTTTCGTTTTCGCAATCATTTCAGCTCCACTGGCGTATATTGTGGCTCAAATTCACACACCTGTACTCTCCTACCTCGATTTATATTGACTTTCTTTTTGTCCCGTATATTTGTTGGTTTTTAAAGTCACTGAGCAATGCGGATAATGTCGCTTCAAAAACCATCTGAAATCTTCAATTTTACAGGGCCGATAGGCCCTTGTAGATATGACTTGATACCCTTCCGTAATGTTAAAAAGGTCACACCTTTTAGGGTTAGGCAATTTTCATAGGCGATACGGAAAAACTATATCGAAGTTAGTTTTCGGAATACTTCTAAATTAACAAGCATTTATTAAATGGGAAACTTACCTGTTTTGATTTTTAATTAATGAAGCCTAAGTATTGTACTTTAACTAATTAACCAAGTACATAAAAAAATTACTTTTGGGTCAGAAGTCAGCTTAACCTTATAGCGCGCTTAAACCTATTTCTTCATTTCGTTCTCGTTGACAAACTAGAAGGGCCTATGTTTGTGGATGCTAACAAGTTACGTTGGTAAATTGCCCATGTTGGCTTAATCGCTGATTTTCCTAATTTCTCAGCAGTAGATGCTAACAATTTACTTTGGTATTTCATCCGAGCTTGTACACCTTTATATGTATTTTCTAATTAACTGTAGCACCTTTAATAAGAAATACGTCGTTATCAGGTCGAATTTTCGCCTAGAAAAGTAATACCCATTTCTTCAATTTTCAAGCAGATTGAGAACAAGGGAGGGCCTGGCTTTGTGCCTAATAACAAGTAAAGTTGACATTTTCAGTTTGCTTCATTCTGTGGAAGTTGAACCATGGAGCCTGAATCATAAGAAGATACAGGCTCCATGGTTGAACTTGTTTTTGAGCAGTCGACGCTTTTTTAGTATTTTGCCGAGCTTGAACAACTTTATTTGCATTTTCTAACTAACTATAACACCCTTAGGAACAAATACTTTGTTATCAGGTCGAATTTTCGTCTAAAAAAGTAATTCAGTTAAATAATTACAGTTAATAGAAGTTTTAATGTCATTTAAAGTAAGTTTTTCGACGTTCTTTACGGCCAAGGCTTTAGTTGTATTTTAGTTTGTCTATTGTTATGTAGTGTTTTTAGTGTCTTTCCTTTTAAAGATTATAAGAAAGCTAATTTCCAGCTCTGTTTTGGAATTACAAAATTCGCAGTCTGCTTCGATTCATGCTGCAAATCCCAACCCTAGGCCTAGCACCTCGGTTTTACGCTACTTAATACTGAATTCATAACAGTTTGTTGGCGCTTCTAGTTTTAAGTAAAAAATGCCATATCTATCCAAATTATTATGGTTTAGAAATAAACGGTAGTGTTTTCACCCTGTGAAGAATTCAACTTCAAAATATTACAGGAAAGATGACAAAATGTTCAATGTGTTTTCCCTACGGCAGTTAAAAGAGTGGTGTTTACCTTTGCGCATTTAATTCAACATTCTCGTTGGAGGACAGGTATACACGGTTTCATTATTTGTTAATCTCACTAAAATGCTACTAATTGTGAAGGTGTTTGATATAATTCCTTAAAACTAAACCAATGTAGAGGACCAGATTATTAATTAAACCAATTTTGGTCCTATTGAATCAGTCATACTGTGATGTTACGTTATCATTTTATAAACTACTTGTTACCAACAGTGGATTGTTTAATTCACATGTAACAGTGGTGCTGGTTAATCCAGGAGGACAGTGTCGTTATATAATTTAATTAGTCAAATAATTTTCATGTTTACATCACAGATTCTCCCAACGTAACCACGTTACAAACGGAGGGTTACGTTGTTTGCTATTTCCACAGTCCACATTGCCGTTTGTTTATTGGTTTAAATTGCTATGAATTGTATAGGTATTTGATTTAATTACTGGTATTCAAGCTAAACTATAGAATAACATCACTCATTAACATATTGTATAGATAATCTTTACCACAAACCTAGCACAGGATATGATAAAAATTGAACGCAATGTGTTGGAAATAATCAAAAACTCCTCTAAACATTAGAATTAAGGTGAATTAATTGTTGAATGTCATTTTATAAGGTTAATGAGCACTGACGACAAGTTGATTTCAGCGTAATTAAATGTAATTAACGTGAAATTAAACCAAAATATACATTTTTTTGGATGATAACTCAGATAACTCTTAAATGATGTTCTTGATTAAGATTGTATCTACCCAAGCCGTTGGCAAAGCCGCATGTTTTCTCTTTCACACTTAAGCTAATTTAAATTATCTCCAAAGTACCTTAATAGGCGTGAAATTCTATAGTTTAGCGTAAAATGAGAATCGAAAACTCCACTAAAAATTGCAATTAAGGTGAAGTATACATTTAAACTCTTTTTATAACCTAAATGTACACTACCAAAACACAGTCCTACATTAATATTTTAACTCAGTTTAATATAATTAACGTGAAAGTAAACCTAAATATACATTTTTGGATAAAAGCTCAAATAACTTTTAAATAAACTGTTTAATTATGATTAAAACTACCCAAGCCATTGGTAAAGCCCAATATTTTCTATTTCACACTTAAGTTAACTTAAACTATCTTTAAAGTACATTAATTGCCGTGAAATTCAAAAGTTTAGGGTACCATAATGATGACTATATGGCAAAAATATTAAACTGCACTAAACATTGCAATTAGGGTAAAAAATTCAAATAAATTTTAAGCTTAATCCACTCTCACGAACCACGCTCAAATTAAGATTAAAACATCACAAGTTTTTCGTACAGCCACAGTAGTTTCCTATTGCACTTTCAAATTAATTTAAATGAACATTAAAATATATCAAAAGCGCATACATTAAAATTTTAGGGTAATTGCAATTAAAGTTAATATTTTACTGAAACTTGTATTATAAACTATATTCACACTAGATAAAAAAGATAAGCTGTTAAATTAAACTCAATCAAGTATAATTAATGTGAAAGCTTCGTGTTTTTGGTAAGTTCATGGATATCTTATAATTAAACTAACAAATTAAAATTAAAACTACACTTATCTTTACCCAGTCTCCATTTTCCTGTTTAATTCTTACGATTAATTAAATTGTCATTTAAAAGCATTTTTCCCATTGTAAAAAGAGAGCCATTGAAAAGGAGCGATATTTAAAAGTTTCGGGGCAAAATAGTGATTGTTCCGCAAGAGTCAAACAGTCACGCCTCTAAAGTTTGCAGTTAAGGACAATTTCTTGTTCAAACTCGTATAATAAACTGCAATAACACTAATAAAAGAAGATAAGCCGTTAATTCAACTTAATAACCATATTTAACGTGGAATTAATTGATAACAACAGGTTTTTTGGGTAATTATAGATAACCCTGAACTGAAATAATAAAATAAGATCAAACTACGCGAGTTGTTCTTTCAGCCTAAATGTTTTCCTATTTAACACTAAAATTAATTACATTATCACTATAATGCATTAATAGGCTCCAAATACAAAATCTTACGGTAAGGAATGTGTCAAAATATAACTTTTCCATTTAATTTTTAATATATCATTAACATAGTTCGCAAAATCACCAGCAACAATTTAATCTGGAAACATTCATTGTAATAATGTTGCCAATAAAACAAGGGCGTCTAGCCCAAAACTAAGCCACATCGCTAGCCATCTCTCAGTATCCCTAATTCAATAAATTTTCTTCTTCTGAAATATCACCTAGCATACCAGCCAAGTGGGGGGAGCAAGAGAAAATTTTAAAGCACAGTCTTACGATAAATCTTGAAATTTGGGTCTCAAATTACAACCTCTAATCTGTTTGGTATACATCAACGTCAACGTAAATGTTCAACGTGATTACCATTGTGGTGCAGGCACTCTTCATCTGTCCATGTCTTGCAATAACTTTACAAGCAACGAACTCATGACGCAGGAAGTCCAAGTAAATGCCTTCAGAGATTTTCTTATCAAGAAAAAGAGTCCGATAATTTGGTTTCCAAGAATGCCCACCCAAAAATGCACGTTATGAAGGTTTAAGGTACCATCCCTAAATAGCCTCGTCAGAGAACAGTACCTTTCTAACTTCAACTAGTTCACGCAAAGGTTTTGCCGTCTTGGGTAATCCTTGTAAACATCATGTTCAATTTACCGTGGTTTGAATACACTGGCATTTTGCTAAGATACAAGACTAATTAAATTCGAACCTAACTGCTACGTAACGACGATTACTTTTCACTACGGACTTTTTTCTCGTTTCCACAGACAACTCGGACCTTCTTCAAAGTTATTCCCAAAGAAACCTTTATGTTTTCCTTATTTTGTCCAAAGTTTAAGGTTAGAGGTGTTTAAAAATTGGCCAACCATTATTACAATGGTTTTTTTACAGTATTTGTGCCTTTTTAACAGGCGTATTGTTACAATTGTAACACTACAGACCTTGAATTTCTAATGGGACCGGCAATACCGCAACACTGAGCCGAAAAACCAGGATGGTAATTGTTTGGACCTATCGGGTCAGGACATTGGAGGACCAAACATACCGCGGTGTGACGTGTCGAACGTTAAAACGACCTTCACCATTATACACACCATGACCTGCTCAAGCTGGCAATTTTTGAAAACTCAACTTTGAGGAACTTCCGGTCTCTTTAGATATACAGGGTCTTTCAGTGTAGCAGCTAAGTAGTAGAATTAAAGTAGTTAGTCTCGTTTCCTATCAAAATGCCAACCTGTTCTAACCAGGACAAATTGGACAGCACGTTTATTTTGGGTGAAGGTCGCGGTAACGTTCAACTAAAGGCAGTGCTTTATGCCGAACGGTCTCCACACCGACAGCATTCGGGTGCGAGCACCTTCGTGATTTCGGTAGTGCAAGATCGTGAACGTAGAAGAGACTGTATAGTCTGTAATGGGGATAGAGACTTTGACGTCGTAGAAAGTTTTGAAGCCTATCTCATGCTAGTATAGAGCGGTGGAACAAGAAGTTGCACTAAGCCATTCTACTGTTCTTGCCAGTTTACAAGGGCATTACTACCGGCATTATCATAACGCCCTACATCAAGCCTTAACGGAGGAGGATTTCCTAAGACGGCAATACCATTAGTCTTACCATGCGTCAAGAGTTTACTGCTTGCAAATGTATTGCAAGACATGGACAGTCGTCTGGGAGAGTGCCCCAACCACAATGGTAGACACTTCGAATATTTACGTTGAGCTGTTTGCCAAACAGTTTAGAAGTTGCAATTTGAGGCCCAGGTTCTAAAAGTGTGCTTTAAAATATTTTGTTGCATTCAGGCATATTCTCCAGTATTCTTTTCATATTTCAAATACCGTCGTTTTTAAACTTCTTTCATGAATAAAGTACAACATTATATGCTTATCGAAATCAATGTTATTGGATATAAGTTAAATGTAATTAACGATAATTAAGTACTTCTTTAAGCAATTAGAAATAGATCAACCCCAAATGTATGAAGGTAAAGCAAAAATAAATTTGTTCAAATTTTGATTACATTAAGACTGAAGTGACAGATATTATAAAAAACGTCTTGGTTTAGACCAAGGCTGAAAAAACAAACGATATGTGTGAGGTTTATCATTTGACTGAAGTTCAGATATTGCAATTGTTTTAGTTATTTTTATCAATTTAATCCTTAATCAATATTAAATTCAATCAACTGATTTTACTGTTAATCGATCCATTCCCTCTAAATTAATTGAAAAATTACATATCTACGCTTTTTCAAGAACAATTACATTTTCCGAAAACATTTTATCATGAAATTAATTATTTTGAAGGGATTTCGTGTCGATGATTACTAACTTGAAAGCACCTTGACGGGCATAGTTTTAATTAAGGCTGGCTTGACAAATTTTGAAATTTGCACCAAAAACGTTTAAATCTGTAGTAAGTTTCTGAGAAGACTGATGTTCAAGAAATTATGATAAATAACTTATTTTGCTCAAACTAATTTATAAACTAATGTCGTCTTCTTAAGACAAAGCAACAAAGTTTATCCTGTGTGGTTTATTTTAGTAGGTGGCACTCTGTAACACACGAAAAATATATTATTTTATTTTTGTGTATGCGCTTTTGATGTACCTCCCCCCTTCCTCCATATTCCCAATATATACAATTTTACAATCACCAGTGGTTCCAGTGTATGGGTCCACTGAGCCGTCGCAACACATTCAGCCAATATTATCATATAGTTCGAAACCTTTTCACATTAGTGAACGGTACATGACTCTCCGGACTTGCCCGCCAACCTTAATTACCAAAAACTATAAAACATTCGTGTACATGAATGATTACGGTTGTGGCTTGACACTCGCTAGCACCTGAAGGACCGATCACTCAGTGTTATCGGTGTACAGTCGCGATCAAAAGTTTCCGTCCGTTTTCATTCGGTCGCCATTTTTTTCCTATAATAGCTAGAGCGACGAGTAAGACGTTTTTGGAAAGGCTGAACCCTTGAAAACCCGATGCCATCGAAATTAATAGAAAATCTTGAAAGAAGCACGAGCAACACATGAATGTATAAATTATCGCCAAAGGACGTCACGAAATATTTCTTCGAATTTGTTGTTGTTGGTCTCATGTTATGCATAACGTTACCCAGAAACCGAATCTGTTTTCAAACTTAAAATTGGATTTGAACTTCAAAGGTTATTAAGGAAATAGTGACGCAAAAATCACTTTTTCATTAATTATAATTAAATTAGAGTCAACCTTACTATGCTGTAAGCTATAGCTGGGAAAAACAAGTTGGACCACACCGTATTAAAATTTAGCTTCACCCTAGAACGTGAACTTATACAATTGTAATGGAAATGTTCACTAGTTGTCTAAATCGCGGATATTGTTTTAGACATCTGAAGGTGAAGAGTAGGCTAATGGGAGACGTCTGGAAACTTGAATTTCGTTTCGGTGGCGCTAATTCACGTTTTCGACATGAAAGTCTCAAAGAGCCATGTTGGTAGGTGATTCGCAAATTTGAGAATCATCCAAGCTTTGGATGACTGAAGGAGAATTGAGTGCTTACCGATTCATGATCGACATTGTTTCATAATGGCTGGTTGCTGGTCTGGGTTTCTAGACAGCCGGACAGAATCTGAATGATTTGGTTTGGGTGACTACTGTTCAATAACAGTGATAGAACTGGACAGGGCGAATGTTTATAGAATGGTGTAATTGACGAATGACGTTTAATGTCGGGGTTGGGCAGGGAATGTGGAGATGTGGCTGATATTGATCCTCAGCATGACAAAATATGCACACAGCAACGTTGAACTACCTCATTGCCAGCTTTTTTGCCAGGGAAAACTACAAGGTAGGACACGTGTGACACGTGATATTATTTAAGCAGACAGTGTCTGTTGCATTTGCACAACCGCCATTTGTTTTCGGAGCGCCTAGAATATTGTTGCGCAAAGATAGGGCAAAATTTGTATTCCCGCGCGTTCAAGTTTACTTGCCATATCAACAACACAGTCTGGCGGTGACCCTTGATGTGAGGGAGAATACCCCAATGGTGGCCTCGCCCCTGTGTGTTTCCGAAATGGTCTTTATGCGTACTAAAATGATTACACGTAATACGTAACCGGTGTACAAGTAGCGCCAACAATATAGTAAGGGGTGGTGACGTTTCAAATGAAGGCTGGATTATGAGCAAGAAATTCTAAAGCACGGAGAGGGAAATTGCAGTGCTATCTTTTCTTCTTAGAGGCGACAATAGAAATGTAGCATTTCGATTAAATTTTTACATTTTCCTTTCGAATTATGACAAAGTTCGCTTGCTCCTTTTAGAAAGTCAATAGAATATTTCAAATATTCTATGTTGATACCTCAACACGTACTCCCTTCAAAATAATTAATTTCATGAGAAAATGTTTTCGGACAATGTAATTGTTCTTGAAAAAGAGTAGATATGTAATTTTTTCAATCAATTTAGAGGGAAAGGATCGATTAACAGTAAAATCAGTTGATTGAATTTAATATTGATTAAGGATTAAATGGATAAAAATAACTAAAACAATTGCAATATCTGAACTTCAGTCAAATGATAAACCTCACACATATCGTTTGTTGTTTTGGCATTGGTCTAAACTAAGACTTTTTTTATAATCGGTGTGGATATTTAATCTGTTTTCCGCTTGTTCTTGCTGGTAGTGGAGACCGTAATGAGAAGTAGACGTTACATATTGAGCCAGATAGCATAATTGTTTCCAATGACTGATTCCGGGGTTAGAATTAAATTGTGAAAGGGCGATGACTGAATACAAAATGTAAGGTCGCGTTCATTGAGCAACAAAAAACAGTGCTCCAATAAGTGACTGGTACGGATACACCTTCATACGTTCCTTCTCCACCTCTGTAATTGGGCAGTCCTCACGAGTTAATCCGGCGGCCGGAGCCATGGGTAGTCCCACAGGTAGTACCGGTAGTTTGTAGGTTTTCTGTAATGCTTTTATGTAGGTGCTTGAATGGATTCTCACTCCTTTACGCGACCATTCAAATTCCACTACTAGTAGTGTCTTAATGGGTTCTAGATTCTTGATGTCATACACTCGGGATATGGTTTTGTATATCTGTTCTACTTCAGTGTCGTTATGAGATAATACAACCAAGTCATCCACATAGACAAGAATGAGCGCTTTATCTGGTATATAATAGATGCAATTCGTACCCAAGATTTTGCTAAATCCTGATTTGCAAAACATGCTATCCAAGGCCAAATACCATTGCCGTCCGCTCTGTGGTAACCCATATAGGGCTTTAATAACTTTGATACATGTTCCCTCCGCTCCGGTATAATAGCCTGGGATATGTTTCATGTGTACTGGTTGATCTAAAGAACCATATAGGTACGCATTTTTGACGTCGAAATGCGCATGCGTCCATCCCAAATACACGACGAACATCAAGATAAATAGTCTGATTAACGAGAAATTTACCACAGGGGAAAAGGATTCGTCATAGTCTGTTCGAGGTTTCTGATTGAAGCCTTGTTTTACTAGGCGTGCTCCGTATCTTGTCTGCCGTCCCTCATTCGTTTTTACTGCAAAGACCCAACGGCAGCCTATTACTTTCCCCTTTTCCGGTGTCGGAACGGTTGTAAGCACTTTTCTCTCTTTGAGCATTCTGACTTCTTCATCCATGGCTTCTGCCCATTTGAGTTTTTCAGGTGAGTTTATCGCATCCTCATAAGATTGTGGAATCATTTCTTGAGTAAAATTAGCATCATATAGAGCTTCAATGGGAGCGACCGGCTTTGAAATATCAAATTTAGTTATATCGATCTTCTGGTAAGTTCGTCTCAAATACGCCTTTAGTTCGGATTGCGATTTTATACGTTTTCTTTCAGGATTACGAAAATATACATCCAGTTGTCCTTTCGTTATCCCTGATTTTCTTTCTACTACTTCTTTCTCCCAACCCTCTGGGAGTGCGTCCTGATCCTCTTCCGCAGTATTTGATGTTTCTTCTCCTGACGTTGATACGTCTGTTGTTGTATTTGGATCCCCTTGGTCGGTAGATATAGTGCTATTCATTTGTCCTTTCCCGATTCTTTTCTCTTCCTCTTGATACCATTGGTAGGGAACAATATTGTCCATGTGTGTGGTATCGAAGTGCGCCATTCCTAAATGATTCTCATTAAATTTAACATGCCTTGATTCAATTACCCTTTGATCCAGTGGACACCATATCCTATATCCTCGTGTCGTATACGAGTATCCCAGTAGTACACCCATTTTAGCTCTGTTCTCTAGTTTATGTTTCCGTTTGTGTTTTGGTGTATGGACATAAGCAAGACATCCAATACGGCGTAGATGCTTGGCACTAGGGGTACGTCCAGTCCAGATTTCAACTGGTACTTGGTTATTTAGAGATGAATGTTTTGCCCTATTCTTGCGGTATGGACTATATCTGCCCAGAAGCGGAGTGGTATTTGCCCTTCCTCTAGCATTGTTAGCGTAGCATCCATGAGCGTTCGATTCAGTCGTTCCGCCACGCCGTTCATTGGAGGACAGTATGCATTAGTGTACTGATGTTGAATGCCTGCATCATCACAATATTCTTGGAACTCCTTGGAACTATACTCGCCGCCATTGTCTGTAAGTAGAAATCTAATTGATTTGCCCACTTGCCGTTCAGCGTAGGTACGATACGTCTTGAAACAGGACAAAACGGCATCTTTCGTGGCTATTGTGAAGATCCATATATACCGACTATAATCATCGATAAAGGTGACGTAATATTTTGCACCTGCTGGAGATGTAACTGGTGCTGGTCCCCATACATCCGAGTGCACAAGCTCCAATGGTCTACGAATTTGAATAGTGCCAATACCTTTGTACGGTTGTTGTGTACTCTTGGCCAGCCTACATGAGGTGCATGTATCGAGTGTACCTTGAAGTTGCGATAATCCACGGAGCATCCCGTGCTTTGCCATATACTTTAAATCCTGTTCGTTAATGTGTCCTAAACGACGGTGCCATAGTTCAAGGCCATTGTGATTCTCTACAGTGAATGATTCGCTCTTCTCCTTTACCGGTCCATCCTTTAAAATCATTGGATATAACGTGTAATGGAGACCTTGTAAATCAGCATGAAAAGCTTCTGCACCATCCGGTTTATAGGCGGTGAACCGTTGTTTCTTGAATACTACCGTGTAGCCAGCTAAATCCATCAACCGGATAGCGATAAGGTTTTTTCTCATGTTCGGAGTATATATGACATCTTTTAGTACGTAAACGTTTGGATGGTGTGGCGTAGCTAATTTGATCCAAACGTCTCTTCTCCCTTCCGCTTGTGTGTCTCCTTCTCCTACTGTAACCTGTTTCACTTCTGGTATGAATGTGTGAAACCAGTCGCGTTGTGTGCAAAAGTGGTGGGATGCACCAGAGTCCAATATCCAACCTCCGTCTGATTGGACAGTAAAGCAGGCTGATGAGAAGAAAGCGCCATGACTATCAGTCTGTCTATATGTTGCCTGTTGTTGTTGTCGCGTCTTGCGTCCTTTGCGACAATTAGCGCTTTTATGGCCCACACGGCCACAACTGTAACACGCATTTGGGACTCTTCTATATTGTTGATTGTCCTCCGTGTGCCGTGATTGCGAGTGTGTTGAGAATGCTCCTGTCTGATTACTTTCGTCCGCGTCATTTTTCAATTCTTGTCGCCCGTATTCAGCTTCCAATTGTTCTATTACATATGCGGATGTACACTGCGCTTTCGGTAATGAATATAGTTTTGTAACTAAATGTTGATATGAATCTGGTAATCGGTCCATAAGTTGATACGCCAATTCATCATCATCAAGGGATTTCCCGGCATTTGTTTATCTTCTTTTAATGTTGGACACCCGTCCAATGAATTGTGGCATAGTTTCCCCGGGTTCAAAAGCAGCTGTATAAAACGATCTTCTTAATACAGCGATGTTGGCTAACGTTGCGGGTTCATATACGGATTCGAACTTTTTCCAAGCATCCTTTGCATTCATAATACCATCTATGATATCTCGCACATTTGAAGATAAACCCATAGCAATTGTGGAAAAAGCCTTGAACTTCAGTGATTTGTATCTACGAACTTCATCGAGGTCATTCGGATCTGGAAGTGGTTCTGTGTCATCTACGATGTCCCATGCGCCTCTATCTTGCAATAAAATTTGCATATTGTGTTTCCAGTCCTTATAATTGGTCTTGCCTTCCAATTTGGGAATAGGGCCAAACGGTTTGTAACCCTCGGCCATCTTGAGTCTTGCAATAAGTTCTATGCAACCCGGTTAACCACGCTCTGCTACCATGTTATTATTATGAGGTAATAAAGACAAGGGTTGCGTTACTTTAACTTAGTTTATTAATCATTAATTAAATATTTAACCGCTTTCTATCATGACTCAATCTATACTGAAAATACAATTCACATTATAGTGAACGCTTGTATCTAGCAGACGACAGTGTCTATAACTCTGGTTCAGTTCAGTTCTAATCATAAAGGGGTCAAAGCCTATATAACAGCATCAAGTCTTATCTGAGAGAGCGACCGCTCTCCTAGAATTAATAGATCACGCGAAAAACTAGCTTGGAATTTTTTGATTTGGACGATCAAGGCTAGCCTATACACTGGTAGGAGGTAAGGAGTTTATGTCTCAACGGGCGCGCCCATATTTCCAAGTCCCATGGTGCTTTTCGCGAACCCCTTACTCGGCGGCAGCGGTTTCGCCCCTTCCCCTTTTACTCGTTGTTGGAAAACTTCCCCAGGGGGCGTAAAAGCGTAAGCGCGCCAAATCTGGAAACAAATGCTGTAGAATAAACGTGTACTACGTTTCATACTTATAGAGAGCTATATATTATTTTCTTATGTCTTTTCGAGACTCCAAGGAGCCAAAACATCGTTGCACGTGTGTTTGTGTTAAACGTTTTAGCAGATGCAGTAGTATAGGGCTACATTTCGTACCACGGTAGAGGTATAAAGTAGGTGCGTTGGAACTGGGTCATGGGAACTGGAGCGTGGGAACTGGAGCACGCCGCCGCCGCCGCGGTAAATCTTCGCGAGTTCCTTCCCCCCTCACCCCCGCGGGGTTCCCCGCGCGCGCCGCGAGTTCCTTCCCCCATTTTAACTCCGCGCGCGGCGCTAGTTTCGTACTATTCAATTCCAGGAAAAATTCTATTGTTAAATTCATACTATCTACGTAGTGATTAATGCTTTTGGCATATATTCTATAGACCCATACTTATAGAGAGTATCATAGACTTATGGTGATAACTTATAGCGTATGAATACAGTTGTATTGTTATAGTGAAATCAATTCTAAATAAAGGAATAGGGTAATAGAATTTAAGCTTAGCAATAACAATGGAATCAAAATTAAGCCGAGTATATTACGATTCTGAAAACCCTCTTAGTTACGGAAGCGCAAATAAATTGAAACAAGGAGTAAAAAGTATTTCAAAGAAAAAAATTGAGACTTGGCTTCAGTCTCAACCCACATACACTATTCATAAACCAAGGAGAATAAACTTCCCTCGAAATCAAACTTATGCTACAACAGCTGATGAAGTATTTCAATGCGATCCAATTGATCTACGACGTATCAAAAAGCATAACAAAGGGTTTCAATACATTTTGACTATAATAGACGTATTTTCAAAATATGCCTGGAGTTTTCCTTTAAAGAATAAAACTAGTAGAGAAGTTTTAAGCGCATTTCAGAAAGCTATCAAAGAGAGAAAGCCTTTGCGTATTAATGTTGACCAAGGCAGTGAATTTCTATCAAAATTGTTTAAAGAATATTTGAAGAAAGAGGGTATTCAACTCTATACAAGTGTTGGAAGGATAAAGTGCGGTGTTATTGAAAGATTTAACAGAACTTTAAAGGATAAAATATTCAAACTATTTACAAGAACCAAAAAATATAATTATATTGGTAGTTTGCCAAAAATCATGAAGGCCTATAACTCTAGTACGCATTCAAGTATTGGTTTCGCTCCAAAAGATGTTAATATCGAAAATGAACATTTAGTATGGCAGCGTTTGTATGGCCATCAAAAATCTGCTAAACCCCCAAAGTTAAAGATTGGTGATTTTGTCAGACTGTCAAAGAGTAAACCTCTTTTCGAAAAGGGTTATAAAGGCTATTGGACGAGGGAAATATTTACCGTATCAAAAGTTCTTTACAGAAATCCAGTTTGTTACGTAGTTAAAGATTACAACGACGAAGAAATAAGAGGTGCCTTTTACGAATGCGAACTTCAAAAAGTGGTCTACTGATATATGTCTATTGGCAAATAAATAAATGTTCATTTTAATCTAGTTAATCATGTCGAACGATTCATTTTATGTTACACTAGTAAGTTCGGCTTCTATGAATGTCTTTCCGGATAACACGCAATCTCATTTTAAAGTTCAGTTACCAGCTTCTTTAAACTTAGTTGGTAATTGGCATGTGGGGCTTGCCGAAGCATTTTTACCCCAGGCCTGGGATAATGTATCCGGCGAGTATTTATATTTCAATGCTGGAGTACATGACTATACTGAAAACAGCTGGGACCAGTATAAGATACAACTTGTCGCGGGAAACTTGCGTGGAGACGAATACGATGTTTATAAGAGTTTAATTAAATCTATTAATAATACCATACCCCCCGAAATACGACGGTCGGTTTATATGTTTATCACCTACAGTGATGACAATGAGAAGGCTTTTTGCGCTCTGAGAGCTAAAAATGGATATGAAGTTCAAATACCGGAAGAAATGGGTAAAATCTTGGGCTTACCCTTCATGGATTGGATCAAAGAGAGATACATTTTTCCCGAAGAACTGATTAAAAGAAAGAAAGACGATCCTTTAGAACTAAATAGTTCAAATAATTTTTTACATATAAGAAAAAGAAAAGGCCCAACGAATCCAAGGGAAATTACTCTGCAAATTCAACCCGGCCAGTATAACCACATTGAAAATGTTATTGAAGCAATGCGCCACGCAATTCCTCGAGAACACAGTAGTAATTTTGTAATTAAGCTTAATCCCGACGGAAAAGTAAACGTAAAATGTGAAAATAACTATTATTTGTGTTTTAACAAAAATCAGTCTGGTCTAGGTAGACTATTAGGGTTTCATATGGACCAAATGGATGAAACTGGAAAAAGTGTAGCCGATATAGACAAGGGTACGGCTAGTTTGTATATTTATACAAATTTAATTCTACCACAAGTGGTTGGTGACGTTTATGCCCCTCTTCTGAGGGTTATACCAATAATAAATGATAAATCTTCTAGCTTAGCTGTACATAGGTTTCAAAACATTGATTATTACCCTTTAAGATGTCCATCATTTGAAATGATCGAAATTGATATGAGGACAGATTTCGGAGAAAATATTATGTTTAAATTAAACACGTCCGTCATAAAACTTCATTTCATTCTCAAGCATGTCACGAAGTAACATATATCTAAACTGCTACTTAAGCCAAACCGGAAATGGTCTTAATCACTTCCGGGGGCCTGTATTTCAAAGAGGAAACGGACTCGGAAGCATCTTCAAAAGTTTAGTTAGATATATTACACCGATATTTCGACCAGCAGGTAAAGTGTTAGGTAGGGAAGCTCTCAGAACGGGGTCGAGAATAGCAGGGGATCTCGTAGCAGGAAGAAACCTAAGAGAATCATTGAAATCAAATTTGAGCGAAGCAGGATCAAATTTACTACAAAAGGCTAGCCAACACTTGGCTCAACAACAAACGGGCCAAGGACTTCGCAGAAAGCTGAAGCCTAAAAAGCGATCAAAAAAGAGAAAAAGAACGAAAACCGATTTTCTCGATTAAAAATAACAATGGTTGAAGGAATGATGTCTGAACTGGATTTGTTCGCGGAGCCACCAACAAATTACAACATAGAAAATAGTGATTATGCTATGTATAAAGCGTTGGCTTCGCTTTCTGATGATGGACCAATTGAATTTTTTATCCCTGGATCTAATGACGTCTTTATGGATTTGTCTAAAACCTTATTGCAAGTTCGAGTCAAACTAGTTAAGGAGGATGGATCTTCTTTAACTTCCCAAGACAAGGACGTTGGTCCTACAAATTTATTACACGCATCTTTATTTAGTCAAGTTGACGTATTTTTTGGAGATACGCAAGTTAATACACCAACGAGTGCCTACCCATATTTGGCATTTTTTGAAACACATTTAAACTATGGTACAAGTGCCAAAAAGTCCTATCTTTCTTCAAAAATGTATTACAAAGATGACCCTGTGGACGCTAGTAAAATGTTTTTACCCGCGTCAAACAACGACAAGAATGGAATGCTGAAACGAAGAGATCGGGCTGCCCTATCGAAACGCATTGATATGTTGGGTGATTTACATTTGGATGTATGTCGAATGAGTCGATTTCTCATTAATAATATTGATGTACGGTTTCGCTTCATAAAGTCAGTTAATGAATTTGCAATTATATCTACAGCAGCACTTAATCCTAAATTTAAAATTAAAATTGACGATGTTACATTATTTATAAAAAAGATTAAAATAAATAATGCGATTATGTTAGCTCAGGCGATGGTACACGAAAAGCACAATGTAATTTATCCAATTAACAGAACAGTGTTAAAATACTTTTCCATCAGTAGCGGTTCCATTGACATTATACGAGAAAATGTCTTTATGGAAAGACAACCATCACGCGTAGTTATCGGCTTAGTTAGAACAACAGCCTTTAATGGAGCCCTAGATTTGAATAGCTTTGAATTCAATCATTTTAATTTAAGCTACTTGGCACTAACAATTGGAAATCAAACATATCCCAATCCTCCGTTTACACCCCACTATGCCGTTAACGAGTATTCCAGAGAGTACCTCTCAAACTATACGGCCTTGGATTTGTTCAAAAGTAATAAAGGAAACTGTATTACCTTCGAAGAATTTAAAGAGGGTAACGCTCTGTACGCGTTCGATCTTACACCGGAAGAACAAGCGGGCGCTGAACATTTGTCAAGAAACAAACAGGGAAGCCTAAGAATATCTATGAAGTTCAAATCTCCGCTAGTCCATAACGTAACTGTAATAGTGTACGCCGAGTTCGAATCTGAAATTATTATTTCTAAAGATCGTACCGTGATTTATAACCCATCGGGATAATGAATACGGTGGAAATAATCGAAATTTTAACGTGTGAACCTGTAACAAGACCTTTTTTCCTCGGTGTATTTGCTTTCGATCAAAAACCATTACCGCCAAAGCAAGCTAAATATTGCTTTTAACTAAATACGGAACCTTCATCGAGTCCAGGACTTCATTGGTTAGCTATATATGTAAATAATAATGTAGGGAACTTTTTTGATTCTTATGGAAATGATCCCTCTTATTATAATCTTAATGATCTTTATGTCTACGCTAAAGAATGGTTTATAAACCCTGTACCTGTTCAATATCCATTATCTTTAACATGCGGTTTACATTGTATTTTTTATCTAGTTAATGCCTGTTACGGTTATAATCTAAACGTTATTATTCAAGATTTATATAAACCAAATGATTTAATGTATAATGAAGCTTTGGTTCTATTGTTTTTATGTAATCATTTGTTGAAACATCAAAATAAATATTGCAATCAATAAAAAAACGTTTATTTAAATTTTTCTTTCCATAGTGTAGTGGGTACAACAGTTTTTTTATCTTTTCTGGTTTTACGTTTAGAATGAAGAGGCGAATATAGTTCTTGAAATTTTTTAAATTCATCTAATGATTGAGCCACGCTGTTTTTACGTAGAGTTTTTTTTTTCTTTTGGGTGTTGGAGACTTAGCCGCCATAGCCATAGCCGTAAATGGCTGCCATGTCAAGGTGGACCCGCTAGGTGGTGCTTGAAAAATGGTGGAACCCTGTGCAGAAGCGGTAGGCATAATGGGGGTAGTTGAGTGTATTCCTGTTAGGCTCGGAGTAATGGGTAAAGTAGCGGTAGAAGTAGAAACCACCGGGGCAGAAGGTAGCGCTGGATAAGTTGTAGGAGGTGCCGATACAGTTTTTACGGTAATGGGTTGTACTAGTTTCTTCATATTTAAATATTTTTGCAGGGTTTCCAAGTATTCTCTAAGTTTAGTTTCTGTAGACCCGGACTTTCGAAGAATGTTATGCATTTCTTGATCTAGCTCAGATAATTCTTTATCCACCGGATCCAAAATGGTATTGGCAGGCACCAAAACCATTTTCTTCATGTTAAACTTTTTATAGCTGAGATAGCACTAGGGATAATACTAGCCAGTAACATTGGCCAAAAGGCTCCGCCTGATTGATTAATCATCAACTGACGCTTCTTACTCAATGGCAAAGACTTTTGAGCCAATAGCCTTATAACTCTCCTGAGACGTTTTAAATGATTTTTTAGTTTGGAGGTCAAAGGTATCCCGCCGTGTGTAATGTTAAAACAAATATTACAAAGCGTCTTTAATTGATCTTTGGTACTGTTTTTTAGAATGTGTTTTCTTTGAATCTTATTGCTTCGTTTAAGCAAAGTTAGGTAGGGGTATTTCTTACGAAGTGAGACCGGCAGAATCATTGTATTAAATAGATTAAAAATGCGCCGTCACTCTTTCTTATTCGTCGATAAATACGTACATATTTCCATCTGGAGGGAGGACATTTGTTCTAACTCGAAGACATTCATCCGTGGCTTGATGACAGTCAATCAAAATGTACGAGTGCGGCTTTTCAGTAGCAATGGCGTAGGCCTTCACTAGAAACTGACTTTTTCTAGGAAAAACTTGCCTACTTAAAAATTGTATTTGCGATGAATCCCTGGGACATTTGAATATTGAAATATAAACGCAATTTAGGCTAATCAATCTGAACTCTTTATTTTTACTAAATAAGCTCTGTGTTATTAAAATTATGCTGGTATTATAGTGGTGACTCCCCTTAATAAACATATCAGCTATTTCTTTACTATTACCACATTCTGAAGCTAAATCATCCAACACTAGGAGGTTATTTTGATTTCTATTCCAAAATTCTTCGTTATTCGGAGGTAACCCTTCCAAAAATTCTATTTCAGGGATTTCCCTTTTCAGATCATCAAATTTATTTTGGTAAATTGAATAGCAATAAACTATCCGATCTGGTTTTCGACTTATCATGCATGTTCTATATCTTAATAAATTAAAAACCCACGATGATTTACCACACATGCTAGAGCCTGCGCATAACATCTGAAAGGGCGCCACAAATTTTATTCGACACGCCATGGTTAATAAATGTAATTAAAATGACACAAAAAATTCAACACTCGAATATTTTATTGCTCAATTCGAATTGTATATATTTTGAGTAACATTTTTTCCACCTTTCGAATACGATCTTTAAACCTTAGCGCATCGTAAAGGGCGTAATTACGTCTATCTTCGATAGGTATTTCAAACACAGTTACATTTGGTGAAAAATGTACATTCTTTTTAGATCTACTCATCCTGAGTTGTCTCTGTTAAGTAACCATATGCAAATGTATTAAAACCCTTAACTACGCGCTTCTTAAATGTATATCCAAATGTCTTTTCCATTTTTTTATTTATTATTGTTGCCGTATATTTATCTCTACGTACATTAAAAGGAACGGCTACTTTAATTCTTTTCGATTGATTATGAATACTTTCAAATATGGAGTCAAAATTTTCAATATTTTCATTTATTCGATTTTGAAGACTTAAGCCCTTTACTTTCACGATAGTTTTGTTGTCTGTAGTTTTCAGGGCGTAACTTTTTGGAGCATTGCAAACAAATTCTAAAATTGATTCCTCTCCCAGTTCGTTTACCCAACACCCCAAGTTAATACCGGTGGGGGGTATGTAGTCCCCCTCTTTTGCAACAAAGATTACGCTGTCAGTATCCATATAAAGTACATTCAACTTTGCAAGTGTTTCATAAAGAGTTAATCTACCATAACATGAAACAAAGCTGGCAACATATGGGTTCCCCTTATAATATGTGGGTTGAAACTCATCCTTAAAACTATACGTTAACAAACATAGCTCTTCGTTTAGGGGCCTTAAATCTATAAGTTCTTTTGTGTCGTCTACTAAAATGCCAATTAGATCTTTATAATCATCTATTATGATAGACTTTGGGTTGTTAGTATTTAATCCAAATTTTCCCCATAGTGAGTTCAAACAAATTTTTGAGATTGCTCTCATAGCAGGGTTTTCAGTTACCTCATCCATTTCGATTTTGATTCCTTCAGTCTCATAAATTGAATCTAAATATTCCCTCTTTTCTTCGAAGGTTTTAACTGAGGAGGGGAACCCCGAGTTGGCCTGCTTAATCTTTAAAAATTTATTTACGTAACCACCGAAAAGTCCGTCGCTTACACCTTTTTCATATTTGAAAGTTTCTTTATAATAATGCACTTCTGATATTTTTAAAAGTTTGTAACCCATTTCCATAGCTTTATATATTTCTGGGGTACACCACACGCCCGAAATTGACCTTTCACCATCGCTATGACTACAAAGTTCAGTATTTTCTCCGATTACACAAGATTTACATAAAGGAAAATACAATCGCCCATTATGTCTGTAGGGTAATACAGGAATGTACAGACCATATGGGGGTAACAATGTCGCCGACATGATTCCAAAAGCAGCGTCTTTCCGATAATCAAAATTGAATTGAATCACCTCAGGGAAATGCTTCGGGTAAATACCATATTTATTTTGACTAGGGTATAAAGACATAATGTCAAAATATAAAATACGTTCATTTTTACTTGGATCTGCTTTATAGTATAACTTTAGGGGTTCGCATCGTCCTCCATAAAGCGCTGATCTTGATAAGATAGGGTCACACACTTCGACTGAATTAAAAAACTCCCTAAAATCTGAATTTTCAGCCATGAGTTTATCGTAATCACATTCCCACATAGTAATGATCTCAGCCCTAGGATGAAGCTCTTAAATGTATTGTATTCTATTAAGTCCTTTTTCGTAAATAACTTTATTGGTTTCCTTAACTACGCTATTCCACGCACTTCCGTTGTAACACTTTTTACACGCGTGATATAAACAGCCCATGAATTCTAAAATTATTTCCGGGTCACCACAATAACCATCAACTGCATATGGTCCAATTTTCTTTTCTCCTGATGCTGACATTACAGTTTGAATCTCGACCTTTCTTTCCCTACTTACCCATGCCATCCATTTTATGGCTTTCTTGCTCTGGTTACCTGAACCACGGAATCCAGGGTTTGGAACGACACCAAGGGTATTCTTCTGTAAGTATGTGTGAAGATACACCGAAGTACAAGCTCCAGCTATGGTTATCGCACCGCAATTCATTGGGTCTAAACCCGTTACTGTTTTGAAATGGTTACGAAAACAGTCTTTACCCTTCTGAAGGACTTGGACATCAGCCACGCAATATTATTGTAAATCTAACATGGCATTATAAACGGGTTGTTTTGACTTTTCACTATACCACTTTTCAAAAGCTATGTTATCATCTTTTTTCATAAACTCTGGCTGAAAATAAGATTTATCGGGAATTTTTCCACAATAATCTAAATTGTTTTTGTTTAAAAATATATATGGGAAAAACTGCTTGCAGGTTGAACCCAACTGAAATGTCTCCGAAAAAGCCCTTAATGGTATAGCCAGAAAGGAAAAACTCCATATAAATTTTAAATTTTGGTTTTTAACAAACATTGCTAGCAGTTTTGCTCCATCGAATATAATTTCTATTTTTCCATAATTATGGATTAACCATTGTAAAATGAAAAACCCGTCATAGGCTCTCATGTTATGAGCAACAATAGTAACATTTTCAAACCTAGGTTTGGTTACTCTACGTCTTTTGTTGTCTCTTGTAAAAACAATTTTTTCATCTACTTGGGTTAGGTATTGCATAAATTTGTCTACGCAATCTAGTCCTCTAAAAATGTTATAATCGTAAACATTTTCCTCTATTTGCATAGCAGAAACTAGAAGTATTGGGGTATGAAGGGAATTATCTACTATACATTCGGTATCGAAATAACAATAAGTTGTTTCCTTATACTTTTTAGTAAGGGGTTGGACATAACAAAGCCTAGGCGGGTGTTCAATTTTACATTTTGGGCATACTTTACTACATTTGTGATTTTTTTCAATTTCCTCGCAGCAAATTTTGCATCGTTTTACTTTTTCACAAATTTTATTAGTTCTATGTATTTGGAAGCATTCGGGACCTTTAAAATACCTATTACAATCCGGACATTTCGCGACGTCCAAGGATGGGCTCTCGTGGAATGTCTCAGAGTAACATCGCCAACATTTTGTGGGTTCATTATAACATTTATGATTTGAGGCCCTAAATACATAAATACAAAATGCTCGATATTAGTTCCACTACTTCCGGTATATCGACGGCCTTCAAATCCAGTTGCTTTTCGCGCGCTTGGCCCCTATATTTCGTTATTATACAACCCTTTTCTTTTATTTTCTCGATTTCCAACATCCCAGGCAAACAGGAACTTTGCGGTAACGTATTCAGAGATGCTAATTTCAAAACCTTAACTAAGTCGTCTACTATTTCAATGGGTATGCATACCCCCGATTTAAGGGGTATTCTGGGTAGAGCGTACTTTCTTATGTCTACGTATAATTTATTATTAAACTTGCATAGTTTAACTCCTATTTGTTCGGATTGACTAAACTGTAGTTGAAGAGTCTCCCAAGGGTTGCTGCTTTGAGCCTAGATAACATAAAACTATGGGGTAGTAAGAAATAGTACCAAAAATATACAGGGTGTTTCTGAAAAGTCCATCACAAATTAAGGGGCGTGTTTATGGGACCAAACTGAGCGGAAAGTACCAAAGAACATGGGGTGTACAACATTTTGTTACGGAGATATGGCCTTCCAAACATTCGCCCCTAAAACAAGGAAATATCCAAAAATGAGGAGTAACACTTAAGACCGACTAACCAGCTTGTTTAAAATTACTAGACAATTTCAATAGCCTTTAATCGAACAATTGATTTCTACCTTTACTAATCAGAAGCGTATAAATGAGTAGAAGTATGCCTACGGTGGTAATGTAAAATTAATCCCAAGTGACATGATGTTTCAAGATCTTCCCAGCACCAAGTGAAATGGTTCTGATTGAAGGGACTTTTATTAGCACAGCGTAAACAACGTTATTTTCAGGAATTAGTCCAAATGTCCACGGGCGGCATTACAAAAACGAGGCAGTCTTTCGAATGATACTTGGACATGTTGGAAGATCCCTGGCTTGTTCCTGTTATCTCAAACCGTAAAAAGCTACGCAAATCTTCATCATCACGGACAACACTCTTGTACGTTAGGTATGACCTTGAGAAAACCTAAAAGGACATCTCGAATGTATTTGAAAAACCCATCTCCAATTAAGGGGCGTGTTGTTTGTTTCCAACAGAGTAAACTCGCCCAGAGAACAATTACAATGCAGAGCCACGTTTCGGCGTTAATGGCCCACAAAGGTGGTCCCAAAAACAAGAACAAACTTTAATTTGTTTCGTTCAGTAAGTGTTTCATGTGTCATAGATAAAACGCCATGATTAATGCACGAAGAAAATGAATTTATTGACAAGTTTTAACATTTAATTGCAACTAGTTACAAAAATTGTTCAAAGTGTTCACCACCCGCGTTAAGGCACACATTAGCACGTCTTACAAATGATTCCCTTACACGTTGAAAAATGCCTGGAGTTTCGCGAATTGTTTGACAGCCGTGAATTATTCGTCGACGTAGCTCTTCAACATCGGGCACTTCAGTCTGATAAACTAAGTCTTTCAGGTGGCCCCAAAGAAAGAAATCACAAGGGTTCAGATCGGGTGATCGAGCAGGCCACTCCACAGGTCCACCTCGACCTAACCACCGCAAAGGGAAGGTCGCGTTAAGATAATTTCGGACCGCGATGCTGAAATGTGGTGGTGCACCATCGTGCATGAACCACATTCTGTTTACCAAACCTAAGGGTACGTCTTCGAGTAGTTCCGGTAAATCGTCCCGTAAGAACTGCAAGTAAGCCACACCGTTTAACCTGGGCTCTAGGAAATATGGCCCAATTAAATTGTCACCCACAATACCACACCACACGTTTAAACTGAATTGTACTTGGTGACTTCTAACGCAAGTTGCGTGGGGGTTTAGCTGGGACCATTGATGTTTATTATGTAAGTTAATAATACCATCCCGTGAAAAGTTAGCTTCGTCAGTAACCAACAAATCCCGTGGGAAATCGATATCGTTTACTTTAGCCAGAAACCACTGACAAAACGCCGTGCGTCGTGGGTAGTCCGCTGGATTCAAACCTTGAACTTTTTGAACATGGAAAGGATGAAACCGGTGGCTTCTGAGGATTTTCCACACGAGCGTGTGGTTTACGCCTAATCGGCGACCAATTTGGCGGGTACTTGATTCAGGCTCGTCCTCGAAAATGGTGAGAACTTCGTCTTCTACGGCCTCTGGGATGGCTCTCGCTCTAGGTTGAGGTCCAGCCGGTTGGATTCGTCCATCTTGCCTCAAACGTCTGTCCACAGCCTCGAACGTCAGTCGATTTGGTAGTCGCCTCTGCGGAAATCTTTCCTGATACAAGCGTACAGCTGCAGCGGCATTCCCCTCGGCTAGTCCATACATTAGGTGCATATCCGCATATTCGGCATTTGTGAAGAAAGGCATTGTAACAGACTTCGTTGAATTATGAGTTTAATAAAACAAACACATGTACGTGAAACCTCTTTTATTCCTTTCTTAAAAAACATAGTGCTCTGTTTTTTAAGAATAGGCGAAGTTCTCACTATTTTCGAGGACGATCCAAAAACAAGCAGCCGCCAATTGGTTTGCTGATTAAGAAAAAACCACACGCAACTTGCGTTAGAATTCACAAAGTACAATTCAGCTTAAACGTGTGGTGTAGTATTGTGGGTGACAATTTAATTGGGCCATATTTCCTAGAGCCCAGGTTAAACGGTGTGGCTTACTTGTAGTTCTTACGGGACGATTTACCAGAACTACTCGAAGACGTACCCTTAGGTTTAATAAACAGAATGTGGTTCATGCACGATGGTGCACCACCACATTTCAGCATCGCGGTCCGAAAACTTGTCAATAACATTTTCTTTGTGCATTAATCATGGCGTTTTATCTATGACACATGAAACCCTTACTGAACGAAACAAATTAAAGTTTGTTCTTTTGTTTGGGACCACCTTTGTGGGCCATTAACGCCGAAACGTGGCTCTGCATTGTAATTGTTCTCTGGGCGAGTTTACTCTGTTGGAAACAAACAACACGCCCCTTAATTGGAGATGGGTTTTTCAAATACATTCGAGATGTCCTTTTAGGTTTTCTCAAGGTCATACCTAACGTACAAGAGTGTTGTCCGTGATGATGAAGATTTGCGTAGCTTTTTACGGTTTGAGATAACAGGAACAAGCCAGGGATCTTCCAACATGTCCAAGTATCATTCGAAAGACTGCCTCGTTTTTGTAATGCCGCCCGTGGACATTTGGACTAATTCCTGAAAATAACGTTGTTTACGCTGTGCTAATAAAAGTCCCTTCAATCAGAACCATTTTACTTGGTGCTGGGAAGATCTTGAAACATCATGTCACTTGGGATTAATTTTACATTACCACCGTAGGCATACTTCTACTCATTTATACGCTTCTGATTAGTAAAGGTAGAAATCAATTGTTCGATTAAAGGCTATTGAAATTGTCTAGTAATTTTAAACAAGCTGGTTAGTCGGTCTTAAGTGTTACTCCTCATTTTTGGATATTTCCTTGTTTTAGGGGCGAATGTTTGGAAGGCCATATCTCCGTAACAAAATGTTGTACACCCCATGTTCTTTGGTACTTTCCGCTCAGTTTGGTCCCATAAACACGCCCCTTAATTTGTGATGGACTTTTCAGAAACACCCTGTATATTTATATATATTACTTACCATTTTGAAGAAATTATTAATTTTAGCAGGGAGATTAAGCGAAAGCAATGAGGATATTTTGTAGTTTGCGGGGCGGTGGGTGCGGTATTTATATTGTTCAGACTTCTTAAAGGGAGTGTAAAAGGTAATTTATGTAGTTTATCATGCCTACCGCTTTTGCACGTGAAAGCAGGGGAAAATTGGCGCGACATACTTAAACGAATAGAGAAATAAAACTTAACAACCATACCTTTAAATAAAATTAAAATTTCTTGGAACTCAAGCCTTAGAAACAATGACGTTTTAGTTAATTCGAAGTTCTGGCATAGAAGGATTTTTCTTGGAATTATGACTCAACGCAACAATTAACTTTGAAGTCTAATGAGCCTTATATATGCTTTACTATACTTAAACTACCTTTGCCAAAAAATCTAATATCACCTCCGTCATAAATTGTATAAATAGTAGTTATTGGAAAAATAGACTTATAGTTTCACACTCAAAGATCACAGGTAACACTAGGTCGATTGGTAGCGTATTGGCTGGTAAATATGGAATTCGAAAGATCCTGGTTCGATTCCAGTTATCGGTAAGTAACCTTTCAATCGACCTAATGTTACTTTTGGCGAATATTTTTATCTAATTAACAGTAGGTATTTAAGGGGAAATTTAAAACTTAAGGGCACATACAACATTCAGTTATTAACTTTAAAGCATCTCTTCATATATTTAAAATCAATATGGAATCTCGGTCCACCATGTCTTTGAGATCCATGGCCATTAGAGCCATGGTAGTAACAATGGAATTCGTTTTAGCTAATACGGAGCAAACCTTTAATGATATTAAGAAAACAATTCCACGCCAACTTTGGGGAGTATCTGAACAGGTATTTTGGAAAGCAGCTATTGGTGAACGAGGGAACCTGGGCGAAGAGGATCTATATCCCGAAGAAATGCCAAATTGGCTTTGGATCACAGAATCAGAAATTGAATTCGAAGTGGATAATCGCTTGACTTTTGCTCAATTTCAAGCTACGCAAAGGAATAGAGTTACCATCCCTTTCTTTTTATTGGATGGGTACCACCACATAGAATATGACTATTTTTTAAAAACATGGAGAAAAGGTGAAAGGAAATGCCAACGTAGAGTTTGCAGAGACTGTTTTGTCTTTTTTAGCGATATGGACGAACCAAATACGAAATATCTAGCGGTAAAAACTCATACAGTAGTGCATCGAGACGACATGATGGTAGAAGTAATTCGGGACGTTCAGAAAAGTTTCTATAGTAATTGCATAAAAAACCTTTATTTAATATGTATAGTGAGGAATTTTGTTCGCATAATACCGCTGGCATACTATTAGCAGTCGTAGATCATTTACATTTAGAGACCAAGAAGAGGTAACTCATACTAAAGTGGCTCTTGTATCTTTTTTACATTAATTTTTTTTTATTTATTGTAAATTGTAGTATAATAAACTTAAATTCTCAGTCAGATACATTGTTTTCATTTCTAGAGAAAAGGGTTTTACATCTCGCATTCCTAGCGAAAGGGTTTTACAGCTACCATTTCCAGTTAACAGGATGGTATGACTTTTGTTTCATAAGAAAAGGGTTGGATTTTCTGCCGTTTAAGACAACTAAATAGATGAAGCTCTATACGCATTGCTAATTTAAATGAAGAGGAGGAGGAGTTCGTTTATTTTTCGTTCATTACCCATTTTTGTCATGTATATTGATTTTATTTTAGTGGCTAACACCCTGGCACGTTTATAACTCATAACGATAATTCACTTTTAGAATATTTTTCTTGAAATTTATTAAAGTGCACATTTCAAAAACTAGGCACCCCAAAACTAATTTAAATATAGCAAAAAATGTTACCTTTCAATGTGAATATATGTATTCCTTATTTAAGTTGATGATCACAAAAACAAACGTGGTTTTTTACTCGAAAATTACACGCTTGAAACCACTATATCCACACAAATTATATTTTGCACTCGTACTTAAAATCATTTTCATCAAAAACTTTAAACCAAGTTGAAAACAAAAAGCCTTTTTTAAAAAATTTTGACCATTTTTCTATTGAAATTTTAGATAACTTGTAAGACCTCTAAATGACCGTCTTTAGCTGATTTCTAAGAAACATCCGATTCCAAGAAGTGCTTGTAACAGTAAAATCACGTGCTATAAACGTTCTAGTACATAATTTGTAATTGGTTAGTTTTTTAAACCTTCTACCCAGATGGTTAAGTCAGCCAATAAGCTTAGCACTTCTTAATACAAACAAAGGTCTTTCCATTTATATTTTATATAGCTGACTTGTAAATATTCCATAAGAACAGGACATGACTTTGTAAATATCGCCTTAATTCTATGCCATTAGAAAATGCTTATGCCGTCGACCGTCAAAAAAAAATAATCTAACTTTAACAATAGAAGTTTGTAACAAATAGTCCCAATATAACAATAAAAACGTTTGTATCATTAGAGTAAAACTTAAGGCAAATATGACGTCATTCGTCGAACTGTTATAATAGACGTCATTCGTCGAACAGTTATAATATAGGCGCATTGATTGGTTGAATTAGATATGACGTCATTTGTATTACTCTTTTTTGGAGATCACCTGAACTTTGAGGAAAAACTATATTAGGTAGGAACTCAACGTCGAAATCGTCATTTCTTAACCTCTTTAAAATGAACCAAGTTCATAATATTTCGGAGAAAGTAGAAGTTTGGGTTGGTAATGTGACGACCCCAAAGGTATATTTTAGACGTACCGACACTCGTGTACAAATATCATTAAAGAAACACGTTTGGTCTAGTATTTGGGAGTTTTCCAACGAAATCGACGCTTTCTTCAAAGGAAATTCGCCGAGGTTTTCCGTCTGGCTACATCCAACTACTACCAATTTAAAGCTAGAATGCTTCGTAAACCGGAAAGGTCATATATTTGACATTAGAAAATACACGAGAGGAAGTCGAGAAAAAATACAACATTTTGTACGCTACAAGTGGGGGCATTTCCTTTAACCAATCTAGTTGGGATTATTTGAAGAAAATTAAAGCCCTCATAGACTTAGAGCTACACGAAAAAACAAGAGCCGTTGAAACTATGAGAGAATCGATTCTGAAAAACGTTACGGAAATCTTATTGGAGATGACCCAATGCTGCGACAATATCTCTTGCCAATATCGTGATATTATGTGCGAGTCCGAAGAAACTGACTGGAACGAAAGGGTCGAAAAAAACCTAGTGAAAGCTTTAAAAGTAATTAACTACGATAATGTCATTGAAAAGTTTCGCAAAGATTTTGGTACTAATCTACCTATTGATGAACCATTTCTTTACAACTACATTGTAAACGATGTAAATGATTTAAAAACTAAACTGATATATATTTGAAGGCATTGAATAAAACGTATTATAGCCAGTTCGTGTTGTTGAATAAATAATCCCTATTACTGATTAGTCACACGCAAGGTATGAAAACAGAAAGGTTGAGGTTTGATGTTACCGAGGGAAAACACCTCTTAATTCTTTAAAAGGACAGTCTCAGGATAAAAAACTAAAGGGATAGTCTCAGTATAAAATCTCAGTAAATAGTATGAATTTAACAATAGAATTTTTCCTGGAATTTAATAGTACGAAACTAGCGCCGCGCGCGGAGTTAAAATGGGGGAAGGAACTCGAGGTGCGCGCGGGGAACCCCGCGGGGGTGAGGGGGGAAGGAACTCGCGCGCGGGGAACTCGCGAAGATTCACCGCGGCGGCGGCGGCGGCGTGCTCCAGTTCCCATGACCCAGTTCCCACGCACCTACTTTATACCTCTACCGTGGTACGAAATGTAGCCCTATACTACTGATCTCCTATTCGAAATCCGAATCGAATATTAAATCTCCTATTTGAAAACGGAATACAGTACTCGTTTAATGAATATTACTAGTTTTTCAAAAAAATCTAGTCCATTTTTCAAAACGATTAATCGTTTTCTAAATAATTGAAGCAGACGAAAAATATTGTAGTTCCGGCATAGAATGGAATCTTTTCTTTCTCTCTGGTTCCCACGCTAAGACAAATTATGCGGGCAATTCTGTAACTTTTTAAAGGGAGGGTGAAGCGGAAATTCAAGTGATTTTTTTATCGATTCTTCTACTAATTATAAGACCACTTGCATAGTGAAACATCCAGGAAATATCTCCGAATCATTTTAAAATTCAAATTAGGTTCTGATTTTATGGATAATATGAAATAAGGACCTTCGACCAATCGCGTAACGTCCTGCCTTCCTGTTAACAAAATTTCCGTTGCAAGCTCTACATCTCGCGCCACGATTGTCACATCACGAGCAATTATTATTTTTATCAAATTTAGCGCTAAATTTTGTTCGGCAAAGAGCGAGCGTGCCACAAAATTAACAGTAACGGTGTAAACGAGTATTTTGAAGCCAGGGAGCAAATTATAGCCACCCCCGATATCATTTCAGTTTATTATACATAAGTCAAAGTTGATTTGTGGTCTTCATGAAAATAATTGGTAGTTAATTAATTGTTTTGAAGCTAAGGTTAGGTTAATTTGTATTACTCTAGGACATTGACAAGAAAATCCCATGAATTTAAACGATGAATAGTTTTAAGGAAGATTAGAATTGAGGTTTGAATAGGCTTTAACGAATGCTTTCAAGCTGTTTTTAGTCTTTGAAAATACTTGCATTTATAACTATCTTTATTCGTGCGAATTTATATTATATTTGAAAAACAAAATGTATTTTATGACTTATTTACAAAAAAATAAATTTTTGATTTTCGCAATTCTTTTCAACTTTCAAACGGAAACCACAACTTACTTTTTCAACGATAGTTAAAACTGCCATAAAAATGACAACAAACTATACTATTTTCAAGTTTCCAAAACCATTTTTGCCAAGTTTAATTTTAATTAAATTCACACGAGAGTGAGTGAATATTTCATCGCATTCGCGTCATAAGTGGATAATAAGTTCAAGAGTAGATTGCAACACGCGGTGGTTTTTGTCGTGAACTATACATTTCGAAGAAAATTCAAAGTTTTTGTATTATAGAGAAATTTAGATTAGGTGTGGTGACGTATTTAATTTTACGTGTTCGTGTTATTTAGTAGAAGATAATTTCGGTCGTGATCACGGCTACTGTTCCCGACAACAGCGTGAGAAGAAAGTAGAAAGGAACGCCGACGCTACTCAGGTCCAAATCAGTCACGCTTTTCAACGGTCTCTTCCACTTGAGCTGTTCCATCTTGTAATCTAGATGAAATTCCAGATAATCGAAAACTTTCGTTTCGAATAAGGGTGCCATGCTGCAACAGAACATTCGTTAAAACCCTCTAATAAATTTACCATGAAATTCGTTACCAACCTCAGTTGGAGGGACTCGTGCAGTTGCGAACTTCTTCTCACCCAAGGGCTGTTGAACACGGTGTGTTTGTAGCCGTCGACAACTTCTTGTTGCGAAAAATAAAGCCCTCCTTTTATCGCGTAGAACTTTTTCCAATTAAAGATTTCGAAGATAATATTTAGATAATCAACCGTTGAGATTGCATCTTTCTGCCCGGAAACAATGGGAATGAAAGTTTTGCTTAAGGTATCTAGTAAATCGCTGTAACATTTCTTATGATCGAGTTCGCCTAGCCATTCTTTAACAGCCGAGTCCTGGTCTGCCTGTACACACTGAGAAACTAATGTCAAAAAACAAAAGTTTTCACCATGTTATTGATTGTTTAATGCTGTTATCCAGAAAAACCTCTAACAAGCCTTAATATATACAGGTAGTCGCTGTTTTTTGAAATTACATTACCTTAGTTTTAAATATACAGCAAAACATTGTTTTTTTTATGTTAACGACTGTGGAAAAAACAGCTAGTTTTTATTTCTCAAACGGAAGTGCAGGATATGTTATTATTAATAGAACGTTGCTGTTTTCCGAATAAAAGTATTCTGCCGTGAAGAATACAGTAGTGTATAATTAAAACTACAGATAGTTATACTATTAAGTATAAATTAAACCTATATTTTACTGTATAATCCACCGTAAATTAAAGTTTTGCATACTATAATTTGAACATTAAGTACTTTACTTTAAACCTTGAAGCACTTGATTTTAAACCTTGAAACGCTTTAATTTAAACCTTGAAACGCTTTAATTTAAACCTTGAAACGCTTTAATTTAAACCTTGAAGCAATATAACCTAATCTTACCTAACCATGCTAAGCCTTTTGGAAAAGGTCCGTGTTTATTATGAAAGGACCCATATGAAAATAAAAATATTTTGGAAAGTCAGTGAATTGCTAATTTTAAAACCAATTTTTTTAACTTTGCAATCTCTTCTTCATTAAAATTTCAACCTACTTATTTCTAAAATTGACCGAAAATGTACAAAACGTGTTAGGCGACATTCATAAAAGCGTTATGCAACACTTTTGGAGTGGCGTCGCTAGGCTTTTTATGGGGGCTATAGCGCCCCCAAATTTCAAAGTTAGCCCCTCAAAATAATCCGTACACTAACTTCTAAATCGTCGACTTTAGTTATACAGTTAGAGAAATTTCCGCTTCAAAAACCTTGTTAGTGTCAAACTGTTCCAAGTTCTCGCACTTCCAGGGATTTTCTTTTCTTTAAATATGGTAGAGTAGATTAGGTCAAACGCGCTTCTGGTGCTCGAAAAACTCTTCGTGAAAAGATATTATTAAATTTAACGAATACGTCTGTATATACTGCTGGGATAATAGGGCCTCCAAAACCAATTTAATACCCGATGCATTTATAACTTTCTGCCTTTTTCAGAAGTTATTAAGTCGGTGAAAATGACCAACTTACCATGCAGTTTCAAGCTGGATTTGAAGTCGATCAAGTGGCCAACTTTTTATGTAGTTTCACATTAATGCGAGAACTACCCTTGTTTGTTAGAACTGTCCTCTTATGTTCTCTCAAGGTTGAACCTTGCTAAGCATATAGGGCTATTTGTTGATAAATCAACCACTCAGGAAGGTGTCATGCGACACTCAGAAAGCGTTATTTAAACTCGAAAAGGTGTTATGCTGTACCCTTTAAGGAATTTCACAACACTCAAAAGGGAGTAAAAATTAACTTTTATTTCGATATAAGAGTTAAAATGGTGTTAAACTGAAACTCTATAGCACCATTTTATTCTTATCTTTGACACTAATTGCTCAAATAAGTGTTATTAAACCCTTTCTGGGGTGTATATGAACACTTGTAATGGTGTCAAATTTGGACCCATATAAACTACTTTTAAAGGTGTTAAAGCACACCGCATTTTCTTAGAGTTTATAACAGCAACCAGTATAAATCTACCCTAATGGACAGTCTGTTAAAAACAGCTAGTCGTCTTATATAAATGACAAGTTGCATCTTAACCAACAGAGCTTAATGTTTTTAATAAAGGTTTGAGTGCTCTTAGTTTAACAGCAAAGAGCGTCTTTATCAAAATAAGCTCCGGGATTTAAAACTGTTCTAAGAGCTGTTATTTTTACAGCAACACTTTTTTTTAGTGTACTATAAACGGTTTGAAACAGCATGATGTGTTTTTATTTTCACAGCAAACCACGTTTTAATCCACAGTGCTTAGTGAGTTTAAAACCACATATTTTGCTGTTAGTTTTACAGCAGCAGAAATTTTATGTAACTGTGATTTATTGGTAGTAAAACAGCATATAGTGCTGGTTTTTTCATTGACCCCTACAATATAATCAACGGTTAAGACTGTCTTTGAAACAACCTCTAAAGCGGTTATTTTAAAAACTACGAACGCCCCTGAATACACGAACAATTAATACTTAAAAATGTTACTTCCAGTGTTTAGAAAAACAGTATTGTTGACGGTATTAAAAACAGGGAGGATGTGCAATTAAATTAACATCATCTTGATGGCATACGCTATTGCCATTACCATAGTGTTTATTTTACAGCATTTTTATTCTGTGTGTAGCTACTTTTAACGTTTGACTTCTATGGAACACCTATTTCAGAACTTTTTTTAAATTAGGGTATATAAGGTGATTGATTCACATCAAGGAATAAGAAAATGCGCAATTACGTGAACCTTTGGTGGAAGGCCTGCCATTGGGAGGCTAGACGTGTCTCGTAACCCTAGCCGCTCGCGGCGTACATCTTAAGCCTAACGATAGTAGTAGAAGCCAGTGTTACAGATTTGTGTCTATGTGGTATAGTCGAAATACAAGTAGATGGTGGTGTTAGAAGCCAATGTTGCATATGGTATAGACGAAAGACCAGTAGACGGTGGTTGCTAGCAGCCAATAAGGTTAGATTGGTGTATATGTGATATACGCAAAATACTAGTGCATGGTTTGTTGTTATAAGCCAATAAATACTGAGGGTATTGAGTGAAAGAATTGGCGGTTAGTCAGCAGATGAAGGTGCAATGAATAGCAATGAAGTAAAGTTTTCGGAATTTCTGTGTACTGCGAACGCGGGCCGGAAATTGCGAACACGTTTGCTTCGATATGCCAACTGAGAAAGCGGTGACAGACACACACTCAGCCAAGTCCATTGTAATACCTATCTTTGACGTCATCGTCACTCGGAGAGACAAAAATTTTGTTACTAATTATTAATTTAGTAATTATTTATTTTCCCACAAATACATTTAGTAACTATTTATTTTCCCACAAGTACATTAAGTAATTATTTAATTTCCCACAAATACGTAATTATTATTTATTTTCCCACAAATACATAATTATTATTTATTTTCCCACAAACAGATTTAGTAATTATTTAATTTCCCACAAATACATAATTATTATTTATTTTCGACAAATACATTTAGTAATTATTTAATTTCCCACAAATACGTTTAGTAATTATTTATTTTTCATTTATTTCGTAGAATACATCAATAAATATGTATGTAGTATGTTAAATTTCTCGTGAACAAATTCTTTCGCGTATTTTCGTTTTAAGAGTCATCGCGATTTTACAAAAATATTAGAAATTCCAATATTCTAAGTAATTTTAGTAGTATATACTATTAACTTTGGATTTCCTAATTGGAACGCACTATCGCAAGATCATGCTTATTTTTAAAAATTTAGAAAAAGACTAGGCCTAGTTTCATTCGCTGACAGAATTTGTTTACTGTTACAATTATTGTAAGAACTTCTATTTTGTTTCAAATAGTACTTTGGTTAGTTGAGTCGTTGTCAAAGATTGCGTTAGCTATTTACACGTCATTATTGTTACTTTAGCTTATGGTCATTTTCAAGAGTCACTAATTAAAATAAACTTGGTTTCATCCTCGAACGACCACAAGAAATAAAATAGAGGAAAGTTTGAAAGTGGCCAAAAGTCGCGAGGCATCAGAGTTTCGCCATGATTGGCCGTTGAATTGGCGTAGCTATATTAGGCTTATTCACTCCCTAAAGTAGGCTTTGTGCTAGTTCGCGGTTACAGTCGTCTGCTATTTTGTAAGCTAAAACTTCCTCAAATGTTTTATTTTGCACACTAACCACGCTTCGTGCAAAAACTAGTTTGAACCAACTCGAAGTGATGTGTTTGTTTGGATCAAAATCGTTTTAAACGACTTTCCGGTTTACGTTTCTGTTAATAGGGATTACGTTCCTACAATCTTCGTTTCATCCTAATGATGTGCATTGGTTCTCGGTACTGCAACCTTGTCAGTAGCTCGACGGTGAAGACGAAAGAAGCAACTCCAAGCATTGCCGCCCACAATCGGAACTTGGCTTCAATGTCCTTGAACCCGAGTACGTGCACTTCATTCTCAGCCGTCGAATGTTGAGGTTCCAACTCGATGTGAAAGTCTCTCTCGAACACGCGGTGAAATGCTGTGATTTGGCTGGTTTTCAAGAAAGACCGCAATCTGAAATCACCAAATGGTGATGGAGACACTTTAATTTTTCAATTCGGTAACTTAAATCAGGTTGCAAAATTTGTCCGAGTGATTAATGCTGACTTTATTTGATAGTTTCATGGTAGACGCGACACTTTTGGCCGGGACTTGAAAAATGATATTCTCCATAATTTCAAGTGACACAATGAAGAGTAGACGATAATCATGGATTAAAAATCCGCGTGAGGAATTTCTTTTCACTCTACAGGATAGGCAACTCCCTATCTCTGACGATAGTTTATTCTGTATATACTCTGTTACAACATCGGTTGTCAGCACTCGTAAAGCTAGGCCTCTATGTAACGTGGTTTTGCGCGTGCTGGCGAGAGACAAAAAAACTTTAGGGTCTTCAGGATTTACAATATCCTCGAGTTTTTTAGCTCGAGTGCACGGACCTCCAGGACTTAGTTTCAAATAGGTGTAGTAGGCTTTAGGCAATTTCAAACGCATTTAAAACTAAGGCCTAAAGGTCCGTGCACTAGAGCTAAAAAAACTCGCGGATATTTTAAATCCTGAAGATCCTGAACGTTTTCGTCTCTTGGCAGCAGGTACAATGCTACGTTACATAGAGACCTATCTTTACGCGTGCTGACAACCGATGCTGTAACAGAGTATATACAGAATAAGCTGTCGTTCAATATAGGAAGTTGCCTATCCTATAGCGTGAAAACAAATTTCCTCACGCGCATTCTTTATCCATGCGATAATTATGCCGATTTCGATTAAATTACGCGAGTCATTAAGTAAATTCGCGTGGATTTCTCGGGCGTGTAGCGATATGAACATTTAACAAAAGCCTCTTTTTAAGCGTGTTTCGTGATTTGCACGCTTCTCATTTGGACTTTGTTGACAGCGGATTACCTAATGAGCAATTTATTGGTTTAGCGATGTCAAAATTAAGCGGCGGGATTAATCGGCAGTTGAAAGTGGAACTGCTAAAAATTGCCATTTTACTACGCATCGGTTCCACGAGCAATAACGAAACGCGATACGGAGCTCATGAACTCGTCATTATGTGCACGAGAGTAGTTGTATAATAATTAGCAGCTATCCAGCGTTTTTAGTCAATGTACGTGATTGCCAGTAATGGTATAGAATTATTGAAGAAGACTCTCGTGTTAAAAATCATCGTCAATGTGCGAAGGAGAAACACGAAAACGCAGGCTATTCTTGCATTAAGAAAGTTATCGAACCTTTGGTTGATGAACTTCAGAGCTTTCGGATTCATTGTTTCATTGTTAACTGGTAGCACTAGCAGTTGTTCCAAGTACTTGGCCGAACCAAGATGATGATGCAATAGTTTCAGCTTTGGCTCATCGAGGAGCATTAACAAGACCAACTGTAAAATAGGTAAATCTCCAAACCATATTTCCTTTCCTGACTGTAAGTCTCCCGCATCAATGCTTTCTGCTCGCTGATGCCAGAGAGTTTTCATGTCATCGTCAGTCTAAGGGGATTGAAATTTCATTAATGGACTTTGGAAATGAGATTTTAAAGTATTCAAAAATCTCCACCGATTGTTCAACACTGTCTTTTATAGTTTCAGAAATGTAAACTTTGACGTCGGATACTTTCAATATATCCGGAATTCCGTTAATGTTTTCTCTCTTCTGAGACGAGAAATTGGCTTTCAAAACTCCGTTGAACAAATTGACGAAAACCACAATTATCAAGAGATAAACTCCAACGCTGAAGCGAATCGCCAGTGACGAAGGAACATCGAAGGCTGCAGCGCCACAAAAAAATAGAAAATTGAGTGGTTAAAAGCCACTGACCAAAACTATTTACTGTAATAGACGTGTGGATGTGTCTGTGTGCATTGTTGTACCCAAGTTTGCAAATCGAAGCAAACGTGTTCGAAATTTCTGGACCGCATTCACACTTCAGGGAAATTCGAAAAAAAATTTAATTTCACTAACTTAGCTCTTCCGCGTGGAATTCTGGCTTTAATGTATAAGGACGGTTTTTTAGAACTTAGCATTATCTCTCCATTGTCAACGTCATTTTATCTTTATCGATACTCGAAAGTTATCCTCGGAACTTTCATGTTAAATCTTATTATATCCTCAACTTAGTTTATGAATAATTGTTTATCCACAAATTCTTGGAAAATGGATAGAAAGTGTTATTTTTTCTTTTCTTTTGATTGGATGTAATTTTAACTTTGCGCGTACATCATAGATGGCGTGCAAAATTGATAGATTTATACGGCTTCTTTCGTGTTTAGTGTTTACGCGTGCGACGGTGCGTGACAGGCAAGGGGGGCTCACGCTCGCTTCGGATTTTTTTCTCTCTCCAACAATTCGCTTGTGTGACGTCACACTAGACCACCGCGGCTCTGCTTGGCATAAGAATCAGGGCGCGCGCTTTAAAATTTTTTAACTAACTGCCCCTTAATTTCCAAAATTTGAAGCCCGAACAAGCCCGAATTTTTCGACTCTGGAGACTCTACCTTTTCCCAAAATGGCTCCGAAATAATGAAAGAGTTTTTGAGCAGCGACGGATATCAGTGATCCTGGAGTTCTTTTTACTTGCTTGTGAATGATATCAATCATCGTTAAGACTCCCATTACGCAAAGCAACCCGCTCCAAATCTGGAAAAGTGTTTTCAGAGAAGCAACGTTTAAGAATTACTTTGCAAATAAATAGATGGCTCTGAAGCAAAGGGCTTAACCTTAACATCACCGGCACTAACAACAGAGTTCTTGAACACGCTTCATATACTTAAAGATAAACACGAAGACCCAATTCTACATATTTTATGTACACTCCATTTTACATCATTATTTTGAAAGAAAGACTTTACACGAACTGGAGATAAGTTCGATGGAAAATGTTTTCCCTGAAATGAAACTCGTTCCTCGACGACTTAATCTTATTAGTTGGAGTATTTTGACATTTCGTAACTCTTATTGTTACGTTACGTTTGGTCATAGCTTACATGAAGGGAACGATTTCAAATTCGCGAAGTAATCATTTTACACCAATAGTCTGATAAGAATTTTATGAAGTCTTATCAGATTTTTGGTTACACCACCCTATAGCTGGAGGCTCCTAGCAGCCCACAAACTAAATAATATGTTTATTTATTATTTGTAGACGATAACCTTGTTTATCATGAATTAAAGTTAAGTAATTAAGATAAACAAAGGGTGCAGTTCTTCGCATTTAATTCTGACACCCACAATTGCAACACTAATCATGTAAAGCTAGTTCAGGAAAATAGCTTACACTTAGAGATGTGAAATTACCGTAATTTTTAACAAATCACGAAAAACATTTACGTACCAGCTAAGTGTAGTTGGGAGTGGGGACGGCGTGTTACTTTCGTATGTGCTTTATAGTACGGTATTCGTGTTTTTTAACTCGTTTAGGTAATATTCGGTTGGGGTACATTAAGGTCTTACCACACATAGCTGAAAAGGTCTTTTCGTCTACCCAACATACACAGCAACCCAGCCTTCACACATAGTGCCCTTTCCGCCTAAAAATGAATCTCTCACACTAGCTACCTTGCCTGCATTCCGTATCCCCCTCCCCTAGCTAACCCTAGAAACCGTAGTAATGAGAAAATATTTTAATTTGAAAAGCTTTCAACAAATGAGCTTCGCTACAGCTGTCCATCAATTTAAAACAAATTCCAGGGTTACCGCGATACCAATGTTGTTTACCTAAACTCCCAAGAGCCGGAGCAGGGGTCCCGACTAATTAGTTTCACGTCCGTCCGAAGTCAGTTAAACTGCTGCAAACGCAAACAAAAGCCCCTGTGACAACGCAGTTTTAGTACACGTATATAAAATTATTAATCTTTTAAGGATTGTTTATGTGAAGAGTTTGATTAAGGATTGTTTAAAGTGAAGAGTTTGAGAGATTAATAAGAATAAAATTTGTTGAACCTTAAACCGATAAAAATACAAGTGTAGTTAAGAGATGCTATAAATGAGTGTTATAATTGACCTTTTATTTTAAAGTGTATGTTTGATGTCAAGAGATTTTAAAAAAAGAGTATAAAAATAAAATGAATGTATTAATAGTGACAGAGCGAAATCAGAAAGAGCAAGGAAGCAGAGAAAAATCAGAGAGCTCTTTAAGAAAGAATGATTGAAATTGTAAAATCAACAGTTAATTTTTGAAATAAATGTTGTTACTTGTTGAAGAAAGAGTTGGATTTATCTTACAGGTCCATACCAGAGTCCTAGTAATTAAGTTAGAGTTAAAATAGGGAAGTTTAAATTAAAGTAAAATTACTAAAGTATAGAGAAAGAGGAAACAGAGTTACTTCATGATGCCGAAACCCGGGATCTGTGGATAAATGCAAAGAAGTTTAAACTACATCAAACAACAACATGGCAGAGAATAATGAACCTGACAGAAACGTATTCTAGAGAGAAGTCTACAGAGAGATGACAGAAAAGATAATCATAGAAGTAATGAACAATATAAATAGTGATGAGATAAATGAGAGAGCATTACACGATAAGTTACGAGAACTTAAGAATTGCAAAAAGAATTTGCGCGATGTAGACATAGAGATTGAATTCACCATACCATTGGTTCAATTAAGAGAAGAACTTTTACAAGTTGCCCAATATCAAAATAAAATAGAGAAAGTTATATGTATTGCTGAAGAAACCTTGGAAGTGATGTCTAAACCAGAGGAAAAGACCAACAACACAACACCAATAACTCAACAGAGCACTGCATCAGGTACAACAGTCCAGCATGCAAACATTAAATTTCCAGAATTCAAAATCGCACAATATTATGGAGAATCAGAAAAATGGATGGAATTCTGGGGCCTATACGAAACGGCAGTCCACAATAATCCCTTATCTAAGGTAGCCAAATTTTCATACTTAAAAACCTTTTTAGGAGGTAAGGCAGCTAGTGCTATAAAAAATTTACCTCTAAGCGAAAACAATTATGACATATCTATAAATAAGTTAAAAGATAGGTTTGGAAAATTTGAAGTTATAAAAGACGCCCACATGAATAGACTTCTAAATTTGCCAATAGTCACTGACTCCAGAGATTTAGAAGGGTTGATAAATTTTTTAGATTACTGTGAAATAGAAATTAGAAGTTTAGAATCGCTAGGTGTAAAATCTGAATCATTTGAAAGCGCTATAAGTCCCATAATATTGCAAAGAATTCCACGAGTATTCACAATTGAATTCAACAAAACCATAGGAAGAGTTGGAAGTTATCACATCACTGAATTATTGAGCTTCATAAGTACAGAAATAGAGAGTAGAGAAAGAACCTTCGAACAACTTAAACCCCAAGATAAAGTTAGCATCAAGCAGAATTACCAGAGTCCCTCAAACAGAGATAGCAGAGAAAGAGGCTTCAACAGAGATAATAGAGAGAGACTATAATAAAAATAAAAACCAGAGAAACAGGGGTCCCCAATCTACTACTTCTGCGTTGGGAGCAATGAACACATCTCAATGTATTTTCTGCGAAAAAACTGACCACATACCAGATGGTTGCGACAAAAGCTTACCATTACAAGAGAAGAGAAATATTTTAGCAAAAAAGAGAAGGTGTTTTCGGTGCTTAAAACCTAATCACAACTCACGATTATGCAAGAGCGAAGTAACTTGTACTGATTGCGGAAGACGACATCACACAGCTATGTGCGAAAATGTAAATAAAGAGACAGGTAGCACCAACACCCGCCCAAAAGAGATAGAGAATGAAGATAGCAAATATACACCCCAAGATACAGTAACAGCCACAGCCACAAACAACTTAGATGAGAAACAAACTTTTCTTCAAATCGCTAAAGCGATCGGCGAAGGAAAAAGAAAAGAAAGAGTGATACGCTGCATTCTTGACGGTGGAAGTCATAATACATATATAAGAGTAGACATGTCCAAATCGTTGGGCCTAAAAATAATTAGCCAAGAACATTTAAACGATGGTGCATTTCTTCATGATCCCGTAAGCACTAGAGTCAATAAAGTGGAATTGAAATTAAAAAGCATTATCGGAAACAAGTCCATCTCGATAGAAGCATTGGAAGTGCCTCGTATTTGCCCAACCATTAAGCAAGTCCCCAATGAAAAGATTAAGAGAAAACTGAAGAGCAAAAATATAGAGCTATCCGAAGACTTCACATCTGAAGATCCACTCATCGAAGAATTGACGGTGCTTATAGGGGCAGATTATTATTGGGCAATTATGACAGGCAAATTTGAGCGTTTAACGCCAGCACTAATGGCAATGGAGAGTATGTTTGGATGGGTTATTCACGGTCCAACAACAGAGATAACAACTGAAGAGATAAAACCTCAAGAAAAAAAGGATACAAAAGGAATTTGTTTAGTTAACATAGCTTGCACTCAGGAATCAGAGAAAACTAACGAAATCATACAAATTTTATGGAAACTAGAAGCTTTGGGAGTTCAAATAGTAGAAGACCAAAATAGCAGCACAAAAGAAGAAGCTATGAAAACCTTCAGAGAAACTAGAAACAGAAAAAATGGAAGATACCAAGTTCAACTTCCCTTTAAAAAACAACACCCCGAAATCGGAAGCAACTATTTCATGTCAAGAAAAAGACTTTTTGGTCTTTTAAAAAGACTGCAGAAAGAACCGTGTCTCTTAGCTCGTTACGCAAAAATCTTCGAAGACTACGAACAGAGCGGAATAATTGAAAGAGTTGCACCCAGAGAAAGGGAAGAAGAAGGAACTATTTATTATATTCCACACCGAGGAGTGGTAAACGAAGAGAGAAACACCAAAAAAGTAAGAATAGTTTTTGACGTATCATCTCATGAAGGAGAACAAGTATCCTTAAATCACTGTTTAGAAGAACTGCCCAATCTTAATCCAGATCTTTACGACATAGTGTTAAAATTCAGAACAAAAAGAATCGCGCAAGTCGCGGACATTGAGAAGGCATACCTTCAAATTTCTATTGCCCCCCAAGATCGCAATTTTTTGAGGTTTCTATGGGTAGAGGATCCATTTGCAACCAGTCAAAATAATAGAGAAGTAATCGAGTACCGCATGACCAGAGTTACGTTTGGGGTGAGCGCAAGTCCTTACCAATTATCAGCTACGATTGAACTTCATTTGGAGAATTATGAGAACAAATACCCTTTAACATGCGAAATGTTGAAAAATGATTTATATGTGGACGATTTAACTACCGTAGAGGATGACGAAACCTTATTATATCAAAAAGTAAGTGAGGCTCGAAAAATAATGGAAGATGCCATGATGAAATTAAGAAAATGGCAAACTAATTCAAAATTGCTAAGTACAATCATCAAAGATGAAAATTGGAACGATACTGCAAGCAAAGAAGACGAAAAAATGGAAGAATTTAACATATTGAAAAGCGCTTCTAAAACATTGAAAGTTCTTGGATTGACTTGGATACCAGAGCAGGACAAGTTCACCTTTAATGTTGAAAACATAACGAAGTTAATTCCAGAGTTGAAAAACACTAAGAGAGCAGTGCTTCAATTTTCAGCGAGACTTTTTGATCCCTTGGGAATGTTATCCCCATTCATTATAAGAGTAAAGATTTTGTTTCAAAAGCTGTGGGTGGCAGGAATTGAATGGGACGAAGAACTACCTGAAGATGTCAAAAAAGAGTGGAATAACTGGACCACCGAGTTGCCAGAAATAAAACAGGTCAAATTACCTCGACACTGTCGAGCAGGATGGCCGAAAAACCAAATCCATTAACAACAATTGCACGTCTTTTGTGATGCCAGCGAAGCTGCATATGGAGCCGCGATTTATGTAAGAATAATCGCAGAAAATGGTAAAATATCCACTCACCTATTAACGTAGAAGTCAAGAGTGGCACCATTAAAGAAGTTATCTTTACCAAGATTAGAATTAATGGGAGCCTTATTAGCAGCGAGATTAATGACAAAAGTAAACCAACTTTTTAACCTTCCGAGAAACCAAATTTTTCTGTGGTCTGATTCACAAATCACCATATCCTGGATTCATGGATTGCCACGAAAATGGAAGCCTTTCGTAGCCAATCGTGTGCAAGAAATACAACAGCTAACCGAACCAACCTCTTGGCAACACTGTTTAGGAACCGATAATCCAGCTGACATAATATCAAGAGGAATAAAGATAGAGAAGTTAATAACCAATGAGATATGGTGGTATGGACCTAAATGGCTAAAAAACAACAAGATATCTTGGAATAAGAAAAACAACGGAAAATCAAAAAACGAAACGTGCAGCAACGATGACGACGTAGAGAATCATAGAGAAATTCAAAGAGAAGAGCGAAGAATTGAACCCGGAGAAATAACTACATGCGGAGTTGTCATTCAATCAGAAAATAATCTTAATATATCAACTTTTAGCAAATTGGGACACTCAATTAGAGTTACAAGTTGGGTAATGAGATTCTTAAAAAATATCCGAGACCCAATAAACAAAAAATCGGGTGCACTTACAAGTGACGAATTGAAAAATGCTCGAAATTATTGGGTAAAAAGAGTACAGAGAGAGGAGTATGCCTAGGAAATTAAGGACATAACTGCTAAAAAACCTTTGAACAAAGAGTCTCCAATTCTACTTTTAAACCCTTTCATGGATGAAAATGGAATTTTAAGAATTACGGGAAGATTAGAGAAGTCAAACTTCACATTTGACGAAAAACATCCAATTATTCTTCCATACAAAAATCGCATATCGGAATTAATTGTAGACGAGGCACACCAGAGAGTGATGCATTCAGGACTAGCAAACACTCTTGCTCAAGTTAGAGATACATTTTGGATCATAAAGAGTTGTCAACTGGTAAAAAACCGAATAAATCAATGCTTAACTTGTCGAAGATGGAGAGCGCAATCAGCCAGAGAAATAACGGGTCAGTTACCAGCAGATAGAATTGCACAAGCACCCCCCTTCGAAGTGGTGGGGATTGACTTCGCTGGACCCTTATATGTGAAATCCGAAAATGAAAAAGAGTCAACCAAAAGCTACGTGTGTCTCTTCACCTGCGCAGTGACAAGAGCTGTACATTTAGTGTTAGTATCAGGACTTTCAACCTTTCACTTCTTGTTAGCCCTGAGAAGATTTATAGCAAGACGAGGCATTTGCAAAACGATTTATTCGGATAACGCAAAAACTTTCCACAAGGCAGATAGGGAATTACTTGCAATTTGGAAAAACATTAAAAATGAAGACGTATTAAATTTCTTTGGAAAGTTTGGAATAACGTGGAAATTCATAGTAGAGAGAGCTGCCTGGTGGAGAGGATGGTGGGAAAAAATGGTAAAGAGTGTAAAAACGCCCTTAAAGAAGGTTTTAGGTAACGCAGATCTACGTTACGAAGAGATGGAAACTATCCTTACAGAAATAGAAGCAATAATCAATTCAAGACCCCTGACTTACCAATCAGATAACCCAAATGAGTTAAGTTGTTTAACACCTGCACATTTCATAACCGGAAATCGATTTACTGCCTTACCACCAGATTCTGGACTTCAAGTAAGAGTGATAAAAACAGGAGATCAGGCTATTAAACGCCTAAAATATCAACAAGTTTTAGAAAACCTATTTTGGAAAAAATGGAAGGAACAATATTTGTTACAATTAAGATCGGCTAATCGGTTCGATCAATTGTCTCCAAAGCATGCAATATCGGTTGGAGACATTGTCCTTATTAACAAAGATAATATACCACGTCAGGTATGGCCATTGGGCAAATTAGTAAAAACCTTCGTTGGACGTGACGGAAGAGTGCGTTCTTGTGAAATTAAACAACAAAATGGAACAATTATAAAACGTCCAATTAATCTTTTATATCCCTTAGAATTAAATTAGCAATGATGAACATCAATGTTCATGGCGGGGAGTTTGTGACAACGCAGTTTTAGTACACGTATATAAAATTATTAATCTTTTAAGGATTGTTTATGTGAAGAGTTTGATTAAGGATTGTTTAAAGTGAAGAGTTTGAGAGATTAATAAGAATAAAATTTGTTGAACCTCAAACCGATAAAAATACAAGTGTAGTTAAGAGATGCTATAAATGAGTGTTATAATTGACCTTTTATTTTAAAGTGTAAGTTTGATGTCAAGAGATGTTAAAAAAAGAGTATAAAAAGAAAATGAATGTATTAATAGTGACAGAGCGAAATCAGGAAGAGCAAGGAAGCAGAGAAAAATCAGAGAGCTCTTTAAGAAAGAGAATGATTGAAATTGTAAAATCAACAGTTACTTTTTTAAATAAATGTTGTTACTTGTTGAAGAAAGAGTTGGATTTATCTTACAGGTCCATACCAGAGTCCTAAGAATTAAGTTAGAGTTAAAATAGGGAAGTTTAAATTAAAGTAAAATTACTAAAGTATAGAGAAAGAGGAAACAGAGTTACTTCAGCCCCAATGTAATTTTTTAACGAAATTCTTTCTTAATCGGTATCTAGCCACACTTGATCATGGAGTACCTGGCCACAAACACACAAACAAACACACGTACAGATCATCAGTGCAAAGCAAGGTCCGGTTGCATAACCACACCTAGCAAAATTACCTGTAAGTTAGCGATTAAAATTATGGAATAACAAAAATAACCGTAATTTGTGGTATTTTATATTATAACAGGCTTATTACTGTGGTATTTACGTAATTTAAAGGTAAAAGTTATAAAATTACCGTTATTTACGTCGTACTCTCTATACTTACACCAATGGAAATAGTTTTTAAATCGTCGAAGGCTCCGACTGGAGCAGCGTTGAACGTCAGATTTTTGGCAGACATTAATCTTTGATGGGCGTACATGACTGGTACTGTGAATGTTGACAACTTACTATCTCGCATTGCAAATTCGTAATTCGTTGGAATTGCTACCAGGTCCGCGTACTGGAAATGCGTATGAGAAAAACAGTTTGTAGTTGGCCCTTAATGGGAGCATGAAAGGTTGAAACAAGTTGAACTCATTCGCTTTAAAATTATTCAGTGAAACGAAAACATTTTAATGGGAAATAACGCCTTCCTTTTAAAATATTTTCATGTTGCCTGCAATGTATTCTCGACCATTTTTACTCTGAATTTCCAAGCAAAGCTCGACCATCCATTTTAAATAGACCTTGTCAAGAAAACTAGAGTGCTCTCAGGTTGAGAAGATTTAACCTACTAGAGTTTTGGCGGAGAACGTTGCGTCAGTGGAACACGATCTAACACGTTACTACGTCACACTTGTTATGTATTTTACTTATTTAAACTTTGCGGGTCAAATTGTTTTGTATTACTCATCGAGAGTGGTCGCTAACGAACTAGTCAAAGCAGGCTACCATAAACCTTAGAACCAATATGGCACCCGAACATCGTTGTTGTTGTTTCTCATTCTTAATTAACACTCAACAGAGCAAGCCATTATAATTAGTTGAGAGTCAAAGAAACCTAGCGAGTCTAAAAGAACGTAAAAACACTCGAGGACCGTCGCTTCGTCGAATTTTTCAGAGCAAGAAAGAGCAATTCTCTGAAAGTTTTTGGGTCCAGTGGAAAACGCGACTCTGGGCGAGTGTTCCCAATGACGGACGAAAACTGGCCCAGAGTGCTCTTAGAGTGTTCTAGTGCAGTCGGTGGACATGGCTATTAAGTCTACCCAGTTCCTCTCTTCAACCTTCAAGCTCTTTTTAAAGCTTAATCGATGAGGGAAGTGAGAATATAATTTTTCAATTCACGCGTAAGATCAATATTTGAGCCCTAAATTTTTTAGTCAAGGCGTTACTTGTTGCAATTTCGACATCAATAGCGCGCTCTGGTTACATTTTATCGTAGCGAGATTTGACAGAAGTTAAAGACAGACTGCGCAGAACGAGTTGCGCCAATTTCCAAATTTTCCTCTCTTGTGTGGAATAGATCTGATTGGCAACTTGGATGGTACACAATGAAACCAGGGTGGGGCACTTATTTCAAACTTAGGGCTAAAATGTTTTATTTATAGTTACAAACCTTAAAGGTAGTGCCGTCTTTGTTTTTTTCTGTCCAGTGTATGTACCTTAAAATATGAACTCAATTAGGAAAGCGTCTTTTATAACACCAGGAGCAAAACCAAGCGGGAGTACTAAACTATGAACCTTGAACACTCAATTTAATCGAAATTTAAGTTTGATAAGGGTGGTTTAAGAAGTGTAGGGACAAGATTAAATTTGTTTTTGCTTAGACGCGTAATCAAGGGAATTTTTAACAGCTGAGAATTGTACTCTTCCTAAATTTGCTCTTGGGTAGGGGTTACCTAGCATACTTTACCGGAGACTTATTATTTTCAAAAACGTAATAAATCATTCTGTGGATAGAGTATTTAGGTAAATCCCAAAGCGGCTAGGAAATTTAAATTTATTACGCAATTAAATTTTATTTTACAAATTTAAATTTCATTCAAATAAAAGGATTAAATTTAATATGTTTATCATAAAGTTCACAACTATAGTCTGGAACACGGAATCTCAATGCGCAATTTCTTCAAACTCAAAAAACTGCGATGCACTATTTCGACCGAGGGGTTGCTGTCATTCGTGAAATCCCGTATGCTACCCGTGAAGCCAAACTTGAGAAATCCGAAATCAAGGCTGATTTCGAAATCAAATAAAAAATCCGAAATCAGCAACTTAATCACAAAATCAGTAAAGAAATCATAAAATCAGTAAAGAAATCATAAAATCAGTAATGAAATCAGAGAATCAGAAGCGTAATCATCAAATCAGTGAAGAAATCGCGAAATAAGTCACAAAATCCAACGAAATCACGGGAAAAGTCTCAAAATCCGAGGAAATCACGGGAAAAACGTCAAAATCCAACGAAATCAAGATAATATCTCAAAATCAGTCGAAATCAAGGGAAAAAATCGAAAATTCCGACGAAATCACTGCAAAAATCGCAAAACCCGACAAAATCCATTGGATTTATTCATTTTCAAATCCGTCGAAATCAAATTGGATTTCGAAATCCCGTACACTTTTCAAAAACGTCCAACCCCTCGATTTCGACAATCTTACATTGTCAAAATAGCGTCACAACGAACATTAAACAACAACTAAAACGTTTTCAGATATTGATAACTTACTTTTTCAAAGCCACTGAGTACGGTTACGTTATAGACCTCTTCTTCCATGTTAAACAAATAGAAGCCCCTTGTCCAACAGCAGATTTATGCTCCGAATTAGAGTCACAAAATGATCGAATCTAGAGCGTGTCAGGACTTCTCACCAGGAGAATTCAGAGCGAGTTTTACCGCCGGAATCGACCGAAGAGTCCAATTAAAACTGCTCATTTGGCTGTTATCATTATCCTAAATAGTGTTTTGACACCAGTTAGTTAAAAAGTTCATTTCTAATCACGAAAACAGACTTGGATTAACAGTGCCAAACGAGGAGCTCATCACTCTCAGATTTCCGGTCAAACTACGTAGGATTGCGCGTTATATTTCTAGCGCTGTCAAGAGTAGGCTTTAAAAGATTGGGCGTGTAATTTTTTAAAAAGAACGAGGGTGTAGACTTGCTTACTGATTACGCCTAGTGATTGGCCCCTCGACGGCAAGTTGGAATAATTACTTTTTGAAATGATGGCATACGCGATAAGCAATCACGGAGTGTTATTAAAGTCATTTAATAGTCCACTTAATTTTGCACGCACATTTGCGATATCAAAACCGTAAAATGTTTCATTTCCAAAGCCTTATTTTCAATAAAGATTTTCTTGAACAAAGAATAAGACTTTGCGTTAAATGTAATGTTCAGTCAAAAGCAGAAACACAAATCGTAGATGTTTTCAAACAAGTTTCAAATTCAGCTTTTGGTCTTTTCAGGCTTTAAACCTTTGAGAAGCAGATATTTAAATGAGTTTGAGATCTGTTTCTCCCTTTCGTTAAATTTAAGCCGCTTAAAGTAAAAGTAATTGAGCTATGCCCTCTTTAGTCAATTTAATTCATTTGATGCTTGTTTGAAAACTGTCCGAGTTGCGGATTTTCGATTTTGGATATTATTTCTTGTCTTCGGGAGCGCGAAAAAAGTTCGAATAATAATAATAATTATAATATTGAAAGCCTAAGCACAAAGCTTGGAAAACGGCTCTTAATTCAAAGTCAAGGATAAAACCTCATTTTACATGCGAAGAGCTGCAATATTGGCTTTGGTAATGATGGTTCATATTAGAAAAATATCTGTCATACCGGTAATTAAGGTTTCGATTGCTTTAAACCTTAAGCAAGTAATTTTACCAAGGCTAAACAGATACAGGCTAAACTGAACATTTCACCAATTGTGGTCCATCATTGTAATTTTTGTTTCTAATATTATAAGTATATGGATATGGTTCCTAACCTCTACAATTAAACTTTCAGCATCGGACTTCGACATTCTCAGGGATTTGTACTAGTAATTAACTGACTCAATTGTAAACTGATTAAAGAAAATCATGGCGGACGTTCTCCTCCGAACACGCGTGGTCGAAAATGACGTCACGACTCAAGCTTATAGCTGTTTGGCTCGCGCAGAGCGTTAACGTCCAACGCGACCGAAAAAATCGAAGGCTAATATCGCCACACTCAACGTAATTTCTGTCCAGTTTTTTTTTCGGTTGTCGCTGGACGTCTGACGAAAAGTCGTAAATTTACGCCATGTGAAAACCACGCTTTATTCTTTAGTAGACCCGTGATGCACGTGCAAAGGCAGTCCACGCAATTCCATGGATATTGCAATCGTAAAGGGGACTGGTAAAAGTGACAGCTTTGATAGTTAAGAATTCGTTGCACGAGGACGGTTTTGAAGTATAGTATAAAGATAGGGTTCGAAAAAAAGTTATACAATTAATAGTCTGTAGAAATGTAGAATCATTTTTATACTCGACCTGGAAATGAAGAATTTCGCGTGAGTTTGTATCGTCCAGACTTCTTACTTTAAGGGTTTATTTGTGATTGTGTTGATTTTGTACGATTTACGAAATCAGAAAAAGTGTATGCTAAACTAGAAATGGCACCTTATAGCGTCGTGGTCACTGAATTTCGCGAGTACTGAATTGGGAAGGCACTTCTCAGTCAAGCATCATCATTAATCATGGTTGAAAATGGAGTAAACTTCCGTAAATTGAAGGAGACAGAGTGGAGAGTCGAAAAACGGTATCTTAATACATGAAACATCTTTTAGAAGATAATTAAGTGGGAATTGGATAATGAAGAATTTTTGTCAATAACGAGCAAGTTCTAATCTATCATGCTTAACACCATGCTAACACGATTACATATTTTAGCTTTCGTTAAAACTGTTACCGATAGTCAACATACGTACAGGGTACATAAGTCTTCGTCGAGTTTGTTAAATTCGTCAACTTTCTCGGTTCCTGGCATGAAAGGCTTTTAATGTTTTTTTTTATACTTGAGCCTTCAGCTTTGGAAAAGTGCGATAAGAAATATGTTGTTTCCTCTCTGTCAATTAAATTTCAACGCGATAAAAATTACTTTGCTTTAATAAATTTAACAAGTTGGAAAACCAAAAATAAACCTCTCCGAGTCGAGACGAGGGCCTACATTTTCAAAAAGGTTTACTTTCTAAACACAGGTCCATCAGCCAATAAGAAAAACCGGATATACAGAGTTCAAATTAGCGAATTATTGCCAAGGTCATTTGTAAAATTTAAAGCGTTTAATCATTTTCTTTGTATCCTCAATAATTCTAATGAGGACCTAATATCTATCACTTAAATGTGGATTTAACTTTCGGCTCACTCTAAACCGTTAAGACCTATAAGAGGACACGAAACAAAGTCAATTCTGGTTTGTTATTCATTTCATAGACCCAATCGTTTCAACACTTATGGAGAGATGAAGTATTATTAACATCCATATTCTAGGAGAGCGGTCGCTCTCTTTGATAAAGACTTCATACTGCCTGTAATGCATAAGGAGGGTATTTTGATCGGCCGTAACGTTTTTTGTATTTCGTTTGCTGCTTTGAAATTTTGTCAGTGAACTACAATTTGGGCCCTAATTTTGCGGTTAAAATTTCAAAGAGATCCATCAAATAGTTAATTCTATAAAGAACAAAGTTGTTAAAAGTGGTTTTAGAATCCATAAAATGAATCCGACATTTCGGGAAAAATACTATATTCCTCCATGGAGATAACAAGGGATTTTTTGGAAAAGTGACGTTATCTAGGTAGGCATATAAAGAAAGCTGTTCATTCGTTACGTTTAAGAACCATCTTAAATGAAAGATAACAGTTCATGGATGTGCATTTTTATAGTTTCATTATGAAAAATTAAGTTAAGTATTGATTTTTATCATTATAAACACATACTTTGACTTACATTGTTTTGGGTATTGGTATTACGGCGTTCTACCACTGTTAGAGACACGCATTTTAGCCCTAATTTCTTATGGTGGACTAACGGCGTTTTTGTCGTTATTCACACAGTCGGAGAGAGATTAAGCATGGCGTTTGAGCTCTCGGTTAAAACCAAAATTTTGGATTAGGAATTAAACTGGAGGCTAATTAGGTCTGATTTTTTATTATATTCGTAAAAAATGTCTTCAAAAATTACTAGAATACTAGAATTGCTTTCAAGCGTAAAGATCACCAGTTATTAAGCAATCTCCCTAAGCCTCGGTCAAAATAGCGTAATGTTGAAGCCATATGCAACATCATCTTCGGTTGTTTGGGATAAAAGCCAGGCATTACGAATACTGTCGGAAGGTTCAAATAAATTATAAAGAAATTAACTATTAATCTTACTTGTAGATCAATCAATTACTACATTATTAGCTGTGAGAGCTGGGACATATTAATAAGCTCTGGCAAACAGAACTGTATTGATTCTTTCATTTAATAACATTATACATTTGCATTATTTAAATTCAAATTCTACATTAAAGGTGAAGGATCTAACACGTTTTCTGAATTTCGACATACCAAGGTAGCTCTTCCAATTTGTGGCTGTGTTTTTTAAAGTCTTTTATAACACAATGTTTAATTAAATGATATTATTTTCGGTTTATGTTAAAAATGTAACACACTGTTCAGCAGTTCTGCTACTAAGCCTTCTCAAAGAAGTCAAAGTTTCTGAAATTAGTGGGAATAGATGTTTTTTAGACGCAAGTGTACGTTACCAAAAATTGTTTCAAACTTACGTTTATGGGCCGTGGTTCGCCTTTTAAGAGGATACCATTTTCAGTCTTTTTAATTTATAACTTTTTATTGTTAAATTAATTGAAATAAATTCTGTTTAAATACGTAACACTATTTTTTATTAATTTTCTGAAATTATCCGAGCTAAATATCAAAGACACATATTTAATTGCTCTCATTTCGACACAACTGCAACCGTATAGATTCATTGATTTAATAACATTTCTAATTATTCAAATTCAAAGGGCTGTAGTAACTTTTAAAGGTGAAAACCCAGCTGTCTTAGAAGTAAACAAATACCGGGCTGCCAGGCTGTCTCTTACACTATCGCGACTAACTTCCCAAATAACTCGAAGTACGTTTACTTAAAGTAATTCAAATGCATTTATTAACATCGGTCGTCAAATTCCTTAAGTACAAATTAAATCAAATATCGGAGACATGATTAGGAAGCGTGAACTGATTTCTGAGAGATAATGTTTAGCTATTTATACCGGCGTTTATCATAAACTAAACAAATAGTAAAAAAATAACATTTTTTTTGTTCTAACAAGGTATTTTTTACAATTGATCATAAGATAATTTATTTCGGAGATTGGGTCGCAACATCTTCCGGTCCGATGACGGAGTCATCCAATGATACTTCAAGATTGTAGAGCATCTGGATCGCTCGTTTTAATATAGTTCTGCAAGGTAGTTAAACTGCACAGGCTCTGATTTCCCCATCTCATCTCGTCCAGGATATGTTTCCACAATACGGGCCAATTTCCAAACATGCCTAGGTAGATATTGGTCTTCGACTAGAAGAATTCGGGACGGCTCTGGACTGGTATAACTGTATGTGCCGAACGAAGTTCCATCAGGTAGTTTTGCCTCCAACGTTTCCAAAACTGGTTCAGCAACATTTGTCGATACTTGAATCTTTTGGTCAACTGGTTTCGAGTTGCAGAGGCAGGGTTCTCTTGTACGAAGGCTTGATCTGGCAGTGTTGTTAAACGTTGTCTCGTGAGGAAATGGGCTGGCGTTAAGGGCATTGGCTCGCCAGCATCAGTGAAAATATGCGTCAAGGGTCGGGAGTTTAGTACTGCTTCCACTTCGGTAATGGTGGTCATCAATTCTTCTTGGGTCAATGAACAGCGTCCGATGGTTCTTTTTAGGCAGTTTTTGACTGAACGAACCAACCTCTCCCAAAATCCGCCCCACCAGGCGGCTCGTTGGACTATATACTTCCATTGTACACCTTTGTGTCCCAAGAAGTCTTGGACTTGTTGACTCTGGATCGTTTGAAACATTGCTGCCAATTCCTTCTCCGTACGTTTGAACGCTTTGGCATTATCGGAATACAACGTGTGACACACGCCTCTTCTAGCCAGAAACCTTCGGAAGGACAACAGGAACTTTTCGGCACTCGTATCTGATACGATCTCCAAATGCAAGGCTCGGGTAACAGCGCACGTATAAAGAGCTATGTAGACTTTGGATTGAGTGTTGTTGTTTTCCCCATGGATGTAAAGAGGTCCGGCAAAGTCTACCCCGGTGACTGTGAAGGGCGAAGATTCCGTCACCCTATCCTGTGGTAGAAGGGCAAAGATTTCGCTTCCGGCTTTGGCGGTGTACCGTCGGCAGACATAGCATTTCTGGATGATGTTTTTCACGAGTTGTCGCCCTTGCAAGACCCAAAACCTCTCTCGTAGTTGCGTCATAGTACTGTTGTAACCTCCGTGCATTACTTTCTCGTGACTTTCGATGGCCAGTAACTTGGTGAGGATATGTTTGGATGGTAAAATAATCGGGTGCTTCTCTTCAAACGGTAGATTGGACTTTTGAAGACGTCCACCGACTCGTAGAAGACTGCTGTCCAGGAATGGATTGAATTGAGCTATCCTCGAAGCTTTATTGACTGGCATTCTTTTCTGTAGGCAATTTATCTCCGTAGCGAAGGCTTCTTCTTGGACGTACTGAAACCATTTGGTTCTAGCTTGTAGTATCTCTTCAGCACGTAGAGCTTTAAATCGCCTTTCATCCTTGGCAAGGCGTAGATTGGTGGTAAATCGAATAATCCAAGCAGTGACTCGGAATACGCTGCTTGCCTAATGGTATTTATCCAAGGTAAACAGGGCGTCTCTTGGTTTGATCAGGCAGGCCAGGACTATGGATCTTTTTTCATCATTGACTGCTTCTGAAGGAAGGGTAGATACCGGAAACTTGTTCGTGAGCCACCGTTCCTTATTACCGGACAGCCAGACAGGACCTTTCCACCACTGCTGGGTTCCTATTATATCGTCTATGGTAAAGCCTCTGGAGGGTAGATCGGCCGGATTGTCTGAGCTGCGGCAATGGGACCATCGACAGGGGTCGCTCAGTGATTGAATTTCGTTGATCCGATTCGCAACGAACGGTTTCCATTCTTTGGCTTGTCCTCTAATCCAATACAGAACTATCTCCGAATCTGACCAGCAATGGTATCGCTGTATCTTGCCTTCGAAAACTTCCATCGTGTGCTTCAGTAATCGGGCTCCGATAAGTGCGGCCATGAGCTCAAGCCTAGGTAGGCTTAGCTTCTGGAGGGGCGCTACCCTGGTTTACGAGGAGACGATGGTTACTCCATACATTCGGGATTCTGTGCGATACCGTAAGTAACTGACAGCTGCCTATGCTTTTTCGCTGGCGTCGCAAAACACGTGGATCTCAACGTCTTGGACTGGACTATCTGCCTCCGCGAAATACCATCTGGGGATCTTGAGTTTCTGGAGATTGGGTAAGTCTTGACACCAAGGTTCCCATTCGACTTGAATTTCCGGAGGCAACTTATCGTCCCAATCAATGCCATGTCGCCATAACCGTTGGAAGAGACACTTGACAGTGATGATGAATGGAGCTAGGAGACCGATGGGGTCAAATATTCTTGGCGCGGCTTGCAAAAGTCCTCTCTTGGTTTCTTCCTTCTGTTTTAGGAACTCCCAAAGTGACGCGACGTCGAAGGCAAAGGCATCGGACTGTAGATCCCAAGTGATACCAAGTACTTTTGAGATGAACTTGGTTGCGTAGTGAGCTGTTCGTGATCACTATCTGACTTCCATATGGACATAACCTCTCTGGAACTGGCCACCCATTTTCTTAGGTTCATCCCTGCTCGCTTCATAATCTGACAGGCTTGCTTTCGAAGGTCAATAGCTTCCTCTACAGAATCGGTTCCACCAACATAATCATCGATGAATAGGGTGCTGAGGAGCATTTTGCAAGTCTTTGAATACTCCTCCTGTAGAGTCTTGAAGTGGTGCTGTAGAGTGGCTGTGAGCAGGAATGGGCTTGAGGTCACTCCGAAGAGAACTCGGGTCATGCGTAGATGAATAATTCTCGGTTTGTCGGGTCCATGTGCATCGGCAATCCATAGGAACCTCACAAAATCCCGATCCTTGGGATCCAATGATATTTGGAGAAATGCTTTCTCCACGTCTGCCATGATTCCAATTTTCATTTCTCTGAATCGCAATAAGATATCCAACAGATCTGGGTTGAGGTTCGGACCAGCGTGCAGGCAATCATTTAATGACGGAGATCCTCTTTCTTTAGATGAAGCGTCAAATACAATGCGCGTCTTGGTTGTTGTCTTATCTTCGCGCTCGTCTTCGAAGTGTGGAATATAATAAGACAACCCAGGTTTCGTTGAGATTTGGTCGGCAGGAATGACTTCAATTATGTTGTGGGAGAGATAGTCATTGATTACTTCTTGATAGCGATAGTATAGAGACGGGCTTTGTTGAAATCTTCGAATTAGTCCATAAATTATTTTAGTAGCGACTGACAAGTTGTTTTTGATATCTGGATGATCTTGCTTCCATGGCAGCTGTACTTGGTAGCGACCTTCAATGATCTCAATACTACTTTTATGTATTTAAATGATACCTTGCTCTGGAACGGTGAGGCTTTGACTACTTTGGATACCCATAGATTCGAGCTCCCAGAACTTCCTGAGATACTGAGACAACAGTTCTTCTTCTACGACCAGGTTCACGGCTATGGATGATTGGATCGGATAGTTTGCTGACACAGGTGTCGGCCCTTGGACAGACCAGCCGAACGTTGTCTCGACCGCTACGACGTCACCTTCCTGTCTCTTGAAATTCATTTGGCAGAGCTTCCAATAGAAATCTGCTCCTACTAGGACTATCAACTCTGGTGATACCTTGGCTCCGTTTAGGTTGGTTTCGTCAGCTAGCTTGATACCCCTCTCAGTCATTTGTCGCCTTATGTCAGCTCCAGGAACTCCAACGCTTGCACCGCAAATTACTGGTTTTTCCAGAAGAGTCAGCTCTACTATGATGCTAGGATCCATAATGCTCTTCAGTTTCGCTTTTAATCGTCTCTGCATCTTAGTACTTTCTTTGGCTTCTCCAAAGGGATTAATTCGAACCAGTTCTTCTGTTACTACGGGCAACTCCAGGGCTCTGGATACATCTTCTCTTATGAAGGACTAGGGTTGTAAGTCGGAAAATTTTCCGCGGAAATTTTTCCGCGGAAATTTTTCCGCTCGGAAAATTTTCCGGAAAATGACCGAGCTATATTTTTCCGGAAAATTTTCCGTATTTTTCCGCTACCGATTTCTCAATTAAAATGTTAAAACTTTAAAATTTTTCAATTGCATTTCTTTTCAAAACATTCATTATTTTGTTTTCGGTGAATTCGGAGGGGAAAAAATTGTTTGTTAACCCTGTTTAAAGTCACAAATTATGGAAAAATCAACCACTAATATTTGGCGGTACTTTAATAAATCTACTAAAGATGGCAAAATAACTGGAGAATGTATATATTGTAAACAATGTTATGCAAATAACGCAACGTGGATGAAACGCCACCTTTCATCTAGTATGTGCAAAAACCTTTCCCCATCTGTATTGAAAAGTTTTAAAATTAACTGCACGAAAAATGAGTCATCTCATGATATGCAACTACATTTGGTAAGTCAGCGAGGTGTAATTAGTCAAATTCGTAATTCAATTATATAAAAAGGCTGCAGTTTCTATTTTAAAATGTATCTATTATATTAATTTCGAACTCAGGACAACAAAACTGAAGAAGCTATCGAAATATCTTCAAAAGTTTGATAAATTGACTCTAAGCTCACTTTATTGCTAGTTTTATATTTTTCCGATTAGCGGAAAAGTTTCCTCTTCGCGGAAAATTTTCCGGAAAAGTTTCCGGAAAATTTTCCGCGTTTTATTTTTCCGGAAAATTTACAACACTATGAAGGACCGTTGGCTACCGTTGTCGAAGATGCATCTGGCAAAGGCTTCCCTCGTAGAACCTACAATGGCAAGTACCAGCGTTTGTAGATAGACTTGGGAGTTTTTGAGTCCGAATTAAGTCATCGAAATCAACCCGGTACAGATGTTCGAGGCGTGTTGATCTTGCGTATTTTCTGGGTCACTTGACGTGTCGTTTTGCTCAACGTTTGATTTTTTCTCTCGGCAGATTGACGTATGATGTCTTCTTTGGCAGACTTGACATTTTCCTCTGGATTTACAACGCCTCGCTGTATGATCGTAACCGAGACAGTTGAAACAGCGATTCTTGGCTTTAATTGACTCTATCTTCTGTTCGTAAGTGGCTTTACATTCATCTGGCCTATGACTGGATTCATCGCAAAAAACACGGACGTTGGCAACGGCAGTGGTCAGTGCTACGGTAGTAGGCAGTCGACTTTTCACTGAGGTATTGAAAGGCTTAAATGAGATTGCTTCGCTTCTTGGTCTTTGGTAAGAGTATGCGGCTCTCCTTTCCTCTGATTCCGGTTTACTCCTGATTAGCGTTCGCTCTCGACTTTCTACTTCCCGCCGTAGAAAGTCCACAAGGATATGTAGATCCCAGTCATCTTCGTTATCGAGTTTCTTACTATACTCCAAGTTCATATCGGACGGCAGGCAATTCAGTATGATCGTGTAGAGCATTCTGCTATACGTATTTTCCTTAATTCCCAGCGAGGCGAGACTCTTCATTTGTGCATCACATGTGTCGTAAAGGTCACGAAGGGCTTTGACGTCTTGGGAACTTTTGACTTGTGCTGAGTGGATCAACTTGTTCATGTGAGATCGCATAGCTGAATTTCTTTGACCAAAGCGATTGTTTAAGGTTTGTATGGCATGAGCATTGTTCTCATCGGACAAGGAATACGCTCCTACTGCTGTGAGTGCGGGTCCCTCCAAATATGAACGGAGGTAATTGAATTTATCCGTTTTGGCCAAGGCGTTGTTCTCGTCAATCGATGTACTAAACAGACCCCAGAATGTTTGCCATTGCGTGACTTCGCCGCTGAACTTCTGGATAGTTAGACGTGGTAACTTGACTGAGATTCTTCCTGGCTCGTCTCTGCTCTGGGTGGAATTCCTTCTTGAAGATATGGAGCTTTCAATTCCTAGATGTTTTAAGATGTCTCGATTCACTTCCTGGATTTTCTCATCGTATTCTTCGGCGGAGTCGACTTCTCCAGCTATCTCCTCGTCCTCGCCGGCTGCTATCAGTTCCAAGATCTTCTCGTTGGTCTCGGTCAGTTACTTCCGTTTGTCTTGAAGTTGACCGTGGAAATTCTCTAGCTTCTTGCAGTCAGTCTCCTTTAGGTTGAGTTCATAGTTAATCTTATCCAGAAGTGTATCAGTCCGTCCTTTGAGAGCTGTTCTTGCTTTGATTAACTTCTGCTTTTCCATGTCCCGAACTTAACTCTCACGGTAATTAACGCGACTAGTTTCTACTCGATTTAGCTCCTTTCCCGGGTTTCGGCACCAAGAAATGTCGCGACTACCTTCCCAAATAACTCGAAGTACGTTTACTTAAAGTAATTCAAATGCATTTATTAACATCGGTCGTCAAATTCTTAAGTACAAATTAAATTAAATATCGGAGACATGATTAGGATGCGTGAACTGATTTCTGAGAGATAATGTTTAGCTATTTATACCGGCGTTTATCATAAACTAAACAAATAGTAAAAAAATAACATTTTTTTTGTTCTAACAAGGTATTTTTTATAATTGATAATAAGATTATTTATTTCGGAGATTGGGTCGCAACATACACAACAGAGTTGGCCTTTCTCGATTATGAGAAATGAATCCTTGACATTGCGTCTATGGGTACGTTTAGTAACCCTCTTTGATGACAGCGCTTAGCGATGTCAGATTTTCCCTACTGTACGCTTTTTCACGTTTACGGTTTTGACGTCATGATGCTCAGCGCTTGCCAATCAAAGGAACCATCTAATCGATATGGTTTTTTTGATGGCGTGACGTAGCTCTTGACTGTTGAACACTTGACAGACGAAAAGTTGGCGCGAGATTTAAAAATTAAATTCCAATAATGCTATTCCTACAGTAGTTAAATTAATTATCTTTAAAAAACTACTTCTACCATTAATTAGGGCATAATTTTCTTAAACAATTTCATTATTTACGAGCTCGGCAATAATTGAATAGAGCCAATTGAGTTCGGTAACGTTTTGAGGGCCAGTAAGACGTTTCCCCAACTCCATTTTCGAAAACAGCGCTAACTTCAAAATGTCACTTTTCCGATCAGAGCCCATCAACCAAATACCAAGAAAACAGCGATTTCCTTGAGATTTTCGTAACTGAACGTAGCCTTTGTCTGGACTTTAGGAGCTCCAGAACTCCCAACTGAAGCAGGGTGGGAAAAAATGATCTTTTTAAAACTAGACATTGGGCCAGCGACCCCACTGTCCTTGATTAAATGAACTGGTCCATGACCAATGACCAGGGCGCGGCGTCTGCTCAACTAAAGAAGTGGGTAACTAAAATAGTCCAGATAATGTCAGGACCCTGGTCACCCTAGAATTTCCTTAGTGGTCCCGTGAACCACTGCTTCCCTCCGATTTAATTTTTAAACTGGTCCTTTTCCCTGTGCCACCGCCTTATTTCCAACCAGCGTGGGAAATAAGGCTCTAACACAGGGCAAATGACCAGTTTAAAAATTGCCTGGTACTGTTCAAAAATTAAATCGGAGATGGGTCAGTGGTCCACGAGACTACTAAAAAATTGATGGGTAACCAGAGTCCACACATTAAAATTATAATATTTTAATTATCCATTTATTTAGCTTAGCAAACGAAGTGCTCAGGTCAATGGTCACGGACCAGTTTATTTATTCCAAGTCAGAAGGGTCACTGGCCTAATGTCCAGTTTAAAAAAAACTTATTTCCCACCCTGTTTCCAACGCTGAACTGAAGATTTCTTTTGCCCGGAGCATAGCCTACTCGATCACGCGCAACACATCGCAAGCTGCGAGTTGCTTTGCGTTGTCGCGTGCGTGATGGAGTGGACTATGCCTGGAGTCCCAACCCCTGCGACTTCTTACCAAAATACCCACTAGCATAGCCCACTCGATCACGCTCTCTTTTCCACGGCTACATATTTTGAAGAGGGCACTTTTCAGGCGTATTAACAATCTTGAATCATGTTTGTGGACTTTTAGGGTAGCCCTTATAAATTGAGTCGGCATTGCCCTGTCTATATTGTGTTTAAGGTTTATAAGCTTAATATCAAACAGACGTAAGTTGATGCTACAAAAAAGTTCGACATTGACAATCTCGGATCGTCTTTGAGAAGTTTTAAGGGTATCCGAATTTCATATTGGGCTTATGAAAAGTTTGAGCCAAAGGCTAAACAGACATAAATCAGCGTTTTAAAAAATTGTCAATTTGGTCCTATTTCTGGAATTTTTAGGGGGCGTCTCGCGTTTCAATAAGCGATTGTAAAAATTGTATTATGTTAATTATATTAAGAATACCAACTTTTAATGATTTACGTTTATTTTTGAAGTATCATTATAAATAATTGTCCGATTGACTTAAAGTTACGGTACCCTTTAGATATGTTTCTGCGTAGTGCAGATTTTGAAAATGTAAAACGGTTTCTTATTAATCTTAATTAAAATGAAGACTGAAGGAACAGATATTTATCAAAAATGTCCTGATTAGAATCAAGACCTGAAAAGTATCGATAAGACTGAGGTTATCACTTGACTGAAGGATCAGATATTAATTTTTCTTCTTAATTGAAACTTAAAGGCATGCTTAAGAAGAAACAACGTTCCATTACCGTTTTCCGTTGAAATAACTTATTTTACTGGTAATCAATTTAAAAAATTTACTTATCTCGGGTTTTCGACCACAATTGCATTCCCCAAAAACATTTTATCATTACATTAACTACTTTTGGGAGCTATAAAACAATAAAGAAACTGTAATGGCTGTCTGCTTAGCCGTGAAAACAACCTTTTAAAAGTTACAAACAACTACTAGTACGACCAGGGAGAACTGGTGTAAACTGGAGTTGAAATATCATCATGTGTGACCTGCGGCACTGAAACTCCCAGTGTACCTTGTGATGCATCATCTAAACGCTGAGGATGCTGGGTGGACTTCGGTGCCAGGCGTAGCCCACTCGATCACGCACGCTTAACGACACAAGCTGCTATAGCGCGAGCAGGTTTCGTTCGTGAATATGGATCGAGTGGTCTATGATGCAAGAGAATTATTTCAATGTTATCTTGCATTTTTACGGACTACTCGTTCACGCCAATTCAATCTTTCAAGGTAGTGCCGCCTCCTCACTTGAATTTTTCATGATATATTAAGATTTTAACGAACAAAATTCCAGATTACTATTTTCACTACAATCTCCCATTGCTAACTTGAAGAAAACTTTCTTCTCATTTTGCTGCTCATTACCGGTGTCATTCCCTTGACTTTTAGTTCGTTATAACTACTATCATGCGTTTATTTGTTTCAAACCAAATTATAAAAAATGGGATTCTTTTCCTTTTGTGCTACTTAGAATTTATAAATGTACATAACGTTGTGACGTGCCATATCAAATAGTCTCTAATTATTGTTAGAAACTAGAGAGAGAAATTGGGGAGTAACACTGATCATACCCTGAACCATGAGAAAGAAAATAAAACGGTTGACTAAAGTACACTTGATATAACATCATTGTGCAAAACCACGAGTAAAAATCTTACTGTCCCTATTGAATTTGCCGCCATTGGTTTAAGAATAATTAAAATGTTCCACTGCGAAGCGTGCCGTGAACGAATGGAAATGTAACGTCTTTAGGAAAATTTTAAAACGCAGCGCCATACACGTACTCTCTCAAAAGTAATTAATGTAATAATAAAATGTTTTTGGGAATTAAATTGTGGTCGAAAAGCCGAGATAAGTAAATTTTTGAAATTGACTGCCAGTAAAATAAGTTATTTCAACGGAAAACGGTAATGGAACTTTGTTTTTTTCTTAAGAATGCCTTTCAATTAAAAAGAAAAAATAATATCTGATCCTTCAGTCAAGTGATAACCTGAGTCTTATCGATACATTTTTGGTCTTAATTCTAACCAAGACATTTTTGATTAATAAACTAATGGGTGGATCTTTTTGAAGGCCCGAATTGTAGTTCTGTGGAATCTTATCTAAGAGAGCTACCGCTTTCCTAGAATAGTTTAGATTTGTAAAAGATGGCAATTATTAGAACAAAACAGTATATATTAGTATAAAATAGTACAGATTAGCATAAAATTCTATAGATTAGCATAAAATATTATACATGAGTATTATGTCGTAGTATAGAATAGTATATATTCGTATAGAATAGTATAGATATAGGTAATACTCACTACGAAATCACTTGTCGAGTTGTTACTTGGCTACTAGAACCTTAAATTCCGCGTATTTCTATAAACTATATAGACAACGCCCTAAATGTGTTAAAACCTTTTGTAGAATCTTCGAGATCGATCTGAACCTTGTAACATGACCCGTTAAAATGAAAACGAGCTGATATTGTCAGAGATTTATATGGGAATATTTACTTTTCATTTGTTAGAATATTTGCTATTCCAAATATTGTAATCAAAGGACTACTTAAATGAAGGCTCTTTACTCTGACATGAGTCCTAAATTCATATTTAAACATTAATCTATGACCTTTTCCAGCCTTGATCTGATTGTGGAAATGAAAATTTACTCCTTAATGAGAATCGAAATATAATTTAATTGAAATGCCTTTCACGGGCCAAAAGTATCTCATTCCTCACCTATTGGCTTTTGGATGAAAACATTTCATTATCTTCCATGTTATTAAATCGTAGTTCAATTACTAAATTGCGCGTATGATCTTGCAATTCGAAATGCGCAAAGATTATAAACTGCTTTGATTTCGATATCAGGGTGATGAATTATGTAAGAAAACAAATGAATTACTAAATTTTCTTGATCAGTTATTATACCTTTAAAATATTCAAAGCGTATTATAGCTTGCAAAGACTGTTATGAGATCTTCATTTCCTCATTAAAATAAAAGCGTTATTATACAGAAGCGTGTTGTGTACAGAGCGTTTAAACACATGTGCCTACTTAAAGGACATGTCTCATAATAGTTTTAGTTTGGATGTGTCACGATCTATTTTTTGAAGTAATATTGTTAATATTGAGTTAAACTTCTTATTCGAATTTAACCTAAAATTTTATTTTATTATATTGAGGTTACGTTTTTGATAAATGTTTAAACGTAACTTTTTAAATAAAAGAACGACTCAGATGTTTCAAAGCGTTTTTTTGTTCAGTTCTAAGGAAAAGGTAGCAAAATATTAAAACATTTTGTAACATAATGTTTCTTTAAATTGGAAGGTTGGGTAAATATGCATTACAATTACAAGTTGTCTACAAATCGTGCAGTTTTCCACACTTAAGTGACCATTTTGCCAATATATCAAGCCAGAGTTATTTCTTCATTATTGAATATCATCCACACTTTTCTATGTAATTTATAATATATGGGGATGAAATCTCAAAGCATCCTTTCTGTCGGTTGGATACAATCTGAAGACCAGGTATGAACCGGTACCAAAACCATATCGGTATCGGCACCGATATTCGGGGTTTCCCGGTAGTATCGGATCGGTTGGTTTAGTATACTCGTTTAAAATGCGTTAGATGGCGCTACATGATATTTTTAAGTCTTTCACTAATGTATTGATGGTGATAATATCACACTACTATGAATGTCAATCGTGATGATTCCTCATTTATATAAAAAGTACCTGAATTTAAATTATTTAATAACTTATAAACAAATCGCATGTAATTATCTTATGAACGTGTACATAGGGTTATGCATAACTCGCCTTATTAACTTGTACATAGGGTTATGCAAGACTCATCTTATAAACTTGTACATATCCACTCGACCATAAACGATTTAGTGAACATACCTTCGATTATTTTAAAATCTGCGACGATTTAGTGAATATCCCCTCGACTCCCTTTTAATATTACTTACATGCGATTGCCAAGTCACGATATTTTGATACGAACAAAGATGTATAATAATGATAGAGTCAAAGAATATTGGTTATTAATTAGGAAAAGGACTTAAATAACATAATTGTTCAATTGGCGATTGAATAAGAACAAAAAGGCAGACTTGGCTCTACATGGGATCTAAGAACGTTTTACGGCAGAAAGGGCACGAGGCAAGGCTTGGCCCATTTTTGTACGTGTTAATGTTTTTCATAGGATAATATTATGGAGAACTAGGTTAGGTTGGTTTATTTCCTTTACAATAGTTATTATTATTTAGAATATAATATTTTGTTTTTTGTGCAAAAAAAATATCATAGGAGATTCCATATAATATACACATTTTTTCAACTAAAACAAAACATATATTTGCAAAACCAGAAACTGATTAGAACTACAGAATAGCTTGCAAAATATCCAAATTAAAGTTGAGAGTAGAAACCAACAATTCAATGGATTAATTTTTTTGTCATAGTATGAAAGATATCTATGGAACTTAAATATTTGATGCAAGTTGATTGCATCCTTACGATGGGGTTTAACGTTTTGTTAATGTTGTAAAAGGTATCAGTTCGCATTAGAAGTTTTGGCACTTGAAAATTTGGTTCCATTGTAAACTCGGGTAATGAGATATTATATTTTAGAAGTTTCCATAATAAAGTATTTCTATGGGAGCTACCAGGCCTGATGACGGCCCTGATGTATAAAGAAGGTTTTTTTAATGGATGTACCTTTTTTCGTACCATGTGTACTGTTTTGAAGAAAATTCCATTGAACTAAAATCCTAGCCCTTAATATGTGGTTAAAATTTCTGGAACATCTTTCCAATAGTTGTTAAGGGTGCTTTTCATTTCTTTAAATTAAATCACAGATTTTGACGAAAACAGGAAAATGTCTATTAAAATAGCATGGGAATTTTTCCAAACGTACCCATTTTGACTATAACCTTCCAAAAATAACAAATATTTTAATAGATTTTTAAAAGGTCTTAAATGAAAGCCATATATTAATAATTGGCGTCTATGTTTGTGCTCCGACTTACTTGGTTTCCCCTAAAACTGTGACACTTTCGTCTTTTGACTAAGTGTTAAGTAGTGTAGAAAGCCTTTCTTGGGCTTTCGTCGTTTCACCGAGCATATAGTAAAATTGTTAGAGCAATTAGCTAGCCTATAGGTCATACTAAATTTTGCCTGTTAAAACTTGTTTAGTTGCGAAGTACAGAATTGTAACGGCCATATCGCAAACGCGAAATGGCGTTACCCCTGGTAGGCCGTTGCTCCTCATAACGTTAAAATTAGCGAGCTTGGGGTGGCAGCGGAACGAGCATACGCTTGTAAAACTATCAGGGGTGTCTAAGAAAGTCCTATTGCACCGCGCAACAGTCCTCGTCGGAATCCCGACAGAGACTTAACCCCTTGACCAAAAGTCAAGGGGGAAGGAACCCTTAGACCCGACTCGAGACCCTGTGTCTATAAAAGGAGGGGCCGGGGACCAGGAGGTTATCTTTTGGCTGCTCACCGAAGAGAGAGCTCTTCCATTTTTACTTTGTTAAATTGTATACTTTAGTTTTTAAGTTAAAAAGATGACTGGGTGAGTTGAAATAAATTATTGTATTGAAACAGTGCTGTATTACTCTACACAGAAAAAACAGTGTTTAGAGTCTAAACATTTTCCTAAACACAAAAATGAAACGCGTTTTTAAACATATTCAAAACCTATACACGTCCTAAGAGAAAACGTTTAGATTTAAGACATGTATAAAGTGTAAGAGCTTAATCTGTAAACATGCCTAAAGATGAAGCGTTTAGATATTAGACGGGTCTAATTTGAAAAGGTTTAGATATTAAACGCGTCTAATTTGAAAAGGTTTAGATACTAAACGCGTCCAATTTGAAAAAGTTTAGATATTAAACGCGTCCAATTTGAAAAAGTTTAGATATTAAACGCGTCCAATTTGAAAAAGTTTAGATATTAAACGCGTCCAATTTGAAAAAGTTTAGATATTAAACGCGTCCAATTTGAAAAAGTTTAGATATTAAACGCGTCCAATTTGAAAAAGTTTAGGTATTGGACGGGTCTAATTTGAAAAAGTTTAGGTATTGGACGGGTCTAATTTGAAAAAGTTTAGGTATTGGACGGGTCTAATTTGAAAAGGTTTAGATATTAGACGGGTCTAATTTGAAAAGGTTTAGATATTAGACGGGTCTAATTTGAAAAGGTTTAGATATTAGACGGGTCTAATTTGAAAAGGTTTAGATATTAGATGGGTCTAATTTCAAGACGTTTAGGTTTTGGATATGTCTAATATGAAATAGTATAGGCTTCACATGTGTTGATTTTTAAAAGATTTAGGTTATGGATACATTTAACACAAAATGGTTTAGGCATTACACCCGTCGAGTTTTATAGATTGTTTAGGCTTATATATTTTGCATATAGGATACACTCAGTAATTACGAATTATATACCATTTTAGAAAAAAATTTTAATTACTAAATTAGAAGTAATTCATTGAATTGCATATCTTCAACTAGTTTTAAATACTTTGTTGACTTCACAAAGTAGCTTTTTGGGCCACTATCCCTGAGGGCATATTCTTGTAAAAACCCTAGAGTTTGTTTAAATATTGTTGGGTAGCTTAAATCAAAAACATAATAAAAAGCCATTAAAGTGAAAATAGCAGTCTTCAATTGTACATCATTCAATTCCATTTGAAAACTTTTGTAGATCAAGAACTTTTCTTGATCATCTTTTTTAATAATTAAGAGGGGGGTCTCTTTTAAAGGACTCTCCAACGTCTGAAAATGAAGATTTATTTTTAGTAGGGATATATCAAAACATAGTCTCAGACAAAAAAATATATATTAACTCACATCTTGCACACTTATTATTGAAAACGATGGTATCTTTTCTGTTTTTTTCTTGCCCTTTTTGGTTGCTCCTGCTTTCGATCGGGGTGTATCACAGAGTTTAGTTTCTAAAAATCTGATAACAGATAAAGTGGTTTCAGCTTCGCTTTGTTCATCTTTTTTCTATTAGAAAATATAAATTAATGAAAACCAGATTAAATGTAATAAAAATTATACCTCTGGTAACTCTTTCTCCGAAATTAGTTCACTTAGCTTGTCAAAATTTTCTAAGAATGTTTTTTGTATGTCCGCCACATTCAATATCATATTCAACTCTGCTTCAAGCTATTGAAAATATTATAATCAGGTAAATTGTAGCAGTTTAAAAAGGTGGAAATTCTCTTCCCTCCAGTTTATTGCGGTACTTACATAACGTGACTCTGTGAAGTGGGGAAAAATGTTACATATTTCTTCGAAATCAGTAGAATTCTTGGCGACCAGTTTTCTTCTTTTCACAAATGTTTGACGGTTTAGTCTTAATATTTTTGGAACGTCTTGTTCGACCTCAGCAAAAGAAGCTCTCAGCTCTACCACCAATTCTTCGTAATTATCCCCATCCAATTCCTCTACCTCAATGCTACATGATGGTGCTTCATCTGGGTTCATATTAATTCTCTTGCGTTTCTTTTGCAATTTATTTAACGCAGATTTTTCATTTCGTTTTTCAAGCCACCTAATGTGCCTAATTTTGGCAGAAAGCTTGTTTATGATAAATTGCTGATAAAAATATGAAAATTAGATTTCTATTAACAGGATGCAATGCTTCTAAACTTACCCAAGGGGTTAGAGCTGTCCTGTCGACATGTATACAAGGGTATTTTGCGTAAAGTTGTTTTCCTACTTCTTGGTACTCTCCTTGTGTTTTCATACTATAGTTTCTCATGAGCCCATACGCCAACTCTTCTATAATTTTCGAAATAATACCCATAGGTTTTCCTTCGGCCAGTCTATGTTCAGTATATTCACTAAATTTTGGTATAACTATGTTTCCTTTCTGTAAGGCCATAGACAAACATAATGTAGACAGTTTCAAATTAAAAATTTTAAGACTTACGAATATCACATTTGTTTCATCATTGTTACATGCAGTTTCTGGGTAGCTGTGCAAATCAACACTGCCCACAATAACATTCTCCATATATGGAGAATCCGCCACACTTTCAATATTAGAAGTATCTGTAGTTGGGGCATCACTACCGCCAATATTTGAAATACCTATAGTTGTATCATTGTCTTTTTCCATAAAAACATCAGAATCATCCTAAAAATTAAACGAGGTTTAACTTGGGGTATATTTGAGTACAGTTTGATTAATAAAGGAACACCATATATTTTACTTGTTCCAAAAATTGTAAACTTATGGTACTATCCGTATAAAAGGAAATTTTAATTACCATAGGTTTTGAATTGCACTCATTAAATGAAAAAACTTCATTTTCTTGTAAAATGATAATTAGGGAATTTTTAAAAGCACACAACAACTCCCAATCATCTAATTCAGTACCGTCACACTCAAGAACAGCTGTTGCACCATTCATTTTCGGCATTGATAATTTGGAACAAGCTGAAAAAACCCCCGGCCAGTTTCATTATTATATTGTAAGGACTATAAAGATATATTAAGCGTTTTTGTTTTCTTACCAGAACTCATGAAACCTAAGTAACTGTCTGCAATAACAGCCTTTTTCAATTTTCTGTCAGATGATGATATTTTAAATACAACGCCAGCCATAATTAACTATGTTGAACAAAATAATTTGAAATATTTTAGTGAAGCAAACTTTCCCAAATCCAAAAGAAAGAACTTTTAGTTCTAATATTCATGCACAATTTATTAAACTACAAACGTACCAATTGTAGAAATGCATAAATATTTATTAAATAAAATATCTTTTTAGCCGTTTTTTTTTGGGAGGGGGGCAGTGTTCGTTACCAGCATGCAGTTAATTTAATTAAATTTGAACTAAACAAACAGGGTTTATATTATGATTCTTTCACAACAGTAAAGCAATCACACAAAACGGTTGAATTTAAGTTTAAGCATCTTGAACTTTGAAGAGGCTTTTAAATGCTTGAAATGGCAGACTTAAATATTTATTAGAAAGTAAAAGGGAGGTTCTATCAAGACCTTGGACTTCCCTTATGACCACTCTAAATTTGGAGTGTTGTAAAGCATAACATATAATTTCCCTTGGTGAAAGTGGGATATCTGTGGCCATTTGTATTTAAGCTTTTTGATTGGTAATAGATACTTCCTTCCACTCAATGGCCTTTTTAGCACATAACGGTTTAAATGGCAGTCAAAAAAATCTATTTCAGCTTGGAGACATATAACGTAAGATACGAGGTTGATACTCGTAACTTCACTTACAACCATAAAGGATGGGCCGGAATCTTCAGAATAATTTTGCAATAAGACAACGTCTTTAGAATAACCATGACCATAAATTGTAATTTCTGGGCTTATATGCATAGAACAAGTGTTCATTGCATTGTCGTCAAATATAATTAACAATTTCCTTATTTCTTCATTAATTTCACGGTCATATCCCTCTTTAACAATATCCAAATCCCCAAAGAAATTTTGATTTTTACCCCCACTGCCATTGCTTTGCTGTAAGCAAAGCCAACGTTGATGCTTAAAAGCCATAGTTTTGGGCACGTCCTTAAAACACCTCCATTTTTTAAGTTTAAAATAAGAATGTTTACTCTCCATCCGCATACACGAATGAAATCTCAAAGGGCCATATTTTATCATTTGATCAGGAAAATGTAACATATAGTGCATTTTTGGGGTGATGTTGGAATCTGGATAAACATTTTGAAAGTTTTCATTGTGCTCCGATATTAAACATTGAAGTGTCATCGCGGTACTATCATTAGCTAGAGAAGAAAAGCAAATCTGTGTTATCTGAGTTAAAATTATAAAGTTTCTCCAATGTGGATTTTGTTTCGGCACTAATTCTCCGATATACAGAGGCATAAGAAAAAGCAAGGTTTTCATAGCCGATGCGGTTTGCTTTAATTCTGCCTTCTTTAAATGTTTCTTCTCTATTAGAGATGGTTTCACGTCCATTTCATTTTTCTGATATGAGAATGATTGAATGGCATAATTAAGTTCATCGAGCGTAAATAGTTTCAATCCATAGATAAAATGGTCGAGCATTAGTTTCGTTTCATACTTAACTACTCCTTCTAGGAGTACGTGCATTGGGTCATGTAAAAGGTCTTTAGTGACTTCAAAGTCTGGTATTCCAATAAATGGACTTTTTTTATTAATTCCCCACTGTTTTGACCAATATACTCTAGTTTTTTTGGAGCAATTATCTAGTGACTCTAGCCTATCATGATGTTCTAAGTTATTTCGCAAAGGAAAATCTACTTGGGTGCATTGTCTTATATTAGGTCTAGTTATTTCGCAGGTTCTGCAAAACTTGAAAGCGCTTCCAACACCTTCTTTGTAGCCACCAATTTCTTGGGCCGCTAGGGTGTCTCCTAGTACATACGCTAATTTACCCTTTACTATCTTCTCAACTCCATTAACAACGCACTTAATACCCAAATTAAATTCGCACATCTCTTTCAAAAAATCATGTAGCACACCATCCAGTCCAAATTCTTTAAGGTCTTTTTGTTTCCCAACAGCAAGTAGCTGTATGGAAGTTAATTTTGATCTTAAATGAGGAGGTAAATTAAGGATTTGCCAGTAAAAAACAGTAACTTTATGTTTCTTTGCATGAGCACCAATCGGATTAGCTATTTCCAAATCATCTAAGTATAATGTAATTAACAAGTTTATGATTTTAAGTTCAGGTCTACCGCTATTCTTATTAGGACACTTCCTTGTTATTTCTTCCCCACTAAATATATCTGACATCATGTCACTTTCCTGTTCTAGCGGAACATTGGATAGATATTCCTCAAGTTCTGGCATTTGCAGAAGATTTTTTAATGATTTAAGAAATGGAACATAATAAGAAAAAGCCTTTTTACTTTTATTAGCATTAGCCATTGGTTGAGTGAGGCTGCTGCGATTGTACTGTCCCACCAGTATACGCACGGGAGGTACGTAATTCATTTCCAACTTAAAAAACATTTCTCTCCTATATGCGGTTTCAAGCCCATCAAATAACGGTCTACCGTCTAAGTTAATGTTTTCTATAGTGTATGTTTTAATTAAATCAGCAGTAGTTGCCATGATATCATGAATGACTTCATCTGATAAACCGTGTTTTTCTTTAAGTTTTAGAGCATAATTTGCCTCTATAAACTTTTGTACCGGTACATCATGATTATCTCTTTCATTAGGTACAAACTCTTCAAATTGCTCAACATTATTCGGAATTCCCAAATCAATATTTTTATGTTTTCGGAACTTATGAGTACGATAAGAGTTATGGTTTTTGAACACTACCCCACATGCATTGCAACGGAAAGATATTTTTGCAGAATGTTTGTGACTGCGAAGAACGTGTCGTAGTAGCAGTTTATCATCCTGGGTGTAGTAGCTGCAGAATTGACAAACTAGAATTTGTGCCATCTCTACAATTTAGAAAGTGGCATTTGCCTAAACAAAAACATTTTTCGACGTTATTTTGTTATTGTTTATCAATGAGATTAACTTAGTTGGGGCCCAATCTTTAATACCTAGGCTCTAGCTTAATGGCATTAAAGACAGTTTTAATACTAGTACTGTATTTATTAACTGAACGGTATTATAATAGGGACTTAGCTCCGCCCCCTGACGCCATTCTGGTATTTCTTTTTTTTTATTTCAGAGTTTGAGGCTATTTCAGCCTGTCTTCCGATCCCCCTCTAGGTATCTTATCTAGCTAGAGCGAGGTTCAGTGACCTAGTACTGCCAAGTTTCTATTACTGGCTTTACAACTTCATTTCCCTTTAAAAGCCAGAATGTCTATTTTTGTACATTTAGAATAGAATGCTATTGGTTGTTGGGGAATCATGTGGAACAATATTGAAGGAGTGAATATTAATAATAATATTAAGCAGTCAATTATCATTATTGAATTATATAATTATTATTAAATTATTATTATTATCCATACCATTTACACAAGGAGGCCTGGCTTTAGACTCACACAGTGAGTCAGGCCTCCTTGTGTAAACCCTGAAGCCTGGTATGTAAACTATGTATAGACTAACAAATTTGCCGTAAATCTTTAATTTTCCCGCCTTTACAAGAGTACCTTCCACTTTAATAACCCTTACATCTTTGTGCTATTTAATCTTTTATGAAATTATAAATACACTATCCTACCTTTTTTGTTCAACTGCCCAAGGTTTGAAGTTAAGAAAAATTACACAAATATACACATTCAAAATATTGTAAGGAAATTTTTTGGAATATATTAAAAGCATTTGAAAATTAAAAACATTTTAAAATTGAAAGGTTTTTAATTTAAAAATATACATAGTTTCCACTAAAGGGGATTTTTGTCTTTCCCCCAGTGTTGCCAGACCGTTGATGAGTCAGAAGACTGAACAAAGATGGCTAAAAGTTCAGATTGAATCAGTATTCAGCACTTGACTAACCTGTTACACCAAGGGTCTGACAACACTGCACTGACTTTAAGCTAAGAGGGAGGGATTTTCTGTAGCCTCAACAGTGAAAACTATCTATTTTTAATAACGTTAAATACAAAAAAAAATAATTTTACCTATTCGTTAAAGTTTTCCAACGTTGATAAGTTATTTTCAACCAAAAGTTATCTAACAGTATCTTGAGTCCAGACTAAACTAAACCAGTTAGGCTTAGTTTTTGAATATCAGAAAAGCATTCAAATGATGCTATTTCATTTTAAAAAATAACCTTTATTTATCTAGAATGCTACTAAACTTAATGGATTATCATTAATAATTACTTACCAAAGTAGCAATAAATATCTTCCTTGGTCAATTAATATTCTTCTGCACTCTTCAGCGTTGCCTGACCTCGTGTAAATGCAGGCAGGAATGGCCGCCTTTCTTTAGGAGAATTTTTTCGCGAAAGAGTTACCTTGAACTTGACACTCTCTTCCAACTTGACGTACGGAAACTTTGCAAAACGCTTAATTTTCCAAATAGCGACAAATTATCTTGGCACCGCGCGACTGCAATGGGTTTTCCCTCCTTGAGAGGTAAAGCGCTCGAACCTTTTTTTTTTCCTACTGCCCACTAGAAGCGCGCGAACCTTAATTCGTTCACCCGTTCTTAGGAATTGGAGTGGGGGGGGGCGTTGAAGACCAGCATGGGGGACCGCAACAAAGACGACGGAACAGAGTTGGAAAAACTTCTTTTTTTTAATATATATATCTCTTCGGCCAATTTTTTTGTTAGTCACGTGTCAAAATAGATTTTCGAAGAAAGAAATTTTAGGCCAAATTACATTTCCCGCATTTCGTTATTTCAGACTAGGAGAATTTATACCATTTACACCAGAAGGCCAGGCTACTTGGTGGACAAAGGTCAGTACCAAATAGCCACGCCTCCTGGTGTAATCCTCCTAGTTTGAAAACTGTGTATTTCTATAAAGCGAGGTCATGGCGAGATACACATTATATATAATTACGAAAAATTAAATTTTATATTTTAATAATAAATGTTAAACATGTATATTTGTATGATAAAAATATGGTACATGATGTTCATGTTGAAGTTTCTCAAAAATTTAGTAATGCTCAGAGCCTTCTGCTATTTCTAAGGCACTTCGTTTCCTTTCCAAAAATATACATGTATTTAAAATCTAAACAGATCCAAATCACTATAGTTATTTTCTAAATGCCAGTGTTCAGATATAAACCCCACTGTTTAGACAAGCGTTGAGCGTGCGCTTAGTTTCCTATGTGTTTAGGTTTTATACGTGATTATGACGAGTTTTTTCATATATTTATGTTTAGCTTTTATGTGTTTAGGATTTAAACAGTATGTCGTTTCAATATTAAACACTTTAAAAAAAAATGTTTATAATTTAAGCGTGTTTAGTTTTTTGCGCTGTGTTTAAACCCTAAACGTTGTTTTTTGTGTGTAGGGTAAGCCTACCAGTTTTGTAGGGCTTACAAACTGGCGCCCAACGTGGGGCTTTGAGATAATAGAGTAATACATGTACTTAGTTTAATTTTTCTTTAAGTTTAAATCGAAAGAATGTTTGGGTCGCGAGCCGATTTAGTTGATTGATAGTTAGTTAGTACAGTTAAGTAAAATTAGATATAGCGATTTCGCTATTATTTAGTTATGCTGGAAACTAGATCCGGGGGTTCCTCTAATAATGACGAAGGAGCAGTGTCCGGAGACCCGGCGCTGCAAATGAGTCAAATTAATAGTGATGCCCTGCGTCAAGCCTTCCAAGGTTTTGTCTCAGGTAGTGGGGCAGCTAACGTTGGAAATCCAACTCAAACACCCCAGGTAAGGTTGCGAGTAGACGCTCCAACCTATTTAGGACCCGCAGATGAGAAATCTCCGATGGATTACCTCGAGGATCTTCTGCGGTATCAATCAGCGACCGGCTATAGTGATAAGGATATCCTTTTTCACGTGATCCCTTTGTATCTACAAGGGCCGGCCGATCGCTGGTTTAAATTTGTGGGGGGTTCAGCCGCTTTCAAAAACCTTTCGGAATTCCGAGATTGTTTTTGAAAAGAGTATCAGGCTACTGATTACTCTAGGCGCATTCAAATTGAGTTGGATAACCGAACTCAAGGAGAAAATGAACCGTTGACTCAGTACATCCATTGTTTATCGGAGTATTCTCACCGATTAGAAACACCGGTCGGTGTACAAATTCAGCGCGTCCTACGGCAGTGTCATTCGACATACCGTAGAATGATAAGGGGAAAGCTTTCGCTACCCTAACTGAATTGGCTGAGGAGGCTAAGATTATTCAATCTGATCTCCTAGCCGAGGTAATGTACAGACCCCCACCGTCAATGGCGGAATCCTTAGAACCTGGTTTGGAATCCTTAGAACCTGGTTTGGCATAGGGGCAAGTGCTACGATTGAGCAATCGCATCAATCGGTTAGTAAAGCCGTCACTATGTCTGTTTCTGCGGATGCAAATGCATTTGCGGGAAACCAGGTGGGAGTAGGATTGGCAGCCTTGGATCCGTACTCTTGTTTTAGAGTACAGAGACAAGTGATGAGCGGAGTAAATACTCGTTCAGATAATAATTCTGGTGCAACTTTTAATGCACAATCCATTGGCGGAAATCCAGTCCAAAGGAGAGGTAATCGGGGTATTGGGCGCTGTTACAAGTGCAACCAACCCGGCCATTTCAAAAGGGATTGTACTAATCCGGGAAATGGGCAAACGAGGCAACCAAGATAATCGGAAATCCGAATTATTCTTGGGAGGGGCCTCGTGATAAAATTGAAACCAAAATAACGAGGGCCAAAAACCAGTCAAGAAATTCGAAAACTCGAATTTTCGCGCCATCGGTTAATCGCTGTTCCGATTTTGGCGGGAAAACTCCCCCATTGTTGAGATTTCAAGCTATGGGGCAATCGTTCCTTGGCTTGTTAGACAGCGGATCGTCAGTTTCTTTGTTGGGCGATGAATTCATACCCATATTCGAAGAACGAGAAATGGCGATAAAAGCTAATAGAACAGTGGTTAGATTCGGTCGCGGCACTTGCCGTGTAGCCGGAGATATCCGTCTCCAGGTATATTGGCCCGGAGGGAAAAGAAGGCAGCGCTTTCTTATTGTCCGAGGTCTTACACCCTCAGTTATTTTTGGGAGAGATTTTCTTCGAGGAACGGGGATAGACATTAGGTTAAGTGAAGGTGGGTGGTCAATCGGCCCCTTCCCTCAAAAAGTCATCCCGTTCGATACGGAAGAAATGGAAAAAGGGGCGTTTAATTGCTTTGGCGAAATCGTCAAAAGCGAAAAAGACCCCCTTAAAGGTGTTAAAAGCTTTAGCGTCGAAATCGACCTGTTGCAAAGATGAAAGAGCTAGGTTGGTGGATATGCTTTCGGAATTCCAAAGTATATTCACAAAGAAACCTGGCGAAACCTTGCTAATTGAGCACTCTATAGAGACGGGCGACGCTAGGCCTATAGCGTGTCATCCCCGTCCGGTTAGCAATAAGAAGAGGGAGGAGATCGACAGGGCTTTTGATGAGTTGTTGAAATTGGGAGTTATACGACCATCGAATAGTTCCTGGGCGTCCCCAATTGTACTTGTTGAAAAATCTAACCCAAAGCCGGGTGAGATCAAACGGCTTTGTGTAGATGTGCGGAGGTTAAATGACGTGACTACCGCCGATAGGTATCCAATGCCTTCGATACCTGATATTTTAGCGTACTTAGGGAAGGCGCGGTACTTCACGACAATAGATCTCACAAAGGGGTTCCTCCAAGTGAGGATGAAAGATAGCGATATACAAAAGACAGCTTTCGTGTGCCATAGGGGACTTTACGAATTCGTAAAGATGCCCTTTGGAATTAAAAACGCCCCGGCAACTTTCATGCGATTAGTTGACCGTGTGTTAGGACACTGCAAATGGAATTTCGCTCTCGGTTTTTATGATGATATCACCATATATTCCGAGACGTTTGAGGATCATTTGATTCACATCCGAGAAATTCTACGCCGCCTTAAAGATGCCGGGTTAACTATTAATCCGAGCAAGGTGCAACTTTGCACCAATACCGTTAATCTTCTCGGTTATAAGGTTGGTCCAGGGCGCTGTATGCCAAATCCGGATAAGTTTCGAGCGATTGAGGAATTCCCGATCCCTCGAGACGTGAAATCATTACAAAGATTTCTTGGCATGATAGGTTATTACCGCCAGTTTATACCGAACTTTGCGGGAATAGCTCGTCCTTTGTATAACCTATTTAAGAAGGACGCTATGAGGGAGTTAGTGGAAAAGGTAAAGAGTACCTCGGAATTAGCTCTCCCGGATTTGAATAAGAAATTTCTTATTCAAACCGATGCTAGTAGCCACGGCTTGGGTGCAGTATTGGCACAAGAGAAAGATCGAGGGTTAATGCCTATCTGGTTTATAAGTCGTGGGCTGACTCCAGCAGAGCGTAATTATTCCACTACAGAGTTAGAATGTCTTGCAGTAGTATTCGCTCTCAAGAAATTCAAAATGTATGTTGAAGGTACTGATGTGATAATCGAAACCGACCATCAGGCCCTTCAATGGCTTAAAAAGATGAAAGATTAGCCCGCTGGTCTCTAGGCCTTCAATAATTTAATTACGAGGTGCGATACCGGCCTGGTAAATTAAATTTGGTAGCAGATGCTCTAAGTCGGGCACCAATCTAAACCGAATTGGCCGATGAAGAAGCCGTCATATTGGTTGCAAATGAAGTAGTGGGGGGTGACAAACCCAAGTTGGGTTTACCCTTTAATAGAGAAACCATCATAAAATCCCAAGTTACTGATCAAGAGTTATCTCGTTTAATCGAGGAATTAGAGCGGGTTAGAAGCTCTGTAGACCCGGAAACGGCGGTTCAAGCCGGGGCAGTTTTAGATCAGTACATAATGGATAAGGATGGGTTGCTATTAAGATACTTTGCACCATGGGACGAGGAGGATGAGGATGCCCTAGAGAAATCTTGGAAGATGGTAATACCTCGAAGCTTAAGACTAGAGGTAATCAAATATTTTCACGACGAGCCCCTTGCCGGCCACCTGGGAGTTTGTAAAACGTATAAACGTTTACAATCCCGAGTCACGTGGTCGGGTATGAAGCGCGACGTTTTGAAGTATGTTCGGGGTTGTGAGATGTGTCAAAAATCTAAGCTATCTGCACAATTAAAACCCGGGCTGCTATCAAGCGTTCGTAGCGAAAGGCCGTGGGAATTAGTGACCTGTGATCTCATGGGTCCCTATACTCGGAGCTCCATTTCACTAAGTGGGTAGAAACCTACCCCTTACGAAAAATGACTACGGAGAAAATATGGGAGAAGTTATTTGAAGTTTTCTGTCGATTTGGATTCCCAAAGGAACTGATTACTGATAATGCTTCTGTGTTTTCCAGTCCGAAATTCAAGGAGACATGTAAAAGATTGGGTATACGCCCGAAAAATAAATCTCCGTATCATGCTCAGGCAAACATTACTGAGCGCATGACTAGGAATATCAAGCCTGTGATTATTTCTTATATTGAGAAACATAGGGATTGGGATGCTCGTATTCCTGATTTGGGCTTCGCTTTAAGGTCGGCTGAAAACAGCTCGACTGGATTCACGCCCGCGGCGATGAATGTCGGTAGAGAGCTCTGCGCTCCGTTAGATTGGGAATTGGAACCGGTAAATATTTACCAGAACCGAAACCCAGATCTATATGCTGAGAGACTGAAGGTTAGACTTCATGATGTTATCGATCATGCAAGGCATAACCTGCAGGACTCGAAGCTGAAGCAGAAACTGCACTACGACAAGCGTCGGAGACACGTGTATTTTCGACGTGGCGACCTTGTTTTGCGCCGTACGCACCCACTTTCCGATGCGAGTCGTGGTTTCACGGCTTCGCTCGCGAAAAAGTACGACGGCCCATTCGTAGCGCAGGAAAGTACTACCCCGTTGACGTACAGGTTGGAGGAGGAAACTACGCGAAAACTCGCTGGTATCTCTCACGTTTCAAACCTGAAACGGTACACTCCACCTTGGACGGGAGACTCTCCGCAGGATAGCGAAATCGCCGGTGAAAATTCACCTGTCGATATAGCTAAGCCTAAACGTAGGAGGAGAGAGCGGAGAGAGAGCGAAAAGAGTGTTCCTCGCCATAGGTACAATTTACGTTCCACCAAAGGAAACCCTTCGTAACGTTTTTGGGTTGGGGAAACCACGACACTCTTTTCATTTAACCCTCGGGAATTGTAAGAAACCTTACGCTTACCGAAATACTAATTTATCTTGCGCATACGCGCGACTTAAATAGTAGTACCAAATGTAGCTGTACCAGCAATAGAGGTCGCGCCCGGAGTCAGGGTTAAATAAAAAATGTTCTAGAAGTTCAGGAACCAGGATAGTGACTTAAGGTCTTTTTGCTTAGGGTCTAAATCAGCGTGACATTTTTCTGGGTTCTTGGAAAAAGTTTTCGTTGCTAGGTATTTCATTTTGCACTGTGGATACAGGGGTATAGGATAGTTCTAGAAAGTTCTGTGTCAACATTGAGGGGCTAGTTCCTCATCTATTGTACGAAATAATTTCTTTTCAGTTTATTTTAAAGGGATAGGTTTAAGTTTAAAGGGTTAGTAATATCTTTATAATGTTAATTTAAGGTATTTTGTTATTATTTACTGATTAATTGTAAATTTAATTCGATTTTTGAGTTAAGATGGTTACAAAGTACTTGAGGCATCGTCGTATGCAAGTAGGAGCTGTTATCTTCAGTCAAACTCAAATGACGTTCGTGGCAAGGAGCTAAACTTTACTTTAGCTCGCGCATTTTAAATACAGTTTTTTCCATAAATATCTTTTATGGGAGGTTAATTATATGATAATTAATTAAATTTAAGGTGCGGAAACTAACTTTCATCAATATTTTCCATGTTTTTGGTAATTTTTTCCCTCTTATTCCCTTATCCACGAGCGGCTAAATGTGCGCCTGTTTTTGTTATTATCAAGTTTTGCAAACTGAATAAATTTCCCCTTTTCCAAATTTTACTAAAAAGAATATGTTTTTACCCCTAATTAATGATACCTTTCCAAATTATGGCTAATTAGCTTGTTTATTGCCACCTTTTCCAAAAAATTATTATTTTTAGTTCCTTTCTACCCTAAAAAGAGGCGCACTTTTAGCCATTCGTGTTTTTGTTATTGTCAAGGCTTATCAACTGCATAAATATCCTCTTTTCCAAAATATTACTAAATTTTGTATGCTTTTTTAGCTCAAAATATTGGTCCTTTTCCAAATCATTAGACCCAACCATAACATTTTTTAAAATGGCTGGGAAACTTTATAATCCGCTTAACATTAACACAGAAATCCTTCCGATAAACTGTTGATATGGATGATGAAAGCCATGAAAACATTGATTAAAATAGTTTCCGCACCTCAAATGTATTTAATTATCATATGATTAACCTAAAAGAAATGATATTTGTTGAAAAAACTGTATTTAAAATGCGCGAGCTCAAGTAAAGTTTTTCCGCTGTACAGCTTTCTCCGCTGAAAGATCACTTTGTGTGGGCTCATACAGTTCGAAGAAACTCAAGGACACTTCGCTTGATGCCTGGTAAGTATTTCTTTAATTAATTATGGTGTCCAATTATTATAGCATTAAAATGAAAAGAACTCTTAAAGTACAGGCTCCAAATGGTTTACGTTAGGCTTTGGTTTTATGGCTCGTAACTCTTGTTCTACAAAGGATACAGGGATGTCCTTTGAGTATGTTATAGTCCTATTTATCCCCTTTCCAACGATACTAAAAACGTAAGGTTCTACCAATCAGGGGCCGAAGAATGAAGCAAAATGTTAATAAACATTCGCTCCATTGACTTAAGACGTACTTATTTTACAAAACACCTATTAACTCTGTTCCTGCTAGAGATACGTGGATGTCCTTTGAGTATGTTATAGTCCTATTTGCCCCCCATCCAATTATACTAAGAACTAGGGCTAGGACAAAAAGGGGCAGAGATATTAAGCTTAAGCGACAGTAGGTCCTTATTAGAAACTTATATAGGAAATTATTAACCTATGCTAAAGTGGGAGTAAAAGTGTAATATTGGCGTGTTGAGGAAACTAAAAAGATAAGGTATAAATTGCCTTCGTTATGGAGCTTGGTTTCCTCTCAAAGAAAAGTAAGAAAAAAGATGGGCGTACTATTTTATCTTGTATTCCTTTTCCTTCTGATTAAAAACAGACTTCCTGAAAACCAGGGGAAAATATATCCCGGTAATATAAAATATACTTTATGGAATTCGTGGTTTTTCTTTGCCTTATATATTTGGCTCGTGTTTGTGTCTTTACTTAGTGTTAAAGTTTGTCCGCATCGAACATGTCGTTCCTTTATGACTGTGGTCAGTTCTTTTTCCCTGATTGGGTCAAAACTTCTCCTCCTCTGGTAAGTATGCTAATTATTAATTAAAAAGTTTAAATTTATTTGACTACTTAAATTACTAAGAGTGAATTAAGAACGAAAAGTTTTTTCTGATATATTTTATTTTATTTTTTTGTGAAAATTCACTTAGTTTAAAATTAAGTCCCGTGACAATATTATTTTTATTAAAAGGGATTGTTTTCCCCATTACTGATTTTATTTACCTATTTTATTTATTAACTAATTTATTTATTTTATTTATTTACTTATTTATTTATTTATTTATTTATTTATTTATTTACTTATTTATTTATTTATTTATTTTATTTATTAATTAATTTATTTATTTATTTATTTATTTACTTATCAATTTATTTACTTATCAATTTATTTACTTTAGACTCCAGACTCTGGGCACGGACACATATTTTGCAAAAAAGATTCTTGGTGGCCTGGGATGTTAATCAACAGGCCGGACACTGGTCACCCTGAATCAAAACCAAACGGTGTGTGGATCCACCGGTTTGGAGATAACAGCGTCAGTCAGGTAAAATTATATCATCTTTGAATTGTTTTTCACTGAAATACGCATGCGCCACTTCTAAAATTGCATCTATACCCAATTGAGCTATGAAAGTCTATAAAATACCTCGTTTGGGTAAAAACAAGATGATCTAGCCCATAATTAAGCAACATCGTTTACTTTTGATTTTTAGCAATATATTTTCGAGGCTCGTAACTCTGGTTCAACTAGAGATACGGGGATGTCCTTTGAGTATGTTATAGTCGAATTTGCCCCCCATTCAAGCATACTAAAATCTTAGGGCTAGGACAAACAGGGGTTGAGATATTAAGCAAAATGTTCGTCCACTCCACAGGATTTGCGTCACACCCAACTTTCGAGGCTCGTAACTCTGGTTCAACTAGAGATACGGGGATGTCCTTTGATTATGTTTTAGTCCAATTAGTCCCCCATCTAACCATACTAAAAACTTAGGGCTACGACAAACAGGGGCTGAGTAATTAAGCAAATCTTAAACAAACACACCTTCTTCCAAAGGATTAACATTACACTATATTTTGGAGACTCGTAACTCTGTTTATATTAGAGATACGGGGATGTCCTTTGATTATGTAATAGTCATATTTCCCCCCCCCCTCTCCTTTGTTAACATTTTCCCCATAGGATACTACATATAGGGGGAAAAACCTGGATAATTCAGGGAAGTATATGTGGAAAAATGAAGTATGAAAAAAAATCTGCGATCGTCCGAGATTGTTCAGCGTTTGAGCCAGAAGTCAGCTGCGCAACGAAATAGATCTCGACGACAGTGACGAGTCGGTTCAACGCAAAATGAATGCCGCCTTCCATCCTGGTCGGGAAGTGACCTTTTTTATTTTTTTCTTCTTTCTATTGGTTTAGCGAGGTCGAGGTCGAGGCGCCAAATGACGCTGTGGCCGACGTCGTCTCTTTGAACGTCGACCCTATCTTACTGTTGAAAGAATCGGGGAAGATGGAGGTCTTGATCAAATTGCTGGACAATCTGAAGGCGGAAGGACATCGCACTCTCGTCTTCAGCCTCTCCTCCAAAATCCTCGATATCATGCAAAAGATTCTTCATTCAGCAGATGATTTTGCCGATGACGAATCCACAAGGACAAGTCAAAGGAGAATAAACATTAGTGCATCTGTAATAGATGAGACAAACTTCTCTGAATGTCAATTTTCCGAAGATGAGGATAATGAAGCCCCGCAATACGCTAATACTGATAATCGTGAAACATCAAGTGAACGCGAAACAACCTGACGCAAAAAAAATTCAAATGCGGTTGTAATGAAATTTGAAAAAAGCGGCGGCCATTTTAGATCTAAATTTTACGCTCTATCAAATGGTGTGCTTGATTTTGCTCTCAAATGATTTTTGACCTTATTCATTCATACCGAAATCCTACCGGATAATGAAAGGTTTGGGCCGGATAATGAAAGGTTTGGGCGGAATAATGAAAGGTTTGGGCGGGATAATGAAAATTTTAGGCTAGATTTTACTTTAGCCCTTAGCACCTTCAAAGCACACAGTTTTTCAATATATATCATTTATTTAAGGTTAATTAAGGGATAATTAATGACATTTAAGTCGTGGAAATTAATTAAAATATATATTTTCCATGTTTTACCCTTCATATTATAGGTTAGGCTAGGTTTGTTTAGGTTAGGTTTGGTTTGCTTAGGTTAGGTTTGGTTAGGTTAGGGTAGATAGGGCGTAGCCTACGTTAATCAAGGCCCGCGCATAGCCTTATGGCTATGGGCGGCATTGAAAGGACGCGCCAGCTTGTTTTTTGCGCTTGATTCTCGAAAGGTGGCGCTTTTAGATAGTAAATGTTAAGGGATCTTCCATTTATTTGAATTTGTAGAGCGGGAAGATCAGAGGGATCATGCATAAAATTGTTTTGACTAAAATATTTTTTACATAAGGAAACGCATGCATTTCTTATATCTCATTATAATTATTATTATTTAAAAGATAAAATTTATAATAATAATTATTAGAAGGATAAAATTTATAATAACAATTATTAGAAAGATAAAATTTATAATAACAATTATTAGAAAGATAAAATTTATAAAAATTATTATTAGAAAGATAAAATTTATAATAATTATTATTAGAAAGATAAAATTTATAATAACGTAGGCTCCGATTGAAATTTTTATTTTAATGTTGGAGTCGCAAATATTCATTATATATTATTATAATTAGAAAGATCTTATAGAAAGATAAATATTATAGTTAGAAAGATAAATATTATAATTATACTTAGAAAGATCAATTTTATATTTATAACTAGAAAGATAAATTTTATAATTCTTATTGGAAAGATAAAATTTATAATTCTTATTTGAAAGATAGAATTTAAAATTTTTATTGGAACGATCCAGCGGCTCCAACCCAGCACTTATGCTTCTGCTCAGCAGACGATGCTTATATAGTACGGGGAAAGGTCAGAGGTAACGCTGTGTGTTAATCCTCTATGTAACCGTACACCCCTGGAGTAGAAACCCAGGAGGTCCCTTGATTATTACGGGAGGTTACAGTAATAATACCAACAATCTTCCCAGAAGTGATTAATAAATACGTTAGTAATCAACAACATTTTTCATAGACATACGAAATATTGTGTACAGTGTAAGCATTTAATTAATATTTTGTACAAGTTTACTTATGAGGAAAATCATTTTATTAATATTTTTTACACGCTTAGGTATGACTGAAATAATTTTAGTGGTATTTTAAACAATATAAGTGAAAAGTTCCAAGTCTGTTGTGTCCTTTGACTGATAACAGCTGCCCCTATCTTCGTGGCGTCGATAGCCAAGTAATATAGACAATTACTTTCATGGACACACTAAATATTGTATGTCGTTGATGACTGCGGTGGCCATGTATAGAAGTTTCGTGTCATATGTTTTGGTGCGGATGTGAATACGATGTTGCAAAAGCTAGTTGGTAAAGTCACGAAATCCAGAATTGGCCAGAACTATGTCATTATTCGAACATTTCCACATGAAAGAATAAACACTAGGGTCATTGCGGCCTTGGAAGAGCCTTTTCATCCTCAATATTTAGAATTAAAATAACCCTTTGCGTGACGATTGTAGCATAAAAATTGTCGGCATGAACGTAAAATCGAATTCGAAGGTCAAAAGATTACACGGTCCTCCAAAATATTATTGCTTTCCCAAATTACAACACGTTTTCAAGCCAAGGGTTCAGATGACCACGGCTGGTTATGTCCTTGATATTATTTGACCATATTCGCTATTTAAACCCGAAGAACTCTTTGGTCATTTTTCATATTCAGTGATGAAGTTCTGGCAGACCGTGGATTTGTGACTCTATACTAACTTCTTTTCGGCGTGGATAATTTTTCAATGAAAGAGAAACGCGACTAAGCACCTCTGAATTGAATCGCTGAAGAAAAGAAACATACCTAAAGTATGTAATGAATATTTTCAAAGTCTTCAACATCGTACCTACGTCCATACCATACGTCACAAAACTATTACACATTACAACGCCTATCATTCGGAGCTTCATCACAATGACAACTTAGGAGATGCGATGGATAAAATGTTTACAACAGGACATATCGAGCGCCATTTGAAACCAGTAATTGAAAGAGGAATTTTTCCTAAGGTATCACAATAGCAAAAGCTTGAGGACATTGATTTGTCTGACTTCCCAGTTCAGTGCGAAATGGACGTGAAAAGCGTCGTTATATAAGCGACTTCAAAGCAAGATATGATGAGTCTTACGTTGTTTTGACCGTAGAGACATCTGGTTCCCCAGTAGCATTTCCCACCCTTTTTGTAGTCGGTTTATTGTCGGTACTGGCGGTTAGTTGTCCGAATAAGATAATTGTCGTTAAACGTCTTGAAACCACCGTAAGTCGGATACTCGACTCAAAACAGGACGTAGAATCCCCAACAGCAAAAAAGTCGGGCCGACACCAAATCTGATCAATCGGCCCGATAGAGTTATTGGACTGTCTGTCCACAATAATTCATTTCCAGTCCATTGAGTAGTCGATGAGCGCTCGGATAAGAATCAAGCTGGCTTAAAGAAGACTTAAACTAACTTGTCTACCGACAGGTGGTATATTGGATCATCGTCACTAAATTGACTCAAAACTAATTAATCGGACAGCCGTCACTTAACCGACTAAATGTATTTTCTGCATGGTATTTATGGGGCGCGTCACTACACCGACTTGAAAACTTTTCGATGTAGACAACCATCTGGATTTGGACATACTAGGGGTTGATACACTGCCGTCTCTGTGCATTATCATGATTCAAAAGGGCTATAGCGCCGGCGTCAAAAAGTGATACGGAAAGCAACCTTTTAGCGCCTTGCATTTCCCTCTTAGTTATATCGAAGGGGTCTATTACTCTTTCTTTATGAGCTTTTAAAGACTACGAAACGGGTGTCCATACGAACAAAATTGAAGGCAAATGGATTACTGCAAAGAAGTATCTGCCAAGATTTGGGTATAAGAAAGGGTCAGTTCAAGGCTACTTATCCTTGAATATGCTCAACTATAAAGCTGAAAGGGAGAAAAAACTGTTTAGGGGGGAAATGATTACACATATTGTACAATAATATAACCAAACTAAAGTAGAATCGCTTTCCGATTCTTATTGGCCTATTTTTTACAATCATCAGAGAATAACATATATCATTAATGTGCATAAAAACATTCTTATTTTTTTCTTCTTGTTTTCAAATCACCTTTTAGTCTTGTCATGTTCCTCTACAGCCTCTTAAGTAGACGTCTACAGTTGCCTCTTTGAAAGTGGAGTACAGATTATAGAATGAATAAGCAAATCGGAAGTAAAGTAGTGATTACATGGCGTGACAGCGAGCCTCCACTTGCCTGACAAGGCTTTTAGTTTGAGTGCAAAATTTGGCTTTCCGAATTCGCGATCTTCCATTAGATTTCAAATCCCGGCAGAGTTTATGTTTCAATTATTGGCGCTTAATCAATTAGTTACAAGGCCACTTTATTTTGGTCTTAGTTGTGAGGCCAGTATCAAAAGCTAGGATCATTTTGAAGTTATGGTCCACTAGTTCCCGTCTAAAAAAGAAACTATGTTAGCCACGTGGAGTGGCCTCACAGTGGGGCGGCTATAGACACCTGGTTGAGAGGCCAAGAAGTGGGAAGTTGCCTTTGGTGACATAATGTTTTATTATTTTGAGCGAATTTTGAGTCGAGAATGGACTTTTTTTTAATATTGTTGAGAATATTAGGTATCTAAAATGCTACGAAACCATGGTCTCTCCTGACTCCACAATTGTCTCAACACCTACTTTACCCTCACTCCAAACAACACAGTCTGTGGCCCTTCTGACCAACGTCCGTAATTTAACTCGTTACAAACTGGCTGAACTCACAAATCTCGCTTCTGTGCACAAACTCTCTCTCATAGCGCTCACAGAGACTTGGTGGCCCCCTGAAGTTTTAGACAGTGAATACTCCATTCCTGGCTTCACTCTCTACCGACAAGATCGAATTACAAGCAATTACGATGGCGTTGCTTTGTATCTCCTTTCTACCTTAAATGTCTTGACTTTAAGCCATAGTGACATTGGCCTGGTTAATTTTGCTTCTAACACAGACGGTCTTGACATTTTAACCATCCAAATCTCCCAACCAACGTTTCAACTCATTATCTGCCTCATATACCGCTCCAACAATGCAGCATACAAAAATCACGACCCATTACTCGCGTTCATCATCGCGTTAGCCAAGTACTGTGATAATAACAATTTACTACTACTCTTCCTAGGAGATTTTAATTACCCACTAATTGACTGGTCTAATACCGCCGCTAAACCTGGCGCATGTCGGGCAACTAAGTTATTTTGTGATGCAGCGTCTGTGATGCCACGTTAGACTTCTCACTGACACAAATTGTTAATTTTTCTACGCGTGACGGGGGTGCACGTTGTATAGATAATACCCTGGACCTAATCTTTATTACTGACCCAAATGTGGCTCATTCTCCATCATTGTTACCACCCATACCCTAGTAGCACAGGCCTATTGGCAAAAGGTTGGGAAAAGGGCGGCTTGGTTGGTTGACCGTTGGCAATGGCATACTGCTGGCTTTATGTTCAAAGCCACCAGTAAATAAAATCTGCCAGCATATAACCGTCAGTTAACCGCCATCGTAATTGTTTTGATGCATTGTTTCAACTTAACATCTTTGAATAAGAGATATTATGAATTCCATAATGTTAAAAGAGTATATTTGTATTATAGCTACTTTTCATATATAAATCAAAACGCTTTTCTTTTAAATTACATTTCCTACTGGCATAGTGTTGGAAATCCCACCTCGTTCCCACCGTAAGCCCATCATCTTTATCTACAAGCCGACATAAATAATTATTATATTGATTAATATTAGCAATTAACCATAATAATCTAATTCATAGTGATATTGAAAACTCTTAAAATTTTATTAACGTTAAAATGTTTTTTAAAAGTCTGCGGCCCATTATGGGTGCTGGTTTTTTGGCGGATATCTGATGGGGAAGGGTTGGCACCTCTAAAACATTCCATACAAAAACCTATTTAATAATATTAATTCATCTAAAAGTACAAAATTCAATTTACTTGCATTATCGCTATCTTTTAAAAAACCACATATTAATTGTTCAATTTTAAATAGAGCAAAAGGAAAAACCGAACCGATTTTATGCCTATCAAAAACATATGCTTTGTTTTTTATATATTTGTGAAAGCAAGCTCTATTTTATAGCGAAATATTAGGCGGAATGATACTTAATGTAAAATCACGTTGGAAGGGAGTACTATTGACAATTTTTTGCGCTATTTTATTTTCACCAATGGAGTTATGAAAGCTGGAAGCATAACCTATGAACAACAATTTTGGAGTCGCTCTACCGCTTCTAATCCTATTAATCCTCCTTGGTTGTGAACAGGCTGAATGATCTTTTCCCTTTCAACTTTCAAGCTCCTATCTTTGTTTTTTATGTTCCCTCCTTTCCAAAATTTCCATTCCCCTTTCTCTCCACGAACACACGTGGTGAATGGGTTATTCTTGTAGCGAGGTTTCAACACAACAGTAGATCACTACGGAGGCTGCGAAACCAGTCTAAATCCGTCTTTTTTAGTAAAACGCTTTCGGTGTATCACGCGTGCTGCGACTTTTCTTTGTACGAAGAAGTATTCAAGGGCCGTATTCTGCAGAAAAAGTATGCTCCTCCCCCGAACTTAAGCTCGCTGATTGGTCGGTCAGGATCGAACTTAGGGCTTTTCATTGGCGGTGGCGGTTTTGGGGCAAATCTCACTTAAGACTTGTGATAGGTTGAAATTTTCGAGCAGACGACATTGACACGTGTCAAAATATACACCAAATTCAAAGTAGTAATTTTAGAACTCGGCAAACCGTTCAGCACCATGAATCGGTTAATTGACCGGTTTTTTTGCTTTCTTTTTTCACCGGAACTTAGCAGACTACACTTCGTCGTTGCTAATGGCGGTAATGGCAGGTAATGGATTATATTGTTCTTGGTGTTGTTGACTTTAGAAAGAAAGACAACTAAATTATTGTTTTAAATACTGTTAGTTTACAAAATATAAGGGTTTGCGTTGTTATAATTTAAAAAATATGCCTTTGTTTTGTGGGAAAATAAAGTCGAACTCTGCCCGAAGTCGAAAAGGATTGACACCGAGGCTTATGACGAAGAAACTCCTCTGTAGACTGTAGTAAGTAGTAAAGAAAGATTTTATTGTTTCTGTTATTGACTTATTGTTTGGTTCTGTAAGATAAGTTTCAAGCAACAGAGGCACGCTAGTAAATGATTGGAACATGAAATGAGGCACCATCCCATAGCGAAGGTATTTCGTCATTCATTGGCCATGACCAAGATAATTGTGTTTTGATACAAATATGATTGCCTAATCCTTATGGGTCATGAAAGCCTGATTCGTTATACTTATAATATATATTCCATGACTGTCACAGCCATCTTCCCTGGCACTTGGCACCATGAACTGTACCTATTTTATAATCAAAGCACCGACAGCGAAAGAAATACTTCTACCTTTTATTAAGCAACTATTGCATTAATGTTCAACTGGTAAATAATGTTGCACACATGTCTAACAAATAGAAATATTCATATGCTTTTCTTTTATTATAGATTTGTGGTTATGACATTTCTATCATTGACACTGGCAATGGCAATGGAGAATTATCTAGGGTGGGCACTTCCTCTAAGGATATCTGCCAACATTGAAGTGTTGTAATCAACTTGCATATTAAGGTATTAACACTTTTATTAGTTGAGCATGCTTTACTCTAAGGTATCCCTTTAAAGAGAAGGCTGGCATAGTTGTTGCAAGTATAAACTACCAACGAGTATGTGATTTGCGCCTATACAAATAAGAGGTGAGCTCTTTAAAGGTTTGGATTAGATAAACAAATCAAACTTAACTAATTATTATTATGGTAATAAAGAATCAATTATAGGAAAATAAGTAACGGAGAGGAAACAATGTCGAGACTGAATGATGAGCTGTTACTCAAAACAGTTTAGCAACATTATTTAAATAAAACTTGAGTTTATTTTGACTTATTTATTTATTTAGTTGGTATAGGTCTGAAAGCCATATGGCCTATTGACCACCAGTAAATGAAAATTTTTGACTTTATCACATAGGATTCTCGATGTAAATTAGTTTCTTATTTTCAATGTCTATAAGACCATTTTATTAGACGGCCACTAAATGCACATCTATGGTATTATTATCTGATGTAGGCAAATGTATGAGTCTGTTGGAATGGTATTTGGATGAAGGAACTGGCATTCATGTGCATATGTTCTTGAGCATTGTTGTTTATGTATTATCATTATAAGATTGTATTAATATAGGACCAATGGAAATCATGTATCGAACCTAAAATCCTATATATGGAAAAAAGGCTTTTATTGATCATCTTTGTTGCAGTTTTAAAAGAAGATTCCCCATATTTGTAGTTTTCAATTGCACATTTCAACAAGTCACGAAGCATTACTGAAACAAAATATTTAAAATGACCTTCATTTTGCACATTCTATTCTAAAAACGTACGTGTTTCAATTTAAACTTTAGTTATTGATTTATTCGCTACTACCCCTTTATTGTTAAATCACAATTAAAAAATGTGCCAATATAGGAACTAGTAAGCCTATTGGTGATTCTATCTCACATTGGCTATTTTTTTTATCTAAGTGATCCGTCTTTAAAGTTTGAGCACCCCTATGTATTTATTAAATTATTATTATTTATTTCGCACCCAAAGTTACTGGCAACCACAGAGGCAGAAGAGCCTATTTAAGGTTACCCGGACGTACAATACAAATATAGAAAACAATAAATATCAAGTATACAAAAATATAGGAAGTTTAACAATTTTTAGAGAGCCAAGTGTCCAAGAAAAATTTCGAGATATTAGTCTTAAATACGGGTAGAGAAACGTCGTTTGCTATTTCCCTAAGACATACGGGAAGATTATTCCATAACCGTACAGACCGAAAGAAAAATAACGCGAGGCATCTGGCGTAGTGTAAGGAATACGTTAGTACGGAGTGTCTGGGATTCTCCGTCAGTATATCGTCCAATTGAAAGTATTGGCAGTCGCCACGCAAAAATGAATTAAGACAATAAAACTGCAACATTTGAATGGGTAGGAAATAGGGAGTCAACATATTCTTGTGTTTCATTACTATTTCTCCAACAGTTCCATAAAAGTTGGACATTTACCAACTACATATTTACATACATTGCTGGAGAATATCCGAATTCGAGTATAAGATAGCTAACAATTTACGGCATACTGACAAATGTCAAGTTCAAAACTGGGAATAAAGGTACATTTTACGAGTTCATGGACGTAACTGGTTCGGCCTCCAATTTTACCGCTCTCCATTGTCGAAGCAGTCTTCTTTCATATATCGCCTTTCAAGATGGTCACTATCTTCTTGATCTCTTCCAACCAACAATCTTCCTCATTGACATCATTAACCTATCTGTGTTCCCTGATGTTTTATCCAGTTATCCTTCCTCTGCTGTGTGGTGTTTTGACAGTGAATGAAGTTATTAAAGTACATTGTCCCTATATTGCTATCTTTAATTTGCTAAAATAAACCGGTTGGTAACAGAAGAAAATGAAGAGAAATTCCTACTATAGAGGTCAAAAATAGTTCCCAATCGAGTTCATGTCAAACACGTCATAACCACAAATCTATAATAAAAGAAAAGCATATGAATATTTCTATTTGTTAGACATGTGTGCAACATTATTTACCAGTTGAACATTAATGCAATAGTTGCTTAATAAAAGGTAGAAGTATTTCTTTCGCTGTCGGTGCTTTGATTATAAAATAGGTACAGTTCATGGTGCCAAGTGCCAGGGAAGATGGCTGTGACAGTCATGGAATATATATTATAAGTATAACGAATCAGGCTTTCATGACCCATAAGGATTAGGCAATCATATTTGTATCAAAACACAATTATCTTGGTCATGGCCAATGAATGACGAAATACCTTCGCTATGGGATGGTGCCTCATTTCATGTTCCAATCATTTACTAGCGTGCCTCTGTTGCTTGAAACTTATCTTACAGAACCAAACAATAAGTCAATAACAGAAACAATAAAATCTTTCTTTACTACTTACTACAGTCTACAGAGGAGTTTCTTCGTCATAAGCCTCGGTGTCAATCCTTTTCGACTTCGGGCAGAGTTCGACTTTATTTTCCCACAAAACAAAGGCATATTTTTTAAATTATAACAACGCAAACCCTTATATTTTGTAAACTAACAGCATGGATGAAGGATGCGCGTGAGGAAATTTGTTTTCACTCTACAGGATAGGCAACTCCCTATCTCGAACGACAGAATATTCTGTATACACTCTGTTACAACGTCGGTTGTCAGTACGCGCAAAGCTAGGTTTCTATGTAACGTAGCTTTGTACGTGCTGTCAAGAGACAAAAAACTTCAGGATCTTCAGGATTTAAAATATCCGCGAGTTTTTTAGCTCGAGTGCACGGACCTCTAGGCCTTGTTTCAAATAGGTGTGAAATTGCATACAGTCTACTACACGCATTTGAAACTAAGGTCTAGAGGTCCGTGCACTCGAGCTAAAAAACTCGCGGATATTTTAAATCCTGAAGATCCTGAAGTTTTTTGTCTCTTGACAGCACGTACAAAGCTATGTTACATAGAGAAATATATTTGCGCGTGCTGACAATCGACGTTGTAACAGAGTATATACAGAATTTTCTGTCGTTCGAGATAGGGAGTTGCCGATCCTATAGCGTGAAAACAAATTTCCTCACGCGCATCCTTCATCCATGCTAACAGTATTTAAAACAATAATTTAGTTGTCTTTCTTTCTAAAGTCAACAACACCAAGAACAATATAATCCATTACCTGCCATTACCGCCATGAGCAACGACGAAGTGTAGTCTGCTAAGTTCCGGTGAAAAAAGAAAGCAAAAAAACCGGTCAATTAACCGATTCATGGTGCTGAACGGTTTGCCGAGTTCTAAAATTACTACTTTGAATTTGGTGTATATTTTGACACGTGTCAATGTCGTCTGCTCGAAAATTTCAACCTATCACAAGTCTTAAGTGAGATTTGCCCCAAAACCGCCACCGCCAATGAAAAGCCCTAAGTTCGATCCTGACCGACCAATCAGCGAGCTTAAGTTCGGGGGAGGAGGATACTTTTTCTGCAGAATACGGCCCCAAGTTGAAACGGTGCGCCTTGCACGATACCGGGCGGTTTATTTATATTTCGGAGTCGGACGCGTGTACAACGGTCAGGTCAACGAGTAGTCGTCGCCATTTTGCTCTAGTCATATTTTCAGTACGGTACCGATTTAATTTTTTCCGGACTAGGTTACAACGAGTGGTCGTTGCCATTTCGACTTGAAAAATTTTAAGGTAAATATATTTTATTAAATATTAGTATTTCACTGTACTTCAAATAATTTTAGCCCAATATTTTACTTTTTGGAAGGATTATCTACGATTGTGGAAAACACACAAAGGCCTAAGTGGAATTTTTAAAAGGTTATGAATATTTAATTACTTAAATCCCATAAGTCTTGCTTAGCTAGTGTTTCGTTAAGTTTCAAATTAATTTCTGACGGTTTTGAAATTTATTTGAATAATTTGAATTTTTATATTCAATAACGGGGCAATACCCCAGTGTTGCCAGTCATTTTTTAATACAAAAAGTTAGCCAATTTATAGCTAGATATAAGCCGAATTGATTTCGAAAGCTGTTGGCAACACTGCCATCTTTACTGTAAAGGAAGGGAGGAATTTTCTCCTCTTAGTGTTTGAGTAAAATCTTTCATAGTTGCATGCAGTAATAGCTCCACAATATTGCTGGGGGGTGGTGAAAAAATATGAGGTTTCAAAAGGTGTACATTAGTTTATAGATAGCTGAGGGAGTTCAGGCACTGTAAAAAAGTTTGACTCTGATGCTTTATTAAGTGTATAGCATCCTTTCATGAAGTGTTAAAATAAGATAGCTTTCAACATTATTTTAGATTAAGCTTAATGTTTTGTTTGAAATATTAGTTTGATCTCAAAAGAATGAGAAATTAATTTTGAGTAAGGTTAGTGTATATTCAAAGATAGTTTGATATACAGTGCAATATATTTAAATGGATATACGGGGCAGTTAATTTGTTTTAAAGGGATATACAGGGGCAACTAATTTATTTTAATGGGATATACAGGGGCAACTAATTTATTTTAATGGGATATACAGGGGCAACTAATTTATTTTAATGGGATATACAGGTACAATTAATTTATTTTAATGGGATATACAGGTACAATTAATTTATTTTAATGGGATATACAGGTACAATTAATTTATTTTAATGGGATATACAGGTACAATTAATTTATTTTAATGGGATATACAGGTACAATTAATTTATTTTAATGGGATATACAGGTACAACTAATTTATTTTAATGGGATATACAGGTACAATTAATTTATTTTAAAGGGATAAACGGGGCATTTAATTTGTTTTAAAGGGATATATGGGGTTCGGTTAATTTGTTTTAAAGGGATATATGGGGTTCGGTTAATTTATTATTTTTAATTTTATTTACTATGGAAAAAGTTACACTCAGTAAACGGCAATTGAGGAGAAACAGAGCTAAATATTTGAAAAGTGTAGTTGATAGGATATCCGAATATCCGCAGTCTATATCTGAAAATAATTGTGTTACTCATGTTGAAGATTTACGAAATGGAACTAATACTGTATGCGAGAGTGAGGGTTATATTAGGGAAAGCTTCAGTGAAAGTGATAAAGATGGGGATATGGTGTTTGATATTTCTGCTACATCTGATAGTTCTGAGAGTTCTGATAATAGCTTTGACAACTTTTCAAGTGGCATAACCACTTCTAGTTCAAGTTCTTCTGATGAAGAACCTTCTGATTTGGCCCAAGACCTTAGAGAATGGATCATTAACCACAATGTAGATACAGTTAAAGTTAACAGCTTGCTTAAAATATTTAAAGATCACGGTCACAATGAGTTACCCAAAGATTCTCGAACACTTCTAAAAACTATTAGGCAAACTTCGGGAATTTCGAAAGTGGCCAATGGCGAGTACTGGCACATTGGTTTTAAAATTGGCTTGAAAACATTTTTGGATTTGCATCCTGATTATGATGAGCCTATTTCATTTGCAACAAACATTGATGGTATTCCTTTAACTGATAGCTCAACCACCAATTTTTGGCCTATTTTGGTAGGCGTGTTTAGTTTTAAGCATGGCATTGTTGGAGATGTATTTCCAGTAGGCGTTTTTTGTGGTGATACGAAACCGGGATCACTTGCTGAATATCTAGATAACTTTATCAAGGAATTATTAGATCTCAGTGAAAATGGGTTTATTTATGGTGGAAAGTCTTTCATATGTAAACTAGATGGGCCCTTTATTTTGGATACTCCAGCCAGGTCTTTTATCAAAAACACAAAGGGTCATACGGGATACTATTCTTGTGACAAGTGCACTATTCAGGGGTTTATGCTAGATCATAACATGATTTTCCTGCAAGATATTACAGAAGAGAATGTTTCTCTTCGAACTAATATCTCATTCCGAAATCAGAGTAACGAGGAACATCATTTAAGAGGCGCTCGTTCACCCCTTGAACTTTTAGACATCGATTTAGTAGTCCAATAACTCCAATTTCCGTTAGATCACATGCACCTTTTATGTTTAGGAGTAACCAAGAGATTTTTAAGAGCATGGATTAAAAGAGGCAAATTCGTTGTCAGGCTTAGTACTCAGCAAGTTACAGAGCTATCATCAAGGTTAAACGCGTGTATACCACATATCCCCAGTGAGTTTGCAAGAAAACCAAGATCACTTAAACATGTAGATCGTTGGAAAGCAACTGAATTTCGACAGTTTCTTTTGTATACTGGTCCAGTCGTGTGTAAGGGGATTGTTGCCAATGATGTAATGGATCATTTCAGATTGCTTCAATGTGCAGTTTATATCTTAGCTTCACCAACTTTAAGCAGAACACTCGTTGATTATGCCGCTCAACTTCTCGAATTGTACGTTTTCTCTTGCTCTGATTTTTATGGCCAAAAATTTGTTAGTTTAAATGTGCACAGTTTAACGCATATAGCTGCAGATGTTAAAAGATTTGGCCCTTTGGATGCATATAGCGCTTTTCCATTTGAGAATCATTTGCAGTTCTTAAAGAAAAAGTTACGATCCCCAAGTAAGCCCTTGCAACAATTGTGCAAACGCTTAAATGAAGGTCAAAAACTTTATTCTACAAAACATCGCACTGACGGTTTAGTTCTTAAACAACCATTTAAAGACAGGAGCCAAAATGTTCCATATGATGCACAGTCTTTTAAAAAGCTGCAAACCCAGAACTATATTTTAACGACACGTTTGGCAGATAGTTGTGTTAAATTGAACACAGGTGAAATTATTAAGATTAAACATATCTATAAGACTAAATGTAACGATGTAATGTTAGCTGGGAGTATCTGCAAGTACCATGATGACATTTTTTCATATCCTTTACCCTCGTCTAAGCTAGGCATGTTTAAAGCTAGAATTTCAAAGCGAGTGAAATCTTATTCTTTAAACTTATTTGAACAAAAATGTTTTCTTACTTTACATGAAAACAATTCTATGGCCTCAATTATTCCCCTTCTACATTATCATAAGTGCAATAGACTCTTTAATAAATTCCTTTCACAGTTTCCTGTAAGAGGGTGTATAAATTGTCCAAAGAGATGGACGAAGTTTGAAATCTTAGCTAGGGATTTTTTTGGTTATATTTAGATGTTCGTGATATTTGCGTTCGCTGAAGGAACAGTTGAGGCTGTTCCAAAGTCATGGTGCTTAAACGAAGAGTCTTGCTACTGGCCACCACAAAGACTGCACAAAGAGATAACAAAATTAATATCTACTTCAGCAAAACCAGATTCAGATTGGATTCTTTATGAGGGAAAAATTCTATTGCAGACTGGTATGTAGTAATATATTGAGCTTTCGACTCTAAATTTGTAAATTTTAATACATTTTTAAAAAGCCCTGTACAAAAGTGCACAGGAGCACCTCAAAAAGTCAGAAGTAACTTCAGACTTAGCAAGCGAAGGGGAATTCGGTCGAGGGAAGAGACGGAGGACTACTGTTTCAAATAAAAGCTTGGCTAATTGTTTGGAAAATTCTGATTCTGATACTAATTGTTCCAATGATTCTACTGACTCCAAGATAAAGAAAAAAACGAAGGGGCGAAAAAAGATTTCACTACCAGAGGCGCCCCCTATTCCAACATCAAAATGTGCGTAATTAACAATTATACTATACTTCAGAGATAGTGGTCTTGAGTGACTTTTTATTTAATTTCAGTTAGCGGAGAAAATGTTGGCAACCGATGTAGCCAAACACTTTCTGAAAGTAAGAATTTCATCACATATCTTTGATTTTTGAGCCTTTCCTTTTCTAATATTTTCTTTTGACTTAAACAACTAGTGGGCAGTTCGTTTCTAGGAAGCGCAGACGCTTCTCTATTAAATCATAGTCGAAAAGGTAGCGCGGAATCACGAATTTGCAATTCATCTCCGAGACTTGATAAAAAAGATACGTCCAAGACAAAATATAGGGATGATTCACCCTTTGTATGCAATGACATTGATTCCCCTTCAGAATCCAATGCAATAGATTTTTCGTCTCAATCTTGCGACAGAGAGAATTTGCTCTCCAAAATTGCAGTTTCTCCCCAAGCTAAGTCTTTGGAAGGTGTTACACCCTCTAACTCTTACCACAAAGAGAGTTCGCCTATTAATTTCCCTGTTAAATCCAACATTGCTGATATCTCATCTAAACCCAGTGATGTAGACAATTTATCGAAAGATAATGGTGACTCTCCTTCAATGCTTGTAGAACAGCTAGTTGCACCATTGGTAATAGAAAACAGTCCAGGCATAACCAATCAACAAACTAGTATTTCCTCAGTGCACTCCAGCAACGATTTAGATTCTTCAGATGGCCAATATGATTGTTCTTCTAGAACTCATGTTGAACGCGGTAATTCTGGAAAAAAACGCGCTACTAGTAAAACCTACGCTGGAAAACGTTCTGTAGGAAACGTTCAGAAGGAAAGTGTTTCTTCTGTAGCCAAAGAAAATCACAAACGAAAAAATGACAATTGCCAGGATTTGTCAAAATCTCAAAGAAACCAAAATTTTGAAAAGAGTACCATGTCACAAAAAAGAAAAATCTTTTCGCCTTCAAAATCCAAAACAATTCACCAACGTCTTCTAACTGTTTCACCATCTAAAGCGTCAAAGAGTCGTTTGAGTCTGAGAGATCTATCGCCCGTTAAAAATAACAGGGGTAATAAAAATAATGGCGATGAAGTTTTTTCGAACCAGGAAAGGAATTCCAGAAATAGACGGCTGTTGTCTGCATTCGAAGAAAATAATCGCTTAAATGCAGGCACTTCTGTGCCTCTACAAGAATGGAGCTCTCCCATAAGCAGGCCTCAAGGAAATTCTCTAACCCGTTCTAGTGCAGACTTAGCTCTTAACACTGGAACACCAAGAACATCAATGCATACTACGGCTTCACTGGAATTTGATGGTAGAAGACCTTTGGATAGTTATTATAGTAATTATAGTTATTCTAGTTTCAGTAAAAACTAACTGATCGTCTTTTAATTAGCTTCATCTCTAGGTAGATCACCAGAAGCACGTATAAACTCCAATAACTTGGATTACTTAAAAGGTATCTTTTTGTTTTTTTTTTTTTGGTTTTGTAGCATCAACAACATCCCATGGGATGGGCTGATTAGAGTAGACAGACGTAGAAAACATCAGGATAACTCACCCCTAAAACTTTCTCGTTAATTCAGAATAATTTTCAAAGTTTTGATTTCAACTCGCTAGCCCTAACGCCATTTTGTCATAAAGTTTTTGATATGTATAAGTTCACAAGACACGAACTTTCCACGAGCAATATAAATTATTGTGCTATCATGGAAAATTCCTTTGTCTCATTAAATTTTACATAGGAATATTTTGTTGCAAAATGGTATTAGGCTTAGCGGGCAGAAATCAAAAATTAGAAAATTAATTACAAATTAGGGAGAAGGTTTTGGTGAATTATTCTAATATTCCTATGAATATTTTAGCAGCCTTAATAGACTAAAAATAACTCTTATTTGTTCTTTGTCCCTTCAAATTTTATCATAAAGTTGATAATATTTAATTGCTTCAAATTAACAGGTCAAAGTGATGAAAAATTCAAGCGAACGGTGATTTTGATGCTAACAGACTTAAATACCAAAATGGATACATTACTGAATAATTCTAAAGAAAGTACAACTGCAATTTCTCAAGATTTAATTGAGATAGAAGAATTTCCTGACCTACCGCTTGCTTCACTTCAAGACGTGAAGTTAGTCGAGAGACTATTGATGGATAAAGTAATTAAGAGAAAAACTGTGAGTTTTCAATCTTCTCGAAAACCATGTATAACTTCACTTTTAAAACTGATCTTTAACAGGTGAAAATGTTTGCATCCTATGGAGGTAAAAAAGTAAAAAATTGCTGTCAGAAGTTGTTTAATAAGGTATTGACACACGAAGTAACTCTCCAATTCAACTGGGTTGGTTCAGAGAAGAAGTACCCTTTCGTTCAATTAGAACTTAAAAACGTTTTTGTTGGTAAGCTAAATGCTAGGATATTATATAATTCTTGATTTCAAATTGGGAATTATGTACATTTCAGCGGCGGTACAAATGAATTTCAAAGGATTGAAGGAATTCCAGGCTGAAGATGCAATTAAGAAGTATCTGAAAGGAGCATTTGACAGAAATGGTGGTCGTGCCAAACGAAGAAAGAAGGCTGAGGAAGTGAAACAAAAAACTGCTGAAGAAGACTCTTATGGACAGTCATCTGGTTCAGATACTGAATAAATTTTTAAACAATTTATGTGACGAAACTTTCTTTTGAAATGATTAAAACGTTTTCAGTTAATTCACGATATTTAACATTATTTAATTATTCATTATAAATAATTGGAGGCCTACGTAATTTGTGGTAATTTATGTATATATTGAAGATGATAAGTGTAGGTTAAAAGAAAAAAGTTGTATAATCTGTAGGATAATGTAGGACCATTGGTTGGGAAATATAGGCGAAGTGGTGGTACCATTTAGGCCAAGTGTTGTTTACTGTTGGTATAGTGCAGAGAAATTGATGGGTCAGTGGTGTAAAAAATAAGGGTGAAAGTTTGGATAAATAATGGCCTAACTATTGGATAAGTGGTGAAAATATGTAGGCTGAGCGAGTGGTTATACGCCAATAGAGTGGAGGCTAAAGGATTGGGTTAGTGGTGGTAACGAATTGGCCAAACAGTTGGTACAATAGTGGTTACATGCAAGACAAACAATTGGATCAATGGTGAAAAGCTGTATTTTGAATGATGGAATGATTGGTGGCAGAGAGTAGGCCATGTGAGTGTATACGTGGTGATTACGTGTAGGCTGAATGTTATCTTAAGTTCTGGTAAAGTGTTGGCGAATTAGTTAGTTGAGAGGTGGATTAAAACAGGGGAGCCTTTGGATTGAGTAGTGGTGATAGGTAGGCTGGGAGTGGGGTCGGTGATGGTAAACTAAAAGAAAAGATGTGGCAAAAATTATTTCTTAGGATGGTAGATAGGTGGATAAGTCTAGGCAAGCAGTTGGCAAATTTTAGCAACCCCAGCACCGAGCCAGTAGTTTGCCAAGTAGGACATGGCCAATTGCTTGCCAAGGCTTTGCCAACAGTGTTGGGCCAGTAGTAACCCACCAGCTGGTGGCCCAACGATTTTGTGCTACTAGGGTAGGTATGAGTGACCACGGCACCATTTTATTTAACGTTGCCCAATCAGCCTCCAAGCCTATCCACGTCCCTAAACCTAACTTCTTCAAAACTGATTATGTTCTGTTTAGTAACTTTTTATCTACCATCGACTTGGCCCTAGTGCTCAGTCAGGGTGACCCTGATACCAATTATTCCGTCCTCCTTGCCCTACTGCAAACTGGTATACGCTCCTTTTCCCGACTCACTAAACCTCATGCCCCACTTTCCATTGCCCAACAACTAATGCCTCATGAGAAGTGAAAATTAAGCTGTCCATAAAGTATCTTTTTCTTCATCGGTTTCGCTTTTTGGTTTAGAAAGATATTATTATTATTATTTACTGCTATCCTACTAAAAACATCCCACTATCGAAGAGGGCCTCGTAAATAGGAATGATTCAAAACGGCTCTGCAACACAAAAATTGTGTATTATATTGATAATAGTTCCGTGTTTTCATATTGTCGGATTTGTCTTGGCTGCTGCTCTAACTCATTTTAGATTACATATTACGAGGGCATTGAGTAATAGAAAGAGTGACATTATTGAAGCAAACAAGTAATAGAGAGTTTAAAGCAAGAACGGAGTAAAATTCCGATATGAGTCGCGAGATTCATGGGGGCAACTTTTCCTCTCTCTCTCTCTCTCTCTGAAATATGAAAAAAACCTCTTTCCCGCAGTATAGAGCAGTAGACCGTTTTTGATGGGGAAAACGGCCGAAACGCGCCTACACCAGCACATTCATAAAGTAGAAAACTTTCCAGTCAGCTATAAAAGCCAAACAGAATTAAGAGAAATGAAAATTCAGCGACTACTGTATATCCTGCCACGTGAACCCTTTTTAGAAAATCGAAGAGAGGTGACTTAGAAATTTTATGGTCGAAGCCAATGTAAACACGTTGCTTTCAATTGGCATACAAAACCCTTGCCATCACAACCTGCATTTGGGAATGCTTCCCGAAAACTTGATCTCTCTTTGTATCATACTCATACTGCGATTTGATTTTCATTTCATCGAAGGTAATCTGAGTCAATTTTTCTAATTCAGATTTGCTTGTGACCACTACTTTCATAATTTTCCAAATCTCAGTTCAAACTCTACCAGACATCTTAATTTCAGAAGTATATTGTTTTAAAGTTGAAATATCAGGAAGGGGGATTTTTAAATCTTCTTCAAAAATATAGGCTCGTTTACTAAAGTTACTTAAAGCAAAAGCTCTATTTAAATTACCCAGACCACAAGCTACTACCCTAGTAGCGCAAAAGTAACAGCCCGTGGCTGCTGGGCGCGTGTTGGCTAGCAGTGTCGGTTGACCACATTTTATCGAGTCGAAATGTCCGACTTGGCCCGTGATACGTCTTAGTGCCGGGGAACATAAAAGTTAATTTGAAAAAACAGGTATTTTTCAAACTCTAAAACGTCTCTTTCCCGTCTCGTACAATTAAATATGCCGTCTTTTACCCGACACCTTACCGTTTCTTAGCCGCCATGTTGTCGTTTCTTGATAATTACCAACCGCCTTCTATCCGTCCCTTTTCTCCCAACTAGACCATACCTTACCCGATTACCGCCAATTTCAAAACAACGAAAGTGAAATGACTCACTGTGATAAGAATATTTTTTGTTTAGTGAGTACAGTTTTGCGGTCGTATTCTGCAGAAAAATTAAACTCCTCCTTCTGCCCTAAGCTCGATGGTTGGACCGTCAACTATTGTCCTTGGACTTCTAATTGGCTACGTCCACCGATGACGTTCATAGTCCTTGGCTCAGTGAATGGAGATTCAACCAGAAAGAAGAGCCTTACAATTTAGTTCAGTTTGCGTTTCAAGTTGAACTAAATTGCAGTGTAAGGTCAGTGCACAGTGTAAATTTATCGTCAAAGGTCAGTGCTGCAACCTTTCACCCCAGACGTTTAATTTATTAACGCCACCTATCATATGAACTAAACAGTAATTTCGTGCCGGATATCCCGATTTAGTTTAATTCGTTGCTGTCTACTCTACATTGAAATAATTCAACGTATCGGTAACAGCCGCTTCTTAAGGTAATGATATGTAACATGGTGTAACGTTGAGTAATGTATAAATTTTCATGTAAATGATGTGCTTTAAACCTTTGTGTATGAAAACTAATTGTAATTGAAATTTGTATTAAACGTCTAATCTTTCTTTGTTTCCATGTTGTTACTCACCTTGATAATATAGAAATTTCCGCGAACCACAACTAACTAAGCTTCATGAAGGCATAATTATAACATTGCCTTAATGGCACCCCGACGTCTGACTCTGTGTCAGAGACTGTCAGTGGTTTATTTTTTCTCAGTTTATTCTCTCACTAACTTATTGCGCGACCCCTTTTTCCAATCCACAATGGAGCAAGAAAAAAAAAAAAAAAAGACTGGGGGTCGAAATGCAAACGTGCAATTTAAATTCTCTTCTTAATTGACTGGCATAGTCAAGTTTTTTTTGTCTTGTGAAACAGTCATTTTGTTATTCCTTTGTAATTCATGTTCAACTTAACAAATTGTAATAAAATTGATATTGACATGTTCTAACATTGTTAAGATGTACTTGTAATTATTGTACTGAATCATACATAGTAAAGAAACATGGCCAAAAAAATGAAAAAGGCGCCATATTCTCAAGATGAGATGGAAACTTTGTTGACTCAGTTGGAGTCCGTACCTTCGTTGGTCGTGAACGACTATGGAAAGACGCCCGAAGAGAGGAGAAATATGTGGCAGCAAATTACTAATAGAGTAAATGAATTCCACCAACAGAACCGAACTGCTGAAGAAATTAGATAAAAATGGAGCACTGTAAAGACTGAGGTTAGGAAGAAGGTGGCAACAATAACAAGGGAGTCCCGTAAAACTGGTGGGGGACCAAATAAGACGCAGCCATTGACACCTATTGAGTCAAGGGTTGCCTCTTTGATTTCTTAGGTGTCGATGGAAGGTATTCCGAATGCCTTTGATTTCGGTTCATCCAAATTTGGGGTATCTTTGGATGGTCCATCAACTGCTCCTGAAATGTAAGTACTTATTTAGTCATCGCATAACTAACCATAACGGATATGGGGAAATTCAGAAACGTTTTCAGTGAGTTATCATGTGATAAGTATCGCTTAAACGGCTTGATTTTATTTCAGAGCTTGGTCTTAATACCCAATTACTCTGGGGCCTTATCATACCTTGAATAAAAAGCGGCGGTTGTGTCGCGGTTACGTTCGTGCTTCTAAAAACAACAACATTGTCAAAGTTAACGTTTATAGTTTTTCATTTTCACGTGTGACAAGTTAACACAAGGGTTAAGATGGTCATTAAGTGATCACTGTCGTGATAGTAAAATTTTAAATGTCTTCATCAGCACGAGCGGAAACGCGAGCCTTCCACCAATTTCTGTTCATGGTTTGAGGACACCCAAGACTAATTGCCTATTTATACTGACCTCCTCAATCGATAGTTATCACTTGCGATAACACACTAAAAGAATTAAAGAATTGGCCCCATGGCCCGAGAAATTAAAGTAAACTATTGTTACAAACTGGAGTGTGTGCATTATGTTCTAAAACAATTGCAGGGTACCTACTGACTCCTGTCGTGCTGAACCCACCGATAAGAGCGCACCTGCTATTGAAGATGAAAACCAAGCATCACTATCAGCTGATGTAGCTTCGTTTTTTGCAAATTATGGTAAGATGGAATGTTGCTAATGTATTGTATTGTAATGACCATACCACTGACATTTTTCTTGCAGTTCCAGATCCAGGAGCAAGCTGCTCAAAGAGCGGTCCTTTTTTCGGTAAAGATCTGGAAGCGTCTACAGCTAGTGACATAGCTTCGCGTTTTCCACATTTTGATAAGATGAAATTTTGCTAATGTCTCGTAATGTATTTACCATATCATTGACATTATTTCCTTCAGAATCAGATCCAGGAGCTAGCTGCTCAAACAGAACTGTTTTCAGTGAAGATGTGGAAACAAACTACTCCAACAGTGTTCCTACTTCTCTTTTCGATGAAGATAGCCAACCACGTGCCACTTGTAAGTACGACATAAACATGGTTATAACAAACGTTCTTAAAAGGTATAAGTAAATACAAAATATCCTTAACCTTTTATTTGACTTAGTTTATTGTTGTCCAACTTTGAAATTTTAAGTTAAGAGGGCTCATTGCAGATGCTAAGTCAGATTTCCAATCAGACTTTCTACATTATCCCTGCCGTTTCCTTTTAATTCTTTACTTCTCCATTTCGTTTTTTCTATATTACATCCTTTCTTGCTATTGTTTCTGTATGCTCGACCTACCTTTGTGTCGGATTGATAACACGTCTAAACTTTCTTATAGCTGAGTCTCAGCCGCAGCAAAGCAGGAAAAGACCCTTACCATTTAAGGAAAGGCTTATGCTTTCCGCTAGTGATTGTTTGGAGGAAACGCGCAACATAAAGGAGGCTCTAGTCTTGTTCGCGTCCACTTTGCAAGTAATGGCTGACACTGACAGGGCTAACCAAGAAAATGAGAGGCTAAGGCTCGAGAACGAAAGGTTTAGGCTTGAAACCGAAAGGATTCAAGCAAATAATATAGCTGAAGCATTGAGACAGTTAGCCGACAATGGGCGGGCTCCTGAGAAAAATTAAGAGTAGTTATTTTTTTATTTAGTTTGAAAGCATGCTTAAGCAAAGCATGTATAGTTTTTGTAAATATTGAAAATAGCTTTATTGTTTATAGCGTCACCCTAAATTTTTTTTATTTAGTTTGACAGCATGCTTAAGCAAAGCATGTATAGTTTTTGTAAATATTGTAAATAGCTTTTTGTTTATAGCGTCACCCTAAATTGTTTAATTTTTATTTTAAATGTTCAATTTGGCATGGACCTTTTTCGTGGCGTTATTACTCTTTATTTATTAACTCATGGTCAAGTTAACATGAACTCCATTCACTTCTTACACTTGTTAATTATTGTATTCTTCATTGTCAATTAATAGTACTCATCTTCTTTTCCCTCATTTTAATTCGTTTTTCATTTATCATTCAGTCGTTTTCATTGTCATTCTAAATTATTATTTTCTACATGCTCAATTTGGCATGTAAAGGTTTAGTTCAAACAATTTAATTTAATATTACATACACTAGTCGCATGTATTTTTTACTTAAAACTAGAAGCGCCAACAAACAGACATGATGAATACAGTATTAAGTAGCGTAAAACCTAGGCCCTAGGGTTAGGATTTGTAGCATGAATCAAAGCAGACTGCGAATTTTTGTAATTCCAATCCAAAACTGCTGGAAATTAACTTTCTTATAATCTTTAAAAGGAAAGACAATATAAACAGTCACTATATTACATAGACAAACTAAACTACAACTTAAGCCTTGGCCGTAAAGAACGTCGAAAAGCTTACTTTAAATGATATAAAAACCTCTATTAACTGTAATTATTTACCTGAATTACTTTTCTAGACGATAATTCGACCTGATAACGACGTATTTCTTATTAAGGGTGCGACTTCATTAATTAAAAATCGAAAGAGGTAAGTTTTACATTTAATAAATGCTTGTTAATTTAGAAGAATTCAGAAAAACTAACTTCGCTGTAGTTTTTCAGTGTGGCTTGTCACAATTTCCTTAAAAAACTGAAAAATTTTCAATGCGTTTTCTATGGCACGCTAACCCTAAAAGGTGTGACTTTTTCTTTAACATTACGAAAGGGTATCAAGTCATATCTACAAGGGCCTACCGGCCCTGTAGGAAAGAAATTCAAATTTAAAACTCTTCTACTACTGCTATCTAGCGTCGTCTAGGGATACTAATCCAAAAACATTTTATATTAATTTGTTTCACAAAATAGTGCACTCAAAATTAACAATTAACTTGCATAATTAAACTAGTTTAATTATTTTTGATAAGTAAAACCATGAAACTAAACGATTTTTGACGTCACTTTTGGCCACTAGATGGCGGATTTTAGTTTAGCAGCGCGTGGATAAAAAACAACTTCTCGATAGATCACGCGCCAAATTCCATTTTTAAAAACGAACACAGTTAAGCCTAATTTCAAACACGTAGCTTCGCAGACCAGTCGCGCTGTATTATTTTGTTTATCATGGAAGTTAAATCTCTGACTGACAAATTTACCAGGCTTCAAGAAGTAATCCAACGAAGTACAAATACCCCGTGTGTACCAAAACGTACTCAAACACCAATTAAAATGAAGAGCTTCGGCGAAATACTAAATCAAAGCTTAACTAAAAACGAAGCAGTTCCTGTTAGTACTACCGAACCAAGTACTAACAATAATAATAATAAAGAAACTACAATTACCAGTTGTTGTCAAGAATCTCAACCAAAACGTAAGTAACTTTGAAGGAGCTATAGTTTACTAAAACCAAACTTTGAACTAAATTTTGGGGGGTTATTACTTAGGCCTTGGTTCCTCCAAGGACGACGTAACTTTTTCGGAACATCCAGCTTGTCATTCCTGTCAGTACAGAGACTTATTTAACATCGTACTCAAGAAACTCGTGGAAGAACGAACCAATCGTAGACAAAGGGAAATCTTTGAGGCCAAAAATCTTCCTGCTGGACCTTCGGGTCAAGAAACTCAAGCAAAACGTAAGTAACTTTGAAGGAGCTATAGTTTACTAAAACCAAACTTTGAACTAAATTTTGGTGGGTTATTACTTAGGCCTTGGTTCCTCTAAGGACGACGTAACTTCTCCGGAACATCCAGCTTGTCATTCCTGTCAGTACAGAGACTTATTTAACATCATACTCAAGAAACTCGTGGAAGAACGAACCAATCGTAGAGAAAGGGAAATCTTTGAGGCCAAAAATCTTCCAGCTGGACCTTCGGGTTGGGAAATGAGCTTTGAATATAGCGAAAATACTAAAAAGCGCCCCAAGTCCGGATTTCAAAAGTTAAGGAAAACTCTAAGTACTTGGAGCTTTACAAACAAGAAGAAGTAATCTCCTGAAATATAAAAAAAATTAAAAAAAATGAATTTGTTAAAATTTAACTATTGCCCCAAAATTGTTGACGATATGTATTATATTAATGCACAAATAAAGCCAAATTGTTTTAAATCCTTTGAAATTATTAAGCAGAATAGGCGAAACTATAAATTCGGAGGGGGACCGAAAAGATGGTACTCACGTGACCTAGAGAAACTAGAGTACCATCTAGCGTAAGAAAATAAAATTAAATTCACACGTGATTACGGCTATTCTTAAAATAGTGGCCTAAGTTTGCGATTTTACGGACCTTGGCCGAAGTTCCAGTTGTTTAGAGAGTTATTAACAGTAAGTACGACTTAATTATACAATAAAGTAATTTAGGTTTAACATACTTTTACAATGTAATGTCTGATAATACTATTTTGATCCTTAATATTGACTTCTGTACAGTTTTTGATTAAAATGCATAAGCCTTGGTCACATTTTCATCTTGATCTTTCAGAGTTTTACGTTATGACATTAATTATGTTTCGCCAATGCTGTGTACCTGGGTGTAAATCTACACCACTTAGAAATCCATACATAACATTTAGTCCATTCCCAAAAAATGAAGATCTTTGCAAAGAATGGATACGAATTATTGAAACACGAGCTTTAGATAGTCATAAAACTGTTGAAAGGAAACCTTGGAGTACTCCGACTAGAAGAGTACTTGGTAAAAAGCATCAAAATGTTTGTGGGCTTCATTTTAATACCTCAGGGCGACGAAAGTTTGAAGATAAGATACCACTGTATTTTGAGAAATTAGCTGATGAAAATGATGGCCCAGATTTATCCAGTGCATTCGATATCACTGAAATTATAATTTCATCTGCCCTTGATCATGAAAATGAAATTACTTTGCCGAATAACTATGATTTTAATCAAAACAGCAACAGCTATGCAGATGGTTGGTTTTACTCTAATTTACTCAAAATTCCTGTTAATTAAACCGATTGTTTTATCTCCAGATCATAATTACTGCCTTTACAAGGACTATAAATCATTAAAAAAACAATATCAAATCTTCAGTTAGAGTGTCAACAAAACAGCGATGCTATAGAACACTTAAGAGATGAAAATGAACATTTAAAAACGACTAGTAAGACCTTAAAAAGTGAAAATGATAAAATGAAAATGCAGTAAAAGACTGTCAGGAGTTAGAAAATTCTAATCTGGGAGCACGGCAGTGCTCCCAGCCAAGTCGAGCACTGACATCCTTTTCTCGAAGCAACTCGTGGCTCTTTTAAGCCCACTGTAACTTCGGTATGGGTATAGGTAAAAGTCTGAAATTTTGCTTGCCGCGAGGACTGTCAATTCTAGCTATAGTTTCCAAATTTCAAGATCCTACCCAATATACGTTTCGAAATATCGCAGGTGAAATTTACCTTATTTTGTCACTCACTCACTCACTCACCGATCATTAAAATTCTAAGGTACTTCTAGGGTAGATAGAAACTTAAAATTCAGGATTTAGTTTTCATTTATTTTATAAAGCACAGAAAAATTAAAACATCCCGAAATTTTTATAAAATTGTTCTTTAGTTCTTTATTTTAAAACTAGATGGCGCTGCCGTCTTTTTAACAGTAATAGTGTGTGTTCTTGATGAAAGGACGTAATGGGCCAAAGTTAACCGAAAGTTAAATATATATTAAAGCTAATAGGTGTAGTAATTTAAAAGAAATGTGTCGTAACTGATGCTACATTCTTATAATAGGATATCGCGTACAATCTTTATTGCATATTCTCTGCGGGTCGAAAGGGGTAATTCAGCGTAAATATGGAGAAACGTTAGCGATTATATTGGTAAACGAAGTACCACGAGAGGGTCTTCTTTTAATATAACTACCGAAGTATAACGAGAGGGTCTACAAAAAGAAGTGAGATCCTATGAAAAACATTAACATGTACAAAAATGGGCCAAGCCTCGCTTCGTGCCCGCTCCGCCGTAAAACGTTCTGAGATCCCATGTAGAGCCAAGTCTGCCTTTTGTTCTCATTCAATCGCCAATTGAACAATTATGTTATAAATTAAGTCCTTTTCCTAATTAATAACCAATATTCTTTGACTCTATCATTATTATACATCTTTGTTCGTATCAAAAATATCGTGACTTGGCAAGCGCAGGTAATTACCTTATAAATGTGTACATAAGGTTATGTATAACTCACCTAATAAGCATGTAAATAGGGTTATGCATAACTCACCATATAATTTGTACATAGGGTTGAGCATGACTCATCTTATAAACTTGTACATATCCCCTATACCATAAACGATTTAGTGAACATCCCTTCGATTATTTTAAAATCGGCAACGATTTAGTGACTTCCTTTTAATATTACTTACAATGTTTAGTAAATAATACAATTAATCGCAGTGTTTACAAAAATTTTACTTAGCTTGAAAAATTGATATTTAAATCTAAGTAGAAAATTCAGTTAAGATTTGATAATTTTAGTTTTATTTGAACTAGTTTCTATATAGGAACTTAAATCAATTGGCCATTTGTATACACTTACCGACAATTGATTTTACTAATCGGCAATCTGTTTATAACATTAAATCGGAACTTCAAGAGTCACAAGACAGTAGATCACAAAAATTAATATTTAAATCAAAGTAGAAAATTCAGTTAAGCAAAGGCTTAGAGCATTGCCGTCGTCAGTCCGCAAGGTTCCCGCGTACATAATATAAGACTCCCGGTCTACCGTCTACCGTAAAATCTGGCGCGTTTAGACCAGAGATCTCTCCTTCGTTTATTCTCAGTATCATCTTAAGCTAAAAATACGATACCCCTGATAACGCGCGCGGTCTCTAGAGCCGCGCCAATCGCCCCTTAGTTTATCCTCAGTATCATCTTAAGCTTAAACTTCGAGGTTACTAACCGGCACGTCGCGCTCGGCATTCGGCATTCGGCATTCGAGGGATCAGGCAACTAGCGTAATACGCTTCCCATCGTACACCCTCAGATAGACTTTATTACGGAGCGGCTTTCCCCTCGTCAACTAGAAACGAACGACGCCATTCGAGGGATCAGGCACTGGCGTATTCCCCCGGTATTACCTCTTTGGTGGTTTTAATGCCGTAAATTCGAGAGATATGCCTTTAATCCGTTCTAATATTGAAATAAAAACTGTAAAAAGTAATCCCGAGTGTATTTCCGCGTTAAACGGCGTAATACGCTTCTCATCTTACACCCTCAGAAAGACTTCATTACAGAGTGGCTTCTCCCTCGTCAAATTTTCCGTATGGAGTAAGATTTTGCATACGCTATCTAGATGTCGTGTGCTAAAATAAAAAATCATAATTATTTACTTATCAGAAAAAACTCTTGTCATTTACCAATAAAAAATCACTGTTATTTACATAGCATGAAAAATCTTTGTTGTTTACGTATCGGAAAAAAATCTTTGTTATTCACATACAGAAAAAATTATAATTATTTAATATAAGAAATCTTTGTATATTACATATCAGGATAAAATTTTATTATTTTACGTATGAGTCTTATTTTAAAAATCAGAAAAAAATTCATTATTTTTTAAATATCAGATAAAGAAATCTTAATGAACTTTAAGCAGAAGAAGACGGGGTTTCCTCGTTTTCAGTTTCAATGAACTCATCCTCATTTTTGTCGTCGTTATACCACCAATAAGACAACTCTTAAACAGAACATTTCTTTACGTTGTAATTAATAGTAATTTCGCCTCCTTCCTGGATGTCATGGTCCGCGACGAAAATGATTTTCAGTTCGTCATCAACGATTCTCTTCTTGGGCACAGCGGTATAATCTTTGAATCTGTGGTTGATAAATCGTCGAATTTTAGTTCCTTCGGTGGCATCAAATGTGTATTCCTTGTCGTTGTGCTTCACATCAAAAAAATAACAGTGACCTTCCTTTGCCAAATACTTTTTATCCAAAGTATGTTTCTCAGCCATTGTTCCCCCGTATTTGCAAAGACACTCTCCTGTAAAATGAACCCATAAATATATTAGTCTGAATAAATAGAGCTATTTTTTGAAGGTAAATTAGTATACTAAGGTGAGATATTTGGTGTTCATATTTACTCTTCTTTGAAAGAAATTTGAAAAGTTTTGATGCATGGCGGACAATGTTTTTCGAGACCCTGAACAACATACAAAATCATTATGGAAAAATAAAAATTATGTGCTATTATTTCTATAATATTGATGAATTACTTGAACTTCGGTTTTTTTCACATTCATCATATACTTTTCAAATTCTGCCGGTACAGGGAGATGTTTCGGAAAAGCGTCGTACAATCCCGCCTTCGAAAGTGCAGCTTTCACTCCCTTTTCCCACGAAACGGAATTTTTTCCTTCATTTACGTCGTTGTCCCTCAGATTGTTCTTTTCCTTTGTGTAATCATTTTCGTCCATTTCCTCTAGAATTTCATAATTTTCTTCGTCTATTCAATAAAAGATAAATTTAACCATAAATACCTAATTTAAGAAATGAAATAATTTAGATTATAAATCATCTCGTTTTAGGATCTAATTTGCCAAAGGCTTAAAATTAGACCTACTAATGTAAGTGTTTTAAAGAAAATCTCTCTAGAGTTGAAATTTAACTAAGAAAAATGCGTACTACTTGAGTAAAGTGGTCCAGTTCGTTTGTGTATTTTGATGGGCAATGAAAAGTCATCATCCGAAGATGCTTCTTCTAAATAGTTAAGTAAACGTTTATGAGGAGGTTTATCTGAAATTTGCACAACTGAAACAAAATATTAGTTTATTATTCATGATTTAAAACTTTAATTCATACCACGGTATGAGAAAAGCTACTTACCATTCTCCTCCTCAATGTCCTCATCCACGGCTGTCTCTTCAACTTTAATAACGTCCTAGAATTCTTGCTCATCTCCATGTTCTACTTCTACTTCGTTACCTACCCCTGGCTCTTCTTCATAGACTTCGTATCCAATATTTTGGAGTAAGGTTGTTACGTCTAGAGAAATAATAGTCTTAGTTAAAGAAATACTCAATTTCGGGCGATTAATTAAGCTTATAGCAGAAGCTAATAGAAAACTATAAGATATCTAAGATCGAGGTATGCGTGAGCCGTATATTCTGCAAAACTTGATTACAATTTCCCCCCTCCCTGCGCGGATGCGTTTTTTAGGGACCGCAGCACAGGTATATGCGTAAATAGGCACAAAAAATAGTTCTGTTTATTTCTGTGGCCGTTGTCTGCTAGTACAGAATTAGCGGTTTTCAGTGAAGTAATTCGATTTCTGTAAATTAAGTTAAAATGCCTCGTAAAAAAACTCAAACTGGGGATGGTTGTTTTGAATACTTGGAGGTGTCGTTAGAAGATGGATTGTTACCAGTCACAACTTATTACGATTTTCCGCAGCAAGGGAAAACTATCAATCTGACACTCTTTAAAAAGGCTGTCGAAAATGACTTCTTCAGTTTGAAAGCTAAACTCTATATTTGGATGTAGTCCATGAGGCCATGACTTCGTTGACTTAAAACCATGTATTTTGCATTGGACTATCAAAGGTAAAAAATAAAATTTTTCAATTGCAATGCCTGTTTATTAACAAAGAAATTATTTTAAACATGAAATAGCAGCAGGGATGGAAAGCACAAAAAGTATGCAAACATTCAAGTATCCGTTTGAACGGTATCAATCGTCAGAATGTTTTTCATGGTTTGCCCCTCCAGAAAATGCCTCCATAGAGAAGATAAAGACCAAGTTATATGTGTTCAAATTGTGGTGCTCTAAACCGATATGTGGTTTCTTTCAAGAAAAAGAAAGAGAAAGTTACGCCCAGAACAAAGTCTTAAAGACAATCTGTTGAGTCTAGATGCCGAATTGGTGTATTGGCTCCAAGATCTAAGAAAAGGCGTATAACAAACATAAGGCGAAGACGATCAACATTAGTTCGTAAAGTGAACAAGTTGGAAAAGAAACTAATTGAGACAAGCCTAAAGGTAAATATCAAAATAAAGAAATGGAAAAAGTGGTTGCTGAAATTAATATGAACGGAAAGAAAGGTTTAGAAGCAGTTTTTTAAGAAGCCACAAAAAGGAAAACAAGATTATGGGGATGGCGTTGAAAAAGGCCTTGGAGCTTAACTCTAAAGTAACGCCAGAAAATGATTTTTTAAAAGATCAAGAGGAGTGTCAAACTGGATCTCATGGCAACAGATGGAGTCCTCTAACGTACAGAGGTACCCTAAGTGTATACTCTCGTTCACCAGCTGCATATGAAGCTCTTGCTTCTTTAGGCATTTTACAGTTTACGCACACTTTAAAAGCCAAAGTGCGACAAATAGAGAGTAAGCCTGGAATTGACTTGATTTACATTAAGAAGGAAGCCAAAAGGTTTGACCAGTTTTAAGAAGATCATCCGGAGTATCAGAATCCACCAAAGGTGGGAGCTCTCATTTTTGATGAGGTAAAATAATAGGAAAACTAATGTGGAAGTCGAGGAATGGAGAGTATGTAGGTTCGACAATGGATCCACATCTTTGGAGGATTTATTTAAGGTGAAAAGGATTTCTGATGTTTGAGAAGCCGAGTACGCCTTACAATACCTTTGGCGATGTACTTCAACTGCATTTGACAATATACTAGCTAAGCCTGTTACGCATGCAGAAATTACAAGTTTTCTTATGAAGACAGTTTTCGCATTTCATTTAGTACAGTTGGAGATTGGTATTCTTGTGTGCGATGGGGGTAGCAGCAATTAGTCTACTTTAAGACAAAGCCTGGGTGCCAATAAAGCGCAAGAATCTAGCAAGAATGAAGATGGATCACTAAAATTTACCTTTGATGTAAAAATTCCAAATTGGTGTCTTAAAGATGCCTGGATCTATTGGGTGGTGTGTCCAAGCCACCAAATCAAAAATATGATCAACGCCCTTAATCATTCCCAGACTGAAGGCACAAGGAACTTTAGGAAAAATGACGTGCAGATTGGTTGGAAACAAATCGTTGACAGGAAAAAAGGGAAGATGACCGAAGGGATAGCCACGAATTGGTTCAAGTAAAAGGTCTTCAACAATCCTATGTAGACCGGGATTCTTGGACAAAATTGAATGTAACACCTGCGAGAATTATGCAACAGAATGAAGTTCTCGGGAATCTCTTCAATTATGCAAACCCAATGTTTGTAGAAATCCCGGCAGACAAGCAAAACGTTATGGCCAAATTCGACTACTTAAAGGCTTGCCAAGATATTTTAGAAAATGGTCTACTCTCCAAAGTCCGCGTTTATAATCTGGATTCTCCACCCATAAAGTCTATGTTAAATGGTTTAAAATACTTTTCCAAGATTGGGCGACATGAAGAATGGGTGACAAGGAAAAGTTGACTAACAATTGAAAGTTTCTTGCTTGGCAAACCTACGAGCTTTTGCGAATAAGTATTTATGGCTTTCTTGGCTATGTGAAAGATTTTTTCAGCTCGTCATCCAACAACATACCTTTATCCTGTAAGGATAAATGTATAGAGGCTTTATTTAGCCAAATGAAATATAGTACCGCCGGGAAATTAACCAGTTTAAACTATAAAAGCAGCACCAAAATTTTCCAAAATTCAGAGGCATCCTATCGGAAAGTGGGATTGGACGTGTGCGATAAATAAAATAATATGAGCACTACTTGAGTTTTTTAAAAGTTCTTCTATTAAAATGAGAATGTTTCTAAACCAATTATTTTGGTTTTAAATTAAAGTGAGATTTTTTGGTTTGAAATTTATCACAAATTATTTGAAGGTTTATCAAAAATATTTGACAGTTTATAAAAACGTATTTGACAGTTTATAAAAAAGTATTTGAGAGTTTATCACAAATTAATTCATTCATCATAATAAAAGTCTTTTGATGCCGTTTTCTTAATTTCCCTGCCTGACCTTGATTTAACATTTTCCTGCCCTATCCTATTTCATGACATGGCAGATGATAAAGGGGCTTAAGGGCTTCTAGCGAGTGTACTGCTACTATCTATGTCCTTCATCTCGATTTAAAAATGTTTTTATGGGATTCATTTCTTTTGCTGACTTTCAGCTTGTTTTTGGATTTTTGGACTACTTTTTCATCAGTTTTTTATTAGATTTTGGAACCCCATAAAGCATGTAACGTAGATTTTGTCCACCCACACCTCTTTTTCCCCTCTTCTCATTTCTTCCCCGAGTTGCTCCTCTATTGTCCATGAGCCAGGTGTTCAATATCACATTTTCGAGTACCAACTCTAGGGACTAAAGACGAATGTAATTTTCGGAAAGATGGTTGGATAGGGTTTGCAAAACCGTGTGATGGCACTGTCTATCGCCCAGCTATTCAAGATGGCGCCGGTTTCAAGATGGCGGCTTAAGGAAAATTTAAATCGGCTGTATCTAATTAACAACTAATTGTATTGCAATGTTTAATATCTCAAATGGAAGATGTTAAACAGTTCTTTAATTTATTTACACTGGTGTTTCATCATAAATTGCATATTTTTGCAGAAAATTACCAAAAAAAGAGATTTTGACCTCCTAAAGATACGATGTTTTGTTTTATTAAAGGGAAACACTACGACTTGGAAACTTTTCAACATCATGTATCATATCTACATTAAATAAGCTGCATTTTAAGCTATTATTTACCTTCCTACGTTAATTTATGAATAAGTGGTGGAAAGAGAGATTTAGGGGCTGCCTTACTTTTAGTCAAATCTGGAGCGTTTTATTGTGCTTTATATATTTTTCAAAATAATAAAAATTACCTTATTCAGTTGGAGATAATAATTTTAATATTTATTTCGTTTTAAACTTAAAAAATAACACATTTTAATTTAAGTGCAGCAATGGTTTAGATTCACTACAAGCGGCGCTGTTAGCCTAGTGTTATGAATTAGTCATACCAAAATACAACGCAATAAAGATAACGTGGTATTTTTATACCGACGTCGACGAATGTTTTTTGTATGCAGTTCAGTAGGTGCCCAAAATGTCGCGTGAAAAAGGAACACAATATAGTCAGGGCAATGCCGACTCAATTTATAAGGGCTACCCTAAAAGTCCACAAAGGTGATCCAAGATTGTTAATACGCCTAAAAAGTGCCCTCTTCTGAGGCTCTTCAAAATATGTAGCCGGGGAAAAGAGAGCGTGATCGAGTGGGCTATGCTAGTCGGTATTTAGGTAGTAAGTAACGGGGGTTGGGACTCCAGGCATAGCCCGCTCCATCACGCACTCGACAAAGCAAAGCAACTCGCGCCAGCGTGGGAAATAAGGCGGTAACACAGGGCAAATGACGAGTTTAAAAATTAAACCGGAGGGGGGTCAGTGGTCCACGAGACTTCTAATAAAATTCAAGGGTAACCAGAGTCCACACATTAAAATTCTAATATTTTAATTATCCACTTCTTTAGCTTAGCAGACGACGTGCTCTGGCCAATGGTCACTGACCAGTTTATTTATTCCAAGTCAGGAGGGTCTCTGGCCTAATGTCCAGTTTAAAAAAATCCTTATTTCCCACCCTGACTCGCGCTATAGCGCAAGCAGCTTGCGACGTGTTGCGCGTGATCGAGTAGGCTATGGTCCGGTCAAAAGAAATCTTCAGTTCAGCGTTGTAAATAAGGCGGTGGCACAGGGAAAATAACCAGTTTAAAAATTAAATCGGAGGGGGAGCAGTGGTCCACAGGACCACTAAGGAAATTCTAGGGTAACCAGGGTCCAGACATTATCTCAACTATTTTAATTACCCACTTCTTTAGTTTAGTAGACGCCGCGCCCTGGTCAATGGTCATGGACCAGTTCATTTATTCCAGGGCAGGGGGGTCGCTGGCCCAATGTCTAGTTTTAAAAAAATCCCTATTTCCCACCCTGCTTCAGTTGGGAGTCTGGAGCTCCTAAAGTCCAGAGATGCATATGACAAGGATTCATTTCTCATAAGCGAGAATGACCAACTCTGTTGTGTTAGAGACAGCCTGGCAGCCTGGTATTTTTTTACTTAAATTACTTCTAAGTCAGCTGGGTTTTCACCTTTGAAAGTTAATACAGCCCTTTGAATTTAAATAATTAGAAATGAGAAATGTTATTAAATGAATAAATCTATACAGTTGCAGTTGTGTTGAAATGAGAGCAATTAAATATGTGTCTTTGATATTTAGCTCTGATAATTTCAGAAACTTAATAAAAAGTAGTGTTATGTATTTAACCAGAATTTATTTTATTGAAATTTATTAATAATTATTTAATTAAAAAAATTTTAATACCATTTTATGTTTTAAATTTTACAAATAAAATTCAAAACAGTAAACATAGGGCAAAGGTTATATTGTATTATAAATAGCCAGTGGGATTGATTTTAGCTACATCGCAATTAGAGCTCGACATTTTCTATCCATTATCCACAAATTAGTAATTAATTTGAATGAAAATAGGTGGATATCTTTTATTAATTGGGAAATAATGCACACACTTTACATTTAAATTTTAGAAGTTAATTTATTATTTACTTTTTGTATGTAATATTCAGCATTAATTTCACTAAGACAATAAACTAATTACCTACGAGGAATTAACTAGTATATATGTTTAAAATTATAATTTAATCGTTTCAAAACTAATATGGTTTTGAACCGGTTTTTGTAATTTAGTTATTAAAATTTGTGATTATCAATTGGTCAATATTGAAAATTAACCAATGGTGAACTAATTTTTTTTAAACTCAATGAAACTGAAATATCAATGAATCATCTACTGAAATAGGTATCAACCCATTATTTTTTTTTTTTCAAAAGAAGGTAAATAAGGATTAGATGGCTTGCTGCTTCAAACAAGATTCTTAACCATGAATAGAATATTTTGTTAATTTTGGTCAAATTTAGATATTCGGCAATCGAGTTGATATTTATAAAGCCCTTTTTGCTCATGTCTATTTTAAACTTTAATCACAGATTTCGCTTACCATTTCACAAGCATAATAAACACTACTGAAGGGCGCAAATCTATCTGTGATCGGTAATGGTGACCAATATAGCAATTTGCCCAATTAATCGGTTTGAACTTCATTTGCACATTTCTATTCGTTAATTTGAAATGTTGCGAGAAATTTGAATGGAATATAAGTAGATATCTCTTTCAGAAGATAATTTTTGATGTTGATATTGAAGATTCATTGAGTTAAAAAAATTGGTATTGGTATTTCAAGTAAGCTTTGATATCAACATCGTTTAATTTACGATATGGGCTTATGATGTTAGTCTGTTTATAAGATTAAATCGTTACTTTAAGTGTCACTACACAGTATCTACCTCCAAAATCGAGGGTTAGTAACTTTGTAAGCATCTCCTAGTCACTCAGAGGATATCCGAGGGTCAATTTCTTATATCATTGACATGCGATAATCCAAGATCTGACTTTTGGCAAGGCCTGGCGCCCAAATTCCTTTTAAAGCATAGATCATATAGTATCCACCCTTGATTTTCATTTCGCAACACACATTGGATTCGTAAACCTCGACACGCATCACGATTAGAAGCATTAAAAGGCAAAAACAACACACTGACCGCATACATTTTTAGTAAATAACATGTCTCACTACAGCTGTTTTCGCCTTTCGGCGCTGAAGCGACCAAGGCTTAGCGCAATTTCACGGGTTTCACCGCCTTAAAAAAAGTGGCAAGTTTAGGAATAGATTGTGGGACAATAAAAAGGTGGAAAATTAAGAAATTAGGCTTATATTAAAGCTTGAAACCTACTTTATATTATATTTAAAATCCATCCATCAGCAAATCCTCAAAAAATATGAAAATGACAACGAAAAAGGACCCACTCTCAAATTTTTTCCCCTTAAAAAAATGGCGGCCGCCACAAACTGGGTAATATTGTCACGGCGGCAATATTAAAGCAGTTTTATCTCACTACCGATAGGCCATTTCAACCAAAAGGCATTAAGAAAAAACAATCGGATTAATATGACGCAACTAAACGCAAAAAAAGGCCAATTTTGGTCGCGCTGATATTTTCTAGTAAATCAGTCTATCCATGCTTAAATAACGCAGATTGGGGTAATTTTGAAAATTTAAAATTAAACATACTTAAACTTAAAATTAATCAATGAAAGCTGGAAAGCACAAATACTAAATATGAGGCTTTCGTTTAAAACCGTTTTCAAATCAAACAAACCTATAGTTATATCATGACGGCTACAACAAGATGGTTATCTGTAAAATATTTTCCCATGTTATTTCTATGGGAAAATTTCGAGGTTTTCGTCAAAATCTATGATTATTTTTATGGAAATGAAAACCACCCTTAGCAACTTTATTTTTTATAAGAAAAACTAATGGATGGATCTTTTTGAAATTTTAACCACATATTTAGGGCCCGAATTGTAGTTCTGTGGAATTTTTTCAAAGCAGTTAATACGATACAAAAAAAGTTATAACCAATCAAAAAACCATCCTTATACATTAAAGTCGGTATGAGGTCTTATCTAAGAGAGCTATCGCTCTCCTAGAATAAGCTGCATTTTAAGCTATTATTTACCTTCCTACGTTAATTTATGAATAAGTGGTGGAAAGAGAGATTTAGGGGCTGCCTTACTTTTAGTCAAATCTGGAGCGTTTTATTGTGCTTTATATATTTTTCAAAATAATAAAAATTACCTTATTCAGTTGGAGATAATAATTTTAATATTTATTTCGTTTTAAACTTAAAAAATAACACATTTTAATTTAAGTGCAGCAATGGTTTAGATTCACTACAAGCGGCGCTGTTAGCCTAGTGTTATGAATTAGTCATACCAAAATACAACGCAATAAAGATAACGTGGTATTTTTATACCGACGTCGACGAATGTTTTTTGTATGCAGTTCAGTAGGTGCCCAAAATGTCGCGTGAAAAAGGAACTAGCTGTGTTAGAAAGCCGTGTATTCTTTGTAACAAAGAATCACCTTTAACAGAATTGACAATTCCTCAAGATGAACAATCATGGCAGTCTCTTCGTAGTGCGGTGGAAGTTAGGAATTTTGAGCCAATACTGAAACTGGTCTTCTCTGAATCAACAATGGATAATTTATACTACCATTGGAACTGCCGAGCGAAATTTACAAGTAAGAAAACTTTATTGAAACTCGGGAAACAAGCCGAGTCTGCTGGAAAGGTTTTCTGAATCTCAAGATACCAGAAGATCGTCAAGGGCCGGTCCCTCAAAATCCAGAGTTTATGACTCTGTTTGCATTTTTTGTGAAAGAACATCCATGTTTGCATTTTTATGAAAGAATATCGAAGTATCTTAAAGGGTCCAAAACCCGTGAGCAACTAACACAGTCAATGGAATTAAGAGCAGACGAGACGGTTCGGAAAGTTGCGATTGAGCGAGCTGATGATCGTTTATTTTCCATTAGTGACATTAGCATTGAAGTTAAATGAAATAAGGAACAGACCGGAGTTTCAAGAAATATTCGATGACGTAATTCATAAAAAAATGCATAAATGGCTGCTTTTTCAGCAACACTGTAAGCGTCTAATAATTCAGAGTCTGACTTCATGGTTGAAGGGTTGATCGAAAATGTTTGGAAATTTTTCTGGAAGACTAAAGCAGTCTTGGTAATATACGGAGCCCCAACTGCAATAGTTTAATCGATCAAAACGCGAAAAAAGGTCTAAAGTAAAGTAGCGCGTACTGCTGATACATGTAATTTCCAATTACGTTATCTGTCGGCTCGGAATAAATTTCTCATTATTGGGTAAATGTGTAATACGAAATAGCTCTAATATTTGAGCCGTCAATTGGTTTTTCCTTACTTTCAACAGATTTAGAAAACTTATTCCTTTAAAGAAAGCAGTAGCTGTCTAACTTCGCGTCAAAGATCTTTCGCTCGTTCTTCGTCGTCTTCGGCGCAAGACTCATTCTATAAGTGAGAACTTCTAATGTGGCGTCGTCAACCTGCCCAAAGTAACGAGTTCATTATCTCGTAAAACATAGACAAGGATCTAAGTCTTCGAGAGTAATGATTACCAGCTAGAGCATTTTCAATAACGCGAGGTCCCATGGTTTCAGTTTCAACATAAATTTCTTCTATGCCGTTTCCTTTTAACTAGTTTTCAATGCAAGGAATAACGACTTTCTCCATATGAAAACTACCATGGCCAAGAAATACGTTAGAAACACGATCCGGAAATGAAAACTGAACCTCTCTCGTGAGCCTGTAGATGAATTCATCACTCCACAACTAGCCTTCACTTTGACTAAGCATCTTAAAAATTGATAATTGCTGTATTTATGTTATCAAAGTCAGTGTCCGGATGCGGTATAATAGGAGTAAAGCCAGAAACAGTCTTTCGACAACTTTTTGGAACAATTAAGCTATTGAATGCACTCCAAGAAGGCATATGGCTGTTTCCTTCTTTTCGAGATTGAAAACAGCATATGAGCCAAATTAAATCATCATCACTATCTACTTCCAATTAATGATCCAAGACGCCAACTTGATGTTCTGGTATTTGGCCTCTTTTAGATGACTTCCTACATGGAACAATATCCTGACCCAGTATACATACTGAAAGGGATCTTCGTTTAGGATTGATGTTGTAGCTATCAATGTTTTCTGAAGCACGAGGCTCATTAATTGGACCGGCTAATCTATCTTAAAAGAGCACTAAAAATGTATCATGAGATCCACCAATTCCCGATAGCGTCACCTCTTCGTGGTCAAAGTTATCCATTGCCCCTCTAATAGATTGGCCGGGGAGAATAGCGGGTGTTATTGGAACTCGATGAACTTCGTAGAATGGATCTATTAGCCAGAGCTTGGTCTTCCCTGAGAACATCGTCATAACTAGTACACGGGCCAAGTCGATTGAAGGAAAAAATCAAATTCTTTGACTTGCAGGTTTCATGTATCATCTCAGCGTTACTAATTTGCAATGGAGTCTTCTTCTGGCCGTTATGTATTAGGTTGTAGAAGCAGTGGAACATCATATCACATTTTCTCTGAATTGATTGTGAGTTGTTATATGATGGGAATAACGTTCGGAAGAAACAGGTCCATTGCCTTGGACGGTTTTTCTAATATTCTTCAGTGGCTTCAAGAAGATCTTGCTTATGATAGAATTTCCCCTCAAGCTTGAAATCATAATCCTCACATTCTTTTTTCAGCATTTTTGCGCACTCCTGGACTTGGTTAACTGATGCAATTATGATAACGGTTCACTCTAATTGTATTTTAGAAGAAAACACTGTCTGGGAAAGGTTTTTCCCCTCCATATATGCAAATAAAATACTCTCACCAAAGCGTGGAATTAACATATGCTTGAGTTGCTTGTTTGTCACGCCATGGTCCTTTAGGTATATCATGTTGAAAGTTGTTCTTAAATCGGAAAGACTATAACCATTTTTTTCTAAGTTAACTGTTAACAAGAAGTACTCCAGTTTTTTCTCATCGGTATGGTCAATTTACCTCGTTTGACCTTCTCCGATTTCTACACTTCTTTCATATTATTTTATGTAGCCATTGATACATCCCTTGTGACACATGATGTCGGTTGCAAAGACTTCTAAAGTACTGATTTTATCAAAAACGGCATCTTGAAAATGTCTTGCTGCTTTAAGTAGTGACTGCAGATATTCTTTACAGTATGGGTCTGTTTTTGCTTGATTTTTGTCTCAAATTAAGCACAGAAAGCCCGTACTGTACTTTTACTCCTAGTTGTTTTATTAGCTCTGATATGGTCTTTATCATCTGCGGATGTACTTGAGGCATCTGCGGATAAATGTTCGGAAGCTCTGGTGGTCTTCATTGTATATCGTCTGTAGCATGACATGTGATATTTTACGTTGCTATTATCCGATGTCGCAGAGTCAGTTTCGTTATAAGCACCGTACTTTAAGATTCTGGAGATATTTCTAATTTTCTCTCGGCCAAATTCAGTGACACAAATCAACTAATGTTTTTACTAATTTTACATATTACACACAAACTAACATGTTTTCTTTTATCTGGTGAACGAACTAATTTTACAGCTCCCTCCATTTCGAAATTAAAAAGGCTGAAATAACCATTACTGTTTTTTTCGCAAGAAGTAAATGGGGTTCAAGCCCATTGAGACCTGACACAAGATGAAAACAACTGGTGCTTGTGCTTGCAGTTTGTTCTGTGTAAAAGAGCCTCTAGCCCATAAAACGATAATCTTAGCTCAGCGAATCTCGATCGCGATGCCACCTAGGCTCCAGCAAAAAATATAATAATTTCAAGTTTACATATCTCAAGCTTTTCATCCTGTTCTTATTTGGGGGTCATACGAAAAGATAAATATCTGCAGTTTATGTAAAGTGTTTCCTACTTTTTAAATTGAATTTTACAGCTGAGAAATAGGGCAACACAAACATATTCATCCGATAATTCCAATTATATATCACATATGCGAAAATTACAAATATGAGGGATTTTTGAAAGGGATATAGCGGAATTTTCCTTTTGAACTTTGACCTATAACAAATAATTCAGTTTTAAGAATTTATGTAGATAAATATCATTCCAAAGATGACAATGACACCTCGTTCGTTAAAATCGATTCATAAGTTTACGAATTATGAAATATTTCAATTTGGCGGCCATTTTCCAAGATGGCCGACTTACCTACCTGAATTGGGTCATCAGACCGATGTTTTTTACAAGGCCTGTAGGTCTTTTTAAAAACCCAAAAGAGAAACTGAGGGGACATTGAAGTGCCGACGGGACCATAGCTATACCTAGACTAATATTACCGGACGGTAAACTACCGACCCACATCTCTACTTATGAATCTTTAACGAGATACTAAAATAAATAACTAAAGAAATTCAACTCACTTTTATAACTTAGATTTTTCTCCCCAAATCGGTGACTGGAGAGCTCTACTTCTCAAAAAAAAAATGGCACGAATTTTACTAGGTTTTGGTGAAAAACTTCCAACATCCGCCACCATAGCGCTAGTGTCAGGCGTTGCTCTAAGAAAACCTACCTCCCTATAGCCCATTACAAAAAGTAGGAGGTGGCTTCAAGAAATATGTAGCTTATACGTCATCAGTGATGAATTTCTTCCTAGTTTTTGTGCGCTGTTAAGCGCTGAGAAAATTCTAAATTTGAAATTATTGTAAACATCCGGTTTGTTTCTCGTGCTTTAATGGCGTCATAAAACTCGAAATATAGGTCTTCATATCTAAAAGTCTTAGGTTTCCGGGATTTTAGGTTGGAAATATCAATTTTCTGGTTGAAAAGTTTCCCACACATTTTGGAAATCCAATAGATGTCTACAGCCTGGGACTGTTTTATGAAGATGAGATATGTGACGAGAGCTAAATTATTAATGATAGGTCAGTTGTTGGAAATTTACACAAAGTAGCGTTTGTAATTGATATTATGAAGTTAAATGAAAGTTTAAAAGAAACAATTGAAGATATGGCTACGTAATATAATCTGCTGTTTTCGAAACACGAACACGATGCCCGAGGAGGTTACTCGGCCTTTTTATTCTCATGGAACAAATGGGTTCACGAATTAGTTTATGGCGTGAACGGACCGGATTCTGTTATTAAGTGTCCAGAGGAATACAGGAACGAACGTCTAAACGTGCTTCAGTGGCTTGGTTGGAGATTAATAGATATAAAGGCAAAAGAAAAGCATATAGGAAAATCCATAAACTACGTCCAGCAAAAATGCCATTTTCTGACCCTTCCGTCCCCCCAGATCACGCGTCGTCACGTTTTCTCAGACCCCTCCCCTAAAAACCACCTCACATTTCTTTAACCCTCCCCCCAAACGCACTATGATTTGTCTTAATTTACAAATTTAATTTGAAAAGAGACCCTTTCTTCTCGAGTGATATGGGTTCCACTCAGAAATATTTCTCTCTGCTTGAAATTCAAAGTTCACTTCCCGTTTTATGCTTTTGCAAATATCGTTAGCCTCTGATTGAGCTTTAGAACTTTAATGTCTGGATGTGCTTTTTTATAATCTTCCAAAATATTTTCATAACGGGCAAAGTTCATAGTTTTCGACCATTTACACGAAAACCTTTGCCTAATCGAGCTTGGGATTCAGATTTTAAAAATGTGCGAAACAAGCGAAACCATTTCAATCGGAAAGAGGATCCGATTCATCCTCGGTTACGCTAGTGGTGACTTAAATGTGGCATTAGGCAGTTTAAGGTGACACTACGCGTATTTAGCAGTCCTTACTTGTACGTGTAAACTAGTTCTGAAATGAACTGGTCTGTTTATTTTAAGTGCGTTTTTTAAATTGGCTACACGAACGCGTAAGTAGTATATCATTGCTTTAAAGTTTCTACTATTTAAGCGATGATGAAATATATTTGGTTAAATTATTGTAGAAATCGTTCCAAGGGTGTACTTACGTTCTTTTCCTCCAATAACGAAAGAGAGCCAATTTGTTAAATTAACAACAAATTAACGTTAAATGTGACGTCACGCATCGAATGAACCCCTCCCTCCCCTCTTGTCACGGACCGTCACAAACTAACAAACCCCCTCCCCCATAATAGTGTGACGTAGTTTATGGACGGTCCCTATCGACCAATTGGTAAACAATGAGCAAAATAAAGCGGACAGATTTTTGGCGAGCAGAACGCCGTACCAGCGAGAAATTAGTAATAAAGCCCAAAAGGTTAAATTTCGTCACTAAAAAACTGATCGATTATACAACACGAACCGAATTGTAGGTGCGGTGATGGGAGAGATTTGGCGGGGAAATTTCAAAGGTATGCAAGCACTGTTTAAGATAAAGGCAGAGAAAAAGCCACTCACGAAAAACCAAACGAAAAGCACATGCGTTACAAAATAGCACTATTAGAAATTGTCAAAAATGAGTTGAAGATCTCCCAGCAGTGATAAATATGATTAATCGCCATGAATTATGACTGTTCATTTAACTTTAATCACAATTGTCTCGCGAATAATTGAAATGGTTGTGCAACAATAGAGATTTTGGTCAAATGACCCTACCCCAGAAAAATGATTATTAGTATTTTAATGTAAATGCTTTAAGTTAATAGGTCTTCATTTGTTTATGAATAATGATAAACAATCTTTTTGTCACAAAAGAGACTGCAAAATATATAAGAGAAGAGGATTATTTAAAACTCAGTTTCACAAAATTGTCAATGAAATTCCAGAAGCTATAGAAAAGATGTTCACCTTTTGTCAGCTCGACGAATTTAGGATTTTTTCAGAGGAAACTCGTTCACGCTATAATGGCGGATTTGATTAGTAGTGTATGAGCCACCTACATTTTCGAGTACCAACTCTAGGGACTAAAGACGAATGTAATTTTCGGAAAGATGGTTGGATAGGGTTTGCAAAACCGTGTGATGGCACTGTCTATCGCCCAGCTATTCAAGATGGCGCCGGTTTCAAGATGGCGGCTTAAGGAAAATTTAAATCGGCTGTATCTAATTAACTACTAATTGTATTGCAATGTTTAATATCTCAAATGGAAGATGTTAAACAGTTCTTTAATTTTTTTACACTGGTGTTTCATCATAAATTGCATATTTTTGCAGAAAATTACCAAATAAGAGATTTTGACCTCCTAAAGATACGATGTTTTGTTTTATTAAAGGGAAACACTACGACTTGGAAAATTTTCAACATCATATATCATATCTATATTAAATAAGCTGCATTTTAAGCTATTATTTACCTTCCTACGTTAATTTATGAATAAGTGGTGGAAAGAAAGATTTAGGGGCTGCCTTACTTTTAGTCAAATCTGGAGCGTTTTATTGTGCTTTATATATTTTTCAAAATAATAAAAATTACCTTATTCAGTTGGAGATAATAATTTTAATAGTTATTTCGTTTTAAACTTAAAACATAACACATTTTAATTTAAGTGCAGCAATGGTTTAGATTCACTACAAGCGGCGCTGTTAGCCTAGTGTTATGAATTAGTCATACCAAAATACAACGCAATAAAGGTAACGTGGTATTTTTATGACGACGTCGACGAGTGTTTTTTGTATGCAGTTCAGTAGGTGCCCAAAATGTCGCGTGAAAAAGGAACTAGCTGTGTTAGAAAGCCGTGTATTCTTTGTAACAAAGAATCACCTTTAACAGAATTGACAATTCCTCAAGATGAACAATCATGGCAGTCTCTTCGTAGTGCAGTGGAAGTTAGGAATTTTGAGCCAATACTGAAACTGGTCTTCTCTGAATCAACATTGGATAATTTATACTACCATTGGAACTGCCGAGCGAAATTTACAAGTAAGAAAACTTTATTGAAACTCGGGAAACAAGCCGAGTCTGCTGGAAAAGTTTTCTGAATCTCAAGATACCAGAAGATCGTCAAGGGCCGGTCCCTCAAAATCCAGAGTTTATGACTCTGTTTGCATTTTTTGTGAAAGAACATCCATGTTTGCATTTTTGTGAAAGAACATCCATGTTTGCATTTTTGTGAAAGAACATCGAAGTATCTTAAAGGGTCCAACACCCGTGAGCAACTAACACAGTCAATGGAATTAAGAGCAGACGAGACGGTTCGGAAAGTTGTGAATCTAAACCATTGCTGCACTTAAATTAAAATGTGTTATTTTTTAAGTTTAAAACGAAATAACTATTAAAATTATTATCTCCAACTGAATAAGGTAATTTTTATTATTTTGAAAAATATATAAAGCACACTAAAACGCTCCAGATTTGACTAAAAGTAAGGCAGCCCCTAAATCTTTCTTTCCACCACTTATTCATAAATTAACGTAGGAAGGTAAATAATAGCTTAAAATGCAGCTTATTTAATGTAGATATGATATATGATGTTGAAAATTTTCCAAGTCGTAGTGTTTCCCTTTAATAAAACAAAACATCGTATCTTTAGGAGGTCAAAATCTCTTATTTGGTAATTTTCTGCAAAAATATGCAATTTATGATGAAACACCAGTGTAAAAAAATTAAAGAACTGTTTAACATCTTCCATTTGAGATATTAAACATTGCAATACAATTAGTTGTTAATTAGATACAGCCGATTTAAATTTTCCTTAAGCCGCCATCTTGAAACCGGCGCCATCTTGAATAGCTGGGCGATAGACAGTGCCATCACACGGTTTTGCAAACCCTATCCAACCATCTTTCCGAAAATTACATTCGTCTTTAGTCCCTAGAGTTGGTACTCGAAAATGTAGGTGGCTCATACACTACTAATCAAATCCGCCATTATAGCGTGAACGAGTTTCCTCTGAAAAAATCCTAAATTCGTCGAGCTGACTAAAGGTGAACATCTTTTCTATAGCTTCTGGAATTTCATTGACAATTTTGTGAAACTGAGTTTTAAATAATCCTCTTCTCTTATATATTTTGCAGTCTCTTTTGTGACAAAAAGATTGTTTATCATTATTCATAAACAAATGAAGACCTATTAACTTAAAGCATTTACATTAAAATACTAATAATCATTTTTCTGGGGTAGGGTCATTTGACCAAAATCTCTATTGTTGCACAACCATTTCAATTATTCGCGAGACAATTGTGATTAAAGTTAAATGAACAGCCATAATTCATGGCGATTAATCATATTTATCACCGCTGGGAGGTCTTCAACTCATTTTTGACAATTTCTAATAGTGCTATTTTGTAACGCATGTGCTTTTCGTTTGGTTTTTCGTGAGTGGCTTTTTCTCTGCCTTTATCTTAAACAGTGCTTGCATACCTTTGAAATTTCCCCGCCAAATCTCTCCCATCACCGCACCTACAATTCGGTTCATGTTGTATAATCGATCAGTTTTTAAGTGACGAAATTTAACCTTTTGGGCTTTATTACAAATTTCTCGCTGGTACGGCGTTCTGCTCGCCAAAAATCTGTCCGCTTTATTTTGCTCATTGTTTACCAACTGGTCGATAGGGACCGTCCATAAACTACGTCACACTATTATGGGGGAGGGGGTTTGTTAGTTTGTGACGGTCCGTGACAAGAGGGGAGGGAGGGGTTCATTCGATGCTTGACGTCACATTTAACGTTAATTTTATTACGAGACAAATTGGCTCTCTTTCGTTATTGGAGGAAAAGAACGTAAGTACACCCTTGGAACGATTTCTACAATAATTTAACCAAATATATTTCATCATCGCTTAAATAGTAGAAACTTTAAAGCAATGATATACTACTTACGCGTTCGTGTAGCCAATTTAAAAAACGCACTTAAAATAAACAGACCAGTTCATTTCAGAACTAGTTTACACGTACAAGTAAGGACTGCTAAATACGCGTAGTGTCACCTTAAACTCCCTAATGCCACTTTTAAGTCACCACTAGCGTAACCGAGGATGAATCGCATCCTCCTTCCGATTGAAATGGTTTCGCTTGTTTCGCACATTTTTAAAATCTGAATCCCAAGCTCGATTAGGCAAAGGTTTTCGTGTAAATGGTCGAAAACTATGAACTTTGCCCGTTATGAAAATATTTTGGAAGATTATAAAAAAGCACATCCAGACATTAAAGTTCTAAAGCTCAATCAGAGGCTAACGATATTTGCAAAAGCATAAAATTGGAAGTGAACTTTGAATTTCAAGCAGAGAGAAATATTTCTGAGTGTAACCCATATCACTCGAGAAGAAAGGGTCTCTTTTCAAATTAAATTTGTAAATTAAGACAAATCATAGTGCGTTTGGGGGGAGGGTTAAAGAAATGTGAGGTGGTTTTTAGGGGAGGGGTCTGAGAAAACGTGACGACGCGTGATCTGGGGGGACGGAAGGGTCAGAAAATGGCTTTTTTGCTGGACGTAGTTTATGGATTTTCCTATATGCTTTTCTTTTGCCTTTATATCTATTAATCTCCAACCAAGCCACTGAAGCACGTTTAGACGTTCATTCCTTTATTCCTCTGGACACTTAATAACAGAATCCGGTCCGTTCACGCCATAAACTAATTCGTGAACCCATTTGTTCCATGAGAATAAAAAGGCCGAGTAACCTCCTCGGGCATCGTGTTCGTGTTTCGAAAACAGCAGATTATATTACGTAGCCATATCTTCAATTGTTTCTTTTAAACTTTCATTTAACTTCATAATATCAATTACAAACGCTACTTTGTGTAAATTTCCAACAACTGACCTATCATTAATAATTTAGCTCTCGTCACATATCTCATCTTCATAAAACAGTCCCAGGCTGTAGACATCTATTGGATTTCCAAAATGTGTGGGAAACTTTTCAACCAGAAAATTGATATTTCCAACCTAAAATCCCGGAAACCTAAGACTTTTAGATATGAAGACCTATATTTCGAGTTTTATGACGCCATTAAACCACGAGAAACAAACCGGATGTTTACAATAATTTCAAATTTAGAATTTTCTCAGCGCTTAACAGCGCACACAAACTAGGAAGAAATACATCACTGATGACGTATAAGCTACATATTTCTTGAAGCCACCTCCTACTTTTTGTAATGGGCTATAGGGAGCTTGGTTTTCTTAGAGCAACGCCTGACACTAGCGCTATGGTGGCGGATGTTGGAAGTTTTTCACCAAAACCTAGTAAAATTCGTGCCATTTTTTTTGAGAAGTAGAGCTCTCCAGTCACCGATTTGGGGAGAAAAATCTAACTTATAAAAGTGAGTTGAATTTCTTTAGTTATTTATTTTAGTATCTCGTTAAAGATTCGTAAGTAGAGATGTGGGTCGGTAGTTTACCGTCCGGTAATATTAGTCTAGGTATAGCTATGGTCCCGTCGGCACTTCAATGTCCCCTCAGTTTCTCTTTTGGGTTTTTAAAAAGACCTACAGGCCTTGTAAAAAACATCGGTCTGATGACCCAATTCAGGTAGGTAAGTCGGCCATCTTGGAAAATGGCCGCCAAATTGAAATATTTCATAATTCGTAAACTTATGAATCGATTTTAACGAACGAGGTGTCATTGTCATCTTTGGAATGATATTTATCTACATAAATTCTTAAAACTGAATTATTTGTTATAGGTCAAAGTTCAAAAGGAAAATTCCGCTATATCCCTTTCAAAAATCCCTCATATTTGTAATTTTCGCATATGTGATATATAATTGGAATTATCGGATGAATATGTTTGTGTTGCCCTATTTCTCAGCTGTAAAATTCAATTTAAAAAGTAGGAAACACTTCACATAAACTGCAGATATTTATCTTTTCGTATGACCCCCAAATAAGAACAGGATGAAAAGCTTGAGATATGTAAACTTGAAATTATTATATTTTTTGCTGGAGCCTATGTGGCATCGCGATCGAGATACGCTGAGCTAAGATTATCGTTTTATGGGCTAGAGGCTCTATTACACAGAACAATCTGCAAGCACAAGCACCAGTTGTTTTCATCTTGTGTCAGGTCTCAATGGGCTTGAACCCCATTTACTTCTTGCGAAAAAAACAGTAATGGTTATTTCAGCCTTTTTAATTTCGAAATGGAGGGAGCTGTAAAATTAGTTCGTTCACCAGATAAAAGAAAACATGCTAGTTTGTGTGTAATATGTAAAATTAGTAAAAACATTAGTTGATTTGTGTCACTGAATTTGGCCGAGAGAAAATTAGAAATATCTCCAGAATCTTAAAGTACGGTGCTTATAACGAAACTGACTCTGCGACATCGGATAATAGCAACGTAAAATATCACATGTCATGCTACAGACGATATACAATGAAGACCACCAGAGCTTCCGAACATTTATCCGCAGATGCCTCAAGTACATCCGCAGATGATAAAGACCATATCAGAGCTAATAAAACAACTAGGAGTAAAAGTACAGTACGGGCTTTCTGTGCTTAATTTGAGACAAAAATCAAGCAAAAACAGACCCATACTGTAAAGAATATCTGCAGTCACTACTTAAAGCAGCAAGACATTTTCAAGATGCCGTTTTTGATAAAATCAGTACTTTAGAAGTCTTTGCAACCGACATCATGTGTCACAAGGGATGTATCAATGGCTACATAAAATAATATGAAAGAAGTGTAGAAATCGGAGAAGGTCAAACGAGGTAAATTGACCATACCGATGAGAAAAAACTGGAGTACTTCTTGTTAACAGTTAACTTAGAAAAAAATGGTTATAGTCTTTCCGATTTAAGAACAACTTTCAACATGATATACCTAAAGGACCATGGCGTGACAAACAAGCAACTCAAGCATATGTTAATTCCACGCTTTGGTGAGAGTATTTTATTTGCATATATGGAGGGGAAAAAACCTTTCCCAGACAGTGTTTTCTTCTAAAATACAATTAGAGTGAACCGTTATCATAATTGCATCAGTTAACCAAGTCCAGGAGTGCGCAAAAATGCTGAAAAAAGAATGTGAGGATTATGATTTCAAGCTTGAGGGGAAATTCTATCATAAGCAAGATCTTCTTGAAGCCACTGAAGAATATTAGAAAAACCGTCCAAGGCAATGGACCTGTTTCTTCCGAACGTTATTCACATCATATAACAACTCACAATCAATTCAGAGAAAATGTGATATGATGTTCCACTGCTTCTACAACCTAATACATAACGGCCAGAAGAAGACTCCATTGCAAATTAGTAACGCTGAGATGATACATGAAACCTGCAAGTCAAAGAATTTGATTTTTTCCTTCAATCGACTTGGCCCGTGTACTAGTTATGACGATGTTCTCAGGGAAGACCAAGCTCTGGCTAATAGATCCATTCTACGAAGTTCATCGAGTTCCAATAACACCCGCTATTCTCCCCGGTAGTGATCGTACGGGGTGAGATTTTTGTCGGGTCGGGTTCCGGGTCGGGTTGCGAAAAAAAACCCGGAAAATCGGGTCGGGTCGGGTCGGGTCGGGGTTTCCTTTTTAATAATATAAATGGAATTAACATATTCTAAAAAATTATACATAGTAGCTATGTACTATGTAATGTAAGGAATTTATTTTCTGTAATTTAGTTCCAAGTTATCACTGCTTTAATGAATCCAATAGTAGGCGATTCTGCCATATCATTGCTATCTGATATAACGTCGTGGAAGGGATTGGGGTAACTAATTGTCCCAGAACAGGTGCGTCTTCCATCTGTAAAGTTTCCGAATTGTCCTTGCCCTTGGCAGTGGCTGAATGGGGTTTCTGGTACTCGTGAAACTCTTCTACCACTTTTTCAATTTTGAAATCAATTGCTCGCAACTTAACACACAATTAATACATTGGCGTTTGACGGACGACCATGAAATTGCCGAAATATATCAGTTTTCTACTGGCTTTCGAAGCCTCGAGACAGAAAAAAATTAAATATTCAAGCTCGCCCTACTCAGATTCGAGTTCCTATCTACTGCAACACAAAGCGCGACCGTAAATAATAACTTACCCTCTACTACGGGCCCACCCCGAATTTTTTAAAACCCGACTTCAAAATTGACTGGCCGGGTCGGGTCGGGTTGGAAAAAGCCGGGGATCCCCGACTTCCCGGGTCGGGTTCGGGTTCCCCGTACGATCACTACTCCCCGGCCAATCTATTAGAGGGGCAATGGATAACTTTGACCACGAAGAGGTGACGCTATCGGGAATTGGTGGATCTCATGATACATTTTTAGTGCTCTTTTAAGATAGATTAGCCGGTCCAATTAATGAGCCTCGTGCTTCAGAAAACATTGATAGCTACAACATCAATCCTAAACGAAGATCCCTTTCAGTATGTATACTGGGTCAGGATATTGTTCCATGTAGGAAGTCATCTAAAAGAGGCCAAATACCAGAACATCAAGTTGGCGTCTTGGATCATTAATTGGAAGTAGATAGTGATGATGATTTAATTTGGCTCATATGCTGTTTTCAATCTCGAAAAGAAGGAAACAGCCATATGCCTTCTTGGAGTGCATTCAATAGCTTAATTGTTCCAAAAAGTTGTCGAAAGACGGTTTCTGGCCTTACTCCTATTATACCGCATCCGGACACTGACTTTGATAACATAAATACAGCAATTATCAATTTTTAAGATGCTTAGTCAAAGTGAAGGCTAGTTGTGGAGTGATGAATTCATCTACAGGCTCACGAGAGAGGTTCAGTTTTCATTTCCGGATCGTGTTTCTAACGTATTTCTTGGCCATGGTAGTTTTCATATGGAGAAAGTCGTTATTCCTTGCATTGAAAACTAGTTAAAAGGAAACGGCATAGAAGAAATTTATGTTGAAACTGAAACCATGGGACCTCGCGTTATTGAAAATGCTCTAGCTGGTTATCATTACTCTCGAGGACTTAGATCCTTGTCTATGTTTTACGAGATAATGAACTCGTTACTTTGGATAGGTTGACGACGCCACATTAGAAGTTCTCACTTATAGAATGAGTCTTGCGCCGAAGACGACGAAGAACGAGCGAAAGATCTTTGACGCGAAGTTAGACAGCTACTGCTTTCTTTAAAGGAATAAGTTTTCTAAATCTGTTGAAAGTAAGGAAAAACCAATTGACGGCTCAAATATTAGAGCTATTTCGTATTACACATTTACCCAATAATGAGAAATTTATTCCGAGCCGACAGATAACGTAATTGGAAATTACATGTATCAGCAGTACGCGCTACTTTACACCTTTTTTCGCGTTTTAAATCGATTAAACTATTGCAGTTGGGGCTCCGTATATTACCAAGACTGCTTTAGTCTTCCAGAAAAATTTCCAAACATTTTCGATGAATTTAGCAGCGGGTTTTTCACCGTGAAACACACGAGTCGAAACTTCAGCTCCGTGGCAATCGACCAAGCCTTTGAATAAGTAGAAGGAAAGACTCAGTTGTGAAGTATGACGTCATAAAACATGAAAGCTCGACATCACCCAGTTCCATCGAGAATTTTGTGGTCAAGATTACCAAGACAATTACTCTTTACACCATGAATACTCTGACTTTGACCATCCAAGATCAGACTAGCATAAAAGAATTGATTGAATTTGTCAAGTACCATTCTAATTCCTTTCAGCCTGATTCAAAGCAAAGCGTAGATAACCTCATCACTGGAAAGGACAAAACCGATTTGTAGTTCAAAGTACGCTATTAAGAAATAGAGATGAGAGTTATAGAGAGTTTGTTCGTGAACGATTTCAAGAAAAGACAAAGTCTATCTTTGACCCAAAAAAAAGCTACAACGAAAACCAAAAGGTCCGAGAGCTTAACAAATCAGTGTCAAAAAGCAAAGCAATAATGCCCTAAGGCTTATTGATATTGCAAGAACTCGGGGATATTCTATTTAGAGTTTATTTTGATTTGAATTAACGTCTACATCATTGTTTTTGACTAAAGATGGCCTTCTCCGGAAACCAGATAAATCGCAACTTGTACTGTACGTGACCTCGAAAATACAACAGCTGAAATCTTGTCTAAGTCCCAAAAACAACAACGCTTAAGACCGCTGTGATAATTGATTTCATGTCGCAAGCAATATATCAAAATAAAAACTTCAAATCTCAAGTCGTTAGTGGATTTAGCGTACCACCTTTGGAGTAAATTTCTGTCGATCGCTCCAGAATGCCAAAGAATAGACGTCGTCTTTGATATTTACAAGGAAAACATTGTCACAGAGGTGTAGCCAGTGATTTTGATTCCCAGGGCGGTTGCGGCTGTTAATATCCCCCCCCCGCGATCCATTACCCCTTGTAGTCGATCAAATGGTGAATGAATGACACATTTTGTTTCAAAAAATTATTTATTCTTTGTTTATAAACAATTGCTAGTGTTATAGTGGTACAAGCATAATGCAAAAAGCAATACTATTCTGCGGAATTAATCAGCTAAGTGGCATTTATATACACATAATTGCTTCAGACAATGCGTTTGCAATTTAAAATCTCTGTTTTCGCACTTTGATTTTGGCAAATGTTTTGATAACGTTATAAAAATCAATTCTGCTCGCAATGTCTCTCTCTATTGACAAAAGTGCAAGATTACCGAGTCGCAAATGGGTCATACTTGAACGAAGGTAACATATAATTAACTTTAGCTCGGAAAAACAACTTTCGGCATGAAGCAATAGAAACACAAATAGTTAAGTAGAATTTTAGGGCTAAAAATTCATTAGGTAACGAGTCGGATAGTTCAAAATCAACGATGAACTGAAGAAATTGCAGAGCCGTCCACTTCTCACTTTCTTCGAAGGGTATCTGAGCCGCTGCTAAGTAACGCCTGAGACGGATAACTTCTTTAACCAAGTCATCCTTGCTCAGTTCGCCAAAGTGTTCCGTCAAACTAGAGGCTAGGGTGTTTAAAGTTTCACTTGTGGCATGGAATATGTTCTGGACTTCACCAATGGCAAATTTGGAAGCAACAAATTCCATAGATGATAAGCTCCGAGTCAGTTCTACACAGAAATGACTCATACACTCTAGCATAGCTCTCCGAAGTTCCTGAAGTAGCTTAAGTTCCGCGTCCCTGGCGGTCTCACCAGGCATCATTTTCTTCCTTTTTCGCCTTCCTCTGCGTTCCATTGAGATGCCCATCTCTTGACACAAATCTGTTTTTTATTTTATGGAGTTGTCAACTAACTCATCTCGACTATTTTTAAGAAAAGATAGTAAATACCGCAGCCTCATGACAATCTTTTCCAAACTTATTCCGGAAATTTGCAGATATTTCTTAGTTGCATTTACCTCCTCCAAAACGTGATACCAAAAATACAAGTAACATAAATAGGAAAAATCACAAACATTTGATAGCAATATTTGAGCTGCTCCATTTGTATCGATATTTTCGGTGTGATCGGTCAGAGCCTCATTAGCCTCAATTACCTTACCAAACTGTTTCATCACTGGCTTCACAGCATCATAATGAGCACTCCATCTTGTCTGGGTCACGCGTTTAACCGTAATTTCAACGTAATTTCAAGCATTTGCCAACAATGTGGAGATCCAGAAAAAAGTGTAAATGCTTTCCAAAGTTCCGAAAAATGTGACACTAGAAGCAACAATAGAAAACGTGTGCACCGCACAAAGGTTCAAAGAGTGATTTGCGCACGACACAAAAAATGCTTCTGGGTTAATCGCCTTAATTCTCGCTTGAACACCTGTATGAACGCCGGAAATTGTTGCCGCGTTATCGTAACCTTGACTACGACACATATGAATATCAAGTTCCTCTTGCTCAAGACTCTGCAAAATGTCATTCGTTAAAGCACCCGCATCTTTCATTACGAGGGAAACATATCGTTAAAAAGACTCTTGGACTTCAACTTTCCCACTTTCAATGTGAACGTATCTTATTATTACGCACATTTGATCTACATGGCATACATCTGGTGTACTGTCTAACAAAATACCAAAATACTTGGCCGCCTTAATATCAATGAGAATTTTTTGTTTTACTGTTTCCCCCAAGAGGGAAATAAACTCATTTTGTATCGGCGGTGAGAGGTATGTAGTATACGCCTTTTTTTCGGAAGATGCTATAGTTAGTAAATGCTCCTTTAAAACAGAGTCGTACTTTGAGAGAAATTGAACAAGCTCGATAAAGTTGCCTCTATTTGCCGACTCAGTATTCTCCCTGTGACCCCGGAATGGAAGATTATGCTTTGCTAGGTACAACGTGGCGTCTAGAATACGATGCAATACATCTCGCCATCTCTTTTTTTCTTTTTCGATCATTTCTTATCGCGCATGATCGATTGTCTGATTTAGTCTTAATTTTTGAAAGGGATATAGCGGAATGTTTCTTTTGAACTGTGACTTATGAAAAATACATATAATATGAATTAAATACATATTATAAAAAATAAAACATTCCGTATTAAAAATCTAAAATCCTATTGGTTTTCGGTTTAACGAAAAATTCAAAAGGAAATAAATTTATCTATATCATGTCTTGAATGCCCGTGCTCTCGCCAAAACCTAAAACTTGCTAATACAAATTTATTCATTTTACCCGGTAGACACTTAAAAAATACAGGTCAGTGCAGTTTATGATCCTTGCTGGAAACAGAACCCAGCTATACTTACCTCAGATGTCAACTACAAAATGTTAAGTTAATTAATGATCATCGATTCAGGTTGAATGAACCGCTCCGTTCAGAACATTTTAAATTTGACTGTAGTCGTTTTCGTTTAAAATTTAAATCGAAAGGAGGCCCAAAAGCCAATCTAACTTCGCTGTTTGTTATACCTTAGCAAAGCATTTTCCATTTGATTGCACATTTTAATACAAACAGAGAGTCAGTAAAGCCATCAAGACTTGAACAAATAATGTCATAGCTATCTATTCGAAAATAAATGCAAATATTCCTAGGTTCCCATTGTCATTGGTACTGTTTATACTTAGTCCATGAAAATAAACGATCATTCCAACAAATTGTTCACCAAGCTCGAGCAAATGTAATGTTAAAAATAACACGCAAAAGGAGTGTGTTAGGACTGATGACTGAAATGAATAACAGTCCATTTTATCACAGGGGAAAACCGCAGAGGAGCAAGATTATAGGCGAAGTAATATACTAAGTAAACGCTTCGTAGACTTGGAAGTAGTTCTACTATCTCAAGATGGAACAGTTCATATAATCGAAAATTTTGTAATTTCGAGGGCACATATATATTTGCATTGTTCGCGCAAATATTTTTTTGATTAAAAATGGAAAAATATGGCTATCATATTTTCGTAAATGCGAATGCAGAGAAGGCAAGCTGCAAATAGTATAAAATATTTCGGATGCATAATATTCGCTTCAGATAGAGTTAATTTTGCAAAGAGAACGGAAGGAAAAGTCTCCAAATAAGCAGTAACTTTAAGAATATTACTTTTCATTATATTTCTATTAAAGGTAAACCAAGCGTTGTTAGACCTGCTTGACGTGAGAAAAACCGTGATTATTCATATAAAATTATTTAATAATTTGTTGAGAAATTAACCCAACAAGATCATATAGCATATGTTTTATCTTTCATTGGCTTTTGCTTCATTCCAATTAGTGAATATCATCCACCACACTCATTCAAGAACCACAGACAAACTCTTTAAAAAATTCTCGAAAAATGCAATTAATATTTATACTTCGACTAAAGAAATAACATTACTATTTCATTGGAAAATTTAAAAATAACAGCTTTTAAGTTATAGTTTGACACGTGATCAGGTTTCATATTCTCGAAATTAGCATCATTCAAACTTGGCGGAAGAGAAAATCCATTATACTCATTAATTGATTTAATAAAAAGTTAAGAAACCTCTAATGTCGAGAGGATAACTTTCTACCCACTTATTTACCTGAATTTCAGAACTATTGCTCATTATTAATAAAAACTGCAGTGAGGTTTACCCAGTTCAGTTATTTTCGGATTTAGTTTAGGGACTAAACTGATTTGATTGCTTCAGTTCAGTTTCAGTTTGCACATCTCTAAACTGATCAGTTTTCAGTTCGGTTCGGTTTATTTCTTAAACTGATCAGTTTTCAGTTCGGTTCGGTTCGGTTTATTTCTTAAACTGAACTGATAAAAACTGAACTGAAGAGATAGTTAAGTACTCTTCAGGGTTGGAAATAAGGAGAATTTTGTTAGTGGTCCTCGGGACCAGTGACCCCTCATGTTGGAATTATTAAACTGGTCCTTGGGACCAGTGACCCTTGCATTTATTATTTTTTTACCGGTCCCATTGGTGAGAATAAAAAATACGTAAAAACAAAAGAAGTAAAATTTTAATTAATTTTAAATTTTTTACTGTAGGAAAAAGTAGCATATCAATATAAAAAACAGTTAACTTTTATTTTATCACAATTTTACATATTTTATCACAATTTTACAAATTTTCGACTAGTTTCCAAATGTCATATGATCCGTCCTCCTTTTCTACACTATCCTTATCGCGTTTAACATTATTTCGGTGACCAAATCTTCGCTCACTATCAGTTAGCCAGAGAGCAAGAGCTCCATTGGGATCAAAATCCTGTAATGTGGTTTTTTCCAAGCATATTCGTAAGGAATTGTCCAAGTTCTTAGTACTTATTAGAGTTTTATTGCTAATTTTAATGACATTGGATTTACTGAAGCCTCTTTCAGCCTCAGCTGAAGAGGGCACCACTAATGATATAACTTCCAAAATTTTGCAAAGAGCTGGATAGCGATGCGAATACTTTTCAATTGTTAGACTATATACTTCCTTTGGGCTGTTTTTGACTTTCAATGGAAACTGGGTAGATACCATTCTTTTGAATCCTATCCACTCGGTTTTTAAGCTCATCATTTCTTCTTCACTTAGCATTGGTTGGAAAAAAGCTTTCACTTCTTCAATTTCTAATGTTCCAAACTCAGCCAAAATACTATCACATGGCCAGAGTCTGGAGTCAAAAATGTGACCGTCTGGAATTTTTTCAGTGGTTAAGTAGAGATTTTCTAGGCAAGAAGCCACATTTTCACAAAGCATTGCACTCTCTTGTAGAAACGAGTTTGCATTTTCTAAATCCATTTTAATATCTAGGCCTCTAAATACACCAGGTGTTTGTAAAAGTTCATCAGTAATGGATTTTACTTTCATTCCCCCGTCTAACTTGAGATTTCTTATCTCCCTCACTACACTTTCGACTTCGTCTTTTGCTTCATATATTAGGATGTCCCTTTTTTGGTGTTGTTTTGAAAGTCGCCCAAGTTGAAAATATATATCGTACATTAGAGCTAGGGTAGCAATGAATGACAATTTTTGAATATTTTCATATAAATGCAAGGCTTTTACCCTTGTTTTAGTGTCATTTGTATTTATTAGCTCCTTCAGATGGAGTGCTAAAGGCTTCCAATTTTTCTCTACCGCTTTTACCGATTGAAAGTGAAACATAAGCCAACGAGTCTTTGGAAGTGATCCAAATTTGAATATTGTTTCTTGTATTTCATTGGCGATATCTTGTATTGCATCAAGTTTTTTGAAGGACTTGTAGTAGAACTTGAAGATGTCTTTAATAATTTCAGCAAAGTCTTCAATATTCTTATTATCACAAAACGCTTCTTTACACAAGAGTTCAGTTTTGTGAGCCATGCAATGAACCCCGATAAGAAATCTATTTTGCTTTTGCTTCCTTAGTATTTCTATTAATCCATTGTTTTTCCCATGATAGACCGAAGCCCCATCAGTACCAATACAAACCAACTTCTCAATCCAATTCATAATTCCGAGAGATTCAAAGTGATCTTGCAGACATTTGGTAAGACCTGCTGCAGTACCAGCTTCTGAATGTAATATTGCTAAATATTTCGTAACAGGTTTGCCCGCATCAAGAAAAGAAACATAAATGATTTCGTGGCTACTACAGCTTCTATCTGTAGAACCATCCATGATCAAGGAAAAATAATTTGCTTTTTTTATCTGCATTGCTGTCTCATTTTTACAAACCTGTGAAATATAATCGGCAAAATATGGCACAGTCTTGTTATGACTAGTATAGGCAGTTCCCAGATCAACACCATTTTTTCTTTGTATGTTGCACAAATCAGGAAATTTATTGTAAGAAGAATTGGACACTACAATGTAGTATACCGTATTAAATATGTGTGTCAGTTTAGTCTTGTTCTTTTCGTCGAGTTTTAACATAGCAGCTGGTAAAGGGCTTGGCTCTGAGGACTTTTCTGTCACATTTTCTCCACAGAAACACATCTAGCGTGTGAAATAGATTTTTGGTGCGTTTGAATAGCTAATGCTTGGAAAGTAACTTGTACCTCTGATGAAAAAATTTGAGCTTTCTTTATAACTCCCTTTCTCAAGTCTCCTACAAACTTTGCAAAACATGACATTTTCATTTTCACTGTAGTCTAAAAAGTCATACTGGGATTTCCAAGATTCTATAAATTTTCTTTTCTTTCCACCAAGTTTATTTGTACTTGACACTGAAGAATCTTGTGAATGGCTCGTTGTATTTTCATCTTCAACATCTATTTCTTCACCCGCGGCTTGACTGACCAATTCTATTTCTTGATTTTGACCACTATTAATTGCAGTTCCTATTAGAGGGATATTCGTCGTTTAATTATATCGTTTTCTTCTTGGGAGTATAGATGACTATTTGTTCTCCCGGTAAAATATTTGTTCTAAACCTTAAATCGGAATGACATTTCTGGGTTAAATCGCAAAGTAAATACCCGTAAGGTTTTTCTGTCGCATCCAGATAACATTCTACAATAAATTTAGAGTTGTTGGGAGCCAATTGTTTAGAGAGAGCCACTAATTGCATAAGATCTCTCACAGTTTTCATAAGAATCATGTAATGCGCGTTTAAAGAGGCTGTTCTCAAGTTTTTTTCAAATATGTTTTGTAAAAGGGTGATGACGAATAATTTCCTATGGTGCGATTGCATAGTAAATATTTCTGATAAAATATTATTTTTATTTTCTAACATGAGATCGTCTAAGACGATTAGTATTGTTTTAGAGCCATCGTATATAGTAACGTCGGGTAAACCTTGACGCATAATTACGCCCATTTGTTTCAGTTTATCGTAGCAAGGCTGATATATACTATAATGCCAAACAACTAAATCGACTTAAGGTTCAAACATTTTGTCCTTATTTTCAATTATTCGTTTACATAAAACTGTTTTACCAGATCCCGAAGGACCGAAAATAATCAAATTTCCAGGTGTAGTGAACGGTATCATGGCTAATACTCGAGTGAAATTTATTTGTAACTATCATTCGTACTTAAACGTATTCAATTAATACACGAACGCGCGCGTGCACCCCTCAGGGTCGCGAACCCCAAACGCGGGGGTAGGGGGTGGGGGGCCCAAACGACACGCGGGGGAGGGGGAAGCGAGGCGCGGGTAGGCCACCGTGAACGCGTAGAAATAATTTTGAAAAGTAGGGTCATCATCCACCCTTTCACTATAGGGGCGAAGCTTTTAACATGGACTGTCACTATTTGAGATGGTAAATACGGTTAAACCAAAGACCCTCGTACGGTCAATCCAAGAAACGCTAAAGGGGTTTCTCTAAATGTCCCCAAAGAAAATTCACCTGAGAAACTATTGTCCAATGGCAAGGTTTCTGATAATTTTGCCCGCGAAAATTTTCTACCCTCGTACATGCTAAATACCTCGAAGTCACTTGTTTGTTCTCGAACACGCCTTGACCCTAGTAAAAAGTATAAAATGAAGAAGTTGAGACCTCAAAGCTACCACTTTCTGTCTGACCACCACCATGAACAACCAACTAAACCAAGCGATAGACCTTTCCGCAACATGGTAAGAAATACTTTTTTTTTTTAAACTTAGTTTTATTTAAGACTTAGAAAATCTCTCTCTCTCTATAGCTACGTCCACGGGGTTGATACCCCCTATTCCCCCGTCGAGTTTTCGGACTCGGCGGATTCTTCCCGCTCTGGGACCCCCGAGTCCATAGAGCTAGCCCCCTCGCCACCACCTCGGAGACCACTCTGCGTGGTAGGGCCAAGGCCCCGGAATCCGTCTCCGCCACCGAGCCCACCACCAAGCACCCCCTCCCCCGAACCGCAACCCGAATATCAACCTCTCCCGGCCATATATTATCCGTGGCAAGCTATGCCCAGGCCGGGAGAGGACGACTTAAACGTCAACGGGGACTTGTAAGTGAACCTTCTGTTTTACGTTACACTACGGTATTATAATTTTTATTTATTTACACCTTAGTTTATCAAATAATAAACTACCTGGCGGGACTAGCCGAGGTCGTGGAGGATGACGCGTTTATGCACGACCTGCTTAATCAAGCAAGGCAGGTCGTGTATAACAACTGCGTTTTTATACCCCACGAGTAAGTTTTCATGCATTATTTAATGTTGCGTTTATCTAAATTTTAATTTTTTCTTTTTTAGCCTCCTGGCCTTCAACTGTCGCGGGTTCCGGTGAGTTAATTTTTTTTTATTATTTGTTGTTATCCAATACTTTTATTTATTAACCCTTCTCTCTTTCTCTCTCCCAACAGAGTCATGCAGGAGCTCGCGCAGCTGTTGACGTATCGCCGGGTACGTTTTCTTGAAGTCCCCGCTGGCCATGCACGAGTGTACGAGGGACGGGACGATTTAATGTTCGAGGGGGTCCGTACACTCGTGCAAACCCTCGCAGCCGGTTGAGTGGAGGGAGGGGGGAGGGAGTTTAAAAAAAATTGTAAATATTTTTTTTGAATTTTAAATAAATTGTTTTTGTACTTTATTTACTTCTTTTTATTTAAAATAAGTTCCAATCAAAAAACTTCGACAAGTTTAAAAGTTTTTCCTACACTTTAGTTATATCTACTTTTATATTTCGTAGGCTTAGAATTTAAAAACTAGAAAAGATAGAAATTTATATCATTTCTGTGTAGTATTAGTTATATAAAATGGAACAGTTTTTCAGTTTTAAATTCAATTTATTTTGAAACATCAATGAGAAAATACAAATTATCAAATAGATAAAAATTTAAAAATGCGTTAACATGTGCATTCTCTCTTTCAAATAAGTTATTTGACCCGAAATTACCGAGAATACATTATAATTATAAAAATTACTTTGAAGATTTTCTTCTTCAGTTACATTATTAAATTTCATTACCACTTGGTACGATGTTACGAAATTGGTGAAGTAACCCACAACTGCGTCGAATTTTTCGGGCTGCCCATCTAAACACGGTATGCGATCGTGATCGCCATATAAATATCATAAATATCATTATAAAATTCTATAATAATATCAGCCATGTGCTTGAATACAATTTCATGGTTACTTAACTTAGTAAGATGCTCCTTAACGGCATTCGAAACTCGGTTCAATGCCGCTGTTTCCAGACTGTCCAAAACAATGGAATCGTCATTTAGTAAATCTTTAAAATGACACGTATTATGATACGCCACAACAGTTGATTTTTCATTTGCGTTATCGATCAAAACGATTTCAAAGTTATTGGTTTCGTTTCCCGCCGTCCATCCTGCTAATACGGGTAAACGCGGGATCAACTTCTCCTATGTACTTGTTGAAATGGCGAAACTTTTTACCGACTGCTTCCTACATAAGCGAATCTCGGGATCGAGGGTGCCGTTCACGAATCCCGTTGTCAGGAACAATTCTCTAGAAATGTGGAATCTACCGTTGATTTTTCGGTCGTTAGTTACGCCAATCTTCCTCTTAACCGCTTCTTGATTTTCCATGTTGCACGTTTAAGGTCTTCTCGAATTATGATACACTCCTCTGTCGTGTTCCACGGTTTTTATACTAAATTTCCTACGTAGCTATCGCGAAATATCTATTGTCCTTGACTGATTGTAGGCGTATTTTTATGTCAAAGTTCTGAAACCATAGATTAAGAAATTCTAACATTCCCAAAATCAGTAATATAAAGAATACAATAAGTAGTTTTTGAGGGTTAAGCTCCAAGATCCGACGCATTCTTGACAACCTTTGTGTACTTGCCTCCATAACAGCTGACGAGTAAGTAAATAACACAATAGTAAACTTGACCTATTTATCTATTATGACCCACATTCCTTAGCTCGACCTGTCAATATTTGATTGACGAAATATTTTCCTAACATCTTCAAAGACCTAAGGTCATTGTTGAAGAACCCTCTCCCCTTCTTCGATTATAAGCGTATTTTTAGGTACGTTTTTCAAACCAGGGATTAAGGAATTCCAGCACTCTCAAGACCAATAAGATAAATATCACAATAAACAGTTTTTTTTAAATCTCCAAGATCCGACGAATTCCTGACAAGCTTTGTGTACCTGACAGTTGAGGAGTAAATAAATTACACAATAGTAAACTTGACCTATTTATCTACTATTCTCAACATTCCTTAAATAGAACTGTCACTATTTGATTGATTGAAGAAATTCTATCCTAACATTTTCTCAATGTCATTGTTGAAGAAGTCCCCACCTAGTGGAATGTCGCACCAACTCTTTTGTTATAATTATTCCTTTTGTTGAATTATAAAGTCTATTGCAAATTCGTTGTTTTGTTATACGACTATTTGACACCCTGTCAAGCCATCGTACGTCTATCTTATATCACCTATTGTTCACTGTCAAACAATGTTAGACGTGTATAAACATGTCGGAAATCAGCTGCGATGGCCTTTGCTAGTACCTTGTATTGTTAGTCAATAATTTCGAAAAATCAACTGTCCTTGACCCCCCTTGAGAGGAGGAAGAGAAGGGGGGTATGAATCTAGTATAAAGAACGTGAGAAAATAACAGTACTTCACAGTCGAACATCAATCGTCAAAACCTCAACATGGACGCTGAAGCACTTCGCTGGACACTTGACGAAATGGCCGTAAATAAGCCTTGGAACATAGTCGAAATATACAAGTTTTATTATTTTCTATGCTCTTATTTACACTTAGATCCTGCTAATATACCTTCAACATTACCCGGTTTTATCATAAATGGCGGCTTAAATATTATTCAAACGTTCCTCGATCTAATAGACTATATGAAGAACGTTCCTCGTACACCTGAAACGTGTCAAACACATGACGAATTGGAACATTTATATAATTTAATTCCTACCCCTTTAAAAATTTCTTACTTAGACCGCGTGAAAAGACGGAAGCAAGAAATGGAACGGGATAACCGTGAAGAAGAATCTTTAAGACCCAGTTTCGATAATTCACAAACTGGCAGGGAGATGGGGGAGATTCTAGATAACGCGTGTCAACAAGACGAGACGGAGAACGACCCTTTTGAATATATGTCTCTGAACTTTTCCGATTACGCCCCCAGCGAAAAGAGCTCCATCGTAGATTCGGCGGAGGCGGAGGCGAATGTTTATGATCAATGGGGAGGGGGGTGTCCCCCTTCACCTATAGAAGATGTACCCTCTTGTGAAATTCTAGAGCAGAGCGAGAGATTTTTTGAACATTTTAATATGTATGGCAGGGAAATAACTCTAAATATAACTGATGATCCTGTGGATAGTATATGTACCATAACGGAACACGTATTAAGCGAATATAGAGCAACAGATTACGTGCAAATAACTTTACGAAGTCTGGGTATAAACTGTCGTTCGGAACTTGAACTATCCTTTAAAAGACTCGATCAAGTAGACCCTTATATTCTCTTTGATCAACTAGCCGAGCTACTTTATGATGATGAGATCGAACATTTTTTTCAAGGACCTATAAAAATGATATTTAGTATAGTCCTATTCTATATTTGTTTATAAATTCGAAAACAGAGTTCCAATTCTAATTTTAGGCGAAAATGACCCTACAGATACCAGACCACGCCTCTTTCTACTTAATGAGAATAATCACTATAACGTCATAACAAATTTAAAACCATTGTTTAGTCACGAACACTTTTGCGAGAAGTGCCTCACACCTTACTGGCGTGTTCAATCTCATAAATGCAATGATTTTTGCTTTAAATGTATGCGTCCGACTGTTTGTCATGGACGTGAAAAAACAAGCGACACCTGCCTACGAAAATTCTGGGGTGACGATTGTTATAACAGCCATTTGGTTCCTGTTGGTAACAAAAAAGCCCTTTGCGAGCGGCTTTACCATTGCAAAAGCTGCTTTAAAATAATTGATTTCGTAAAACGTACTACTAGGCATAGCTGTGGGGAGATTTTCTGTCATATATGTGAGAAGCATCAACCCAGCGATCATTTATGCTACATTCAAGTGATCAAAGACAAAACAATCAATGTTAACCCTGCTAAAAAACCACGCAATTATTTACCCGATATAATGTACGTTTTCTTCGACATTGAATGTATACAAACGAAAAGATGCCCAGAAAAGTTGGGAGCGTACGAGCATCAAGCCATCTTATGCGTTAGTATCTCGGTCTGCGTAGACTGCATTGACGAAACGTCCCTCGATTTTAATTGTATTAAATGTAATCAATTTGGGCCTCGCAAACTACGCTTCACAGGTGGCAAACCTATTGGTTCGTTCCTAGATTACTTGATTAGCTTATTCGACGTGAAGAAAGTCATCGTGGTGTCTCATTTTGGTAGTAACTATGACAACCAACTATTAATTAGAGAAATAATTAATCGTGACGAGAAATTTGTACCAGAATCATTGAAAATTAACGGAACTCGGATTTTAGAAATGAAACTATCAAATATATTATTCCTTGACTCGTACAACTTCATCCCAGTCGCCTTATCTAAGTTTCCCGCTACTTTCGGTCTCCCTAATGCCGCTAAAGGGTATTTTCCTCATTTCCTTTTCAACGTAGTGGACCACGAGTTCATTATTGACAGACAGGAAGAGACTAACTACGTATTGGAGGACACTCTACCACCGACAGAACCTTACGGGTGTCAGTATTTCACCAGGAAAAACTTGGACACTTTCTTAAAATGGCACACTTCAGAAGTCCGTAAGGGTAAAGGCTTTAATTTTTTAAAGGAGCTTTATCATTATTGCGAAAATGACACTCTACTCTTATTTTTGGGGTGTTTAACCTTTCGGTCCCTCCTACTTAAAGTTACTAGCGTAGACCCATTTAATTGCGGCTCAGTTACCCTCCCAGGCGTTTGTTCCTATGTCTATCGTAAAAATTATCTCAAATCCAACACCATTAGCATCATCCCATCAAACTACTACAGACTTGGCGAAAATCAATCATTCGGCGCTATTGAATGGCTAGAATGGACGTCTCACGAGAGAAACATTCTTATTCAATCCTCTTTTAGAGGTAGGGAGGTTAAAATCCAAACCCTAAAGGTAGATGGTTATTGCCCCACAAACAAAGAAGTGTTCGAATTCATGGGATGCTACTATCATGGCTGTAAAGTTCACTTCCCTATAAACAGAAACATGATTTTACATGGCGACCCCACTCAAACATTAAATACGAGGTACACAAAAACCGTGAAAAAAAATTTGTAAACTTGAAGCCCTCCACTACAAAGTGAATGTCAAATGGGAATGCGAGTGGCTAAAGGACAAAACAAATAACACCGAAATAAATGATTTTTTAAAACGCAACGACATTCGTATTAAAACAACCAAAAGATTGAACCCACGTGATGCTTTCTTTGGAGGTCGTTGTAGCGCTAACAAACTGTACCATAAAACAGCTGGTACAGAAAAAATGCACTACGTTGATTTCACCAGTTTATATCCGTTCGTGAACAAAACGGGTAAAATTCCTTTTGGACATCCTCAAATTATTTTAGACAATTTCCCCGATATCTTCTCTTTTGATGGCCTTCTCAAGTGCGATGTACTTCCGGCTCAAAATCTCATACATCTGGTTTTACCCGCTCGGATAAATGGTAAACTCACCTTTCCCCTATGTTACACCTGTTGTAAAACTCAATTTCAAGGTGACTGTTCACACACACCTGATCAGAGGGAGCTGCGGGGTACCTGGGTTACCGACGAGTTGAGATACGCCGTAGAGCGAGGATACAAAATCACGCGCATGTACGAAGCCTGGTCCTACAAAATAACGCAATACAACACAGAGACTAAACAAGGCGGTCTTTTTAAAGACTACGTAAACGCCTTTTTAGAGTACAAAACTATGGCTAGCGGTTTCCCTGCCGATTGTATCACCCAAGAGGACAAAGAAAACTATGTCAGGAACTACAAAGAAGTTGAGGGGATAGATCTAGATATAGATAAAATCGAAAAGAACGAAGGGTTGAGATGCCTCAGTAAGCTTATGCTTTACTCTTTTTGGGGGAAATTTGGACAGAAAACTAGACACGCCTCAACAGACATCATAAAAGACGCCAAGACTCTATACGAATTGATCCTCAACCCCGATAAAGAAGAAAAAAGTCTCATGACTTTAAATGACAACACCATCTTAGTTAAATCAGAAGACATTGCCGAGAATGAGATAGCTCATAAACACACTAATGTCGTCATAGCCTGTTATACCACAACTATGGCACGCCTTCATCTTTTAAAACATCTCGAGATGGTAGGTGACCTCTGTTTTTATATGGATACCGACAGCCTGATCTACCTTTCACCAGATGGCGTCCCTATACTCCCCACGGGTGATTATCTTGGCGAATTAAAAAATGAACTAGAACCCTACGGTAAAGACGCATATATTTGTGAATTCGGAAGTGCAGGCGCAAAAAATTATTACATGAACATTTACGATCCCGCAACAGAAAAAATTACCAATATAATTAAAGTTAAGGGATTCTACTTAAATTCATCAACCGAGAATCATGTAAACTTTGACATTAGGAAAAAATTATTAGGCGTAAACAACCAGGGGAAACCTGAAATGAATTCTATCCAAGTACCCATTGGCCCCCAAATACGTCGCCTGCCCAATCATACCCTCATTACAATAGATCAAACAAAAATATATCAAGTAGTCGTCGACAAAGTCAGAGTTTTTCCCCGATTATACTACCACACCATATGGTTATCAAACCAATTGAATTTAAAAAAATTGATTTGTGTGTATATATTTTTGTATTTTAATTAATATGTTTAATTAATATTAATTGTGATTAGTTATATTACACTCAGAATAAAATTTGCCATTACTGTGAAATAATTTCTTAATTTATGAAAAAAATATCACCACCAAAAAAAGACGAGAGCGAAAAAACACGACTCCTCCGACTTAACCGTGGCCGCCATCTTGTATGCCATACTGGCTGCATACTCTTTCGCATAGTTAGTTCAAAATGTCATTTCTATCGTTTTAAAACTAAAATTTTGCTAAATGAAGGTTAAACAACGATCTTAGATTGAAGACCACTGAAATTTTAGTCACGTATGTTTATACGGGTCTACTTCTTTGTTTTCGGTGTCAATGTTTGGAAGCACATGTCTCTGTAACTAATTAATCAGAACGTCTTAGATTTAGTCAAGACAAAAAGTATCGATAAAAATAAGGTTAATCACGTGTCTGAAGGCACAGATATTTAATTTTTTTAAACTAATTCGTACATGCTTAAGAAAGCAATGTTCCATCACCCTATTCCATTGACAAACTTACTTTACTGATACTCAATTTATTCCCTCTCAATAATTTGAAAAATTTACTAATCTAGGCTTTTCAACCACAATTCTACTCCCCCTAAACAAATTATAATTACATTATTTAGTTTTAAGAGAATACGTGTATGGCCTTGCGTCGTTTAAAGGTAACCAGCATGTCCCCGTTCATGCCCTCTACGCTCCATAGTGATAAAGTTTTTGGGCAAATTTCAGAAATGTTAGCAAATTTAATAATTGCGATATGATTTTTACTCTAGGTTAAACTGAGATATGTAATAGAGCATTTCGACATAATTAAGAGGGAAAGACACGGGGCTAAAACTTTGCCTTTCATTTCGCTCGATGGAAGGGTATAAGAGAGAAAAGAGAAGGCGAATGATCAAACCCTCGTACGTTTTTATACTGAGAGTTGCCACCCCTCTTTTTTGCGTAGAAATGAAATCTGCCATAACTGACGTGATTCGCGAGTATCAAGTGTGAACTATTTTACATTATATATCAGACCTCGGGGACTTTCGAAAAAAAAACATTTTTCGAAAATTTTAAGATCGCATGTGCTTACCACCATTAAGACCGCTGCGCGTACGAACGTCTTCCACACTCAATCTTGAAAAATTACTAGGGGGTAAACATAATAACATGGACTCGCGACGGAAATATAGCATTGAAATTTTAAACACCCGCTGAAACATTTACAATTCTCATACCAGGATTGAAAAATATTGAAAAAGCTCCAATTTTAAAAGTAAACAGCTCCAATTTTAAAGAAAACAACAATATTTTGAAAAAGGCGTAATATTATATTGGAACGTAAATAAAGGTAACAATATTTTGGAACAGAAATAATATTAATTGGGAAACTAATAAAACGGATACATTAATATTTTTGAAAAGGCATAATATTCCATGGGAAGTAAATGAACATAAACAACATTTTCGAAAAGGCATAAAATTATTTGGGAAGTAAATGAAGATGAACAAATCTTTGGAAAATTCGTAATATTATTTTGGGACGTGCATAAAGATAAAAAAATTTCGAAAAAGGTGTAATATTATTTGGGAAGTAAATGAAGATAACAATATTTTGGAAGTAAGTGAAGATAAACAACAATGTTATGGAAAACGCGTAACATTATTTGGGAAGTAAATGAAGATAAAGAACAATATTTTGGAAAAGCCGTATTATTCTTTGGGAAGTAAATGAAGATAAACAACAATATTTTGGAATAGGCGTAAAATTATTTGGGAAACTAAATAAATGTATGGAATTTTTTGGAAAAGGTGTAATATTAATTGGGAAACTAAATAAATGTATGGGATTTTTTGGAAAAGGCATAATATTGTTTGGGAAGTAAATGAAGCATTTTCTTAAAATATTTTTCCCAAATAAAATTACGCCTTTTCCAAAATTTTGATTTTTATATACTATAACATCCCAAATAATTATAAGCCTATTCCAAAATTTTTGGTTTAACTCCATGTAGGCTCCGAAATAATATTAAGCCTTTTAAAAATAGGGTTCTTTAGCTTCATTTACTTCCCAAGTAATATAATACTGCAACGAATATTTTCGTTGCACAATTCAAATTTTAGTCGTTTCCCAAAAGTCCGTTAGCCATTATAGTTATAGCCTAATCTTTATAGTGGGAAAGGTTTGAATGGTTAAGACTGGGAATAACGTTTTAGTAGTAGTATAACCCCACATTTCGTACCTCCGTAGGTGTAGAATGTAGGTCAAGGTCACTATGTCACTCATTATGTCACAGGGTCAATGACCTGAGTTATGCAACGCCCCCTCCCGCGCGCCCCCTATCGATTCACCTTGCAAAGATTTTTGATACTCTCGTAGACTCCAAAAACTGTCTTAAAAATTCATATGATTTTATTGATAGATTAAATAACATTACTTTCGAGGACAATAGCCTTATGGTGAGCTTTGATGTAGTAAGCCTCTACCCAAACACCCCAGTTAAAGAAACCCTAACTGTAGTCAAAAATTTATTAATAACTAAGAAAGATGAATTAATCCACGTTACCCCTCTAAGTATAGATAGTATACTTACTGCCACAGAAATTTGCTTAAGAAACAATGATTTTCAATTTAATGGCATAATATACAAACAAACTGATTGTCTCCCCATGGGATCAAATATATCCCCAGTATTAGCTAACCTTTTCATGATCTATTTTGAAAATAATTTCCTAGCTAATGACCCAAAATTTCCTAAGATCTGGTGGCGCTACGTAGATGACATTTTTTCCATATGGATAGGCAACATATCGGAACTAATTTCCTTGACCGGATTAACTCTAAACATCAAAAAATTAAATTTACTCTAGAAATAGAAAAAGAAAACAAACTTCCTTTCCTAGATATCCTAATCGATAGGTCAAAAAATCCCAAAAAACCAAATCATTCCTTATATCAAAAACCAACGCACTCGAAAAAGTTTCTTAATTACAATTCGTATCATGCATACCATATTAAAAATGGATTAGCTAAAAGCCTCAACTATAGGATCAATAAAATCTCAAATCAACCTTCTGCTTATCTGGAAAAGATTAAACGACAACTAAAAGATAGTGAATACCCCGGTAAAGTCATTAACAAATTTCTAAAAGTCAGTGATCCTGATAATTTAAAAACAATAAAGGAAGATAACCTTGAACCAGAAAAATGGTTTTTTCTACCTTACTGTAGAGGTTTTAACGAAACATTACAAAGGAAACTTAGACCGTTTAATATTAGAATAATTAATAAAAAAGCTAAGGATTTAAAAAGTAACTTAGTCAAATGGGAAGGTAATAATAAAGATAATAAGAAAACAGAACCCCTAAGTACAGCTGGTGTGATATATAAAATCCCATGTGAAACATGTGGAAAAATGTATATTGGTGAAACAGAACGTAAACTAATAGATAGAATTAAAGAACACAAAAGAGATGTTAAAAATAAAAAAGAAACTAACGCTGTGTACATGCACTTAAAATTTAATATAACACACCAAATTAATTGGGATAATACAACGATCTTAGCTAAAGAAAAAGACTACTATAAACGTAAAATTACCGAAAGTATCTACATTAAGAAATTTAAAAATAACTTTAACTTGGAGGCAGGCTATGTACTTAAAAATAATTGGAATGTGGACAAACTTATAAAAAATAATAGATAAATAATATAATTACACATTGTCAATAATATTATAATAAAAAAAATAAAAAAAAAACACGCGGCACCCTTATGGTATTCCCTCTAGCGACCAAATGTTATACTTCCCCTTAAAAAATTGTCTAAAAAATAACCTAGAATAGAGTAGTATATTAACATGAACGAAATCAAGTTCAATAGACTGAATGACGAGCCGCGGCACGAAACGTCTCAAGGAAATTTTAATGTTTTTAATAAAATCACGTTGGATATCTCCGTAAACCAAAGTTTTAATTCTTTTAGATCTTAAATACCGTGACAACAATAGATATGATTAACCTTTTTAAAACGAACTATGGTGTAATATTTTTGAGTATGCCAACGAGATTGATGCGTTCTTCAAGGGTAATTCGGCTCGATTTTCCGTTTGGTTATATCCTACTACTTCAAATTTGAAATTGGAATGTTTTACCCGTGGAAAGAAACGTATATTGGACATAAGAAAATACACTAGAGAAAATGTGAAAAATATAACGTTATGTATGCTACTGGCGAGGGAATTTCCCTTAAAGATACTGCTTGGGAACACTTAAAATAAATAAGAGGACTGCTTGACAATGAGTTGGTGGAGAAAACGAGAGCCGTGGAATCCATGAGAGAAGCTGTTCTTAAGAATCTGACTGAAATATTATTGGAAATTACCAAATATGGTCAAAACGAGGCCTGTCAAAACCAGATTACTCACGACGTACAATGTGAATTAGAAGAAAGTGAATGGAATGAAAGAGTGCAATAAAACCTCATTAAAGCCTTTAAAAAAATTGATTATGAAAAAGTTTTGGAAAATTATAGAAATGATCTTGGTTCTAACCAGCCAATTGATGAGCCATTTCTTTTTAATTGTATCATAAACGATATTGACTTCTTCAAATCTAAGTTATTCTATACTTGATATTCAATTAATCTCTATGTTGTATGTGTATGATCTGTATAATTGCTCATTTAAATTAAAAAATGTACAAACAACAGAAATACAATCGTAAATTCATATACAAAGATAAATTACATATCACTATGCAGACAAAGGTAGAAAAAAATGCACAAACAACAGACCTACAATCGTAAATTCATACACAAAAATAAATTACATATCACTATGCAGACAAAGGTAGAAAAAAAACTAGTTGAAGAGGTTTAGATTGAACTAACATTGGCAGAAAAACGTTCAAAAATGATTAATTCATACACCTACTGTTTTATCGTGACAGATGTTCGTAAAAATGTTTTTGTAAGTTGATTCAAACGAAAATATCATAATAATATTGGATTGATATTGTGAATGTAGGTAAGGAAATTTATTTCGTTTTACTTAAATGTTATAAATACACAATATATAAATGAAATAATAATAAACTAAATAAACTAATAATAAACTAAATAAAAAACTTTGTTCCACGTATTATTATGATCGATATGATATTGAGTCTTAAAGAAACTTTGTGAAAATACATATGTACACTATGTATTACATGATATAGGGAATATAATACAAAAGTAGCAGAAATTAAACAATATGAAATATTTTATAAGGATTTTTAAATTACACGGGAAATTGGGGGTAAAGTTTAAATTTATACATTAAAAGTAATATTACAAGCGAGGGTATTTTAAGATTTTGAATTCAACGTCTGTTTCATCGAATATTAGGGGACGTTTAACGGCGTGGTAAATATTTTTAAATGTTTCTTTACAAACGGTTTCCGTAAAAATAGTGAATAAGGGGGTAGTGTAACAATTGTTACACCAATTGTTACCCTTATCCAGAACGATATTGTCGTAAATATCGTCCCTGTCTATAATTGAATGATATTTCACACGGGCCACTTGATCAAAGTCTTTCTCAATATTCATATCGATATCATAATAACACGTGGAACAAAGTTTTAATATACGTTTTGAATCGTTTTCGTGACACCTTAAGCAATGTGGGTTTTTGTTGGGGCATGCAAAAACATTTTCTAATTTAAAATAGTCTTTTACAACGTGATTACCGTTACACCAATCGGGAATATTGTGCGGTGATTGTGAGGGGCGCGTCATAACATAATTGTATTGTAGAAATGAAAGTTTATAATGTGCTTTTACTTGAGTGTCGAAAACATCTTGTGCCGAAAGATAGTTTAAAATGTTTGAATCGAGACACTGACCGGCGGTAGCGAGTGATTCTTCAAGTTCAGTAGCGATATGAGTGGGCAAACAACCCGAATGAAGGTCATGCCGAGAAGCGAGTGCATACTCGTATAGTATATTGAAAGTTTCGTGCGACGCTACTTTAGCCAAGGTATACAGAGAAGGTACATTCGATAAAGACATGACTATTGTTATGGCGGGGAGAATTTAATAGTTTTTAGATCTGAATACAGTAACTTATTGCTAGTAGTGAACTTGGTTATCCAGCAGATATACTTTTCGTAACGGGGGGAAAGAATCATATTATATTAATAATTCCACGGTACTATAGTCATCAACCGAATATACCCTCAAATAACATTGGCTCGCTCGTTAACGTATCTGCCTTTAAACTCGTTGTTCTATGAAGTACGAGTTCGAATCCCCTTATCGAGAGTCCTTAACAAGCGAACCAACGTTACTTTTGTAAAGGATATATTTTTATCTCTTATAACTAACAGTTGTTTTTATAAAGCAAAGACAAGGTTGGTTGATATCAAAGATAATTCGAAATATACGTATAACGAATAGGTTGGTTCGTTATACCTCAAGGTGAATAATATAGCGCCTAGGTATTATACCGTGTTGAAAATATATTTTTATCTCTTATAACTAACAGTTGTTTTTATAAAGCAAAGACAAGGTTGGTTGATGTCAAAGGTAATTCGAAATATACGTATAACGAATAGGTTGGTTCGCTATACCTCAAGGTGAGTAATATAGCGCCTATACCGTGTTAAAAATATATTTTGCTCCGTTATAACTAACAGTTGTTTTTATAAAGCAAAGACAAGGTTGGTTGACGTTAAATATAATTCGAAATATACGTATGACGTCAAGGTTATCCGTGATAAAAATATATTTTTCTCCGTTATAACTAACAGATGTTTTGTAAAAAGATTGATTTATATCTATGATAGTTCAAAATGTACTTATTTTAACGTGATACGCGTATTATAAGACCGTTCTAGATACAGTATATAACTCCGCAATTCACGGCGTACAATCACTTGATCCAATAACTCTCGACCATAAATTATCTAAATTCTCTCAATGCCTTTAAACATGGTAAGATTTTTTTAATTTTCCACGTTGTTAAAACTGCATGTCCAATTGTATCATTATTGTCTTTAGACGGCAAATCAAACGTGGAAAACTATCGAAATTAAATTTAACCAGAGTAAAAATATCGGTGTAAAAATAGTTAAATTAAACAATAAATTATATATAGATATTAGAAGATGCGCTTTTAAAAAACCCCTTATATATGGAATATGTATTTCGGTAGATTTGACAGAAGTTAAAAAAAATTTAAGCAAACCATGCGGTATCCTTAAGCAGACCCTATGTTTCTCGGGAATGCTGGAACTGGAAAATTTTAAAGATACGGGTTATTTATTAACAAAATATAGGGGGAAATGCGCGAAAAACAATTAAATTTAAAGTTTGATGAAGTACCAGAAGTTGTGAGTCTTATAGATAAAGTTTTAAAGAAAATACCTGTAACTGAGTAAGAAATTTGAAAATGTACGCAATAAAGAATTTTTAAAATGTATTTTTAGAAAATTAATACTTTTTATTTTAGAACTTTATAGTGTATATTATTTTAGATATTTTAGTTTGTTTCCTAGGTATACGTCAAGAGTTTTATTTCAAGTCGCGCCTAAGATCAAATAGAAAACATGTCATCAGACGAAGAAGAGCCTTTGGATCTTTCCTATTTTAATCCTAAAAGGTTTTACGAATTATTAAAAGTTAACCAAACTGTCTCTCGAAAGTTCAACTGTTTAGCCTCTGAATATAAAATTATTTTTAAAGACCTTCATATGATCAAATTGACAGAAGTATATGAACAATTGATAAAAATCTTTCAATCCATTATAGATACAATTTTAGAAGCTTCTCAATGTTACAATGGCGTTAGATTTTGTGTTAGGTCTGACTTACTGGAAAATGCTATCAATTTAAATTTTATGGCCCTTAATGAGTTAACGGCGGAAAGATTAATTACTGCCATTAGTCAAGTAAGTCAAAGCCGGCGAAATTTTTTCTCGAGGGTGATATCAGACTCGACGCTATATTTTTAAACGTTAATGTACCAATATCAGGTCGTCGATCTGTTAAAAATACATCGATGATAGCTCTCGACAAATATATTCAGAAAGGAAGGACATTTTTACCCATAATAAACGATGATGAACTATGTGTATCAAGAGCAATCGTTTGCGGGATGATGGTTGCTGATTTAACATATTTAAAGAAACAGAAGCTTAGTACTTAGATTTTTGATTTTAATCGTTATAGACGTATACAACTAGGTCATAGATCTTTGCAAAAAGAAGAAGCGTTAAAGCTTCATGTCAAGGCTAATGAGCCTATTGGACCCGTTAGCTTAGACAAAATTTCAATGTTTCAAAAAGTATTGCAACCCGAGTATCAAATAGTTATTTTCAGTGCTAATGATAATTTCAAAAAGGTTTATCAAGGTGAAATGTTTTAGGAGAAATTTTTTTTTATTACAATTAGATCAACACATGCACGTCATTAAAAGTTTAGCAAGTATGTTTGGGGCAACGTCGTATTGCAATACGTGTTTAACAACCTTTACTAAATCAAAGGACGCAAAAACACAAATGTTTTAATAAAAAACCAAATGTTGGCGTTGTTACTCTGAAACCTTTCACGAAGACCCTCAGATTGAAATATCTCGCTGTCAAAACTGTAATAGATACTTTAAAGGGCCGGAATGTTTCCAATTTCACTTAGAAAATGGCACTTGTTTAAAAATTAATCGGTGCTTCAAATGTTGCAAAGAAATTCACGATGACAAACATAAATGTCTTACAACTTGTTACAGATGTAAAATTGAGCACCCTCCTAAAATGTGTTACGTTCAACCCCTTGATGATACTTTTAAAGAAACTAGATTTTGTTATTTTGACTGTGAAACTATTGATATGAACTCTAAACATACCCCAGTTCTATTAGTTTCGGCAATGCAAATTAATGATACCGAATACGATTATCAAATTTTTAGAGGTTTTGATTATGTTGATAAGTTTATGAAATATCTGACCCAAACAGAAGATGAGACAACTTATACAAGGAACAATAAACGAATGAAAATAAGTAAACCTAAATTTGAGAATTTGACTATAGTGGCCCACAATTTTAAAGGTTTTGATTCGTATTTTATATTAAATTGGTTAATTAATAACCATGTAAAACCAGACGTCATATTCGACGGATCTAAAATTCTAGCTGTCTCTATTAAAAGTCAAAATTTTAGGTTTATTTGTAGTTATTCCTTCGTGGCGCTTCCTCAGAGAGCCTTTACAGAAACTTTTCAATTGGGTAGTTACAAAAAACAGTTTTTCCTTATATTTTCTTAAAAGAGGACACTTCAAACTATGAAGGTCCGTTGCCTGAAAAGACCGCATTTCAACCTGAATTTATGAATGAAAAGGACCGACAAGCCTTTGATTTATGGTGCAGCGAAAAAGGTAAAAAATCCACGTACAAAATAGTGACCGAATTAGAGGAATAGGCTGTACAAGATGTGGTAGTCTTACAAAAAGGAATTACAAAATTTAGAGAACTTTACAAAAAAGCATCGGGTCTAGATCCTCTTAATTGCGGAGCTATTACAATATCGGGGGCCTGTACTAACGTGTTTTTACACAAATATTTAGAAAAAAATACATTGGGTGTAGTACCTAGTCCAGGTTATCGTGGATCATACAACCAAAGTAGTAAAGCTATCAAGTGGTTGGCATGGGTTAGTAAAGAAATGAATGTAGAAATACAGACAGCCCTATCTCCTGAAGGAGAAAAAAGAATCGGACCTTATTTAGTTGATGGTTACTCAAAGGATCCTGAAATAAAACTAGAGTTCAATGGTTGCGTGTATCACGGTTGTCCGAAATGTTTCAAAGGCAGTGAATGGAACAGTTTAGTAAATGATACAAATAAAAACTGTTACGAAAAGGGTCTGGATTGAATAGAATTTATAAAAAGTTACACCCCAATGCTAAGTATATAATGATGTGGGAATGCGAGTTTGAAAAGTTGTTAAAGACAAATATCACTTGTAGTACCTTTTGCGAAACTGTAGAGGTACCTCCACCAAAATTAGCCAGGTCGGCTTTATACGGTGGAAGGACAGAAGTATTCAAATTGTATCATAAACCGGACGAAGCAAAAAACGAAGAAATTTATTATTACGACCTCATGTCACTCTATCCCGCTGTCAATAAATACGGAATCTACCCAAATGGACATCTCAAAAATTTAAATAGTAACTTTAACTATGAACAAAATGCCTATTTTGGTATAATATCGTGTGAACTCTTGCCCCCGACTGATCTATACATCCCAGTTTTACCATACAGGTTTAATGGAAAATTGTTTTTCCCCCTGTGTAAGTCATGTGCTCTTTAATCAAATAATGAAGAGTGTCGACATTCTGACAAGGAGCGAATTATTTCGGGTATTTGGCCTTCGCCTGAAATTTACAAAGCCGTAGAAATGGGTTATAAAATTATAAAAATATACGAAGTACATCATTTCACGAGACATTTAAGTATGAAAAACATGTTAACGATGGACTATTTGGCGGTTATGTTAACAATTTTTTGAAGATAAAATAAGCTAATTCTGGCTATCCGTCTTCCGTTAAAACTAACGAGCAAAAACAAAAATATATTGACTCGATTTATGAATCTGAAGGTATTAGCATGAAGATGGATGAAGTAGTCCATAACCCCGCGCTGAGAGCTATTTCAAAGATTTGTCTCAACAGTCTTTGGGGTCGTTTTGGTATGAATACAAAGAAAACCAAAACACTAATTGTTAACGAGTGTACAGAACTTGTGCGTATACTACAGGGCCGGTAGGCCCTTGTAGATATGACTTGATACCGTTTTGTAACGTTAAAGTAATATTCAACCGCTTTTGCTAATTTCCTATGGAGATTAACATGGGTTTTTCGTGATCTTTCCCCACCGCTAACTTAAAAACTACAGCGAAGTTACTTCTCGGAATTATCTTAAATTAACAATTAAGTATTCAGGGCGTGCTATCAGCCAGTTTGATCAAAACAATTAAGTCTAAGTATGTTAATTTTAGTTAATTACAGAAGTACGGCTTTGACCATCGTAATTGGACATAATAATTAGCTAGATCTCTTGGAAAACTCAGTGTTACTACGTATCTGAAGTGTGGTGGTTATCACGTCCGCTTCACACGCGGAAGGTCCCAGGTTCGAGGCCTGGTAGATACATGTTTTGACCATCATGATTGGACATAAGAATTAGCTAGATCTCTTGGAAAACTCAGTGCTACCACGTATCTATGGTGCAGTGGTTATCACGTTCGCCTCACACGCGGAAAGTCTCAGGTTCGAGCCCAGGTAGATACATGTTTTAACCATCGTGATTGGACATAATAATTAGTTAGATCTCTTGGAAAACTTAGACTTACCACGTGTCTGTGGTGTAGTGGTTATAATAAATATTTAACAATTATTTCACTTCACTTGGTTTAATAATGTGACATAGGTAGCGTACTTTTTCCCTACTTTTAAAACCATAGAACTAAGTAATATTAGAAGTTCAACAGACTGTCAAAAAAAGATGTTAAAAGCCACTGTAAATGGTGCTTAAATGCCTAATATTCCCTTAATACTTCCAAATAATATTAGTAAATGGCGTGAATTGATCATAGAAATGGGGTTAAAGTACACCGTAAATGATGTCTTTTTTGGCACTGGAAAAAAAACAGCATAAATGGTGTTTGAATGCACCATTATATTTTAGAGTGCAAATGTATGACGGTAAAGCAAACATAATTATTCAAAATTTAATTACATTAAAACTGAAGTGACAGATATTATATAAAAACGTCTTGGTTTGGACCAAGGCCGAAAAACAAACGATATGTGTGAGGTTTATCAATTGACTGAAGTTTCAGATATTGAAATTGTTTTCTAGTTATTTTTATCCATTCAATCCTTAATCAATATTCAATTCAATCAACTGATTTTACTGTTAATCGGTCTAGTCCCTCTAAATTTATTGAAAAATTACATATCTACGCTTTTTCAATAATAATTAATTTCATGATAAAATGTTTTCGGAAAATGTAATTGTTCATGAAAAAGCGTAGATATGTAATTTTTTAAATTAATTTAGAGGGATTAGATCGATTAACAGTAAAATCAGTTGATTGAATTAAATATTGATTAAGGATTGAGTGGATAAAAATAACTAGAAAACAATTTCAATATCAGAAACTTCAGTCAATTGATAAACTTCACACATATCGTTTGTTTTTCGGTCTTGGTCCAAACCAAGACGTTTTTATATAATCTTATCTGATGACACAAAGGAATTGGTAGATTTAAGACCAATTAATGAAGAAATGTGCTTATTATCGTACAAAAACAAAGATGATTTTGTACCAACATATTTCAAAGGAAATCCGTATGTGGCTTGTTTCGTTTCGTGTTACGGAAGATTAACCTTATTTGAGACCTTGCATAAATTGGGTAAAAGAGCCTTATAATCGGATACCGATAGCATTTTATTTGTGGCGGGGAAAAACGATTTTAAACCCCCCACGGGTAACAATTTAGGATGTTGGGTTAACGAACTAGGGGACGCTACAATTTCAGAGTTTGTTTCAAATGGGCCCAAGAGTTACGGTTACAGACAAACGGACGGTCAATCTGTCGTTAAGGTTAAAGGAATTTGCCTTAATCGTGTTAACGAGAAAATTATAAACTTTGAAGCTATAGTGGACTCTATAAAAATAAATCCAAACGTCTAAAAGTGGACGTTCCTTTCACGTAATTCGAAATAAAACTTCGGCCACTCTTTTAAGTCGAAAACTAGAAAAAAGCTTTGTATTTACGTTTAACAAACGTCTAATTAAAGGTTGGGACACTTTGCCATTTGGGTTTAAAACGGGACAATGAAAAGTAATTTAGAACTTTATAGTGTATATAAAAAAATTAAAGTTGAATATTTTAGAACTTTATAGTGTATATTATTTTAGGTACTTTAGTTTGTTTCCTAGGAATACGTCAAGAGTTTTATTTCGAGTAGTTTCGTAAAAGGGTATACTATAAACTTGACTTCTAGCAATCAAGTTTGACTTACCAAAACAAACCACTAAAGTGACCAGTAAGAAAAACGCAATGGTAAACTTCATCTTGCGTCTTATTGAGTTCTGATTCAGTTATTCTTGATTTTGAATGCTTAGTACGTCGTCGTTTATAGATTTCGTTTTCGCTTTTAATTTTTAATTGACAGTTTCTAGTTTTTGTTAACGCATTAGTCGATAAATCGTTTAGTTCTAGTTCCTGATAATATGTCTACCGATAAAATAAACCTTATCCGACTGGATGCTATCAATGCGACGGAAGCCTTATTGCGTTTCCAGATCACGCCGGACAAACGTTTTATTGCGATGGAGATCTCGCTTGTCCTTTAAGACATCACACTGTTTTTGTAACAAAAAAAAATTGGATACACCCGATAGAAGAAAAATTTCAACCTTTGAGTCCGGATAGAGTGTGTTTAGTATGTGGTACGTATTCGTCAGCGAAGGACGCTCGTAACGCCGAATGCTCCGAAGAAGATGTAACTTGTCGGTTTACGAATAAATCCGTTATAAAAGCGAGAGGCACCACGAACGTTCAATGTAAAATTTTTTTTGGCATTTAAAAACTAGTAAATGCGACACGAAAAACCGTTGCTTCAAATGCGACAAACTTTACCTGATGAGAGAAATTCATCTTTGTGTAAAAAAATAAAAAATAATGAAAAAAAATGTTGGTTAGTTTTTCACATATAATAACTGTACATATAATACCGTTGGAAGATCGATATAACAGCAAACTATATAATAACATGAGGTTTAAACAGCGTATTAAAGAAACTGAAAAACTTTTAAAACCAATTTTCGTTAGTTTCCTAAATTGCACGAAATAAAGATATGATTTAATTCGAATTGTGTCTTAGAATTTAACAATTAAATATTACTTTAGGAAATTTTAGAAAAATTATATAATATGAAAATAAAAGCCGAAGATGCGGATGTGTACGAAAAACACCCATCATGGAGAGATTTACCAATAGTACGGGTCAGACCGATGATGCGTGAAGAAGTACAGGACCCGAGTTCAGAAATGCCCCCCCTCCCTTTTGGAAGAGCAACAACGTCAATTTCGTGAATGGATAATATTACAGCATCGAAATCAGGGGTTGCCCTTGCCACCTGAAACGGATCCTAATCGAATCGAAGAACAACAACGTGGGTTGCCCTTACCGTCTGAAGCGGCATCTACTTCCGCATCGGACACGACTCCTAACTCTAATACTAGTCCTGATCGAATCTCAAACCCCAACCGTAACCCTAACTCTTAGTCTTTTTTATTTATTTTAAATTCAACCATCAGAACAAAACTTTTGTCATACACATAACATATTATCCTTCTTTAGCAACAAACGATAACATTTATTTTCTGTTTTTCTTTACAATTAATTGACAAGAGATATTTCATTAAGAGTTTGTTTTTTCATAGTCTTGTATTATTTTTTTTCCTTTAATGTTTTGTGTCAAAAATGACAATTTCGTGCTAAACACTTTAAATTATTAAGTATAGTTCTAATTAATTATAAAATATATTACCTTTATCTTCTGTTAGGTTATTTGATAGGTCCAAAGTATGAAAAATTACATTTGGATTACTTTTCAAAACCAATGCATGTTTATGAGCAAAATCCCCACTTTAAAATACAAATCTTTACATTAAATTACGTAATTATAAGAATAACTTGTACGAATATACACCATTTAACTCCTATATTATCTAAATAGAGTTCCTCAATGGAGACAGTTTTTTCATAACAGCCAAAATCTGTTCCAAAGCTTCCAGGACCATTGTTTTTATACACAATGTAAGGTAGATTTGATTTTCTTTTTACTTACTCTTAAAAACTAACCTTTTTTTCTTTTTTGTATGTTTTATAATTTTCATGTAAATGGAAGCTTCGAGATTAGTAGCACCTCCTGGAGGAGTCTGGATATTTTTCCTTTAGTTCAGTTTTGAGCTGTCGAAATAAGATACGGTTCTTTTCTTGGTCGGTATCCTTTTCTTTATGGAATGAGTTGGCCGTTTTCAGGCCCTTATGGATGACAAAAGCGTTATTTAAAACTGAAAATTTGTATCCTACAACGTGTAATTCACAAACCTGCAAAGATATCAATCAATGGGTTAATTATCGATGGTTTCTTCTTTTCTACACACGGTGGTATCTTGGTCTTACTTGACTTATACGATTAAAGCCATATTGTCTAAACCTTTCATCATGATAAGGTGTTGAATTTCTGCTGAAGAAGAAAGGTTCCCAAGGATCTCTCCACAAGACTTCAAAAATGACAGCTAACTTATAAGTCATTGGTTCTCTATACCAGGCTTCGTAGTCAATATGTTTCTGACATTTCCAACAAAGCTCGATGTAAAAGAGTTGGGCGTCCATCATTTCCAAACGTTGTCCGTTTTATCCTTGGGTATTTGGGCTATTTCTTTCATTTCGAATGCGGGTGCAACGTAAACATTTTTATTATCTTTTCGAGATTCGAGAAAGAGCCTATTTTCTCAGGCATACACCAGGAACATTTCGTGGAGGTTATCGTTGGGCATCATATCGACGTCTAAGACTAATACAAATTCCGTGGTGGAATTTCTTCTCGCCACCTTACGTAATAACGTTATAACTTGGAGGTAGGTTAGGTTTAGACACGTTAGGACGAGTCCTTGCGTTTGGTGTTGGCCTGTAAACGGGGTAGCGTCTGCCTCTACCGTTGGCTTTAGTGCGATACTAATAGAAAAATTAGATGTGAATTGTTTTGAATACGACAGATTTGAAAGGAGAGTATTTACACACGCTTACTTTTCTGTGATTGTATTTTGAAACTAAGTACTGGTATTTGATTCCGTTTGGGCTGTCAAATCTTTGTTCCTTTTGTAAGTATAACCCTACACCCGTATCAGTCCTTTTCCAGTAAGACATTACCGACCCAAACCTCTACTTTATCCGATACGCTATGAACTTGCCACATCTTCATTTAACAATGATAAAACTCTTACGCAACCCATTAGTATACGTTACGCAATACAACAACTCTTCGAATGACGTCACAATTGTAGAAGATTTAACCCTTGTCAATGTACGTTTAAAGCTATTCATCCTCGTCTCTTATCAATGACGTCACAGATACGGTTGTAGAAGATTTAACCCTTGTCAATGTACGTTTAAAGCTATCCATCCTCGTCTCTTATCAATGACGTCACAGATACAGTTGTAGAAAGGTACGTTTAAAGCTATCCAATCATCATCGTCTCTTATCAATGACGTCACAGATACAGTTGCAGAAGAGACTGACAGATGTTTTCCCGCGCAGTGTTTCGCGAGTGTCCCGCTAGGCGGCGCGCGGGTTTCCCCGCGAGGGGACGCACAAGTTTCCCGCGAGGGGGCGCGCGAGTTTCCCAGGGGGCGCTGTTGGGGGCGTGGCATAATTACGTCATAGGTCATTGACATAGTGACCTTGACATTCTACACCTACATTCTACACCTACGGAGGTACGAAATGTGGGGTTATACTACTTACTATTGTGATGTCGAAGATCTGATTTTAATCGGGTAGGAAGGCGATTGGAGTCGGGCCGACTAAAATCGGAGAGGGAGCAAACCAATCACAATAGGCGAAACTATTACGTCATGAGACACGTGCCGTTTTTTCTCCAAGCTCGAAAGAGAGATAAGCGGCCATTATTTATTTGTCGCTGGAAGCCTGAAAACGATTTCGGGCCTCTGCCATTTTTTAACACTAGTTGATTAATAAGTTTTGATGGTTGTTCCTCATTGAATATTATCAGAGGTAATAAAATAGGAAAGTTTCTTATATTCTGATATTATTGAACATGGTCTATGGTTTGTCAGCTGACCAAAATTTGGTAATCTGAACGGGCCTTAATTTTCCAGGCCTAGTTACCGGGGTTACTTTTAATTTGTGGCATGAATGAAAAATATTGTTTACTTCACTTCTGAAGGAAACAGAGCATAAACAATGGTTTTTCATTTTTCGGGTTGTCGATGATAAAGTTCGCGCTCTGTATTGCGAAAGCTTATCGATTTCGTTGAATTGGTCATCTCGTGTCAGCTAGAAGTCTACAATGCCTTACAATAATATGCGGTATCCTTTTGAAAAGCTATGCATAAAAGTATCGGCATAGTTTGTGATACAAAAATCGATTAATATTTGGGAAGTAATTCTTTATTCAAATTAATTTTAGTGTTACAGATAGTCCAATGCATTACACCGGAAAGACTGCACACGCCAGTACACCCTAGTGTGACTGAAGTGTTATGCTTTAATGCTTAGCCCATTTCTTGTTGCTTTCCCCTTTTTTCACTCTCTGAACTTCTCAGCAATTGAGTTGAAGGACCTTCAATGAAATTCTTTTTCTTTTATCATTTTCTGTGGTGGACAATGAAGCTGTCGAATTGCATCTTGTGGTTTAAAATATTTTCTATAAGCTAAGGTGCTACCGTGTTACTTTTCAACATGTGAACGCATATTTCAAGAACGAGAGTGATAAAAGACGCGGAGAATGAAAAACGGTTTTCTTTTGTTGCGAACGCGATTGTTGATGATGCTTTGGTTAACTAAAATTAATTTACATTTCGTTGTATTTCTGTGTGGGACCATGTAGGGCTAAATTACAACTCTTGCAGTAGTCGAAATTATTCGGTAATGGTTAGAAAGCGATTATGTAAGTGATGGATATGGTTTTGCAGACACTGTTCTTTTTGGTATACATTCTATTGAAGGAGTGATGTCGGTCTAAAGATATGACACCGATAAGCTAAGGCGCTACCATGTTAACTTTTCAATATGTCAACGTACATTTCGAGAACGACAGTTACGAAGGATGCGGAGAATCCGAAGAGACAGACGCGGAAAATGACCATGAAAGCGGAGACGTTGATGACGACGAACGAGTCAGGGGTTTCAATTTCCTGACATGGATGCATTTCGTTCGTCAAAGACGGGTTCAGATCCATCAAGCAATCGCCCTCGGTCAATTGACGCAGCCTGACAAATATGATTAAATTATTTCCACCATAAACATACAACTTCGAAGGAGACACTAACCTTCTGTTGACGGTCTGGATTAGCGTTTGCGAAGTGTTTTTCTTGAAATACAACACCGCGTAGCTTATTATTAAAGGCTGCTGGCTTACTTTCAATTTACAGCTTCCAGTCTTTGCGTACCGGGCCTTGATTATATTCCAGTGTAGCATTTCCGCAGCAAAAAGAAAACTTTGTCGATATTCAATTCCCGAATGAATGTCGTCGTTTTCCGTTAAAGAGCCAATTGTCTGGAAACACGAATTTGGGTTCGCTTCTGCTCGCTTTATTCCTTCCGCTTATGCCGTGTTATGCAGTGCATTTTTCTAAATCGAAAATAAAGAAATAAAAATGAAAAACACCTAAGAAGAAAACAATGAAGGACGTATATTAACCGAATGAGAAAGTAACGCGTATCTCTTATATTAACCTGAATGAAATTGAATTGTGCCGTGTTTTTCGTCAGTAAAGGTTTAGCATTGGGAAAGTCAAATACATCGTCGATGGTGTCGAAGGGAATTGCTTCCGTTTGGCTCGAATACTGTGAAGTCATTTCCGAAGATACAAAAACCAATAGAACGAAAGACGCCAAACTCCACAAGACCGAAAGAAAACGAGAGACTCCGCTACAATTCAAACTTTGGGGACCTGAGATTGAAATTGAATTCAATTATGAAATGAGCATATCGCTTCTCTAAAAGTTCTTACTCGTTCCCAGAAAGCATTGCAACAAAACATGAAGGGCAGCTCAGATTTGACTTTGCCATATTTAGAGTTTAGCTTCCCCGTAATGTAAATCAGCAGAACGACACCAACGGACCACACAATTATCTAGATATGTTTAATATCAAAAACTTTAGTCCACTGTTTCAACATGGATAAAATTATAAATCAAACGAAACATATTTTTCCAGAGAGTATAATCTACAATAGAAAGCTAGATCCTGTTTACTGATAAACTTCAGGAAAGTGAAACTTGACATCATTTTATATGCAAATTAGGAATGACAAGTTACCCATATGTCGACAACGGAGAAAATGTCGTTTTCATTTGATTGGTTTGTTCCGAATAATATTTGGATTCTCGAAGTCCAAAATGGGTACGAAGATGAAAAGGAATTGAAACGATCACTTGTTTCGAACACAGGAGTTATTGCGAAGTCGGCCTCCTGTGTATTGCAAAAGTTAACTCCATTATTAATGAAAGAAGTTGACCAAGAACTGTCTCGTATTGCTATAAGAATATGATAAAACTCAGATTCTAAACCGAAAGACTCCGTGTCTTCCGAATCAATTAGGCCCGAATTATTTCCATGAAAATTAAACCTTAAAATGACAAATACAACAAAACCATGAAATTTCATTTCTAGGAAGCTAAAGCCTATTATATTCTTAATATCGAGGATGAATTCTTGGTTCAGAATATATTTTTTATTGTACATTTCTTTCGAACATTCCTAGCATTCCATTCCACGAATTATTAACTTCAGCTCCCCAAAACTTGTCAGCATTCGGGATAAGAGTAATGCTGAAAAACATTCCCACCTTTGCGGTTATTACGAAAAGCATAAAGACAGACCAATCTCGTTACGCTTAATTACTTGATATTGTCGAGTGTTTGTAGAACATGCAGGAATTTAATCATGTAGCCAGTTTTCTCTCCTTGTTGATTCAAATAAACAAATGGCGATAAATGGTAAAAATATAACATGCTCAGCTGAAGTTTATGAAAGACAACGGGCGAACATAATCTAGTGAATTTTCTAAGTTCAAGGAAATCCTTGCCATTGCACTAGTAACATTATCTTTGAACAGTAGTAAATCATGAAATGCTTTGAACTTACTGCCATGAAAGTTGCTTTGTAGTATTTTGCTGATTCGACGTGCATTATTATCAGTTTTTAATTTATCAATTATGGCGGGCATCTTGTCTCAAGGCCTTCGTATTGCTCCACCAGAAGCTCCGGTTTCTGGTTACTTGTTTGGAAAAGGAGTTTACTTTGCAGATATGGTACTACACATAGCCTTTAATAAAAAGTTAAATTATATGTTGTTAACTTCAAATATTTCATTCGTTTAGGTCTCTAAAAGTGCCAATTACTGTCACGTCAGTCGAGACATGGAAGAACTACGCGAGATGGAACAGCGACGAAGATAGCGGAGCCTCTACAAGAAATAAAGCGAATGACGTAGTAGAGCTCTCCGAGATAGTGGGAACACAAAATTCGGTCTGCGTAATATTCGCGCGCCTCTGATTTGCTATTGGTTACAGCTGTTAACGTTGAGGTTTAAAGCCTCGGCAGCGCCGAACCGTCCATCTCTCGAAACTTGGCGAGAGTAGCGTAAGCCTTGTTCACTAAAATTTGAAATTGAACTGGCGCGCGCCAACCGAAGCGCGCAGCCTTTCCACGTACCCACCTTTAGGAAGGGAGGAGGAATCTAAAGGGGTATTCAAGTTTTTGGACGACAGGTTTTTCAACACTAGGGGGCTGTTCCATCTCGCCTAGTTCTTCCATGGTCGAGACAACAACACCGGGTTGTTGCTCCTCTGCGAAGTAGCTTTAAGAAATATGCTTGAGCTACCTCACGGAAAATTTATTGGAAAATTACCTCTCAATACACATAGTACGAAGGGAATTGGACAAACCTTTCCAGATCCTGAGAAAAGCATTGTCAGAAATGATGTGGAGATACCATTAGGGCCCCAGTTAAAGCTAAAATTACCTCCAGCTTACTCCACAACGAGTTCATTGTCTATGATGCGGCGCAAATAAATATTAAGTACCTTTTAAAAATGAAGTTCTGTTGGAAGATCAGTTGAACCGAATAAAACAATAGGTTATTTAATTAATGCAAAACGTTTATTTACGAACATAATAATACTGCTAAAGGGCAGACCGGATTTTGGGTAGGATATACCTTAAGTTCTTAGTAGTACGTGATTACAATCAGATGTCCATACCCCCTCTCAGTATTTTCAATGAATATTTAAAAACTAACAAATTTTAGACGACGCTAATGAAACTAATTAATTACGGGAAAACAAACGCACCGCAGCATATCGTTTCCGACAATAAGAGGGCAGAGAAAGACGCGTGCACTCCACGCAGGCACTCTGTTTATCATGCCTCTAAGTAGAGAAATGGCTGCTACTCCTATGGCAATAGTGTTTGTCTGGCTCCCTTTAATGAAACCCTATACTCTCTCCGTATCATTTATCACCTCAATATCAATACAATATTGTACTGCCTAGCCTAGCGTTTCTTTATCCCCTTTAGAATGTTTCGGGACTGAAACCGCCTCTATCTCATGAGAGAGAGAGAGGGATTTGGGGTTGCTTAAGTTAAATTCGTTCCCCTCCAATGCCTGCCTATACGAAACGTAAAAATTCACTTATTCCATTGGATGATTTTTTTTCACGTGACCCATTTAGTAATCGTCTGGACTGCTTGGTGGCTGCACCGTGACAGAAATTTCAAAACTTTCTCTCTTCGGGTCTTAGCGCTATACGAGTTCTGACGTCACAGTAGCCTGCGGAAGATGCCCAGTCGTAACCCATGTTTGAGTACTTAGAGGCGTGACAGACTTATGGTTCACACTAATAAAATTAAAAGGATTCTGCTTGTAACCAATTTCATTTAATTAAATAATTAATTAATACTGCTAAAATTAAATACCAAAGCGGCAAGATACAATGCATGTTTTTGGAATCATCTTTGAATATATATAGCTTGCTTGGCTATGTTTCTAGAATATTATAATGATTCCAAACGTTGTTGTGGAAATTTAGTAGCGACTTATTCGACGGTAAAGCATGGTTTTCACTTGACCGAAAAAAACTACTTTGCTGCTGGACGTCAAACGCCAGATTTGTTTTTTACGTTGTCGCCCAGCGCTATAGCCTTTTCACCTAGTGTAGTTCATGCAAATAATGGAACATCTATTCTCTTTCTTTTTTGCAATGTTTGTTTCTAATATCATACAGATTTGTATTGTTCCTAACCTCTTCAATAAACCTTTCAACATTGAACTTCGGAATTCTCAGGGATTTGTACTAGTTACTGACTCGATTAGGAACGAAATAAATAAAAACATGGCGGACCGAGGATGGCTTCTTCCGAACACGCGTGGTCGAAAATGACGTCAGGACTCTAGCTTATTTCTGATTGGCTCCCGTATACCTATTTCTCGGCTTCTCGCGTGAAAAAACGTTCGCGGACTTTCTCGCGACTTTTTTACTAAATATTTTATCGGTTTCGTATAACGTACTGATCTAAGGGGTCTTTTTACGCGGGATCGGTTTCCGGTATCTAGAGTTCAAACAAAATATTTCCGTTAACTTACGATCTCGCCTCCGTCGCCATTCTGTTATGTACTGATAAACGTGAATAATTAGCCGAATGTGCAATAATTATAGTTTATTAAATAACAAGTAAAAGATATGCTAGCGCGAGTTTAGAGTCCAATTGATCATAGTCCGAAGTTGTGGAGTCGCGTGCCCGGTACTCGAATGCCTTATCTAATAAAGGGGTCCTGTTTTTATACCTTTCTAAAGGGGGTGTGTTTATGTTTACATTAATTAGTGGTGCCATCTAGTTCATTAATTCCTAAATTCTAGGAGGACACATCAAAACGACCATACCCAAAAGCTTACTGTCTATGAACGCTGAAAAGTACCATTTGTTCGCGTATTGTGGTTTTATTTTCCATTTTTAGATTTTCAAGCAATAGAAATTGAATTATCAATGTCCCTACGACCATAAACTTTCTCTTGTCACCGATGTTTTGCGCGACGTTGACGAACTCGTCTCCGATTACCCCGTTCTCAATCTGAAGTATTGAACTTTTTGGGATGGACACGTTGGCCTAAAATTGAAATTAATGGTTCTATTTAAATCATTCAGCCATTTTAGAAGCGCGTAATACAAGATCAATTTGTTCTCATGATATGCGTGCAAGCAATTAATTATAATAAAATGCAAGTCAAACCTGTACCACGATACTCGACGTTGGTTTTATCTAACAATTCTGAGAAAAATAGTAGCTCGTGTTCAATAACAGATAGGTCGGTCTTTTTCTGTTTTAACCTTTTTTCGAAAAGATACAAAGTCGTCAGTGTCGTTCCAGAAACGCACGTTTTGAAAATCCTGTTTGACGAGTTGGTCAACGGTGTCCACAGTATCGTAGTCCTTCTCGGTGAAATCCGACTTGAGGTTGCCTGATATTTCGAAGCAAATGAAAGTGATCGCGATCAAGCAGGACATGGCTGCCAGACGCCACGTGATCGCTTTTTGACACGGCTGTACGCTGTAAAGAAACGGCTCGCATTTCAAGTATTATAATATTACACCATTTAAATTCGAAACAGCTTACGTTCGTAGAAAAAATAGGAAATTCTTCCAGAACATTTCGACAAAAGACATGACGAACGGTCGGCCATTTTTGGGCGAGCCCAAAGCTAAGATGATCGAAACTTTCTACAGTTATGAAGAACTACAGTTAATGTTGAAAGAAATTGTTATTGGATTCCTAGGGAACCTATGGGAAAAGTTCTCGTTATTTGTCGTTCCATGTTGAGGAAAGACAGAGAGGGTGTCTTGGTCATTTTCGGGACTGAAGAGATGATTAAGGTCGACACTGAGTCATAAATGCTCGTCATTCGAAATTTCATCTCAGGTGTAAAGAAACTTTCAACTTGTATAGGAAAAACCATCACGTCTATCGTTGTTGGCACTTTATATTAAATTTAGAATTAATTCACTTTTATTTTGTTACTTTGATAATTTACTTCTTTTTTTGGCCACCCAAAATAGTCCCTTCTCGACGCGAGCTTTCTTTCCATTGATAAGAGTTCTGTGTTAACCCGGAGAAAACCCCCCAGAAGGTGCGGTGAAGTGCTCGAATCTTGGAGGTCCGTTCAACTCCTTTTTTCTTTTATGTTTCTGTAAAAATAACCATTTCGAGAAAAATTTGGAGCGAGAAGGACCTTCCCAACCGCAAATAAAGTTTCTAAATTTTCGTTTTGTTTAAAATGTCGTACTAACCTGGTCTTATTACGAACAACATCTAGCTCTCCCAATTAACCAGTAAAATAATGCAGGCGTTATTTTAGTGGTGTTTAATCCAAAAATTAGTTTTTTTCCGCCAAATCCAAAATGCCGTCGCTGGCACGTTTCAAATCCAAGTTACTAGTAGCCCCCAACGCCATGTTTCAAATACTAGATATTCACAGCCCCCAACGGCAGGTTTCAAACCCCAGATATTAGAAGCCACCAACCGTAGGTGATCAAATCCCAGATATTAGAAGCCACCAACCGTAGGTGATCAAATCCCAGATATTAGAAGCCACCAACGGCAGGTGATGCAATCCCAGATATTATAAGCCACCAACCGCAGGTGATCAAATCCCAGATATTAGAAGCCACCAACCGTAGGTGATCAAATCCCAGATATTAGAAGCCACCAACCGTAGGTGATCAAATCCCAGATATTAGAAGCCACCAACGGCAGGTGATGCAATCCCAGATATTATAAGCCACCAACCGCAGGTGATCAAATCCCAGATATTAGAAGCCACCAACGGCACGTTTCAAATCCCAGATAATAGCAGCCCCAACGGCACGTTTCGAATTCCAGATATTTGCATTCCCCAACGGCGGGTTTCAAATCCCAGATATTAGCAGCCCCCAATGGCACGTTTCAAATCCCAGATATATTAGAAGCCACCAACCGCAGGTGATCAAATCAGAGATATTAGAAGCCACCAAAGGCAGGTAATGAAATCCCAGATATTAGAAGCAACCAACGGCAGAAGATCAAATTCAAGATATTAGAAGCCACCAACCGTTGGTGATCAAATCCCAGATATTATAAACCACCAACGGCAGGTGATGAAATATCAGATATTTGCAGTCCCCAACGGCACGTTTCAAATCCCAGATGGTAGTAGCCCCCAAAGGCACGTTTCAAATCCCAGATACTAGTAGCCCCCGACGCCATGTTTCAAATACTAGATATTCACAGCCCCCAACGGCAGGTTTCAAATCCCAGATATTAGAAGCCACCACCGGTAGGTGATCAAATCCCAGATATTAGAAGCCACCAACGGCAGGTGATGAAATCCCAGATATTTGAAGCCACCAACGGCAGGAGATCAAATCCCAGATATTAGAAGCCACCAACTGCAGGTGATCAAATCCCAGATATTAGTAGCCACCAACGGCAGGTGATCAAATCCCAGATTTTAGAAGCCCCCGACGGCAGGAATCAAATCCCAGATTTTAGAAGCCCAAGACGGCAGGAATCAAATCCCAGTTATTAGAAGCCACCAACCGAAGGTGATAAAATCCCAGATATTAGAAGCCACCAACGGCAGGTGATCAAATCCCAGATACTAGCAGCCCCCAAAGGCACTTTTTCAAATCCCAGATGCTAGCAACACCCAACGGCAGGTTTCAAATCCCACATATTCACAGCCCCCAACGGCAGGTTTCAAATCCCAAATATATTAGAAGGCACCAACCGTAGGTGATCAAATCCCAGATATTAGAAGCCACCAACGGCAAGTGATCAAATCCCAGATATTAGAAGCCACCAACGGCAGGTGATCAAATCCCAGATATTATAAACCACCAACGGCAGGTGATGAAATATCAGATATTTGCAGTCCCCAACGGCACGTTTCAAATCCCAGATGGTAGTAGCCCCCAAAGGCACGTTTCAAATCCCAGATACTAGTAGCCCCCGACGCCATGTTTCAAATACTAGATATTCACAGCCCCCAACGGCAGGTTTCAAATCCCAGATATTAGAAGCCACCAACGGTAGGTGATCAAATCCCAGATATTAGAAGCCACCAACGGCAGGTGATGAAATCCCAGATATTTGAAGCCACCAACGGCAGGAGATCAAATCCCAGATATTAGAAGCCACCAACTGCAGGTGATCAAATCCCAGATATTAGTAGCCACCAACGGCAGGTGATCAAATCCCAGATTTTAGAAGCCCCCGACGGCAGGAATCAAATCCCAGATTTTAGAAGCCCCCGACGGCAGGAATCAAATCCCAGTTATTAGAAGCCACCAACCGACGGTGATAAAATCCCAGATATTAGAAGCCACCAACGGCAGGTGATCAAATCCCAGATACTAGCAGCCCCCAAAGGCACTTTTTCAAATCCCAGATGCTAGCAACACCCAACGGCAGGTTTCAAATCCCACATATTCACAGCCCCCAACGGCAGGTTTCAAATCCCAAATATATTAGAAGACACCAACCGTAGGTGATCAAATCCCAGATATTAGAAGCCACCAACGGCAAGTGATCAAATCCCAGATATTAGAAGCCACCAACGGCAGGTGATCAAATCCCAGATATTCAAAGCCCTTAACGGCAGGAATCAAACCCCAGATTTTAGTAGCGTCCAACGGCAGGAATCAAATCCCAGATTTTAGAAGTCCCCAACGGCAGGAATCAAATCCCAGATATACCCAGCCCCCAACGGGAGGTATCAAATCCCAGATATACCCAGCTCCCAATGGCAGGAATCAAATCCCAGTTATTTGAAGCCACCAACCGCAGGTGGTAAAATCCCAGATATTAGAAGCCACCAACGGCAGGTGAGCAAATCCCAGATATTAGCAGCCCCCAATGGCACGTTTCAAATCCCAGATACTAGCAACCCCCAACGGCAGGTTTCAAATCCCAGATAGTAGTAGCCCCCAAAGGCACGTTTCAAATCCCAGATACTAGTAGCCCCCGACGCCATGTTTCAAATACTAGATATTCACAGCCCCCAACGGCAGGTTTCAAATCCCAGATATTAGAAGCCACCAACGGCAGGTGATGAAATCCCAGATATTTGAAGCCACCAACGGCAGGAGATCAAATCCCAGATATTAGAAGCCACCAACTGTAGGGGATCAAATCCCAGATATTAGAAGCCACCAACTGTAGGGGATCAAATCCCAGATATTAGTAGCCACCAACGGCAGGTGATCAGAATCCCAGATTTTAGAAGCCCCCGACGGCAGGAATCAAATCCCAGATTTTAGAAGCCCCCGACGGCAGGAATCAAATCCCAGTTATTAGAAGCCACCAACCGCAGGTGATAAAATCCCAGATATTAGAAGCCACCAACGGCAGGTGATCATAATCCCAGATTTTAGAAGCCCCCGACGGCAGGAATCAAATCCCAGATTTTAGAAGCCCCCGACGGCAGGAATCAAATCCCAGTTATTAGAAGCCACCAAACGCAGGTGATAAAATCCCAGATATTAGAAGCCACCAACGGCAGGTGATCAAATCCCAGATACTAGCAGCCCCCAAAGGCACTTTTTCAAATCCAGATACTAGCAACCCCCAACGGCAGGTTTCAAATCCCAGATATTCACAGCCCCCAACGGCAGGTTTCAAATCCCAAATATATTAGAAGGCACCAACCGTAGGTGATCAAATCCCAGATATTAGAAGCCACCAACGGCAGGTGATGAAATCCCAGATACTAGCAGCCCCCAAAGGCACTTTTTCAAATCCCAGATGCTAGCAACACCCAACGGCAGGTTTCAAATCCCACATATTCACAGCCCCCAACGGCAGGTTTCAAATCCCAAATATATTAGAAGGCACCAACCGCAGGTGATCAAATCCCAGATATTAGAAGCCACCAACGGCAGGTTTCAAATCCCAGATATTAGCAGCCCCCAATGGCACGTTTCAAATCCCAGATAGTAGTAGCCCCCAAAGGCACGTTTCAAATCCCAGATACTAGTAGCCCCCGACGCCATGTTTCAAATACTAGATATTCACAGCCCCCAACGGCAGGTTTCAAATCCCAGATATTAGAAGCCACCAACCGTAGGTGATGAAATCCCAGATATTTGAAGCCACCAACGGCAGGAGATCAAATCCCAGATATTAGAAGCCACCAACTGTAGAGGATCAAATCCCAGATATTAGTAGCCACCAACGGCAGGTGATCAGAATCCCAGATTTTAGAAGCCCCCGACGGCAGGAATCAAATCCCAGATTTTAGAAGCCCCCGACGGCAGGAATCAAATCCCAGATATTAGAAGCCACCAACCGCAGGTGATAAAATCCCAGATATTAGAAGCCACCAACGGCAGGTGATCATAATCCCAGATTTTAGAAGCCCCCGACGGCAGGAATCAAATCCCAGATTTTAGAAGCCCCCGACGGCAGGAATCAAATCCCAGTTATTAGAAGCCACCAAACGCAGGTGATAAAATCCCAGATATTAGAAGCCACCAACGGCAGGTGATCAAATCCCAGATACTAGCAGCCCCCAAAGGCACTTTTTCAAATCCCAGATACTAGCAACCCCCAACGGCAGGTTTCAAATCCCAGATATTCACAGCCCCCAACGGCAGGTTTCAAATCCCAAATATATTAGAAGGCACCAACCGTAGGTGATCAAATCCCAGATATTAGAAGCCACCAACGGCAGGTGATGAAATCCCAGATATTAGAAGTCACCAACGGCAGGTGATCAAATCCCAGATATTAGAAGCAACCAACGGCAGGTGATGAAATCCCAGATATTAGAAGCCACCAACGGCAAGTGATCAAATCCCAGATATTAGAAGCCACCAACGGCAGGTGATCAAATCCCAGATATTCAAAGCCCTTAACGGCAGGAATCAAACCCCAGATTTTAGTAGCGTCCAACGGCAGGAATCAAATCCCAGATTTTAGAAGTCCCCAACGGCAGGAATCAAATCCCAGATATACCCAGCCCCCAACGGGAGGTATCAAATCCCAGATATACCCAGCTCCCAATGGCAGGAATCAAATCCCAGTTATTTGAAGCCACCAACCGCAGGTGGTAAAATCCCAGATATTAGAAGCCACCAACGGCAGGTGAGCAAATCCCAGATATTAGCAGCCCCCAATGGCACGTTTCAAATCCCAGATACTAGCAACCCCCAACGGCAGGTTTCAAATCCCAGATAATAGCAGCCCCCAAAGGCACTTTTTCAAATCCCAGATATGCACAGCCCCCAACGGCAGGTTTCAAATCCCAAATTTATTAGAAGCCACCAACCGTAGGTGATGAAATCCCAGATATTAGAAGCCACCAACGGCAGGTGATCAAATCCCAGATATTAGAAGCCCCCAACGGCAGGATTCAAACCCCAGATATTAGTAGCCATCAACGACCGGTTTCATATCCCAGATATTTGCAGCCCCCAACGGCACGTTTCAAATCCCATATACTAGCATCCCCCAACGGCAGGTTTCAAATCCCATAAACTAGCAACCCCCAACGGCAGGCTTCAAATCCCAGATATTCACAGCCCCCAACGGCAGGTTTCAAATCCCAAATTTATTAGAAGCCACCAACCGTAGGTGATGAAATCCCAGATATTAGAAGTCACCAACGGCAGGTGATGAAATCCCAGATATTAGAAGCCACCAACAGCAGGTGATCAAATCCCAGATATTAGAAGCCCCCAACGGCAGGATTCAAACCCCGGATATTAGTAGCCATCAACGACAGGTTTCATATCCCAGATATTTGCAGCCCCCAACGGCACGTTTCAAATCCCATATAATAGCAGCCCCAACGGCACGTTTAAAATCCCAGATACATGCAGCCCCCAACGGCGCGTTTCAAATTACAGATATATGCAGCCCCCAATGGAAGTTTCAAATCCCAGATATTAGCAGCCTCCAATGGCACGTTTCAAATCCCAGATATATTACAAGCCACCAACGGCAGGTGATCAAATCCCAGATATTAGAAGCAACAAATGGCAGGTGATGAAATCCTAGATATTAGAAGCAACCAACCGCGGGTGATCAAATTCCAGATATTAGAAGCCACCAACCGTTGGTGATCAAATCCCAGATATTAGAAAACACCAGTAGTAGGAACCACTCAGATAGCCACGGATCCAAGATGGCCGCCATCCACCAAACTGGAACCAAACTTCCCAGACAAGTCCGGACTAGCCCGAGCTCCCGCGTGTTATTTTCAACCCTCCCTATGACATCATCTTCTCAAATCAAACCTAAACTAAACCTATATTCAACCTTGACGTCATCCCGGACCTGCTAGTAATGGGCGTCACTTTTTAATCGGTCCAAACCAGCTTTTTTCTCTGTTGGCCTAAAGTTAATGAAAACACACCCGGATTTTAATACATCAGATACTTTCTTTTTATAAGATGTACAGATATGCGTAATAAACAAATACAAAATATATATTACAAAATAATCAACAACCAGCAAGGATAAACAAACATGTTTCAAAGCGTTCATTGTTCACGTTGACGCCGTATCGTTATTTGACTCGGAAGCGCGATCGGTAGAGGGGCGTTTGGGTTTAGTTTCTAATTGCTTCCTACTTCGGCGGTCAATCTCGTTAAGAGTTAACAAAACGTTGACTATTAACCCGTAACCAAAAAAGAAAATGAGGCACAACATATTGGGCGGGTTACGATAGTAAATTATATTTAAATAGCTAGTAAATGATATATATGTAATATACTAGCGAGTTAAGCAGCAGTTCTAATTGGTTCCTAATGGTCTTATTAGGCGGAGCGTAAGTAAAGAAATAATTTCATTGGATAGGTTAAGGTGGAGCTAAAAAATAAGCGTATAATTATAAGTCTGAAAAGAATACACAAATATACAAATAAAAAGTTTTTAATAGCCAAAAAAAAAGGAAAAAAATTAATATACAATAAAATATAGAATAACAAAAAATATTTACATAAAAAAACCCACCACCATTTAAAAAAAGACTAGAAACCGGTCGAGCCGAACCCGCCACTGCCGCGTGACGTAGGGGTCAGAGTCAAGAAACAACATAAAAAATGTGTTACATGTTAAATCCTAATTTAAAAAAACTTAAAAATATTTACCGCCACTTCTACCGGTCTTAATAATAGCACCGGTGTGACTATCAATTGGGCGACCCTATCACCCCGCCGGACAACATAGGGGGTCTCCCCTACATTTGCGACAACCACTTTAAGGGAGCCGCGATAGTCGGCGTCTATTATTGTTAAAAAATAATATACTTTTGGCTTTATAAAAAAGAATAATAAACATACCTATTGTCCCCTCGGCGACAAACAGCCCTTGAGCCGTTAAACTGCTACGGCCGACAACACGTGCGTAGCTGTTCGCCGGCAGCATGACGCCGACCCCAGTCGACAAAATTTTAATACCGTGAGGTTCAATCACGGTATCTACTGGACTATGCAACTCCAGTCCGGCCGATTGGGGTGTAGCGCGGCGGGGAATAAAAGCCGCTGGATGGATTTTAATAAACGACAACGAGAGTAGTCGAGGAGCGCTGGCAAAAGACATTTTAAAGTGACTGGGATTAGTGCTTAAGAAAATGAGATGGTTAAACAACAGATAACTTTCATTTCAAAACACGAGGCTTATATACTAATTTATAGAGGTCAAATGTAAAAATCAAAAGTTGGTCCTTTGGAGCTGGCACTGCAGCTTGTAGATCTTGTTCGGATGGCTTTGAGGGATCATACAGAAGGGCGGCTGCCTCCAAAAAAGCCAAATAGGCATTTTTTGTTTTCTCTCCGGGCCCACATTCGGAACATGTACATGGTGAAGTAGCAAAAGTAAAAATGCTTCCTTCGCCCTCCTCTTGGCATTGCGGCTTTAGCATGTGCCCAAGCGCCTTCAATTTTATTGGTGTGAACGCCGGACACTGGATCTTTAAAGTTTTTTGAGTGGTTCACTGTGTAGTGCTGGAATCCTTCCTGGTCTAATTTATCGTAAGATTTCCAACAATCCGTGTGGATTTTAGTACCAGGAAGGATCCAGTTCTTCAGTATCGGAACCAGTGTCGCGGCGTCTCTTTTCTCTACAGGCACCATAAAAAATCTCCCAGACTCCCTCTCTACTCCTCCACTCTTTTTCCCCGATTGTATTTTCTTTTCCCAAATTTAGATTCATCCACCTCCACTGTTTTACCTACGCCACCAATCACTTCATTTCGGCGAAAGACCGCGTCATAAGCAACTTCTCGACAAAAATTTTGCCAGTCGACAAGAGTCTTTGCCGAGACGTAAATTTCTCGCGAGACATACGTCTGCGGGTTGACATTGTAGACATAATAATGGGCAATGAGAAGAATTTCTCTTAAACTTAATTTCGATCTTTCAAAGAAAGAGTTTTTCCTTATTGAAATTTCGGTGGAACACACCTTTCTCTCCTTCTTTTTGGGCACTTTTCTTTTTCTTTGGCATCGCCAAACATAATCATCAATAGTATTTTCCCTAAAGGATAATACCATCGGTTCATTGCAAACACTGCAAATTCTTGAAGTGGCGATTAATTTCTTTACTATTAACCACTCGATAATTTTTTTTACACATATCGTGTATTTCTAAAGAGGTTATTAGCTCAGCTTCGGATACTAAAACTTCTTCCTCCGAAGATGAAGATGTCTCCGAAGAACTCGACATTTTTAATTTTAAATTGAAATATTTTTGGAAATTTTTAGATGACCGTGCAAACGAGATTTTGAGGAGAAATGAATGTTTCAGAAATTTTCTTAACATTTAAAAGAAGTAAAATTACACCAATGTGTGAAAAAAGACAGGAAACAGGCAATAAGATAAGGCAAAATAAAAGAACTAAATACACCTGAAAATTTCTGGAAAAGGAGGGTAGCATATGGTTTTTCTTTCCTAACCATTTTCACACCAATGTGTGAAAAAAAGAGGGGAAACAGTCAAAAAGATAAGGGTAAAGAAAAAGAGAAACTAAAAAAATTTCTGGAAAAGGAGGTAGCATATGATTTTCTTGGTTCAAAACCATTTTCACATGTATTTGTTATTTCCTATTCCAAGAAAACCATTGAAAATAAACAAAAAAAAAGAAATAATTTTCACTTAAATTTTTTTATTTCTACAATTACTCCAACAATTTCACTATATTTTAACTGAAATGCATATAAATTCACCAAATCAGTATAATTTCGTTATGATAACGAAATAACATTCTGACTTATTCTCGACTGGGTTCGAACCCACAATCATTGGCTCCACAATAATACCACCGTAACCACAGGGCCACCGGATCGCTGAGACCTAGCTTGTTTGAAGCTTTATTTATCTCTTGTTTTTTGTAACGCGTGCGCATGCGCTTATCAACCTTTAAAGGTCCCGGCTACCCTCCAGTAGGCCTCCATTGTATATTGCGGTGCCTACGGCACCGCTATCTAATATTATTAATTATATCGATTAATTATCGTTTGCGCTCATTTTAACGGTGTGCAATGAATAGAGGAAGACGTAGGCTTTCTTTTGGTATATGATTTATTACATTTGGGTCAGCAGGGGCTATTCTTAAAAATAGCCAACTAGGTTAGCGATCAAGCGTAATTAAACTAGGTTAGCGATCAAGCGTAATTAAACTAGGTTAGCGATCAAGCGTAATTAAACTAGGTTAGCGATCAAGCGTAATTAAACTAGGTCAGCGATCAAGCGTAATTAAACTAGGTTAGCGATCAAGCGTAATTAAACTAGGTTAGCGATCAAATGTAAATAAACTAGGTCAGCGATCAAAAGTAATTAAACTAGGTTAGCGATCAAGCGTAATTAAACTTGGTTAGCGATCAAGGGTAATTAAACTTGGAATTTATGGTTGTTTGCGGAGTCCCTGACGACGTAGAAGAGAGATTAGTGCTTAATGAGGATGGGCTGCTTCGGGAATGACAATTGGCCATTGATTTTGCCCAGGAGATGAATGAGCAGGCAAGTGCCAAATCCCACCAGTAATACCAGATTGTATTAGAGCAAGGAGATGCGCAAGGTGAAGCCCAGTTGGATGCGCCTTTCAATGAGTTAGATTCTATAGAAAAGCAGGATATTGTATGGGATACAGAGCCTGTTAGAGTTTGTGATTTCCGGCCACGCCAGCACCAAGCGGGGGAAGTAGACAGGCTATGGAGTTCGATACTTGAGGGTCCTACAGTTGAACATCGGGGGAACCGGATATAATTAGTCCTAGAATTTCGATAGCAAAAGAATTAGCCCCCGCCCCGATAGCACGGTGGGACTATAATCTTCGGCGCCGAGTTCACTTCACGGATCAAGAAGCTCCTGGAGAAGACCTAGAGAAGTCAGGGCCTTCCACGGAAGTAAGTCTGAGTCGGAATACACAGGAGGATTTGCTAATGGCTACTGTCCATTATGGGTGGAAAAGGAGATAGTCCTGAGAAAAGCGTCCGGGGGTCGAGTAGGGGACGTGTTTTATTACATCCCGGAACCTGTTTTGGAAAAACTGAGATTGTATAAACAAAGTTCTTTTCTGGGAACTCATCGCGACCAAGCTTGCCGGTTGGGCATGCAAAATTTCAGCATGAAACCACAACCGATCGCGTATCCACCGGTAAAGATAGTCCGCCACGCTTTGTTGTAATGCACGCCCAGACGTGCTAGTATTTTTATTTTTTGAACGCTTAGCATGAAACTCTCGGACGTAGAATTATGTAGCTAGTATTAGGCTACATTTCCGATTTATATTTCAGACAATGTCCGATAGCCGCCCAAAGAGATTGTGGGGCAACTACGGTAAGTGGATGTGTCGTCTAGCGATGACGTTGATACTGATAGCCAATCTAGTAGGCCGTTGGTGGTTGAAATAACCAACCCAGTGTCGGAAGCCACGGGAGGCACTAAGGCGCCAATTACCTTCCTGGAGGAGCCGATCATGGCTCTCAATGTAGCGGACAGTCCTCAAGTGACAACGACAGCCGAGGTAGCAGAACTACCGGAGTCGGTCGCTACCGATATGATGGTAGTGCCATTAGAGGTACCCAGGGACACCTTACCGAACTCATTATCTCCTGTTTACTAGACAGGCGCTTTAACCACTAAGCCACGGAGCCCTTGTTGGGAAGCGAGATTAATGCTGAATATTTCAGTAATTTAACTCATTTGCACTTTAACCCTATTGTTTGCAATGCATATCTCAAGCAACTATTATTTCTAGATTTTCAAAATTTAATAGGAACGAAAACAAGTTGGGAAACCAAAATAAACCTCTCCGAGCCGAGACGAATATATTTTTCAAACACAGGTCCGCAAGCCAATGAGACAAACCGGAAATACATAGTTCTAATCGACGAGGTGTTGCCATGATCATTTGGTTTAAAGCGTTTAATAATTTCCCGCGTATCCTCAATAATTCTAATGAGAACCTAATATCTATCACTTAGATGTGTATTTAACATTCCTATAAGAGGACATGAAACAAGGTCAATTATGGTTAAGATCTAGGTTACCGTTAAGACCTCCTATAAGAGGACATGAAACAAGGTCAATTATGGTTAAGATCTAGGTTATCTTATCTCATAAACCCAGTCGTTTCAACACGTATGGAGAGATGAAGTATTATCATCCTTATTATTTAATGAAGCTAAAAGTTACGTTTACACTATATATAAATGTAGTAAAGATGAATGGATTCATTTCCATTATAATAATAGATAACAAGTTGGGAAACCAAAATAAACCTCTCCGAGCCGAGACGAATTTACTTTCCAAACACAGGTCCGCCAGCCAATGAGACAAACCGGAAATACATAGTTCTAATCGGCGAGATATTGCCATGATCATTTGTAAAGTTTAAAGCGTTTAATAATTTCCTGTGTATCCTCAATAATTCTAATGAGGACCTAATATCTATCACTTAATTGTGTATTTAACTTTCGGCTCACTCTGAACCGTTAAGGCCTCCTGTAAGAGGACATGAATCAAGGTCAATTCTGGTTAAAATCTACGTTATCCTATCTCATAGACCTGTATGGAGAGATGAAGTATTAACATCCTTATTATTTAATTAAGCTAATAGTTACGTTTACACTTTATATAAATGTAGTAAAAATGAATTAAAAAGTAAACACCAAATTTAAATGTTAATATCAAAAGATGTTCTTGGAATATTGAGATGAAACAGAGCTTTATAGCTACACAACTACTAAAAGAATCGTAATGCCGAAAAATATTTAAGTATTTCCATTTAATATTCTGCATAAAGAAAATGTTATCGTTTTGTAAGAGATCTTTTCATCCTACTCGCTCTATATTAACTTTGATATGCGTGTAGTGTTTCGATTCGGATGCAATCTTCATTACTCGTTCTATATTAACTCTCACTTGTGTCAGTACATAGAAATAGTTTTATCTTAAATAATTAATTAAATATAAATGATATTAATTATTTTAATCGCCAGTAAATAACTTTAAAAATAGTTAAATCGTTTAAAATAAAGTTGTTCCTATTATCTTTCGAAACTTTGCTAATATTGACGTTTAAAGTGAAGGGTACCCCTCTTGCCCGCTTTCTTCAAATTTTGGGGTATATATACGATTCGTTTCCATTATAATAATAGATCAAAACGCATTCGCGTGAACCGATGGTGGAAGCCCTGCCAATGGGAGGCTAGACGTTTCTCGTAACCGTAGCCGCTCGCCGCGTTCATCTTAAGCCTAACGACGATGATGGAGTAAAAGCCAATGTTGCAGATTGGTGTCTATGTGGTATAGACGAAAGACCAGTAGATGGTGGTGTTTGAAGCCAATGTTGCAGATTGGTGTCTATGTGGTATAGACGAAAGAGCAGTAGATGGTGGTGTTAGAAGCCAATGTTGCAGATTGGTGTCTATGTGGTATAGACGAAAGACGAAGAACAGAAGATGGTGGTGTTTGGAAGCCAGCAAGTACAGACTAGTGTCCATGTGGAGTGGACGAATACCAAAACTGGTGGTGTGGGAACTCAAGTAGAATAGCCAGCGGAGACAAACACAATTTTCCAAATTTCCGTGAACTGTCAATGCAGTCCGGAAATTTGGAACACGTTTGCTCCGATACGCAAACTGCGAACGCGGTCACGTGGGGTGTGACAGACAGACATACACGTCCAGTGTAATACCTCTCCGTGACGTCATCGTCACTCGGAGAGGTAAAAACGCATTCACGTGAACCGATGGTGGAAGCCCTGCGATTGGGAGGCTAGACGTTTCTCGTAACCCTAGCCGTTCGCCGCGTACAACTTAAGCCTAACGACGATGATGGAGTAGAAGCCAATGTAACAGATTGGTGTCTATGTGGTATAGACGAAGACCAGTAGATGGTGATGTTTGAATCCAATGGTGCAGATTGGTGTCTATGTGGCATAGACGAAAGACGAAGAACAGAAGATGGTGGTGCTTGGAAGCTAGCAAGTACAGACTAGTGTCCATGTGGAGTGGACGAAAACCAAAGCTGGTGGTGTTGAAACTCAAGTAGAATAGCCAGAGGAGACAAACACAATTTTCCAAATTTCCGTGAACTGTCAATGCAGTCCGGAAACTGGGAACACGTTTGCTCCGATTTGTAAACTGCGAACGCGGTCACGTGGGGTCTGACAGACACACAAAGACAGACAGACAGACATGGCCCGTGAAATACCTCTCCGTGACATACGTCACACGGAGAGGTAACTAGTTCAAGTATCATAACAACGAGGCTCCGACGAGAATCGAACTCATGATGTCCTGTTTACAAGACAGGCGCTTTAACCACTAAGCCACGGAGCCCATGTTACGTAGTGAGATTAATGCTGAATATTTCTGTAATTTAACTCATTTGCACTTTTACCCTATTGTTTGCATATATGCATATCTCAAGCAACTATTATTTCTAGTTTTTCAAAATTTAATAGCTACGAAAACTAGTTCAAGCATCATAACAACGAGGCTCCGATGAGAATCGAACTCATGATCTCCTGTTTACAAGACAGGCGCTTTAACCACTAAGCCACGGAGCCCATGTTACGTGGTGAGATTAATGCTGAATATTTCAGTAATTTAACTCATTTGCACTTTTACCCTATTGTTTGCATATATGCACAGCCACAAGTAGAATAATCTTACACCAAGTTCCTATGTAAGATTTTTTGCCGTAGCCTCTAGGTCTGAAAGTTCTGACGTTAAGCTTTTTAAAGTTCCCAACGGAGCCGCGTGAATGGAGAGATAAAATTTCTAAAATATCGGCCACGACCGAGAACGAGCTTTTGAAGCAGCGCTCCACAGCGGTGGAGAGTGAAGTTAAACAGGCGGGGTTAATTTATTTATCCGAGTAAGTTCAAGCAAGGGGGGTGGAATTTTTTTAGTAAGACCCAGCTTTCCGCGGCTGATGTTAGTTGGCGCCGAGAAAAAATGTTAGTAGAGAAAAACTTTGGGTGTTCAACTACCATTTACTCTACAGTAAATACATTCGGCCTAGCCTTGGGATATCAAGTTTTAGGAACACTAGAGATGAGACGTTCGTTAGAGAGAACCTGACACACAATACCCTCATTCCTTGGCTGGAAAGCTATGTCCTTTTAGATCATCTCCTTTTGGCACAGCTCAAGCAACTATTATTTTTAGTTTTTCAAAATTTAATAGCTACGAAAACTAGTTCAAGTATCATAACAACGAGGCTCCGACGAGAATCGAACTCATGATCTCCTGTTTACAAGACATGCGCTTTGACCACTAAGCCACGGAGCCCATGTTACGTAGTGAGATTAATGCTGAATATTTCAGTAATTTACCTCATATACATTTTTACCTCTCCGAGTGTCGTATGTCACGGAGAGGCTATGAAATCGACAGGCATGTCGGGGTGTCTGTGTGTGTCTGTCTGTCTGTCACCGCGTTCGAAGTTGGCAAATCGGAGCAAACGTGTTCGCAATTTCCGGACCTCGTTCGCAGTACGCAGAAATTCCGAAAACTTTACTTCATTGTTTTAACTATCTTATTTAACGTCAATCATTATGCCTTCATCTGCTGAATAACCGCCAATTCTTTCACTCAACACCCTCAGTATTTATTGGCTTCTAACAACAACACCATGCACTACTCTTTCGTGTACACCACATACACACCAATCCGTTCTTATTGGCTTCTAACACCACCATCAACTGGTCTTTCGTCTATACCACATAGAAACCAATCTGCAACATTGGCTTCTAACACCACCATCTACTAGTCTTTCGTCTATACCACATAGACACCAATCTGTAACATTGGCTTCTACTCCATCATCGTTCTTAGGCTTACGATGTAAGCGGCGAGCGGCTAGGGTTACGAGAAACGTCTAGCCTCCCAATGGCAGGGCTTCCACCAAAGGTTCACGCAATTGCGCATTTTCTTATCCATTATAGTGAATCAATCGCCTTATATACCCTAAATTTACAAAAGTTCTGATATAGGTGTTCCCTAGAAGTATAACGTTAAACATAGCTATGTTTAAAATTATTTTAAGAATTAAGTTTCTTAAACCGACTTAACTATAATTAACGTAAAATACTGACGATTAAAATAATTAATATCAGTTATATTTAATTAATTATTTAAGATAAACTTATTTCTATGTAATAACACAAGTGAGATTTTATATAGAACGAGTAATGAAGATTGCATCTGAATCGAAACACTACACGAATATCAAAGTTAATATAAAGCGAGTAGGATAAAAAGATCTCTTACAAAACGATAACATTTTTTTTGCAGAATATTAAATGGAAATAGTTTAAATATTTTTCAGCATTACGATTGATTAAGTAGTTTTGTAGCTATAAAGCTCTGTTTCATCTCAATATTCCAAGAACATCTTTTGATATTACATTTCAAATTTGGTGTTTTTTTTTAATTCAGCTTTACTACATTTATATATTGTGTAAACGCAACTCTTAACTTTATTAGACAAAATGGATGTTAATACTTCATCTCTCCGTAAGTGTTGAATCGATTGGGTCTATGAAATAAGGTACCCTAGAGTTTAAATCAGAATTGACCTTGTTTCGTGTCCTCTTATAGGAGGTGTTAACGGTTCAGATTGAGCCGAAAGTTAAATACACACTTAAGTGATAAAATTAGGTCCTCATTAGAGTTATTGAGGATACACAGGAAATTGTTAAACGCTTAAACCTTTACAAATGACCTTGGCAATATCTCGCCAATTTGAACTTTGTGTTTCCGGTTTTTCTCATTGGCTGGTGGAACTGTGTTAAGAAAGTAAATTCGTCTTGGCTCGGAGAGGTTTATTACCCAAGAAAATTCCAATGATATTTCCCAAGAAAATTCCAAAGTTATTTCCCAAGAAAATTCCAAAGTCATTTCCCAAGAAAATTCCAAAGTCATTTCCCGAGAAAATTCCAAAGTTATTTCCCGAGAAAATTCCAAAGATATTTCCCAAGAAAATTCCAAAGATAAGCATTTTCCAAAAAAAAGAGGCAATATTCCCCAATTTCCCAAAGAACCCCTTATGTATTTCTAAAGAAATTTCCCAAGGAATTTTCTAAAGAGTTCAAAAGAAGATTTTTGTAAGGGAAGGGGGCGTTAGGCTCAAATCACCTCCTGCAGACAAGAAGCAGTCAGCACCTACGCAGGGGCTCCCCCCTAAAATTTTGTTGAGTTGGCAAATTAACGCTCACTTGACAAAATGAAGATTTGGATTTTCTGGTTTTTTGGGCAGTGGTTTTTGTAATTTGTAAAGAAACTGTTTTAAAAAGATTTTTGAATTTTCATTTTGCTGAATTCTCTCTGGCTTTTTTAAGTCGAGTGCAAGGTTCGTACTTCAAGACCTTGCGGGTGTAGGCGCATTTTGGCCGTTTTCCGCATAGGAAAGTTGTCTACTGCACTAAACTGGGGGGAATAGGTTTTTTATAAACATATTTCAGACAGAAAGGCAACGTCGCACCCGTGAATCTCATATCAGAACTGTACACTCTGTTTTAGATTTTAGCTTTTTATAACTTGTTTTCTTCAATAATATCAATGTTTCTGTTACTCAATGCCCGCGTAATAAATAATCTAATTCATAATTGAGCAGCAGCCAAGACAGATCAGTCAATACTATAAGAGGGAATAGTTACCAATATTAAGTACAATGTTTGTGTTGTATAAAGCAGTTTTTAACTATGACTTTAAGAAATCTCACAAAGAAGCTTGTCATAATGGTGACGCTGCCAAACGACGTAGAACGAATGAAGCTTCTGATTAACCTGAGCTTAAACATACAGTATATTAGTCTGTACAGTACAAGCGTTCGTACACGCCCTGAAAAAGTCATGGAAATTGAAAATGGATATAAAAGGTCGGGGAAATCTCAGTGAAAAATATTTTGCTATGAAATTTAAAGTCTAGATAACAGTATCCGAGTGACCGGAAAATGTGTTATCTAGGATTTGACCAGAGTCCAAAAATCGCGGACCTCGCTTCGCTTGCTCCGGATATAACTTACACCTTAATAAATTCAAAGAAAATAGTTTGCTTATATTTATAACAATAATACATCTTGTCAAAACGATTGGAGTGAATTAAGCCATATTTATTGAACGAGGGAGCATTTGACCTCAATTATATCAAACCATAGAATGCTTTTATTACGAGAAACACTTTTATAGCATCATTAATTAGAAACAGAAAACCGAATTACGGAAATCAGTGATTTGCTTTGAAAGAGTGTTAGCGGCATAATAAGATTTTAAAAACCTTAAACTTATGCTGCTGGCCCATTGGACCGAAAATAGCCGAAATGCGAGTTTTTTTCATTATAAAATTATCGTTGCTTTTTATCGATAGATTTATTTTTAATGCAGATTTTACAAACGGAATTATAAGATGCTCTTTTACTTCTATTTTTTAACAAAAACACACTTGGTTTAATGCATTCGTCTATCAATACAATTTTCTATATCGATAGTGATATTGCAATAGTCAAATCACAAATTTAATAGCATGCCTCTATTATAGCATAACCTAACCTAACCGAACCTTACCTAACCTAACCGAACCTTATCTAACCTAACCCCAACCCTAACCGAACCAAACCTAATGAACAAGAAAATATGTTTTATTTTCAAATTGTGCGAAAATTGGTTATGGTAGAAAAAGGCGAACTAAAATTTCAATGTAAAAACTTTGCGGAAATGGCACGTAAAAAATGTGCGGAATTGGTCTATGATTCTCGAAAATTGTGCGGAATTGGGCATCCTCGAGATGGACACACATAATTCCTAAATTGATTACTAATTATAACAAGAGTATATTTCAAAAAACGTGTATTCCTTTTTTACAAGCAAACGTTTCAATTGCTTTCAAACATTAATAATAATCTAAGCTTTGTCTATGAATGCGTGTCTACACTAAGCAAGACTACTTGTTTTCATGCTAAATGATTAATTAAATTTTTTAATTCAGAACACTAAGGTTTTTGGAGACTCGTCAAGGAACTCGTAGAGAAACGTTAGAGGGATAAATGACCCGGAAATTTCTTTTGACGGACTTCAATCAACTGCAAGAGACGACTCCGATGTCTCTTGGGTTTCTCAGCCCCGTTTTCACCATCTACTTTTACGGAATTTCAATCGCCACCGTGGTTGCCATTTGTGAGATTTTATCCATTTTGAAGAAATTAAAATTGGCTCCTTAAAAGTCGATTACGCACCAAAGTCAATTTTGTCGAAAGATTAATGATTCACATTAAAATTTCGATTGTACTTAAGTTGTTTTGCCACGAAATTTGATTCAATAACAGGATTCTCTATGTGAATTATTAGACAAACCATTATTCAAATGAAATAACGAAAAGCTTTTTAAAATGCTTATATATATACATGTATAAAAAATAAAATACTTAAACCTTTATAAAAATATTCATTCATTTCAGTGTGTATTTCACTCGCAACAAGAAAAATATACCATAAGAAGGCATAAGTAGCCACATTTTACTCTTCTACTCTTACGCAGGTGTGTGGGGGGGGGAGGAATATTCTTTCGATGCTTGTTAATTCCTTTCAAACACCCGAATTTTGTGAAATTTCGATACAAGCCGCAAGTAAATATTGTTCCAAGCTTTCATTTGCTCAAACCATTAGATTGCGACAGGAAACGAGACAAAATAACAATTAATTTAATTATTCAGTCTTCATTTAAGATCAGAGTAAATGATACCTCTTTAATTTTGATTTTTTATGTAGGGGGGTGCGAATGTACGATATCCCTACAAAAAATTGTACTGATTGTCAAATCGATTGGGGGTACAATGATCGGGTCTCGCCCCAGCTATGTTTTGAAAACCAAATTCCCCATATCGATTAAACTTAATTTGAAACTGCAATACATATAATAATTTCTGGGTCTTTTTGGGTTTGAAAAAGTGCCCTTGTTTCGCCAAAGAAAATATAAAACTTTCGTACCCGTTTCGCCAAGGATTGTGTATGCAGTTTTTTAAGGACTGCGAAGCAAAACTCGTTTTTGTATAATATCTGCCCCTTCTTGTGAAGAAACGTTATTTAGGAAATAAATTAGTTCTGGTATTGTCAAATACAGTTGAATGGTCGGAAAATACAATGCACTGTATAAAAGCACACTTATTCAGGGTCTCGAATTTGGAAGGGGTTTAGCCCTCCCTAAAGTATTGCATTTCCAATTATTCAAAACACATCACTTTTATCTTGACACCCTCTTGACTATAATGCGAATATTAGAGCAATAAAATAAGGAAAAGTAATTAAGGACTGAACGCATATTTTATAACAAAAGCTTTCGCATCAGACAAATTAATTTTATTACTGTTAAAATGTTTGAATATAAGTCGACATTGACTAAATTTACGAGCTCCGAAGTGATACTGACCTTCGCTTAATCGATAAAAAGAACATGGTATCTAAAACACTTAGTTACGGAGATATGGGTTTCCAAAACATTTGACTTAAAAATTGAGTTTTATTGCCTTGTTATATTATAACGACAAAAAAATGCAAATAGGCAAAAATTCGAAACTCATTAAAGTGTTGATTAGAAAAGCGTATCGGTCTGGAATCTAGAATAATAAGAGGTATGCTCCTTTGTAAACATCACTATCATGTTTCTTAACAGAACAAACACAATGCTTTTCCCAATTTTAAGTATAACAATGGACTAACACGTACAGATGGACATCTTTCTCTAGAATGAAAAATGCATTTTCCGTGTTAAAATGTCAGCGAAGCTTTCTAGTTTTTACATCTGAAATTGGATCATTTTCCCAGGTTTCGAATGAATATTTCCGTGTTGAATCTTTAGAATTTTAAACTCAAGCCAATACTATCTACTTAAATTTATCATTTTTGATGCCTTACTTACACGTGAAAAGAAAAAATTTCCAGGACTCCCTCAAGTATTACTTAGATATTTCAGAAAAAGATTTGTAGAGTTAAGTCTTAGACCAAAGGATAATAAGATAACTGGAAGTTCTGCAATATTTTAGGCAAATAAGGTGATGATAAACACGTGAGACAAAACCCTTTCAATTCTTCAGCATAAGGTCTACCTTTTATATTTACAATTAGTCTATGAAATGAAAGTCATTAGAGGAAAGGTCAAAGCAATCAGAATACTGATGAGTTGATGATTATTAACATTTCATATAACACACTTCAGCCACGTTTACACTAGTCATTTTGAAATCGTTTTTAACCGCCTGAGAAAGGTCGAAATCGGTCGAAATGCAACAATATAGATTCTTCACAAAAAAAATGTTCATTCCTTATTATAAAAAAACCCTTAAAAAAGAAAATGTAACATTTTCTTGTGAAAGATCTATATGGTTAACACCGAAAGGTTAAATTTACACCTTTGTAAAACTGTTCAAAACTGTTTTAAAGTGTCGAGTGTAAACGCGGCCGCTATTTCCTTTTCAAAAATTCTCATTTAAAAAGATATATGTATTACGGTAAAATATACGGAATGACATATGCACATAAACGGTAATATAAATTCAAATTGACACGGGTCTCTGCATTCGAAAAATATACTTTGAAATGATAAGGCAAGAACTCCATAGGAGTCCGGACAAAAATATTTCTATACAATATTTAGAGCCTATCTGCACTTTTCAACAATTTCTGAAGTCCCTTATACCAATTTAGTTGTTTAGCTTGTATCACTCTGAAATTCAGTTGTTGTTCAAAGCGTTGTTACATAATCGAGAGATGCATGAAGGAAATAATTCGCTAGGATTTAAGTTTGGAACATCATATGTAAGTATAAAAATACCTCGCACGGGATTAAAGGTATCTTTTCTAACGTATTTAATTCTTAAAATGTTCATCCCTTAAATATATACAGAATTTGGATGAGATAGGACGACTTATTTTAAAAGGAGGTTGTACTCACGGTTATCCGTTTTTTATTTTATGCCAGCTTACATTTTTAACAATATTCGAAACGTATCGTAAGTATCGAATTGATATTGTTTGGTAAAAATGATAAAATCAATAACTGTTTACGAATTCAACCTTTTTTATAAGGTTAAAGTTTATACCATTTTTAAACATCTCGGAAACCCTTTTGACGGTCCACGGTTATCAAAGTAATGTTTTGGCTCACACGCTTTCTTTCGCAACACGGAAGGAGGTTAGCACATCAAATGTTTCTTATATTTTAGATCTTTCATTAACTCGCATCATATTAAAACACCTCGAGTGATGACGATTTAAGACAAAGTGTCCGTTCCAAATTAGGCTACAAAATAACATCACTTTACATTGATTAAATCATCGACCCCAAAAATCATACCTTGAAATAATTTTCATCATAGGAGAATTTGATGTCTTTTTTTCTTACTTACATAAGGGACTGTCCATAAACTGCATCACACAAAAAAAATATTTTCCCCTAATAGACCCTTCACCAATAAACTACCCTACACCAAAAATGCACTTTGATTTCTCATTTATAAATTATACTCAGGGTTGTCCAAATTACATGAACCTCAAAGTACAAGTTACTAATTACAATTACAAATTGTGAATCATTCAATTACAAATTATAAATTACAATTACATATTTGTGACAAACTCAATTACAAATTATAAATTACAATTACATATTTGTGATAAACTCAATTACAAATTATAAATTTCAATTACAAATTATAAATTTCAATTACAAATTATAAATTTCAATTACAAATTATAAATTTCAATTACAAATTATAAATTTCAATTACAAATTATAAATTTCAATTACAAATTATAAATTTCATTTACAAATTATAAATTTCAATTACAAATTATAAATTTCAATTACAAATTATAAATTTCATTTACAAATTATAAATTTCAATTACAAATTATAAATTTCAATTACAAATTATAAATTTCAATAACAAATTATAAATTTCAATTTCAATAACATATTTTAAATTTCAATTATAAATTACAAATTATAAATTTCAATTACAAATTACAAATTATAAATTTCAATTACAAATTACAAATTATAAATTACAATTACTAATTATAAATTACAATTACAATTACATATTTGTAATAAACTCAATTACAAATTACAAATTATAAATTACAATATCATATTTGTAATAAACTCAATTACAAATTATAAATTACAATTTCATATTTGTAATTAACTCAATTACAAATTATAAATTGAATTATACTTGAAATTGAAATTACAAATTAATAAGTTGCATTTAATTTGTGAGTTAACTCGCGAATTATCAAAAATAAAAACTAATAAAATCTGTTGACTTTCAACAATGTATTTAATTCAAAATTTCTATTGGTGAGTCTTCTTTGTTGTGGTTTAAGGGCGATTTTTGCGTAATTGAAAAGCCGTTCCACCAGTGCGGACGATTGTAGTGGGGTGTTATACTTTACAAAGATTGCTTATCATGGGGAAAATTATGTACCATCAGTGGAGTCAGATCGAATGAATGCAAAATTTACTGAATTGGTCTTGGTATCAATTGCAGTTGAAAAATAAAATATAATCTTTGGAGAAAATATTAGTTCAAAAGTTAACAGTGACTTGGACTCGGTGAGGAATGCCAATGCAATAGAAATCACCCAGAGTGGAAAGTAGCAGGCTCGAGGGGTCTGTCATTCAACGATATGCCGTACGCTTCTCCCGAAATCACATTTTTGACAACTACCTCTAGAAACTAGCTAACTACAAACTCATCCGAAATCATTGACAAAAATAAAGAATCACGAAATCCGTACCATAAACAAGAGATCCGTAATTAAATTCCGAAATCAGTCACATCACTGATCACAGAAATAGAAATCATGAAGGCAATTGAAAACCAAGGTTTTTTTCAATATGGTAATTACCTCTCCTCGTACGCCAAGAGTTAAGTGAGAAAAAAATTTACTGTTCATTGCGTTCAAATGTACCTTATACTACAAAGAAGCTATTCAACCTAGCCTTATGCTGTACAAAATTAATACCCACTTAAGATGATACATTTCAGACAGAGAATCTGATTCATACTACCTCAGCATTTGTTTGCATATTTGTAATTGTAATTGACTAATGTAATTGAATTACTTTTTCAACGTTGTATAAACGTCAATTACAAAATACCAAATACAAATTACAATATTTGTTCATTACAATTACCAATCACAATTAAGTTGAGAAAAAATGTAATTTGAAATTTGTATTTGCCAATTAGTAATTTGGCCAACCCTGATTATACTTTAGCAATGGTTAGGTATATATAATTGCCATTCTATTAATATTTGAAAAAGTAGTAGCGTTTCATTTCGACTACTGTGTGCTTTAGGCAGTTCAAATACTAGACAATGTGGAAATTAAACTTAATAAGTCAGAAAATAAAATACGTCATTTGACTTACGACACAAAATGATCCCCTCCGGTTTTTGCTATAACCTACAACCTGGGAGGTGTTGAGACGCAGAGGAATCAACCAACACTACCAACGACGGGAGAAGGAGGATTGCGGGTTTAAGTCTCAACAGTTTTGCCAAAAAATTGTACTACAAACTGTCCTCTAGTGAGCATCTTGATAAGAATCAAGCTGGTTGAGCAAGACCATAACATTTTTGCACACCTAATAAACTTATAGGACATTGGTCCAGTGAGGCAGTGACCCCTATAGGAGTCTCAAAGTTATCATATTTCCGTCCTTGCTAAAAAGAAAACCGACATAATAGGTAGGGTTCATACAACTTTTGGAAAACAAATTTCCCCGAGATTTCCAGGTTTTTCCCCATATAGTTTCGATACCCCATATAGTGGGGTATCGAAAATAACATTCATCTGAACGTTACGAAGTGTAACTACATCATTTTGAGTCGTAGGTTTAGTCTTCCTGACGCTAGTTATACCATCAACGGCGTCCCGATAAATAGAGTTTCTTCCCTACGGCTTCTTGGTGTAATTATATCCCCTGATTTGAAATGGTCTAACCATGTGACCAACGTTTCCAATCGCGCCTGACGCCTTTCCGGTTTTATTAGACGCAACACTGGTCATACTGAGGCTTCTACAACCCTATTCCGAACCTTTTGTTTGCCAATCTTGGAATTTGCCTCCCCCGTCTGGAATCCCTTTCTAGCTAAAGATATTCGGGCTTTAGAATCAGTACAGCGGGGGTTCACGCGTTTCTCTCTAATGTGCCCTAGGGCCAATAGAGCTGGCCATGTTCCCTACTCTGAGCGATTGAAAACGATTGGTCTTAGTCCCCTTGAGGTGCGTCGTGCAGTTTCCGATGTAGTTACGCTTTGGCGTCTCCGCGGTTTTTTGGATTTTAAACTTGAATATTTTGTCCGGATAAACCCTAGACATTCAACTCTAACTTATTCTTTACAATTTGCTAGGTGTTTATAGCTTCAAAATTAATTTTTTTTCGTGTTGTGAGGACCTGGAATTCCCTTCCTGATGATCTTCGCCGGGAAGAGTCTTTCCAGGCCTATAAAACTGGGATTTCTAAATTTCTTTACACTAACTGGCTTAATTCTTTACTTTAATTTACTAAAAAATTTTATTTATTCATAGATTTGTATTTATAATGTTATAATTTAAGTTTAAGTTTTATTTGTCGTTTTTTGTGTATATGTCCCGGTAACCACACTTTACAGGCCAAGGCCTTCTGTGGTTGCTTGTAACTTCTGTTACTAAATGAAGTATTATTATTATTATCATTGAACTTCTTCTCTGTATCATGATATCATTGAACTTCTTCTATTTACCATGGAATTTCTTCTCTTTCTCATGAACTTCTATATATCATAGAGCTTGTTCACTTTACAATGAACTTGTTCACTTTACAATGAACTTGTTCACTTTACAATGAACTTCTTCTCCTTACCATTGAACATCTCTATATCATTGACCTTCTCTTTCTCATGAACATCTCTATATCATTCGGCGTTGCCTGTCAATGTCTTCACTGCAAACGCCAGTAAAATATGCGTTGGGGCAAATACTTGACCCATTGCTACACCATAAACAATGTCTTCAGAAATGGACCATGACAACCGTTTTACTCGATCAGATGTTAAGGTGTTTGTTCCAGCTCAGTTATTAATTTCGTTAGATTTTGAGGAACTCTCAAGTAATCTGAGTTAAGTTCTTGAGGTTGAGGTGGCCAATGCTGCTCCGGAAGTGACGCTTTTATCTCATTTCGGAGAGAGAGGGCTATCTTTTGAAAATTTGACTTCGACATTTCTGTATTTATGCTCTCCTCGTATTTCATCTTAAGGCTAACAAAATATGGTAAAAGCTTTTTTAAAGATAGACTATCTTGTCTGACAAAGACCCTTCGATTTACAGTAAAAAAGTGTAAGGCGTCTCCAAATTCGGCTTCAATTTTTCTTCGCAAGTGTTTTTTGGTTGACTCTGATACTTCACAGTTTCTAATTCCGTTTTTTTCCATAAATGATAACATCCTGCTCGTAATATCTATCATTGAGCAAACTGGTTCATCCAAAAAAATTTCATATCTAAGACAATGATACAATTGTATAAGAGATTCCTTTTCAGTTTTTTGGTAATTATCACTTTCTTCTGCTTCCTCCGATTTATCCACTGACGTACTGGCAGTTTTACGCGTGTATTGTCTGTAACATGTTTTATGATAATAAGCTTCTGCAGCGACAATTTCTCTCGACGTAATGTCTAAAATTCTTTCATCACATCTCTCGATGGCAATTGCTCGTACAGTCTCATCCGCTATTAAGTCTACAGATTGTACTAAACCTTCCCGAGAGTTTTGACTTTTCAAATACTTTTTTTCACAAAATATGCAAATTCTTTGAAGAACTGTGGCTCCTGACGCATCTTGCCTTGAAGATCGGCTTGGCTTATAGTTCGCCGAAGAACTATCTTGAGAAGTCGAAGCTTTTTGTTTTTCAATTATTGTAAGGTTTGTTTTAGATGTGAAACTAGCCCTACATTTCCTATGGTAAAAAACAACAGGTATTGAAGTTGATGGGTCCCTTGAAAGAATAAGAATGGGTTCAAAATCTCTAATTCTTGCAGCGTCACAAAGAGTTTCCCACGATTTATAATCTTGAGGGCTACTTAGATGCTCAGTAAGTGTTGAACTTTTGTTACAAATTATGCAAACGGTATTACTTTTTTCGCGAGATTTAGACCTGGTGACTCCACTGTGCAAAGAAATATCAACTTTAACTCACCCGCGCACTCGCAAAGTGAAAAACAAAAACCAATTTTAAACACTGTTGGGTATTCACTGATTCATTCCCTACAAACCTTACACCGAGGGGCTGACCACTCTTAGATTACGGTTAACTCTGTCAAAGGCAGGGACTTCATAAAACTATGCGAAATCCCATAGTACAGTCAAAGGTACAGCGTTCACACAGATTACGCCGAGTTACCAGCCCCTCGTCTAACACCACACAGAGAATTATAGCTTGAGTTTTTATGACCCTTAGCCCGGGAACCAGGGAATTTAACAAAGCACGAACAAAATTTCAACATACACAGTAAGCTACTAGAATATAGCGTATAACACTAAAAGTGGCTCGATAAAAAATTTAAATCTAAGCCCCCTTGGACGATTGTTTTCATAACTCTGCTCCTATTTGCGTCAGATAGCTCACACTTACATGAAAACGTAGATAAGAATGCCAGCTTTCGATTGAAGGTCGTTTTTATAATTACGTTTCATCAATTGTCCTTAAAGGACATCAATATATAGATCTAAAAAAGCATAAATTCCTATTTTGGGAACATTTCCACTAGATTGCGCCACAAGTAGTGTTCGTACGGGGACCCCGACCCCGACCCCGAAAACCGGGGATCCCCGACCCCGACCCCGGTACCTAACATGTAAAATGTAGTCGGGGTTTTTTTCGGGGTTAGATTTTGGTTAGGTTATTTTTAGCATATAATTTTTTGTCCTGCGCCAAAAACAATGATCTCATTCGTCTCAAATAAGTGTTCCGCTTCTCCTTTATGGAAAAAAGGGCAAGGGGGTAACTAACAACAAACAAAATACAGTAAAAACAGTCACCAAAATTCCAAAGTTCACCATCCTCCCTCGAATTTGTATATTAACATAAAGCTTCTTTCCAAACACCCAGAAATTTAACGATTTTTTTTATCATTTTTCCAAAATTTTTCAACATGCGATGTCTTACCCCGACCCCGACTTGTTTTTTTCGGGGATAACTTGCCCCCGACCCCGATTAAATTTTTACCCCGTACGAACACTAGCCACAAGTTAAAATTTTTCATAGAAAGTTAATAATAGAACGTTTCATTGTCATTCTTTTGGTAAAGCCCGCATGGAAATCCGTCCATAGCAGCGGAGATATGTGTCATTTAAGAACCCCTCTGGTGGTCATCTTGGAATGGCCGCCATTTTGAATAGCTGGGCGATAGAACCCTACACCAATTTTTCCCATACATCTAAGGCACCTATCTTATCGAAAATAACATTTAAATCTGGTGCCCGTGTTGGTACTCGAAATTTTATCTAGCTCAAAGACTATACTAACAGAATTAAATTCACCAGAGAAAGGTTTTTATAGTACTAGTTTATTCAAGATAGATATGGATTCTCTTCAGTTTTGGAGTAATGGAATATAGTAATTACATATTTAATTTTGTACAGAACGTCTAAGCCCCCAAGACATGTTTTTATAACTCTCCTCCTTTTTGCATCAGATAGCTCAATCTTACATGAAAACGTAGATAAGAATGCCAGCTTTCGATTGAAGGTCGTTTAAATAATTACGTTTCAGCAATTTTCCTTATAGGACAAAAATATATAGGTCTGAAAAAGCATAAAATCCTATTTTGGAAAAATGTCCACTAGATGGCGCCACAAGTTAAATTTATCATAGGAGGTTAATAATAGAACGTTTCATTGTCATTCTTTTGGTAAAGCCCGCATGGAAATCCGTCCAATAGCAGCGGAGATATGTGTCATTTGGAATGGCCGCCATTTTGAATAGCTGGACGATAGAACCCCACACCAATTTTTCCCATACATCTAAGGCACCCATCTTATCGAAAACAGCATTTAAATCTGGTGCCCGAGTTGGTACTCGAATTCCTCATTTTGGCCATCTGGCCGACGGACTATAAGGAATTAGCCATAAACACAACTACAGGTTTTAGGTGTTTACCTTTATTTGATGTTACTGGATACGAGAAACATTTAGCCTCCCAATGGCAGGGCTTCCACAAAAGGTTCACGCAATTGCGGGTTTTCTGACCGTTTAATGTGAATCAATCGCCTTATATACCCTAAATTTACAAAAATTGTTAAAGAGGCATACACTGGAATTGAATCGTCAACAATAGCTATATTTATAATGATTTTAGGAATAACCTTTCTTAAAACGACTTAACTAACATTAAGGTAAATTAATGACGATAAAAATAATTAATACCAATTATATTTGTATAATAATTCAAGAAAAACCTCTTTATTGCGTCTCGAAACGGAGAGGTTTAAATTGGTTTCCCCACTTGTTTATGTTTGTATTAACGTTTTCAGGTTATTTATGTGAGTATCATGGCTTATTCAGTAGATCCTGGAAACGTTTTTCTGTATCACATTTCTCCATCCGTCATAATGGGTGATAATCGCATTGCAACGTGCCTGAACACAGTAAATGAACACGACACGCGTTTATCCGTGAATGGTTTAGATCCGCCCACGTGGTGCTTAATCGCAACGGTATTGCTCATCATATCTATGGTATCGTCGTTGGCAAAATCCTTTTCTGTAGCGGAAAGTTTCAGAATTCGCAGAGCTATATACGCGTGTTCAGAAGTTTATGACTTCTTATCCAGGGAAGTATTGGACTCTAGCCATATTCGGAACCATCTCTTTTAGCCAACTTCTTATTAGGTCCGGTCACCGCGCCACCTACAGCGCTTCTCTCATTTTGAGATGGCAGGCTGATATGCGCGCCAGCAGCGGGCAAGTAACGAAACTTTAAAGTGTGTCCTGTGGTTTGAGGTAACGAATCAGAAACAGTGACAAGAACAACTGTTTGATAGAAATTCCGTTCAAACTAGCGTGGGGTTCTAGGCCCAAAGGATTATAATGGACTTTCAGAGAGTTCTAGACATACGGCTTTTCAACGATTGGCGGTGAAGAAGTTTTGAACGCGCCCCACAGTTTGAGAGCCACAGCCTCTCGGTGTGGGATTTTTTCCAGGAGACTAGATCGTTTTTCTTGTGGGGAGGAAATTTTCGACCCTCTTTTACGATTGCCATTGGCAATTTTGACTAGCAGGGATAGATACTATATAAAGCCTTAGTGTCCAATACTTCCCAGGATAAGAAGTCATTAACTTCTGGCGTGTTTAAAAGGCGACATTTTATTTAAGAGCCAGCTATTTTTACGTGCCACGAACATAGTTATTTCACTTTTAATGCAACTATTTCTAGGGTGGATACCTCCTTTTACGACTAACTTCAATCAGTATGTTTGGCAATATTTATCGAATTTCCTAGAAAACAGTTTCGAGAACATAAATAGGAAATCACCGAGGTTCTTGCTGTGCGGATGGCTACTCGGGTGTACGGTGTTGTCCAGATGCTTTTCGGGTGCTTTGAAATCAGAACTGCTATTAACCAAAACAAAATACATAAATACCATTGACGATCTTTTTGAGCAGAAAGACATTACTTTAATGATAAAGGAGAATCATGCTATTCACTCGTCGCTGAAGGTAACACTACATTTTTACTAGGTGTTTACGTAATCGCACATAGCTTTGCGATGGTGTTTTGTGAGTGGGTGTGGCCCCGGACAAACGAAAAACAAGCGGGGATAGAAACCGATTAATGCAAGATCCACGATAACCTTGGAGCTCGTAATCTGAAAGAAATTGCAAAAGAAAATGTATTAGCGCTACGGTAAGAGTTAACAGCAGTTTTACAACTTGGGATGGACGTAAAACAAGTTTGTTGGGCCGCTTGTTAGGAAAAGATCCTCTTTCGACTCTTGGAAGTATTGGGAAATAATCAACATTGGCATCGTGATACAATTCACCCGCTTAGAATGCGGCTACCTCGAAGTTTATGTTAATTTGATTGACGACAGAGAGTAAGCAGACAGTATACGGAATTAATTCGGTATACAGACTGCCTTTACGTAGCCCCATTTGTTGCCCCCTTTTCTATTTATCTCTTTCCTCTGGAAGGTACCGTGCCTGAAGGGGGAAAATATATGGTTGGGGGATTGATGACGTCACGTATCACGTGATGTTGTTGGCGGAAAATTTGAATTTATAGGGGATTTTTTCGTGTATTGTATGACGTCACGTAATTTATTGGTGTTGAAGGTATTCAGTGTCACTTAACTCTAGGTGTATCTTTAGCAGAGCTGTGCTAATTAGCTGACAACTAATTGTATTAGAATTAGCAATTAGGGAAATATTTATGAACTAATTAATTAGCCAATTAGCAATTAGACATAGAAACTAATTCAATTCAATTAGAAATTAGGCATTTATTTATCAAACTAATTAATTAGAATTACTAATTTCTAATTAATTACGTGTCTAATTAAGGTAAAAAAGAAACCATAAGTAAACATAAAAGTTTAAAAGTGCCCATGGATTTAGTACTTTGGTAATGCAAAGTTTAATGTTTTAATGCCATTGAAAAACGGGTACGGAAGCCATGAATTATTCTCGAAAAATGAGACAAGCCTCGAGCCTTCCGTCATATTAAACATTTGTCTCATTTCTTCATTTTATTGCCACAGTTCCTATAATGGACTCCTGAGTAGTAAAAATATGCGCACTGCTATTAATTCGAGTAGGTAAAACAGTCAAAATTTCGAAATGGGGCAGTTGCGAACTTCGAAATTTTCTACTAGTACTAGTATTCTCTCATGTTTGAGGAGCTGAAAAATTTAGAATAGCACCAAGGTTTCCTCATCGATATAATAAGGCTTTTTCATATTCAAATAGATGAATCAAGAGTTTATTCCTCGATTTTTTTACAACAAATTGACGTAAAAGATTAATTGAAAATCCAATTGGCTAATTAGTTAATCCTAAATCTAATTAAATTTTAAATAGATAATTACCTTTCCGATTCATACTAATTAATTAGAATTACTTCTCAATTAGCACTAAGGTAATTAAAATTTAATTACCATTTTCAATTAGTAAATGTTGCTAATTAATTAGAAATTCAATTAGCTAACTAATTAATTAGCACAGCTCTGATCTTTAGGATATTGTGTACATTTAGGGGATGATTTATTGGTAATTCTATAGGTTCAAGTAAACCCTTTCTACACCATCCTGTAATGCTATTCTCTGTATGATTTGGAGGTCTCCATGTATGCTTATGTCATACTAAAGAACCAGTTTTAATTCAGATATGGTTTACATTGCAAAATACATTTACAAATTAAGCTACGACGCGGTTCTGGGTGTACTCATGTTTTGTATTGTTATTATTAGGTGGATCTTTAGGATATTGAGTACATTTAGGATATGATTTATTGGTAATTCTATAGGTTCAAGTAAACCCTTTCTACACACACCTTTCCCGTAATGCTATTCTCTGTATGATTTTAAGGTCTCCATGTATGCTTATGTCATACTAAAGAACCAGTTTTAATTGCGATAAAGTTTACGTAGTTTATTGAAACGGGTACAAATACGACGCGGTTCTACTGTAGGGTGTACTCCTTTTGTGTATTGGTTATCAAGTTACTGGTAGGTTTATGCTATATTAGATCTTGAAAGATAGGTTTATGCTATTGCTGGCTTATTCCATGTTACTGGTAAGTTTATGCTATAGTAGATCTTGAAAGATAGGCTTATGCTAAGTTATTCTATGTTAGATCCTGAAACACACGCTTGTGCTAGGTTATTTTAGTTGTATAGGCGGAAGAATCAGTGTTTGTATTAGGTTTAGAACATTTAATGAGCACGAAAATCTGAAATTTCATAGAAATAGTACTACCGGTTTTTCATACGAATAATACTAAACTACAAGGGATTTATATAAAATCCATGCAAAAGTTGTGCTAACTACTACTAAAATACACATGAATAGATTTAAATACCAGCATTTATATAATTTTTTCTAAAAACAGCAATTTTACCATGCACAAGTTGCTTATTAGAAACGAATAAACTAAAGTAGAGGTTGGTGATGAAGACATTTAGTGTCCTTTTTTTTTAGTGCTATTATTTTTGTGTATCTTTAGGATATTGCGTACATTTAGGGTATGATTTATTGGTAATTCTATAGGTTATGTAGGCCCTTACTACACCTACCCTTCCCTTGTTGTTATTATTTGTATGGGTTTGAGGTCTCCCTATGTATGCTTATGTTTGCTCCATATCAAAAGGATTTATCCTCATCTGTTTAATTTGTACGTAAACACGTCCAGACGTGTCTAAATTTTTATGAGTTGGGGGGGCAGTGTCATTTGATTCCTTGCATTGTTATCAATGGAATTTTTTTGTCCTTTCTTTAATAGGACCACCCACCAAGTGGTTTAGGACCTTAAAAGGGGGCGTGGCTAAACCATTTGTATTATTATTAATGGAATTTATCCCCATCTGTTTTTTATTTATACGTAACCACGCTCAGACGCGATGGCTTTTGGGGGGCGTGGTCGAACCATTTGCATTGCTATCAATGGAATTTATTTTAAAGTGAGTTATTGCTCACACAAACGTGTTTTGTCCAAGTTTATGTCATTAAGGGGGGCTGTGACTCATCCTACTATGGAGGGGGGGGCAAACATTTAATTTATTCCTGGTGTTTGCTCCGAGGGCATTATCCTGACAAGTCTCAACAAGTTCAAGATGTTTTTGTTACGTTAACCTAAATCATGAAATTATATGATTATTTTTCCAGAATTATAGAATTATATGGGAGACTAAACTATATTGAAATTAGTCAATATTATGCCAACCAAAGCATTAACCTAATACCTACTATATTGATTAAAATGATAGGCCGTTTAATCAAATGTTTGTGGAAAACATAAAACAGTAATGTATTCGCAACGCATTTCGTGTTAGAAGTAAAAATCAATCAAAAGGTTTTTAATCATTTGCATTACTTTTCATCGAAACGAACACGATAATTTTGAATTCCTAAAAACCCATAGGAATACATAGGAAATTGAATAAACAACCGAAGCGAAATCAGCCCTCTAGGTTACATTTTACCGAAACGAAACGCGTCATTTGAAAAACATTTCAAATTGTTAAAAACGTTGAGTTAAATTCTACTAAGATATGCATTTCGTGTTAGAAGTAAAGATCCATCGAAACGTTTTTGATCATTTGCGTTACAATCCATCGAAACGAAAACTATAATTTAAAATTCCTAAAAACCCATAGGAATACATGGGAAATTGAATAGACCACCGAAACGAAATCAGTCGTTGACGTGACATTTGACTGACACGAAACGAGCCATTTAAAAAACATTTCATATTGTTAAATAATTTGTAATAAATTTTCCTAAAATTGATCATAATGATCCGATGAAAAGTATATTATTTCTTGTTAGATCTTTCAGTCTATACAGAACTTTGATGAGATTAAGATTGATTTTGCGGAAAAATCATGCTCAAATCCTTGTTTGTTTCAGTTATTCTCCCAAAGTCTTTAATCTTTTCAGTGAGGGTAACATGTGTATTCAATTAGGGTTTACAAATAAACGTTAGAAGAAGAAACGTTGTGTGCCGTTTTTATAACTGAACGATAAGAGTTAACGTTTTTAAAATTCGGTGCTCCAAAGTCTTAATCCCTTTTCAGACAGATCCATATTTTCATTTTGGAGCACTAGAATTCTTTGTCCATATAGGACCAAATTGTTCTGGGTTTAGCTTTCCTTATTTACAAACCTTTCACAATCAATTGTGTCCAGGTATTACATTTCTATCACCATACTAAGAAGTAGCGAAAATTATCAGTGTACTCTGAAATTATCCCAATCAATCTCATTTCGGTATTATACACATTTACGCCTTTTGATATACGAGTTTTATGCAGTGTATACACATCGGTGGTGAAAGGTCTTTTGTTCTAATCCATGCGAAAGACGCCTAATGTTTGCTATTTGAATTGTTTTGAGAATTTCATTCCGTTGATAAACCTTTTCATAACGAATACTAGCTCAGTGGGCACTGTCTCTTCTTTAAAAGTTTTGAAATTTAGCCTCTTAAGGTGGAAGGTAAAGATTAGCGAAATTTCAATGGCAAATTGGTCATTTTTCTCACGTTGATTAGAAGCAACCGCTTTACTTATAAATTCACGGTTTTCAGTAAAATTAAGACTGTATCCTTCTCTTTGCCATGAAGTAATCTCAACATATAAATATGTTTAATTGATTTTGAAATTAATTTTTAATGGGAAAGGATTTGTGATGACATTTTCCGTTGATTAAAGCGAACCAATTAGCTGAAAATTTCGAAATTGGTATTGATCGATGAGTTTTTAAATCCTACGTGCCCTGAATTAATTTGATGATAAAATATTTGAAATTAGCGGAGATATTGAATTAAAACCTAATTTTGGTTCTAGTTCAAAAACTCACTACTGATGTCACTGTAAGTACCTATTTTATTTTTAGTCGCAAGTCGTCACTCCCCCGGGCGTAAGCCTCACCCTTTCAAGATTTTATTGTTAAACATGGGCTGGGTCCCTCCCCTACCTTCCCTCCTCCTTTCCCTCTGAAGAATGTTATAGTTCCCATGGCCGAGCCATAGTCCGTAGGCTCGGAGAGAGCAAATTCTCCCTAAGCCCCCTATTCAAAACCGGTCGGATCACGTGACTTCAGTTTACTCAGCTGTGCGTCGAGGTAGGTACGCGAGAGAGAGATCAAAGAGGAGAGATAAGACTGTGTCATTATAGTTACTAGGGATGCCATATTGCGCTTGAAAGCCGGCAATTGGGCTTCTTCTCTAAAATATTGGCTGGAAATAAAACTGTTGTTGGCTGTTAGTCAGTTTTGGGCTGCTTTTCGATATATCGATTGACGGTTTTTGGGCTTGTTTCCAATTAAATTTTGGCGGGTTCAAGGTTTTCAATCTAGCATCGCTGATTTGACAGACTGTCGAACCAGAAAGACCTAGGTACACTCTTCACTTTCCGTGCCTGAATTTCAAACAACAAACCGAAACTTTCTGCATCGCGACTAAACTTATATATTTGGGCCTATACAGGGTGTTTCTGATAAGTCTGCCATAAATCAAGGGGCGTGTTCTTTGGGTCAAACTGAGTGGAAAGTGTCAAAGAACATGGGGTGTACAAGAATTTGCAACGAAGATATGGCTCCCCAAACATTGGCCCCTAAAACAAGAAAATATTCGAAAATGTAGACTTAAACAAATTCAGCCTTATCAACTTGTTTAGAAATATGAGACAATTTCAATAGTTTCCCTCTAACATCGTTATTGAACTTTCACCTGGCAGAAGTGTATTAAATGAGTAGAAGTATGCCTACTCTAGTAAAGTAAATTCAAAGTATCATGGTACCTTTCGGTTGGTATTACTTTTATTCTTAACAAGTTAACATGGACGTTACAGGTATTGTTCAAAATGTCCACCAGCGGCGTTAAGACAAACATGAACCCGTCTTTCGAAAGATTCTTGGACATGTTGGAAGATTCCTGGCATGTTCCTGATTGTTTGACAACCTTCAATAATTCGTCTTCGCAAGTCTTCCTCATCACGGACTTCATTCTTGTACACGATGTCTTTGAGATGACCCCAAAGATAGAAATCGCACGGATTTAAATCCGGAGATCTGGCTGGCCACGCAACTGGTCCTCCACGCCCAATCCACGTCAAATTAAACGTAGCATTAAGATGTTCTCTAACTGCACGGCTGAAATGTGGGGGTGCCCCGTCGTGCATAAACCACATGTCACGAAGTAATGCTAACGGTATGTCCTCGAGTAGTTCAGGTAAAGTGTCTCTTAAGAACGTGAGATATGCTTCACCATTTAGTCTGGGTGGAAGAAAATGCGGACCTAGTAAATGATTACCGACAATGCCGCACCATACGTTTAAAGAAAATTGCTGTTGGTGACTTCTAACACTAGTTGCGTGTGGGTTTAATTGGCGCCATTCGTGGTGGTTGTGATAGTTCAGAATTCCATCCCGGGAAAAATGTGCCTCGTCGGTTACAAAAAGGACCCGTGGAAATTGATTGTCCTCTACTCTGGCCAAAAACCACTCGCAAAAGTCGATGCGTCTTGGATAATCTGCCGGGTTAAGAGCTTGCACCTTATGAATATGATACGGGTGAAACTGATGTCCACGGAGAATTCGCCAGACCAAAACGTGATTAACATGTAATTGTCGTCCAACTTGTCTGGTACTTGTCGAGGGGTCCTCATCGAACATGGCAAGGACGTCTTCCTCGATTTCCTCCATGTCTTCTTTAATGTCTCGCTCTCGAACGTTGTTGGGTTGTACTTGTCCGATGTCCCTCAAGCGCCTGTCAACAGCCTCGAACGTACGACGATTTGGTATGCGTCGTTGCGGAAATTGTTCCTGGTATCGCCGCTGTGCTTCCACTGAATTGCCCTGCGCCAGTCCATACATGAGATGCATGTCTGCATATTCTGCATTGGTATACGCCATACTGTACTACCACACGTTCGTTCGAAGTGATACTGTGACGTTATCAACAACATCGCGTTACTTTATAGCAAACCACCGTTTAGTTTTTACGTTTGCGTCATGACTGTCAGCATTGTTTTTTATTCACAAACGTAAACAATAAACGGTGGTTTGCTAAAAAGTCTTTGGGGTCATCTCAAAGATTTTTTTGACATCGTGTACAAGAATGAAGTCCGTGAATAAAAAACAATGCCGACAGTCATGACGCAAACGTAAAAACTAAACGGTGGTTTGCTAAAAAGTCTTTGGGGTCATCTCAAAGATTTTTTTGACATCGTGTACAAGAATGAAGTCAAAAAAGTCTTTGGGGTCATCTCAAAGATTTTTTTGACATCGTGTACAAGAATGAAGTCCGTGAATAAAAAACAATGCCGACAGTCATGACGCAAACGTAAAAACTAAACGGTGGTTTGCTATAAAGTAACGCGATGTTGTTGATAACGTCACAGTATCACTTCGAACGAACGTGTGGTAGTACAGTATGGCGTATACCAATGCAGAATATGCAGACATGCATCTCATGTATGGACTGGCGCAGGGCAATTCAGTGGAAGCACAGCGGCGATACCAGGAACAATTTCCGCAACGACGCATACCAAATCGTCGTACGTTCGAGGCTGTTGACAGGCGCTTGAGGGACATCGGACAAGTACAACCCAACAACGTTCGAGAGCGAGACATTCCAGAAGACATGGAGGAAATCGAGGAAGACGTCCTTGCCATGTTCGATGAGGACCCCTCGACAAGTACCAGACAAGTTGGACGACAATTACATGTTAATCACGTTTTGGTCTGGCGAATTCTCCGCGGACATCAGTTTCACCCGTATCATATTCAAAAGGTGCAAGCTCTTAACCCGGCAGATTATCCAAGACGCATCGACTTTTGCGAGTGGTTTTTGGCCAGAGTAGAGGACAATCAATTTCCACGGGTCCTTTTAGTAACCGACGAGGCACATTTTTCCCGGGATGGAATTCTGAACTATCACAACCACCACGAATGGCGCCAATTAAACCCACACGCAACTAGTGTTAGAAGTCACCAACAGCAATTTTCTTTAAACGTATGGTGCGGCATTGTCGGTAATCATTTACTAGGTCCGCATTTTCTTCCACCCAGACTAAATGGTGAAGCATATCTCACGTTCTTAAGAGACACTTTACCTGAACTACTCGAGGTATGGAAAAGGCATATTATTTGAGAAGTCAATGAAGCTAAACATCAATATTTTGGAAAAGGCGTAACATTGTCATTGTTAAATGATTTATAAAATATTACTAACCTAACTTAACCAAACCTAACCTAACATAACAGTAATGTTTTGGAAAAGGCATATTATTGGAGAAGTCAATGAAGCTAAACGTCAATATTTTGGAAAAGGCGTAACATTGTTAAATGATTTATAAAACATTACTAACCTAACTTAACCAAACCTAACCTAACATAACAGTAATGTTTTGGAATAGGCACATTATTATTAATACTGCTGAATTATAAATTCGCCTTCTAAATTCAGCACCTGCTAGGAAATTAAATTCGATTATTATCGATTAATCAGAATTATACCCATAATTCGATTTTAGTAAACTCACCTTCCTAATGGAGATTCGAACGAAGATTTTCTGAGTGACGATCCGACTTTTTACCACTAGACCACGGTGGGACGCAGACCACTTCGAAATCAAATAAACTAATATACTACCTTGGAACTTTCGGTTGAAGGGAATTCGTTCCAATGGGATTCGATTGAATGGGAAAATATTCCCTTTTAATAGAAAACAGCCATTGGGCTAGATTTTAAAATACTGGCTAGAAATTTTCGGACGAATGGGATTCGTTCCAATGGTATTCGGTTAAATGGGCAGACTCCCTGGAAATGCCATCCGTTAAGAAACCTAGACCTAATCAGCCAAATCTTATGTACATTTTCTTTGATATAGAATGCGTACCATCGAAGGTATGTCAGGAAAAGTTAGGAGCCTACGAAAACAAGGCTATCCTATTAGTCAGTATAACCGTGTGTGAGCATTGTATAGATGAAACGTCCCTAAATTTTAACTGTAATATGTGTAGTCAGTTTGGTAAGCGTAAACAAAAATTTTCAGGCGGTAATCCTATAGCTTTATTTTTAGATTATTTAATGCAATTGCATGCCGTTAAGAACGTCATCATACTGTCACATTTTGGCAGTATTTATGATAATCAACTACTAATTCGAGAAATCATTAATAGAGATGAAAAATTCGTTCCGTCTTTGAAAATTAACGGAACTCGAATTTTAGAAATGAAATTGTTTAACTTGCTATTTTTGGATTCTTATACTTTCATTTCTGTAGCTTTAGCAAAGTTTCCCGCAACTTTTGGTATATCAGATACCGCTAAACGGTATTTTCCACATTTTTTATTCAATGTAATAGAACATAATTTTGATGTTAATAAACAAAACGAAACTAACTATGTTATAGAAGCTAATCTGCCCCCTATCGAAGCTTATGGTTGTCAATATTTTACAAGAAAAAACTTAGATGCCTTCTTAAAATGGCATAGCTCCGAAGATAGTAAAGGTAAAGGTTTCGACTTCTTGAACGAACTAAATTATTACTGTGAGAACGATACGGTTTTACTATTCCTAGGTTGTTTAACTTTTCGTACTACTCTTTAAAGTAACAGGCGTAGATCCATTTAATTGCGGGGCAGTTACTCTTCCAGGCCTTTGCTCTTATGTATTTCGCAGAAATTATCTAAAACCTGATACTTTATGTATCATACCAGCCAATTATTACAGACTTAGCGAAAATCAGTCAATAGGGGCTATAGAATAGCTGGAGTGGACCGCGCACAAACGAAATATATCTATACAATCTTCCTTTAGAGGGAGAGAAACCAGAATACAAAAAATAAACTATACGATTTTTGCGAAATCGACCAGGAAATATTCGAATACTGGGGGTGTTTCTATCACGGATGTAAAATGCACCTTCCTTTTAACAGAAACAAGCCGTTGCATGGAGACCCTGCTCAGACTTTGAATTCCAGATATTTTAGAAGCATGAGCGTGTTAGCCAAATTTGAATCTCTCAATTATACAGTAAATGTCAAATGGGAGTGCGACTGGCAGGAAGAAAAAGCAAATAAACCAGAAATAATAGAGTTTTTAAAACGTAACGACATAAGGCAAAAAATAGCGAAAAGATTGGACCCCCGTGATGCATTCTTCGGAGGAAGATGTTGCGCAACAAAACTATATCATAAAACAGCAGGGTCGGAGCGTATTCATTACGTCTATTTCACAAGTTTATACCCATTCATTAACAAAATCACCTATAGGCCATCCTGAAATAATATTAGACAATTTTCCAGACATATCATCGTTTGATGGACTTCTTAAATGTGACGTCTTACCGGCGCAAAACCTAATTCATCCTGTTTTGCCTGCTGGTATTAATGGAAAAATAACATTACCATTATGCTACACATGGTTTATTTAATTTATATCCCCCCTGCACCGTTTAGAGAACACAACAGGGATTATGCTACACATGTTGTAAAACCCAGTTTCAAGGTGATTGCGAACATACTACAGAGCAAAGAGAATTGCGAAGCACATGGGTAGTCGACAAGTTACGCCATGCATTAGAGAATGGCTACACAATCACACGAATGTACGAGGGAGGACTGTTTAAAGATTCCGTTAATACCTTTTCAGAGTTTTCAGAGTATAAAACCCAAGCTAGTGGCTTCCCGGCAGATTGTCAGACTCAAGAAGATAAAGAGAACTATATCGAAAGCTACAAAGACGAAGAGGGTGTAGAACTATATATCACTAAAATTCTAGGAGAGCGGTAGCTCTCTTAGATAAGACTTCATACTGCCTCTAATGTATAAGGAAGGCTATTTGATTGGCTCTAACTTTTTTTGTGTTCTGTTAACTGTTTTGAAAAAATTCCACAGAACTACAATCCGGGTCCTGAATATGTGGTTTAAATTTCAAAGAGATTCATCTAATTAAGCTAGATTAGCGATAACAGCTAATTAAGCTTGACTAGCGATTACAGCTAAAATGGCTAGATTAGCGATTACAGCTAAAATGGCTAGATTAGCGATTACAGCTAATATGGCTAAATTAGCGATTACAGCTAAAATGGCTAGATTAGCGATTACAGCTAAAATGGCTAGATTAGCGATTACAGCTAAAATGGCTAGATTAGCGATTACAGCTAATTAAGCCAGATTAACGATTAGAGCTAATTAAGCCAGATTAACGATTACAGCAAAATAAGCCAGATTAGCGATTACAGCTTATTAAGCCAGATTAGCGATTACAGCTAATTAAGCCAGATTAGCGATTACAGCTTATTAAGCCAGATTAGCGATTACAGCTAAAATGGCTAGATTAGCGATTACAGCTAAAATGGCTAGATTAGTGATTACAGCTAAAATGGCTAGATTAGCGATTACAGCTAATTAAGCCAGATTAACGATTACAGTAATTAAGCCAAATTAACGATTACAGCTAAATAAGCCAGATTAGCGATTAGAGCTTATTAAGCCAGATTAGCGATTACAGCTAATTAAGCCAGATTAGCGATTACAGCTAAAATGGCTAGATTAGCGATTACAGCTAATTAAGCCAGATTAACGATTAGAGCTAAATAAGCCAGATTAGCGATTACAGCTAATTAAGCCAGATTAGCGATTACAGCTAATTAAGTCAGATTAGCGATTACAGCTTATTAAGCCAGATTAGCGATTACAGCTTATTAAGCCAGATTAGCGATTACAGCCAAAATGGCCAGATTAGCGATTAGAGCTAAAATGGCTAGATTAGCGATTACAGCTAATTAAGCCAGATTAACGATTACAGCTAATTAAGCCAGATTAGCGATTACAGCTAATTAAGCCAGATTAACGATTACAGCTTATTAAACCAAATTTGCGACTACAGCTGATTAAGCCAGATTAGCGATTACAGCTAAATAAACCAGATTAGTGATTACAGCTAAATAAGCCAGATTAGCGATTACAGCTAATTAAGCCAGATTAGCGACTACAGGTAATTAAGCCAGATTAGCGACTACAGCTAATTAAGCCAGATTAGCGACTACAGCTAATTAAGCCAGATTAGCGATTACAGCTTATTAAGCCAGATTAGCGATTACAGCTAATTAAGTCAGATTAGCGATTACAGGTAATTAAGTCAGATTAGCGATTACAGCTAATTAAGCCAAAATAGCTATTACAGCTAATTAAGCCAGATAAGCTATTACAGCTAATTAAGCCAGATTAGCGATTACAGCTTTTTAAGCCAGATTAGCGATTACAGCTAATTAAGCCAGATTAGTGTTTACAGCTAATTAAGCCAGATTGGCGATTACAGCTAATTAAGCCAGATAAGCGATTACAGCTAATTAAGCCAGATAAGCGATTACAGCTAATTAAGCCATATTAGCGATTACAGCTAATTGAGCTAGTTTAGCGATTACAACTAATTGAGCTAGTTTAGCGATTACAGCTAATGGAGCTAGTTTAGCGATTACAGCTAATTGAGCCAGATTAGCTATTACAACTAATTAATCCAGATGAGCGATTAGAGCTAATAAAGCCATATTAGCGATTACAGCTAATTAAGCCAGATTAGTGATTACAGCTAATTAAGCTAGGTATGACATGTGACGGTGCACAACTCTATGACATGTGTGTACAACTCTATGACATGTGTGTGTACAACTCTATGACATGTGTGTGTACAACTCTATGACATGTGTGTGTAAAACTCTATGACATGTGCGTGTACAACTCTATGACATGTGTTGGTGCACAACTGTATGACATCTATGACATGTGTGTGTACAACTTTATGACATGTGTTGGTGCACAACTCTATGACATGTGTGTGTTCAACTCTATGACATGTGTTGGTGCACAACTCTATGACATGTGTTGGTGCACATGTCTTCGGTATTTGTTAAGTTAAATTAATCTGTAAACAGGTCAACGGATTCTTTTTGAGCATAGTTCTACAGATTATTTTTGTGTACAGGTCCATTTTTTTGGTAAAACTACGGCTTCCTCTATGATTTGCATGTGAAAATGACGGTAAAGCAGTTTTTTTTCACTGGGCGTCGATAAGTCAAGCAGTCTGAATTGACAGTTCCATAATAGATTTATTTTAGTTCAAACGCGTTAACTAATGCATGCGCATCGCCCTAAGACATTTTCTCTCCTGAGGTTTTTATACAATTTTAATTAATATTAAGACTGAAGTAACAGATATTAATAAAAACTGTCATTGTAAACAAAGACGCGAAAAAGTAAAAGATATGTGTAGAACATGAATTGTCTGAAGTAACAGATATTCAAATTTTCTCTTTTGAAGACATGATTATAAAACATCAATTATTTTAAAAAATTCTTATCTTAGTTTTTTTCACCAAAATTTCATTTGCCCGAAAAAATTTTTCAACATTTTTTTACACAAGTATTTGCTCTCAATATTAGATCTAGAAAATAAAGAGTATCAACAAGAATTTTATAAGGGATAATAGGGTAATTTTCCACTAACATTTGTTTCTATGTGGTTCAAATGCTCGGTAATCTTAATAATCGAGCTTTTAAATTTTTACATTTTAAAATCGGATATATTGGGAGGCGGAAAATAACCTAGGCAGTTTGGCTGTGATTTAGTTATTAAATTCGAAAAGATCTGTAGATTTGTCGTGATCTGTTGAAGCTATACAACAACATCAAATTTTTAAGATTCGAAAATATTAAAATTAACTAACATGTTTTGTTAAATTTTCATACGGTTTTTATTTTATCAGCTATAAACGATTTTCTGTCTATTTATTCTCTTTGCAGGGCCGAATACTCAACCTCACTCTAAATTTTTGAGAGAAAATAAAATGAAAACGCTTACTATTTTTAAAATAATGCTCATGAATCATGATAAAATATTTTTACTTAAGTAATTTTAGTGAAAAAACTAAGATAAGAATTTTTTCAAATAATTTATGTTTTATAATCATGTCTTCAAAAGAGAAAATTTGAATATCTGTTACTTCAGACAATTCATGTTCTACACTTATCTTTTACTTTTTCGCGTCTTTGTTTACAATGACAGTTTTTATTAATAGAGAAAAATTAAGGCCTGAGATGCCTTAGCAAACTTATGTTTAACTCTTTTTAGGGTAAATTCGGCCGAAAAACAAGACACACCTCTATAGAACTAATCAAAGATGCTTGAAAATTATACGCACTAATATAAAATCCGGATATAGAGGTTAAAAGTCTATTAACAATTAACGAAAACACAGTATTAGTTAAATACGAACACATTCTCGAACACGAGATCATACACAAACATACAAACATAGTTATCGCTTGTTACACAACAGCTATGGCGCTATTACATTTATTAAAGCATCTTGAATTAGTCGGTGACCTTTGTTTTTATTATGACACTGACAGTTTAGTCTACTTATCCCCAGATGGCACTCATTTGCTACCCACAGGCGATAAAAGATAAATTAGAATCCTATGGACCAGATGCCTATATTTGTGAACTATTCTATGGACATTCTAGAACCTAAAACGGGCATAAAAACTAATATCATAAAAGTTAAAGGATTTTATTTAAACGCCTCTACTGAAAATTATATAAATTTTGAAACCATGAAGAATCTACTGGGGGTAAACATTGAAGGTGAGCCCCTAATGAACTCGGTTCAAGTCCCTATAGGCCCACAAATCAGACGTCTACAAGATCACACACTGATTACGATCAATCAGACTAAGACATATCAGCTCGTAGTGGATAAAGTTAGAATTTTACCTGATTATAAAACTGTCCCCTACGGTTATATTAACTAGAATCATTCCTATTTTTCTCACATGAGTTGCTTGTATATATTTCGATAGCTGAATCAGTCTTTTAATTAGTATCTCGAATATAATTTTTAGTATTATTAACGTATTTTAACTAAAATCGTATGTCGCTTATGAAAAATTATATTTTTAGTCATCCCCATGGAAGCTCCATTTTAATAACAACCTCAATAACCGTACCAAAACGCATCGTAACCATTATATTTCTTTATGTGTAGTAAAGGTACATGTTTATGCAATGTGCTTATTCATCTTGAAATTAGAAATATATGCCTAGAAGTAAGCTTTTTTGGTGTAAGAATTTGGATGTATTTCGTATTTTTAGTCAATTAGTGTTGTATTCATTGCTTTACAATCAAATCGTATCAAAACCATTATAATTCTTTATGAATACTGAAGGTATATTTTTATGTCAACTATATGTGCATAATCCTCTCGTAAGGCACTTATAAAAGTACGCTTTTTTAAATTTGTATATATTCTGCACTTTAGTATAAAAATTAGTATTGAATTTATACTGTTTGTAGTGTAATTTTGATTTTTTGATGATAATTATAGTAACGTTTTTAAAAATATTTCAATATTTTTATCCGTAATCGTATATCAGTATTTTAGCGTGTATAGCGCGTCTAAATAAATATATTTTTTCGTCAAATCTATATGTTTGTTTAGTTTAATAACTAGCGTAATATTTGTACCGAAACGTATCATAACCTTTGTAGAATTTAAATAATATTTAAAGTAGTATAGTATTGCTATATTTTCTATGAAGGTACATGGGTATGTAATTATATGTTTTTAACTGTAAATCAATATTTTAGCGCGTTATGAAAAAATATATTGTTCAGCCAATCCTATGAGGATTTTTAGTTTAATAACTACCTAATTGTGCTTATTCGCCAAATCGTATCAAAATCTATGTAAATCGTATTTTCTTATGTTTTTTTAGTTATTTTTTTCCATTTTAACTACTCATCAACTACCAAATCGTATTAAAACTTATGTAATCCTTATGTTCTGAGGTTTTTAAGTAATATTTGTTCATTTTAACAAATTATTGGCTACCGAATAGTGTAAAAACTGCCGTATTTCTCTATTTTTGATACTAAAATGTACTATTGTTCTAACTCAGTAACTTGATAACAATACACAAAAGGAGTACACTCTACTGTAGAACATCATTTGTACCCTTTTCAATAAACTACGTAGACCTCATCGCAATTAAAACTGGTTCTTTAATATAAAAGAAACATACATGGAGACCTCAAAATCATACAGAGAATAACATTACGGGATGGGTGTCTGTCGAAAGGGTCTACTGAACCTATAGAATTATCAATAAATCATATCCTAAATGTACACAATATCCTAAAGATACACCTAAAAATAACAATGCAAAACATGAGTACACCTAGAACCACGTCGTAGCTTAATTTGTAAATGTATTTTGCAATGTAAACCATATCTCAATTACAACTGGTTCTTTAGTATGACATAAGCATACATGGAGACCTCAAAATCATACAGATAATAGCATTACAGGATGGTGTAGAAAGGGTTTACTTGAACCTATAGAATTACCAATAAATCATATCCTAAATGTACACAATATCTTAAAGATACACCTAGAGTAAAGTGACACTGAATACCTTCAACACCTATAAAATACGTGACGTCATACCAATACACGCAAAAATCCCCTATAAATTCAAATTTCCTGCCAACAACATCACGTGATACGTGACGTCATCAATCCCCCAACCATATATTTTCCCCCTTAGGCACGGTACCATCCAGAGTAAAGAGATAGATAGAAAAGGGGGGGGGCAACAAATGGGGCTACGTGAAGGCAGTCTGTATCTTGAATTAATTCGGTATACTGTCTGCTTACTGTCTGACGACTGCGAAGCAGATTTCTTGGAACGCCTATTTATTTTTATAAATATAAATATTTTCTTTATAGACCGGTTTGTTGGGTTGGCGCGGACGGTTGGGGATTGCGGGTACGGTAGCTATAAAGAGAGATTCATTTTCATACGGAAAGTCCCGGACCCCCTTCCCCGGGACAAGGGGTGGTATGAAAGAAGAGGCGGGTCATAGCGACAGAGGTAAAAAGGAATTACTTATTGTAACCACGCTTGCGATATTCGTAAAATGGCCCATGTGGCCATAAAAGCCTTGGCTATAACTAAGAATAACTACTCTGATTCCTTAGGTTAATTCATACTTTATTAAACTAAATTAATTAATAAATGATAATTAAATACCGACTTGTATTTATTACAACTAAAGAATTAAATAATAATTACTAATTACGATAAAGTCCAATAATAGGGCAAAGCCCTTCGCTCGAGCGAACTACTACATCTTAGTAGTGAAGAAAGACTGACTTAATTATGATAAGCAGTCGATGCTTATATAGTACGGGAAAGGTCAGAGGTAACACTGGGTGTTAATCCTCTATGTAACCTTACACCCCTGGAGTTTTAACTCTGGAGGTCCCTTAATTAATACGGAAGGTTTCATTATTTTTCGCCATCTTCGTCAGCAACGTCATCAAAACGCAATTTAATTGAGCCAATAGGATAATTTTAAATATTCGGTTCTTGTTGGAGGGAGGGGGCTCTATTCTGAGCTATGAGTCGGTCTGAAGTAAAAACTAACCTTTCTTCATTCCTGCTTCTAAAATTATATCTATCCCTGATACTATCTAAGCAGAAAACTATTAAACTATTTTTCATCTCAACAGAGGAAGTCGTCTTTTAGCGCCAAACTCCAGAAGAGGATTGATCAAAACGGGTTTATTTACAATTTCACTACTACGCGTAATATATTTAAAGACATTTTCCCCCGTGGCGCCTCTGCGATGTTTGAAGATAAGGCATCCATTCTGACAGAGGCATTCGCACTTGCTAAACCCACCTTGTTGAAATCAAATAGAAAAATTTACATCGGAACAGAATCTTACGAACCACGACATTATTATTTTATTATAAACAAACGACTCCCTCGTGGAATACTTGAAAACATCAACTATTTGTAAGTACTGTACATAATGTAATCCATATACGAATAGAGGGTGTTTTTGAAAAGTCCATCAATAATGAAGGAGTGCGTTTATCGGGCCCAACTAAGTGGAAAGCTACGAAGAACATGGGGTGTTCATTTACAACATTCGATTACGGAGATATGGCCCCACAAATATTGGCCCCTAAAACAAGGAAATATCCAAGAAGTAATTTAGAGTACGAATTTAAACCTAGTAGCCAGCTTGTTTAGAACTATTTGACAATTTAAATAGCTTTCAATCTAAAAACGTTTGGTACCTTTACTAAGCAGAAGGGTATAATATGTGTAGAAGTATGCCTACGACGGTGATGACAAACCAATCCCATGTTTCATGGTGTTTGAAGATCTCCAGCACCCATTACATTCGAAAACTTTTTGGATTCAATGTTGGATCCCTGAGAAGTCTTAAACATCACAGACTGCTCTCTTTCACGCTAATGAATTAGATAAACACCATGAAACTTGGGATTGGGTTGACATTACCGTCGTAGACATACTTTTACACATTTCATACCCTTCTGCTGAGTAAAGGTACAAAACGTTTTTAGATTGAAAGGTATTGAAATTGTCAAATAGTTCTAAACAAGCTGGCTACTCGGTTTAAATTCGTACTCTACATTGTTGGATATATCCTTGTTTTAGGGGCCAATATTTGTGGGGCCATTTCTCCGTAACTGAATGTTATACACTTCATGTTCTTGATACTTGCCACTCAGTTGGGCCCAATAAACACGCTCCATTATTATTGCGGGACTTTTCAAAAACACCCTGTAGAGCTTTCCTAATCATATCCGACCGTATTGACGTTTCACATGACATTTTACAATCGATAAAGAGCCCGGAATTTCAAAATTCCAAAACCAAAGGATTTTTTTCAAATTTAAATGCTAGAGACCGTTGTTTTAGCCCAAACGGACTTTTCTACAAAATTTTATTTAGACAGATAATGTATAATTTTTGTGTATATTGTGCGGGTCCGAAATCTGAATAAATAAAAATTCTGAAATTGCCTCGGTCACCGTCACCATCTGGTGATTCTGGCATGAAAAATGCATTTCTTTGGTGAGGAAGTTTAGCATATTTGTTAATTTATCAAACTTGCATATAGGCCTATTTTTGATAAGAGTTGCAAAATAATTATGAAATCTCTTCCTGTATCTTGACATTATATTTTCATTGTCCATAAATTGAAACCAAAGTAATCTTCTCATTTGCGAATGACAATGAAAAACATTAAATAATTGGAAATTAATTGGTTCCCTGACCAAGGTTCGAATTATAAACCCACCCCAAAAACCCACGGTTTTAATGGGTTTTACTCACCATAAAAAATACTACAAATAACCAACTTAATAAAACCAGGGATAGATTTATTTTTTTAAGACGGAATGAACAACGTTTGGCCTTTACTTCAGTCCGACTCATAGCCGAGTATGGAGCCCTTTCCTTCAACAAATAACCCAAAAATTAAATTACCTTATTGGCTCACTAAAACTACGTATTGGTGACGTTGATGACAAGGAGGGCCAAAAACTACGTAATTCCTGTTTACCTCTGTCGCTATGACTACGACCCCTCTATTTTCTTCTGGTTGTACAGATAAGCGTCTTCACAGGGGTTCAAAATGGAACCGTCTAAAAGCGAGGGTCCGGATATTATTCGGGAATTGTTTTTAATAGCAATTAAGAAAGGTAGTTAGTGAATTCGGTGCCGGTGTTTTGGATTTGGAGTAAATCTGTAAGGGTGAAAAGTGTTCGCTAATTCTTTCTTAAGCCAATCATGTCTACTATTCTCATGATTTTGTAAACGAATTTGATGAAGTTAACCAAGGCTTAGTGAATGACCAGGAGTTTTGTGAGCTTAGTGTTTGGTTAAAACCTGTTCGTGTTATAATATCTATGAAGACTTTTACTCAATTCTAACTCACTTTTAATTTTCTTGGGTCTTCCCCCTTTTTTTCAATTGCAAGCCCTATGTCTTGTGTAACTTCCATTTTTAAATAATGTTCTTTCAAAAATTACAATCCGAGCCCATTCCACCTTGCCAGACGAAGGGGCAGACGACGTTTATTTGAAAATAAGACCCGCCTCTTCTTTCATACCCCTCCGTCACGGGTAAGGGGGTCGTGGACTTGGACGCGCACCCGAATAACCCTGTTACCCATTCCGTCTTAAAAAATAAATCTATCCCTGATAAAAACCATCACTAAGATCATCAATTTTGACGAATTTGAATGCTGGAATAATTTAATTTTAAAGATATTTATTGTTTTAACTTCGAAAGTATTATTTAATAATTTTTATTCATTTTTATGAAACTTAATTTTATTAAGAAGTAACCCTTGAATGAAAATTTCTACAATTCACGAAACTGATAAAGCTAAAAAAACCCTATACAACCTGGTAGGCTGGGTTTATTTAGTAAAACCCGGGCTTTTTCGAACCTTTAGACCAGGGATAGATGTAATTTTAGAAGCAGGAATGGAGAACAGAGTAATCATGGCGCGCGTCAAAGTCCCGGACGGAGGGGTATGAAAGAAGAGGTAAAAAACTACGTATTTTTCGCCGTCCCCGTCAGCAACGTCATTAAAACGTAGTTTAAGTGAGCCAATAAGATAATTTAAAATTTTCGGTTGGCCTAAGCAGCACTGGCATTCGTACGAAAGGGGCTGACTGAAATTCCATTATGGTCCTAGCTTCTAATATACTTTAGCGCAATTTATTTGAATGCAATTTAAAAGAATAGTGCCGTTCTTTAAAAAATATCTCAAATCTAAAGAAAACCTTACTTTTTTGAGAGTTTAACTCTTCTGATTCCAAAAATATGCTTGATAAATATTGAAATATGAGGGAAAACACAGAAAAACACTTCGAAAACTTGAAATTTGGGGGGCAAAAGCAAATTTGTGGAGAAGATTTTTGGCGGGTTTCTCTCCTTGATCGTCACTCACGGCATCTCGCGGAAAAGCCAAGCGCGAGCGCGCAGTCTACTAATGCCGCGCGAATTTGATTAAAATAGGATTATCGCTGCGCTTTGACACTAACAGGCGTCACGTGAGCGACATCTAAAGAGAAAATATCTCCTTACTCCTCATCAAACGAAACAAAATTTTAACTTGCCCTTTTCCAAACACAAAACTTTGATTGCAATTTTATAAATTGCTACGAAACCAAATACAAAAGTAAACATATCTTAATAAACTAGATATTTCAAGGACTTTTTTCGCATTTTAAGTTTGTTTATGACGAAACTTATGGTACTAACACTTTAAGTCCATTGGGAGGATACCTTTTAGGTTAGCTCATTATTTATATCCTAAGAACGACTTTAAAGATTGTCACTCACAAATGAGTGGAGATGCGCAAAGGTATAAAATATTCAGATTCTAAAAGAGTTAGAACACTTTAGTTAAAGGCAATATTTAACGTGATTTTAATAATTTATTTAAAATCACGTTAAATATTGCCTTTAACTAAAGTGTTCTAACTGTTTTAATTCTTAAATATCGTGACAACAATAGCTATGATTAACCTGTATAAAAATATTCAGATCTTGTTAATTTGGATTCAAATAATCACGCATTTCTTCCATTATGAATTTGTTATATAATTGATAACATTTAAAGGTATACTTTAACGGAAGCAATCAAAAATGTGATTTATTACTGTGACATCACTTTTAAAGATGCGTTTATACCAGGAAAACATATATTAGAAAGTTTTAAGGCAGTTTGGTTGAGACTCCTAGGCCAGGATGTCGCTGATTAGGTTTTGGGATGTGGTTTCGGCTCAACCCTCCGGAAGAAAAGAAGCAGTTAGCACCTATGCAGGGGCGATCCCTTGGAGTGGGGTACAGGGGGAGGCTCCCCCCGCCCTAAAATTTTGTCAAGTTGACTAGTGAACCCCCAGATTTCGATTTATTTTAGTAGTCAAGGCAATTTTTTTAACAGAGCCCTGTCGCCCTCTAACGGCGTGAATCACGACAAAAATGCCGTAAGTCCAATATAAAAAGTGAAGGCTATAATGCGTGTCTCTAACAGTGGTAAAACGCCGTAACTCTAATACCCAAACAACGTAACTAGAAGTATGTGTTTTTAATGATAAAAATCAATACTTAAACTTAATGGATCTTAATGAAACTAAAAAAAGGCGCTACATTAAACTGTTCTCTTTTATATAAGATGGTTCTCAACGTATCGAATGAATAGTTTTCCTTATATCCCTGCGGGGTTGACCCCCACTTTCTATAATATTCCCATTTTATGTCTACGGAAAAATATAGTATTTTTCACCAAATGTCGGATTAATTTTATGGATTCTAAAACCACCCTTAACAACTTAACTCATTATTGAATTAACTACTTGTTGGATCTCTTTGAAATTTTAACCACAAAATTAGGGCACAAATGTTAGTTCACTGGCAAAATATCAAAGCAGCAAACATAATACGAAAAATGTTAATGCCAATCAAAGAACCCTCCTTTAGCATTAGAGGCAGTGTCAAGTCTTACCTAAGAGAGCGACCGCTCTCCTAGAATTAGTCTGTACAGTACAAGCGTTCGTGCACGCCCTGGAAAAGTCATGGAAATTGAAAATGGACATAATAGGTCGGGGAAATCTCAGTGAAAAATATTTTGCTATGAAATTTAAAGTCTAGATAACAGTATCCGAGAACCGGAAAATGTGTTATCTAGGATATGACCAGAGTCCAGAAATTGCGGACCTCGCTTCGCTCGCTCCGGATATAATTTACACCTAATAAATTCAAACGAAATAGTTTGCTTATATTTATAACAATAGTAAATCTTGTCAAAATGATTGGAGTGAATTAAGCCATATTTTTTGTACTAATTAGAAACAGAAGACCGAATTACGGTAATCAGTGATTTGCTTTGAAAGAGTGTTAGCGGCATAGTAAAATTTTCCCGACCCAGATCTTTAATATATTCATTTTTTCATTTTAAGTTACTTTCGGTTCACTATTTTTAAAATAATTAGTCACTTTTTCACTTACTAGTTTATTATTATCAGGCATGCGTATTATCCTATAATTTCGAAAATTTTATATAATGACTAGTTTCAAAATTTATGTTCGCCATGTAAGTTATTGCAAATTGTCAGTGAAATTTGTGGAATTTAGACCTGGAAAAGTTACTTCATTACCACGTGTCACTTGGCAAATTTTGGTTTCTAGTTGGCAAAATTAAGTGGGCTCCCTCCAAAACCTAGTCCCTTCGGAACGCCCCTGCAACTATGTCGTATTCCTTCAAGCTTAGTTGCCCAGAACCTGGACTTACGGGAGTGCCCAAACCCCATAAAGTACATGAACTAAAGAAATACTTCAAAAAACGTGTATTCCTTTTTTTACATGCAAACGTTTCTATTGATTTCAAATATATTTTGATGACGTTGTTGACAGGGGCGGCGAAAATACGTAGGTTCCTTTTACCTCTGTCGCTATGACCCACCTCTTCTTTCACACCTCCCCGGTTCCGGGGAAGGGGGTTCGGGACTTTGACGCGCGACCAGATTAATCTGTTCTCCATCCCTTCTTCTAAAATTACATCTATCCCTGTAATAATATAAGCTTAGTCTTTGAATGCGTGTCTACACTAAGCACGACTACTTGTTTTTATTCTATATGATTAATTTTTTTTTTTAATTTAGAACACTAAGGTTTTCGGAGACTCGTCAAGGAACTTATAGAGAAACGTATGACATCTTTTTCAACCGGAAATTTCTTTTGACGGACTTCAATCAATTGCAAGAGACGACTCCGTTGTCTATTGGATTTCTTAGTCCCATTTTCACCATATACTTATACGGAATTTCAATCGCCACCGTGGTTGCCATTTGTGAGATTTTATCCATTTTGAAGAAATTAAAATTGACTCGTTAAATGTCGATTACGCACCAAAGTCAATTTCGTCGATAAATTAATGAGTCGCGATAAAATTACCATTGTACTTTAGTTGTTTTACCATGAAATTTGATTGAATAACCGGCTTCTCTATTGGTATTATTAGACAAACCATTATTCAATATGTTATAACGAAAAGCGTTTTAAAATGCTTATATATATATATAAACAAAATGGCCCAAGGGCTGGTCCTTTATAGTAGCCACATCGTTATCTATTTAATTAGCACATAAATAAAAAGAAAATAATTATAAAGACCAAAAGACACAAATTCAGAAGTATCCGACCCCAAAAATAGAGAAATATTCGACCCCACAAATAAATAGGGCCCTCTCTCATTCCCGACCCTTCCATCTAGAAACAGAGAGAAAATATAATAGGGACCGGAAACTGAGGAATATTATGTAGCTCAAAAATCACGTGATCAACAAAACTGGCCAGGTCTATTTCCGGTATAATTTATTGTGGCCCCTCCCTCTATGGTGGTTCTAAAATGTTGCGTGAGGGTCTCTAGAGGAGATGGACACCACCTTTTCAGGGAAAGGGAAACGTCTGACTTAAAATAACTCCAAATGACGCCAGCCACCCTCGAAATCGCGAACCCTTATTGGGTAATTGTACAATCCCAGTGATTGAGGTCAAACTTTAAAATTAAAGGAGTGTCTTGTGACCGGAAATTTACCTAACCAGTTTTAGCGTCGCAGCCTACTTGTTTGAGCTACATTGTATTTAGCACTGTCAAGGGCAAGAGCTTCCACTCCCTATTATAAATTCTTTCTGCAAGAAATAAACAAATTTTGAAATATTAATGCATAGCGCGGCTCCAGTGGATCCCCTACAGGTTGACTTTCGTTACAAACTAAAGTTTTGGCTTGGCAAAGCTAGAGGCATTTGTGGGCGGGATTTATACGTTCATGTATAAATCCCGCCCTCTAGAGCCTTTGCCAAGCCAAGCCCGGAGTTCAGAAGGAAAATCGCCTTGTAGGGGATCCACTGGAGCCGCGCTATGCTTTAAGTTTAATCGAAACGCTTGTACAGGCTATCTCTCATACTCACATTACCTTATAAGTTTAATAAATTTAGCAAAATATACTGTAGTGCCGAAATTGCTATGCCTTCTGAAAAGAAATGGTCAATCTCCTCCTCTGGACACTTATGAGATGTATATTGCAAAAAATGTAAAAGTTCACCAATTAACATTCAAATTTTTTATAAATGGTAACTCACTGCAATTTTAAAATCGTATTTTTCTAGCGAAGTCATTTTAATCTATTGAGTTTTATTTGCATAAAGCTTTCCACGCTGCTTGGTATCTGCCTCAATACGAATCGAGAAAGTTTGAGCCTTAGGTACTTGTATGTCGAAGTTCGTCTTATATTTCCTCCACACAGAGATTTAATTTCCTTCGTTTTTTTACTCACTGCCTCCTTTACTAAAGGCCCCAGTATAGAATTTTTCAAAACCTCGAATAGTGACATTTTAGTTCGCCTCGTTAAGTCGCACCGTGGCGCTCGTTTCAATCCAAATTACGAAATTTTTCACGTGACTGTGACGTTTTTTGACGGTTTTTAAGCAGTCGCACTTTCATATTTTTCGAAGCCTTGGACGTGGTTAAGCAGGTGAGATTTGTTTTGAATTTTAAATGTGAAAACTTAAAAAATATTAAATACAGATTTTAACTTTCAAATGTTGCCATGATGTTGTATTATATACAGATTTTAAATTTGGCTATAATGTTATATTAGATATGGATTTATATTGTTAAATTTGGCGATAGTGTTACATCAGATACAGATTTGAACTTTTAAAATTGACTATAATTTATATTTTATACGGTCTTTAACGTTTAAATTTGGTTATAATGTTATAGTTTAAATAATTTCCAGAATAAAAATGTGCGTCGTCCCAAATTGCGGCCAGTTGCAAAGAAAAGGCCAAAAAAGAGACCTTGAAAATCGTGCCGTGAGCTTTCACTCATTCCCAAGTGACGAACAAAAACGCAAAAAATGGATTTATGCAGTGTTTGGCGATAACACAGAATTATATGAAAATTGGATTGCTACAAAAGGTGAAGCTAAAATTTGTAGACAAGACTTCAGATTTTAGCTTGTCAACAAACAAAAAGAGGCTATTATACGGGGCAATCCCAACATTGGACAAACCACAATTAATTTCACCAAAAAAAGCAGTTCATTTATGGAAAAGAGGGTACCACTTTCGCCTTTGTCAAACAATTATTTAAGAAGAAGACTGTTCACCGAAAACAAAAACACAAATCCACCTGAAATTCCAGCGGGACCTGAGTTAGCAACACCACCTGAAGTTATAGCAGTACCTGGATTAACAACACCTGAAATTACAGCAGTACCTGAATTAGCAACACCTGAAATTACAGCAGTACCTGTGTTAACAACACCTGAAATTACAGTAGTACCTGAATCAGCACCATTAATGGAATCAGTGCAAATACAATATGAAGTTCCTAAACGGGATGCTTATACTCAGTTCACTTTTATCACAAGGAAGAGAAAATGTAAAACATCAACAAGAAAACTAGGACGAATAAACTTGAAGCTTAGAAAACAGGTTGAATCTCTTCAATATAAAGTGGCTGAGCTGACAGCAACAATCAAAAAACATCAAAAAGAAACGAAACAAAAGAAATTTGTTCAATTGAAGAAGTTAATGAATGCAAGCTTAAGCAACAATTTAAAAGCTAATTTTCTTATAGAGCAAGTTCTATCTTTTGACAAAAAGAAGTTGCCATATGAAATATCTACCCCCAAGATTTGCTGCCTAATATACAAAAAATCTCCAGCGGCCTACGATTTCACTAGGGATTTAAATATTTTGCATCTACCACACAGAACCACACTAAAAAACTTTATTGGATATTCTAATGGGGAAGATGGCATGACAACCCTAGTCAAAGAAAGATTAACAGCGGAGTTTAAAAATGTAGTCAACCCAAATGAAAGAATGGGTTCCCTCATGTTCGACGAAATGTCAATTAAACCTAAATTGCTTTATGACAAAAATCTAGATCGTTATTTTTGAGAAACCACTCTAACTGAAGAAGAAGGTATTGGAGATAAGTTAGCAACTCATCAGCTATGCTTCGTCTTTCAAGGATTGTCAATCAACTTCCGAATACCTGTTGCATATTACTTCACAGCCAATTTGAAAGGAACACAATTACACAAGATAGTGTTAGATGTTATTAAAGCAGTGGAAAGTAGTGGATTTTTGGTAGTCAGACTCGTCTGTGATAATGCAAAGACCAATACAGTTGCGTTTCAAACCTTAGGAAACGGCGTTCTGAAACATGAATTGGTTCATCCAGTAGATCCTAACCGTAAACTGTTTTTGGCTTTCGACCAAAGTCATCTTATTAAAAACATAAGATCTCAATTTTTGGCAAAAGTATTTTTCTTTATTAGAATTGAAGTTACTTCCCAGTTTGTAAAAAAATTATACCACGTTCAAAGTGGCAACTTAGTCAAGCCTGTAAGATTCCTAACACGCAAACATTTGTATCCCACCTCATTTGAGAAAATGAATGTGCAATTCAATTATTTTCACTACCAGTAACTTCTGCCTTAAAAACCCTTTTGAAGTTGAAAATGTGTGACAAAGAAGATGAAGATAGTTTACTCACTACTGTATATTTTATGGAAACTATGCGTAAATGGTTTGAAATCCATGATGTTCACAATAAAACTTCCGGGATTCATCTAATAAATGTTAACAAATTGCCCTTTGAAAATCTTGACGATGAAAGACTAGAATGGCTGCTAGACGAATTATTCAAATGATCCAAGAAAACAATATACTGAAAGAGGAGCGCTTCTCAAATGAAACCTTTACTGCCATTACACTTACAACCAAATCAACAGTAGCCCTCACACGATACTTGTTAAATAATGGTTTTCATTACGTTTTTACACGGAAATTATCAAGCGACGCTGTTGAAGATAATTTTTGTCACATGCAAAGATCGGGTGGATTTAATGACATGCTGGATGTGCGCTCATGCACTCTTTGTTTGGAGCACCATTTGAAAATTGGCATTTTGAAAATATCAGATTATTTCAACTGCTCTAGAGGATCCAGATCATTACCTTTAGTATTTTCCAATATTCATGATAAAATTTCGCCAAGCAGGAGCATCCAGGATCAAAGTATACTTCTACCCGATTATCTGCAGAAAAGGCTTCAACGAATGGAAAGATTAACTTTGCAAGGTTAGAACTTGCACAGATGTTAATTAACTTCTAAAAACTAAAAAATATTCACTTTCTTCTTTCTAGATAACTCATTTGTATCTATCAAAAACTGTGCTAACGCTATGATAGGTGGCTATATTGTCAAAGTTGCAGAAGAAAACACTGATTGCTACAACTGCTTAGAAAAGCTTTTTCAACCAATCTCAAATTCACCACTACTTAGTCTAGTTTCGGCTCAGGATCGAGGTGGCCTTAAATATCCATCAAGGTTGTTAATATGTTTGCTAGTCATTGTAACTGACTTCGTTCACTGTTCTTTAAGCATATTTCCTCGAAATAATGTACTTAAAAATTAGGTAAAGATAATTCACCCTCATTTCCAAAAGCCTATACTGTGTCATTGTGAAGGAAATGCTAACTTCACAAAACTTTCACTGGAAAAATATTTAAGGCCGCTTTTAAACAATCATGCCAAGGATATTTCTGACAGGAAAGAAGATGTTAAAAGATTGACGAAACCACTCTCACGAAAAGTGTTGAAAATTTAAAGTTAAGGGGGAGAAATGTGATAGAAGAAAAGAGGCAAATAAGATAAAATGCCCCTGCGTTTTTAAAACCATATTTTGGTTTACTATTAATGTGATCCTAAAATGTTCCTAAAATATTTTAAAAAAATAGAATTTCAGAATTGAATAAAAATTTATTTCTAAAACCTGATTTTTAATATTTATTTAAATTATTTATATTTGAATTTTAATTACTTAAATTACCTTGAATGCAATTTCAACAACTGAATAAGGCTGTTAACCCCAAATGACCAATCGGCCAATGTTGTCCCAAAAGCTGTTAATGCGAACTGGCCTCATTTTTCCGCAAGCGAGCGCCAGCTTACGGGAAAAAATTGCAATACTTTACCGCTAATGTACCAATGTAGAGGCACCATACACGGACCTTTAGTAAAGGAGGCAGTGGTCCAAAGAATTGTTTTCTATGTAAATTGTAAAAGCGCGTAAGTCTACCAGGAATTTTCGTTTTTTTTTCGCTCAAAAAATCCAAGGAGTCAGCTTTTAACATGCTGGGAGGAACACCGTTTTTCGGCCATAATTTAGCAAGTACTGGTTCAAATATCTTGAAATTTTAATGAGTTGTGCAAAATAAGGCTTGTTATTTTTGTGCAAAGTTTCAAAAGTTTCTCTTTTATAATTTTATTGTGAAAAATTGAAACGAAAATTAGCCATAATTAAAGAGCTTAGAGTCTTCAAAGGGAGACTCTCAGCTGAAAATCTTAGTGCCGTGTTTAATTTTTTCCTGGTTTGTTTTAATTAAAAGTCTTTAATTTTTTCTGATTTTTCAAACATTTTTTTCAATGAAAATTAAATTTTTTAAAATTTGTTAGGCTTAGCAATGGGTTTCGATTTTAGCACACTTACCTACCGGCCAATAAAAACCTCTTTAGGGATAGAGATAAATCAACCAATCCCGTGAAGTTTAGAGAATATTTAGTCGTATGCTGTCTGCTTCAAATAGGAAAAGCTGAGTTTCCAAGGGCGGGAAATAAGTATTTTTTTTCGAGTGGCTCGTCACCATTGACTCCCCGGGACCCGTCGTCTGCTAAAGTTTGAGGACGCTAGTATTCCTAGCGGTCGCCACTAATTTGCATAAGTTTCCAGCAAACCAATTTTTTTGCATAGGGCCGCCATTTTCATAGGTTTGCTTCCAAAATACTAATTTGCATAAATTCTGCAAACTTTTTCTTGCATAAGGCCGGTATTTTCAATAGTTTGAAGCCAATATACTAATTTGCATAAAATTTTAAAGCAAACCTCCGCCGCTAATTTCAAAAGTTTTCCATAAGAATACTAATTTGCATATATTTACCGAAAACTCGATGAAACTCATGGTTTTTTCAAGGAAACCCATAAAATTATTTACGCTCATAATTTAAGGAATAGTTTTAAGCCATTATATCAAGGGTTGACAGGTTTCAAACCAAATTTGTATTTTGCATAAAATGTATAAAACAAGCAACCTCGATGAAACGCATGGTTTTTACCAGGAAACCTATTAAGTTATTTACGCTCATAATTTAGGGAATAGTTTTAAGCCATTATATCAAGGCTTTCACAGGTTTCAAGCCAAATTTGTATTTTGCATAAATTTTACTAAACATGCAAACACGTTGACACTCATGGTTTTTTTTCAAAAAAACCTATTAAGTTATTTACGCTCATAATTTAGGGAATAGTTTTAAAACATAATATCAAGGGTTTCACAGGTTTCAAGCCAAATTTGTATTTTGCATAAATTGTATGAAACAAGCAAACTCGCTGAAATTCATGGTTTTTTCAAGGGAACCTATTAAGTTATTTACGCTCATAATTTAGGGAATAGTTTTAAGAAATTATATCAAGGGTTCACAGGTTTCAAACCAAATTTGTATTTTGCATAAAATGTATAAAACAAGCAAACTCGATGAAACTCATGGTTTTTTCAAGGAAACCCATGGAGTTATTTACGCTCATAATTTAGGGAATAGTTTTAAGCCATTCAAGGGATTCACAGGTTTCATACCAAATTTGTATTTTGCATAAATATTATATAACATGCAAACTCGATGAAACTCATGGTTTTTTCAAGGAAACCCATGGAATTATTTACGCTCATAATTTAGGGAATAGTTTTAAGCCATTCAAGGGATTCACAGGTTTCATACCAAATTTGTATTTTGCATAAATATTATATAACATGCAAACTCGATGAGACTCATGGTTTTTCAAGGAAACCCATGGAGTTATTTACGCTCATAATTAGGGAATAGTTTTAAGCCATTATATCAAGGCTTTCACAGGTTTCATACCAAATTTGTATTTTGCATAAATATTATATAACATGCAAACTCGATGAAACTCATGGTTTTTTCAGGGAAACCTATTAAGTTATTTACATTCATAATTTAGCGATTAATTTTATACCATAATATCAAGGGTTTCATAAGTTTCAAACCAAATCTCTATTTTGCATAAATATTATAAAACATGCAAACTCGATGAAACTCACGGGGTTTTTTCAAGGAAATCTATTAATTTAATTACAACATTAATTTAAAATTTCCATTTCGAATTTATATTACCATTTCACAATTGAAATTTTCTTAACATTAAGTTTTTTAACGGGGATTTTTGACATGCATAAAGTTTAACAATGATGCACATGTTTCATGACAAAATATTTCGACTAAAGTAATTTTGGTGATAAGAACTTTTTCAAATAATCGATGTTTTATGATCATGTCTTCTAAAGTGACAATTTTAATATCTGTTACTTGCATTTTAAGCCGAAAATCAAAGCCGTCAGCTTTTAACATGGTCGTCTATGGGAGGATTTTTCGAGCAAAAATCCCGATACGGGCTTTAACATAGGAAAATAATTCTTTGGGCGGGCTTCTATAGCGCGAGTCGCGTGATCTGCAATGACAGTTTTACCTCTCCGAGTGACGTATGTCACGGAGAGGTTCTGTAACGATCGTGTGTGTCCGTCTGTGTGTTTGTTTGTGGGTGTGGGGATGTGTGTCTGTCACCGCGTTCGCAGTTGGCAAATCGGAGCAAATGTGTTCGCAATTTCCGGACCAAGTTCGCAGTACACAGAAATTCCGAAAACTTTACTTCATTGTTTTACCTATCTTATTTAACGTCAATCATTAACTAGTCGTTATACCTTCATATGCTGACTAACCGCCAATTCTTTCACTCAACACCCTCAGTATTTATTAGCTTCTAACAACAACACCATGCACTAGTCTTTCGTGTACACCACATACACACCAATCTGTTCTTATTGGCTTCTAACACCACCATCTACTGGTCTTTCGTCTATACCACATAGACACCAATCTGCAACATTGGCTTCTAACACCACCATCTACAGGTCTTTCGTTTATACCACATAGACACCAATCTGTAACATTGGCTTCTACTCCATCATCGTTAGGCTTAAGATGTACGCGGCGAGCGGCTAGGGTTACGAGAAACGTCTAGCCTCCCAATGGCAGGGCTTCCACCAAAGGTTCACGCAATTACGCATTTTCTTATCGTTTAGTGTGAATCAATCGCCTTATATACCCAAAATTTACAAAAGTTCTGATGTAGGTGTTCCCTATAAGTATAACGTTAAATATAGCTATGTTTAAAATTATTTTAGGAATTAAGTTTCTTAAACCGACTTAACTATAATTAACGTAAAATACTGACGATTAAAATAATTAATATCAGTTATATTTATTTAATTATTTAAGATTAACTTCTTTCTATGTAATGAGAAAAGTGAGGGTTTATATAGAACGAGTAATGAAGATTGCATATAAATCGAAACACTACACGAATATCAAAGTTAATATAAAGCGAGTAGGGTGAAAAGATCTCTTACAAAACGATAACATTTTTTTGCAGAATATTAAATGGAAATAGTTTAAATATTTTTCGGCATTACGATTCTTTAAATAGTTGTGTAGCTATAAAGCTCTGTTTCATCTCAATATTCCAAGAACATCTTTTATATTAACATTTCAAATTTGGTGTTTACTTTTTAATTCAGCTTTACTACGTTTATATATAGTGTAAACACAACTTTTAACTTCACTCTCTACAAGTGTTTAAGCCATTGGGTCTATGAAATAAGATACCCTAGATTTAAACCAGAATTGACCTTGTTTCGTATCCTCTTACAAGAGGTGTTAACGGTTCAGAGTGAGCCGAAAGTTAAATACACACGTAAGTGATAGATATTAGGTCCTCATTAGAATTATGAGGATACACAGGGAAATGTTAAACGATTAAACCTTTACAAATGACCTTCGCAATATCCCGCCAATTTGAGCTACGTTTTTCCGGTTTATCTCACTGGCTGGTGGACCTGTGTTTAGATTAGAAAGTAAATTCGTCTCGGCTCGGAGAGGTAATATTTTGGTTTTCCCAACTTGTTTATATTAACTGTAGATATGTCGATTTTAGAAACTTTATTCCTAAATTAATTTTAAACATAGCTATTGTTAAAGTTTCACTTCTAGCGAACACCTATTTCAGAACTTTTCTAAATTCAGGGTATATATGGCGATTGATTCACGTTAAGGAGTAAGAAAATGCGCAATTGCGTGAACCTTTGGTGGAAGCCGTGCAATTGGGAGGCTAGACGTTTCTCGTAACCCTAGCTGCTCGCCGCGTACATCATAAGCCTAACGATGATGACGGAAAAGAAGCCAATGTTGCTGATTGGTGTCTATGTAGTATAAACGAAAGACCAGTAGACGGTGGTGTTAGTAGCCAATGTTGCAGATTGGTGTCTATGTAGTATAAACGAAAGACCAGTTGATGGTGGTATTAGTAGCCAATGACGAAGATTGGTGTGGTATACATAAAAGACTAGTGCATGGTGTTGCTATTAGAAGCCAATAAATACTGAGTGTATTGAGTGAAAGAATTGGCGGTTCGTCAGCAGATGAAGTTGTAACGACTAGTTAATGATTGGCGTTAAATAAGATAGATAAAGCAATGAAGAAAAGTTTTCGAATTTCTGTTTACTGCGAACGCGGTCTTGAATTTGCTCCGATGTGTAATTTAAATTTTAACAAGATGATGTAGCCCATAATTAAGTCACATCGTTTACGTACTCTCGTTATCCCTATTACAATAAATATACTTCTAGTGAAATATCTCCTTATATACCAGTCTGTGGGAATAATTTTTCAATGGCTGCTTGGCAAAGAGAATCAAATATCGTCAACGCCCGTCACCAAATTACTAATACTACTAATCAGGTAAAACTATTAGTCTCATCGATACCTTGTAGCTAAGAAGAAACCAAATAATTTAAAAAGCGCGCTTTTAGAATTCTCGTCCGCTCGGACCAAGGGAGAGAGGAATGGGATGGATGTAGATCCATCCCATTCCTCTCACCCTCTCTCTTAGAGGTTGCTCGTAGATACTTTCGTTGTCTCCCCTATCTCTACAACCCTCTTTCAACAAGCGACTATAGAGAAAGCAGTTTAGTATCAGGCTGACATGCAATAGGTCCCGGGTTCGCTTCCTGGTGCTGGTGGAGAAGAAAATAAATATTATTAATTTAAAAATCGTTCTCATGAAAAATATGGAGCCAGCACCACCTAGAAGTGATTTTTCGAAGTACTATTTAAAAATCGCGAAAGAAACATCATCATCATCTTCTTCTTCATCTTCATCTTCTTCATCTTCTACACACCAGGTCAAACTAATAGCCCATCGTACATACGATGTGGCTAAAACTCCGCTAAAACATTTACAATTCTCATACCAGGATTGAGAAATAATTAGAGAAAGCTAATTTATTAAATACTTAAGAACAATATTTTGAAAAAAGTCGTAATGTTATTTTGGAAGTAAATAAATCTAAAGAGCATATTCTCGTTAACTCCATGTAGTTATTTATATGCACAATGAATCCTCCTTTTATTCATTCATTCATTCATTATTACGTAAACGTATTTTTACCCTAGAAATCAATGAAATTGAACGAATTAATTAGAAATAAGTCAAACTTTATATTAATTATATTTTTTACCATCGGTTATTCGAACGCACCATCCATTGCTCCGATGTCAAACGCTTTATTCTCTACGCCACCGCATCGCTGAAGCTTCCAGTGTTTTAGACAATATTGATATTCTATTTTTTTACTATGTAAAGGGAATATGACCGAGGGATTTGGTCTAGAGCGTTGGAGGATTTTCTCAATAGAGTAGGTGGATTTTGCAAAAAGAGTTTGCGAATTTTGTACTCTTTCCTAGGATGGCGGGGGGGGGGAAATGGCTGTAGTATTTTGTCTTGAGAGTTGGTGGATTTTGTACGTTTTCAAAAATGGTGAATTATGACCCGGGGCGTGTTTAGTTTGTATACCAATATAATCTAGACGGGCCCTGGTCGGGTCCTGATTTTTCTAAAGGCGCGAGTAGACACGAAATTTTAGCATTGCCAAAAATACAACTCAGTCTCACAACTCTAGGGTGGGAAATGAGAGGAGCTAGGGTACGAAGTTCTAACCCCCAAAATACGGATATAGACCATTTCAATGAAACTATGATGAAAATACTTGTGGGTAAAACTTTGCCTTCCATCTCCCTTTTGGGCGCCCGTGCTTTACTCTATTATTACTATTATTATTATAATTCTTTTTTGAATTATATTCATTACGGTATAAACCGGAATGCGTGCCAGCTTGCCAACCCTTTCCGCATTCCAAACCCCTTTTCATATCATATCAAACTACTCGTTTCAAGCCCTTATTCACCCTATTTCAGGATCATAGGCCTGATTAACAGGAATATTTATAGTCGTCTTCAGTGGGACTTCAATACCTGTCCTTTTGTGTATGTACACGTTGAAGGCTTTACGACTATGTAAGTTAATGGTGTTGAAATAAATCTCTCTTAGTAACATTTAATGGAGTCATATTGCTGTTAATAAAGATCATGCCACTTTAAAACCTTTCTTTGTTTTACACAACGAACGTGAGGTTAAATATCGAAACAAATATATAACACCTATTTCACTTGATTTGGTTTAGTAACGTGACATACGTCGCGTAATTTTGCCTACTTTTAATAACATTAAACCAAGTAATAATATAGGAAGTTTAACAGATTGCTTGTAAAAGATGATAAAAGCACTATAAATGCCAAATATTTATTTTATAGTTGCAAATAATATTTGTGAATTTCATGTTTAATTAAAAACAAGATATCGGTCGAAGTAAAATGCCGACGATTAACAAGGAAGTTTAATTACTGTTGTTATTTTAATAGAAATTATTGCTGCTATAGAAAAAGTAAAAGAAACCAATACCTTTTTACACGCAAAAAGGTGCGTTAGTGGGTAGATCCGATATGGTCAAACCCAAAGAAGGAATTAGATTTTCACACTTGGTTTTATCTATGATGAACTTCACTATAGTATTAAATGTAATACCTCAACACGAAATGGTCAATTTGCACCAAAACTAGATTTCTCTTTTTCTTCCTACTTACCGCTATCCTTATTGGTTAGTGAAATTCACGTGGGTACCGGCTGAAGCTGCTAAATCAAAATGAAATTAATCTTTGAGCTTGGTTTAAAAAGACCTGCTTAAGTCGTCTGCTTTTTAAATCACCTTTATAACACCAAACTGATGTTGCGATCCAGCTTTTACTTTCAGCTTAAGGTCTCTTATTTGCGCTCCTTTGCGAAGGTAGCTTGAGAGTTTATTGGAATTGTTAAAATTTTTAATCTGGCCGGTTTTTGGAATTGTTTAGTACTTTAAACCTGAGCTATTGGAATTGTTTAACTTTTAATCTAAAAATTGATGCCATCAAAAATGTCGAAAGTAATGTTTTGTTTATGCTTGTTTAACTTAAGGCAACAATTTCCGCGGAGATCGTCATGGTATTCACCCTAGACGGAAATAGATGGAGTTGAACATCCCCTCCCTTAAAGTTGTGGTGGGAACACACCAAATATAATGAATGCTCTTGTTAACTTAGACCCGACAGAACGGTACGTAGAAAGCGAGCACGGGACAAAAGGAGTTACTTGCCCACACTGCTTGCCAATAGGAAAATTTCTCCTCGTATTGAGGTGAGTTTCATGACGAACGCCTCTGGAAAAGACGATGATTCGTTTAACAGCTGATGTGTTTTCTTGGCTTTGTACATAGTTTATTCTGGTTTTTTTTTTGTATGAGTTAGAACAAACACTTGTTTCATGCAACTTTTATTTTTCAATTGAATAAATCTTAAAAGCCCATGTTTGTAAAAATGTGTCGTTATTTATACATATGCAAAGAACAACAAGAAAATTGTTTACTAGATTAAAATATTCAACATCTGCAAAACTAACCGACAAGCAGAAATGAAATTAGCCTTTGTAAATTTGAGCCATTCCCGAGAAATTGACTGTACCAGCTCATTACACCCTGAATGGGGAGTACGATTTTTGGGTTCATGTAGGGATGTAAACAGAATGTATCTTACTGACCGTTACAGTTTTACCAAATTTGAAAATACCTTCAAACAGTACCCTAGTAGCACGAGTCTCCCGGTAAAAAGCCATTTAAATGCGAACAGTTAACTTACCAACGCACCGGCTGTGACATGCCTATTTCGGGAATTCTCCAACCCAAGTTGCTAACTTGAAGTTTAAGTTGGTTATACGAATAATTTCCAAACATTGGGCATAATGGTGTTTTCAATACGAGCTGCGAACTGTTATAATGTTAAAAAGTTCTCTACACCGTTACTCTTCCAACTCTTGTCCACTTGTCGCTAAACCTTCAGAAAACTTTCCAAAATACAAAAAAATGTTCAATTGTGCGATATTGTGAGTTTGTGACATTGGAAAAGCATTACAAGACCAACAGCCATTGCAATTAAAAACCTAACTGTTTTGTTTCAGTTTATTCGCGCCAAGGATTGAGAGGTTAACAAACACGTGACGAAGAAAAGACGTTTTCGTCTGTGAAATGTGGCTTTTTTTCAGCAAATGTTGTTTATTCGTGATGTCATATCAAGAAAAGAGTATTTTTATATCATATGATACACATGGCAAGAGTTTTAACTATGGATGCACCGATATTTGAGGTTTCCCGATAGTCAGAAATTATCGGTATTGGTTTGTGTTTCCATCGCAATCGTTCCGGGTCAAATATCGACCATTCCTAGTTACAACCGTTAATTTTTGGAGTTTGGTATAGTGACAATCCAAATTAGCAAAAAGTAGTCTAAATTTGGGTGGTAAGTGATGGAAGGGTCTAAAAATGCTACCTTTAGTCCAAAATTGGATTCCTTCGATTCTTGGTGCTATAACTATCCAAATTTGCACAAAGTAGTCCAAATTTGGATGGTGATTGATGCAAGGGTCCAAAAATGGTAGGTCTAATCTGAAAATTGATTCTTTCGATTCTTGGGGATAAACTGTCCTTACTAGCTCAACATAGACGATCTAGACCCTAACAAAGAAGGGTTAGTGTAACATGAAAAGTGTAAAGGTGAAACAGGGGGCGTGAAATACCATTTGAGGACTCTTTTGACTTCCAACTTTGGCCGCACCTCTTTTAAGACCGTGCTTTTTGTTTTTTCACTGAACAGTAAACACAATAATTAATATTAATTGTATTTAATAAATTGTTTAAGAACAATTAGGGAAAAAAATATTAAATCTCTGAGTCAAGAGGACTGCCTACATAATTATTTATCTAGATATGCAATTATTGCTCTTCATTAAAAAGCAATAGCAGAAGTTAACACAAAGACAGACACGTTAGGCACAGAGCCTCTTGGTGGCATTCGTCACCCGGAGCGGAGAGATAAAAATCCACTTGTCTTTACAGAGAGTCACACTTGAAACTGCTTTTGATCATTCATCCCAAATCGTCTTATGTTATTCGTTTTTATTAACTATTGATTTCAATACTCGTCTTATATTAACTTTGGAAAGGTTCATGATTTGTAATATCACTGCCTTCTCTAATTAGAGATGGCAGTGGTAATACTGTGGAGTGAAATCTTAATTACTCGCTTTATATAAACTATGAAATGTATACAGTGTGTCGGCTTCATACGCGATCTCCCTTACCTGTCCTATATTAACTTTGACAAGAGAGGTTTCAGTTACATGAGGTTTTCCACAAGTTATTTATGAAATATATCTGATATTAAATATTTTTATTGCGAGTTACTTGCCATACTTCTAGTTATATCGTTTTAAAAAACGTTAAACCTAACATCATTTGAATCTAGCTATTCTTGACGTTTGACCGCCAGAGTATGTCTCTTTCACGATTGTCTGAAAGACCATAAGGTAGTGTTGTTAGAAACAAAGGTGATGAGAGACAATATAATAGAGACAAGAACAAATGTGTCTTTAGTCTAAAGTAGATTGCAATTGTCCAGATTTCCGTGAATTGTGAATGTGGTCCGGAAAAAAAAAAATACTTTTGCTCAGATGGGGAAAAGGCTTAAGCGGTCTACTGGGGTGTAAGGACGTACAGACAGACACACAGATAGACACCTTGATAACAGAACCTCTCTGTGATGAACGTCACTTAAACATATAGCTGCAATATTGGCTTTATATCAGAACACTATTGTTTCATATCTGTCCAATATCAGTTAGATATCAGTCCAATATGGGCTCGATATTAGCCCAATATGGGCTCGATATCAGTCCAATATGGGCTCAATATTAGCCCAATATGGGCTCGATATTAGCCCAATATGGGCTCGATATCAGTCCAATATGGGCACGATATCAGTCCAATATGGGCTCGATATCAGACCAATGTGGGCTCGATATCAGTCCAATGTGGGCTCAATATCAGTCCGATGTGGGCTCGATATCAGTCCAATGTGGGCTCGATATCAGTCCAATGTGGGTTCGATATCGGTCCAATATGGGCTCGATATCAGTCCGATATGGGCTCTATGTATTTGCAATATCGGTTAGAAATTTGTCTAATGTTGGTGTGATTGGTGTCCTTTATCGGTTAGATATTACTGCAATATGGGCTTGATATTAGTCCAATATTGGGACAATACGAGTTAATTTTTGTCCACTTGCGTTAAATATGGATATTATCCTAAGCAATTCTGGATAATAGTTGATCCCTTAATAAATGATTCTCGATCCAATTTTGGATGTGACTCCAAATCTGGCTTATCATTCGATCGTCCCTTTTTGGACACTTGTTACGTTATCCAAAAATAGACGAAGAACTGTGCTGTCTCAGAGTCAGCCGTTTGGATCCATTTACATCCAATTTTGGACAACATTTTTTAACAGCGTGTTGTTGGAACTCAATTAACGTCCAGAGGAACTTCATTACATTGACCGACCGAGTTAAGAATCTCAAGCCCTTTCATGATATGTTTAACATCAGAACTCATTGGGTACATGTTTGCCAGTTAGCATGTTAAATTATAGAATATAAATAATCTCTTCCTGATACGTTGCAGGACTGAACGAAAAAGTGCCGGTAAGGATCATTACTTCAATACTCAAGAGGGTTAACTTTGGTATCTTCCTCACTTTAAAAATGATTGTTCAACAATTCAACTGGCATATTCTCTGTGTGTTCAAACCTGTCATTATTGTATTCAGTCAGTGGCTCTGATTTCAAATTAGCCCATTGCATTTCTTGAGGATCATCTTCATCGAGTTCAGCTTCATCTATGGCCATTTCCCAAACGTCCGCGGACGTTGGAACTACTTCAAGAGCACTTGAACCATTTTTAAAGTAGTTAAGAGACCAATCCGGCATGACTTTCGATTTTGAGTCTTCATCACGATGAGGAGAAATACCAATAGGAACTCTTCGAATTGTGAGATCATTAACCAGAGATACTTACTAGTAAATAAGAATTAACTGTAGTAAATTATTTCAAAATTCTTCTTGTTGCTAATTTTTCGGAAATTTTTATCAGGGATACAACAACATTTCGGAACCGCGATGAAGAAAGATGATCTTACGTTTGTGTACTCTTTTGTTGTTTAAGGTACAGCGCGACATTTAACTGGCAATATTCCTAGAAGCATTTTTTTATTTTAAATATCAGTATGACAATGCAAAGAGGCTCAAATCCACAAGCGTTCAAAGAACTTTTGGCAAACCGATTTGTGTGGCACTGCCAGGATCATTCAAAGATATTTCCCTGATATTTCCAGTGCAGTAACTGCAGAAAAGTGTGTGTGTTATTTTATTAATAACTGCGGGGTTGGTTATTTTAGATGAAACTAACTTACTTAATGGTTCAAAATGTATAAAAATTAAAGTGATATAACCAACATTTGCACGTTCATTAATTTCTCCGAAATTTACCTTATTTTGATGGAATAAGAAATGAGGATTCTGAATATATATATATATATATATATATTACTATATCCTTGGTGAATTAATAATTTAAAAACACTAATGAAAGTTTAAATTTTCGAGCCTTATGTTTGAATTTTTGATCTTTCTGACACCTGCTGGAATAATACGGAAGCTCAGATTTGCGACAAAATGACGTTTCTTTTTAATACAGTCCCACCCTCTCCCAGACGTCTTGGGGTTTTTGCTACTAATAGTAGATACCATACCAATCGTAGTCAACTCTAAAAACATGGCTTCCTTAAATGAGAAGTGACGCGTATTAAAAGTTTTTCCGAAAGATTTCTCTAGCATTTTTGTGCTTGGAAACGTTTTGCGGGTGGTAAACATAATTTCAGACTATTCTACTCTTGCATTGACCGTGTGTTAGGTTATAGTTTATTTTAGTTATAGTTAATTTGTTAAAACATCAATGGCTACAAAGCCTTTGCCAAGCAACTACATCAAAACGCGTAAAAAGAAAATCCGCAGTGCCGGAGTGTTTTAATGATGACAGAGATAATTCGTTAACGTTTCACGTTTTCCCAAGTGATCCGAGCCTGAAAGAAAAGTGGATAATTCAAATCAAGAGACATGCGCCAAGCTTTGTTTTCAAAAAGTATATGAGTATTTGTTCTACTCATTTCACTAATCAGTGTTTTGAGAGAGTACCGGAAGTTATGGAAAGATTGAAAGCCTCGTGTAGCTCACTCCCAGATATGAGGTCCAATTTGTTATTAAAAGGATCGGTTCCATCAATTTTTCAAGCTTCGGATTCTGAATGCCAACAAATAACGCCTATGCAACATATAAATCTTTCTTCTTCTTCTTCTATTAAAGACCCAAGTTTAAACCCGGAAAATAAACGCCGAACAGTGGTAAGGTAAATGTCATTTTACCTGGTAAGGTAAATGTCATTTTACCTCATAATATATGTTTAATTGTCAAAAATCCTCTTAGGAAAGTGTTAGTGCTCGAAGCGCTTTCATTCAAACTTTACCCGCAAAAGCAATGGGTTTCGCTGTAGATGCCGAAACTCAAACTCCAATTAAAAGAACTGTAACTCTTGGTATATTAACATTTAAATAAGCATTAATTTACATTAAAATGTGCATATGGAACAATTTCTTCTTTTTTTGCAATTTACATTTTGTTTAGAGTGTCAAACTGAACCGCAGAGTAATCCAGTAGTAGTACAAGATCAATCTTGTAAGACACATTTTCTTAGGCCTGAAACTGAGGAATTTGAAATGAGTCTAGATGAAAAGAGCTTCTTAGGTAGCGAACCAGATGAAGGTGAAACACTCAATCCTTTAGACCAAAGTTACACGCCCTCTGAATTGCCAGAAGATGATATAGAGGAGTAAGTTACAGGGGTACTGATTTAATTATTAAATCAAATAAGTTTCATTTTGTATTATTTTAAAGGTTTTCAGGTTCAATCTGGATTCCAATATGGTTATGAAAGAGGAAAAATTTATAGTGTTTGAAAGCGCGATTCGCCAGCTTTTTCACTTTTGTTTCCGGTGCTTATTGCCGTGCAAAGTGAATACCAGCACCTGGGCCTCTTTGTTGACCATACTAGCCGTTTGTGAGAAAGGGCACAAATTCGCGTGGAAAAGTCAACCCATGTTAGGTCAAAAGCCTATGGGAAACATTGTGATTGCCGCATCAATCTTATTTTCTGGCCTAAACCCCTTACCAGCCCTACGAATGTTCAAATTTGCTGGCATTGAGTGCATCAGTCGTACTACATTTTTCCGAATCCAGCGAAGTTACTTACTTCAAACAATTCGAGAAGTAAAGAATAATTCTCTTAAATAAGTCGAGGCCGCATAGATTTCAAGATTTTCAACCGTCCACAACTTGGGTTCCGTTATACGCATTGAAGCTTATCTAGTTTTGTTTTAAAAAATGTAGAATGACTTTGTTAGGGCGTCATGGAGTAACAACTGTGACAGCTATTTTATTTAATTTTCCCAAAGGATGTTTTCACTTCTGGCTTCGTGTTTAAAAGTAAATAAATTAGCTATAACAGTTGGAACTCCATGATGCCCAAGCAAAGTCATTCTAAATTATTAAAAACAAAACCAGATGAAGCTGTGATGCGCATGACCCGAGTTATGGACATTTGAAAATCTTGAAGTTTATGAGGCTTCACCTTAAAGCTTTCTGTATTTTGCTTAACGTTTTTAACGAAACTAGGTTTGGTAGGAGGAGCAAGTTCGATTATTTATCTTGCTAAAAAAAAGAAGCTTAAGCTCGGTGGAGACGCGAGATCTGATTCGCCAGGTTTCAGTGCCAAATACGGAACCTACGTTTTTTTGAAAGCCAAATTAGAAAAGTTATTCACTTGGTTCTAATTCAAGTACAGCTCATGGGTAGTAAAACATGCTGGTAAACAGAAAGTTAATTTCTTTAATAACTTAGAGCACTGAAGTAAAAACAGCGTGGCAATGGAACTCGAGGGTTTGAAGCGTGGAATAAAATATATAATTGAATGTGGCTTGAAAATCGCTTCCATAGTTACTGATAGTCATGTTCAAGTCAGATCATACCTCAAGAAATTCCATCCCAACATAAAGCATTTCTTTGACTGTTGGCAAATGGTGAAGTGTAAGAACATCATTTAATGACAAAGGCTTGTCTAAAGTGTATTATTCCAACTTGAGTAGCTTTGAAGAAGAATATTAATGCCGCCGCCAAAATTAAGGAATGTTCACTTCTAAATGACTGGAACAAAAGCATCCAGAATCATATGTATTGGAGCGCAACCTCTAGTAGCGGGAAACCCAACATAATTAAAGCGAAATTCATGTCAGTGCTTCGTCACATTGCCAACATTCATCAAAGTCACGGAAAACCATTTCCCAAATGTAAACATGGCGAACTCGCCTTGGACGGGAAAGAAAGAGAATGGCTGACCCCTGGTAAGTAAAGGTTTTCGGTTTTCGCATTATACTATCAATAATGGAAGCAAATCAATAAATTTTCTATGTATAGGAACTCAGTCTTCGAGAATTAAAAAAACATATTAGTGGGTATGAAAATGATGTTCTAAAAATGTCTCCTGAAACTCAAACGTCCAGCGTTGAAGCATATAATTCAGTACTTATACATTTTGCTCCGAAAAATACTCACTACTCATACAATGGCATGGAAGCGAGGTTTATTACTAATAAAGAAATGCTATAATAATGAATAAACAAATAAAAATTATATTATCTGTAGGATGTTTTTGGCAGCGCTTCACTTCAATGAAAATTCGGAGAAGATTCAAGCTAAGACCAAAGATGGGAAATTAAGATGGAATGTTTATTTCCCAAAAGCTAAAAAAGGAGAGTACTCGGTTAAACCCATAATGCAAGCATCGACATATGGTATACATCTTGCATGAAGAAAAATTTAAAACATTTTTTAATTGAACTTATTGTTATAGAATATGTGGGAACATTAATGCAAAACATGGTGGAAAAATGCAAAAAATCGTACGATAAAGCTCTTGATGACAGTAATAGTAGTAGGTCTACGACACCCATGCTGTTATCCGCTCAGTATGAACATCCTGATAAGCAAGAAGCGGTAGAAAAATATAAAACCAAGAGGAGATTTTCGCATTGAAACGTTTTTTTTTTAAATATGATTTTAATATGATTAAATAAAAAATAAATAAATATTATAACAAAATGCATACGAATGAAAGTACATTTTTTCTTTTATCTTGGGCCTGGTTCCGAGAACCCTCTATAATCATCTGAAGGATATTCCCTTCTTATACGCGAAACAGCACAATTCGGAATTGGTCTTATTACTCGTCTTCCCAAAACTCTGTGTATCCAACGAGTATAGAGTCGATAAATTAAATATCTATAAACTCTAGAAATGAAAATTATCATAAGAAATAATTATATTTCTTGTTTAAAGAAAACAAAACCCATTTATTTAGTAGGGGTTTTGTTTTGGGAGTCATCCATTTAATTACTTCAACTAAATTGTTGAAAGTTTTATGCTTACTGATTAATTTCATCCTCAGCTGGAACAAAATTATTTTCCCGAAATTCATGAAACAAAATATCTAAAATATTTTGTCGCATAATGTCATGGAAAGTATCTGTCTCTATTACACAATTTAAAGGGCCAATTTCAGCAATTAATCTTTGATTCGGATGTTCTTCGTCTCTACAACAGAAACTTTCTTCGGCAGAAGGCAACACAAAACAATAACCGAAATTACGCCTGTAAAATGACACCATAAACAGTTATTTCTGGCTTAAAACAGATTTTCACAATCGTGAGACGTACCAATTAGTGTTGTGCAACCGAGGGTGATCTTGTTCCATTGGAATATCTCCCAATGGGACATTAGCTACATTTTCTGCCACTGGTATTAGAGGTTCAAACTGATAAGGCTGAAGGCCGAATTCTTCCCCTTCTTCCGAGTTTGAATCTTCATCTTCATTAGATTCATTTATCACAAAGGATTCTTCTGAATCTAAGCTATTTATTGACTCGTATTCACTGTCCTAGTCAGTGCTACTTTCATTTTCCGACTCAACATCACTTGTTTCTAAATCTGACATAGCTAGTCTGAGACTCTAATTTGATTTCGCGAAATTCGCCGAATTAATTGTAGCAGACGACGTTTTCGGTTTTTCCTACTATACAGCCTACTACTACCCGAAACCTCCTGTTCCACTGGCAAACCAATCATATGAATCTCCCGTACATAGGTAGATACGGGTTAGATAATGGCGGATGCTTCAAATTGAGCCGTTAGAAATTCAAAATTTTAAACACGTTTATCTCTATTAAAAATTGTTTTTTAACATTTTAAGTTTCCCCCATAATTTTACGAATAATTTTCAACATAAAACCAAAGATAGATTATACTAAACCGAAAATGTTGGTTCTATCCCTTTAAGTAGAACCAGAGTTATTAAACTTTTTCTCGATTTTGTCCGCCATTTTCCAAAATGGCGAAAATTCCTCGAATGGGAGAGTGTGGGAGACCAGACCACGTTAACGAGCGCCCAAAAATCTATAAGATCTGAAATTTTCAGCTTTGTTTCAATTTGTTCCGGGTTCCCTATATTTTTGGGCTAAAATGACTGTACTATTAACCGAATGAAGTGGATGTAAACACAAACTGCAGCCAAACCGTCCATTATATTGTTTTGAGTTTTGTAGAAGAGGCCTAGCAACAGAATCAGGGCAGGTACATAATGTCATTACTTTGCTTTTTACGATGGCATTCGCACTATTTCTCCATTGGAAACCACTAGCATTTAAATCTTCGAGTTCCTTTACAAATGGTTGCAAAAAAAATGTCCATTACAGGATCTCCTAATCCACACCATAACCCCATTAGCAAAATGTTTGCCATTCTTTCATTAGGTGGAAGTTCAGTTAAAATAACAAACAATGGCCACATTGTGTATTTACTATTTTGACTTACTGCTGCACCATCCGTGCAGAACGTTATGGATAATTTACTAGGGTTGTATAAAGGTTCCCCCACTTAAGAAAGCTGCTTGTAAATGGCTCCATCATAAATGTCCTCTATCCCTGACAGATTTTTCTTTTCTCTGGAAAATCTATAGCCAATGTTTTGAAAATTTTTTTCGTTTTCAAGTAGGTGAATTAACTGAGTTTTTAAAGGTATTGTAAAAAAAGCTTTTTGAATATGATCCACATCATATGATTTAGAACAACTCTTACACTTCGTTAGCGACGGCTCAAGTGCGGCGTACTCCCGAAAGAGCTTCGTATGGCTGTAATCCCAAAGTCTTGGAACCCAGCAGCCACTAATGTTGAGCCTGTAGGCCCCCATGACAGCCTCCTCCTCAATGAAGAGATGAAGAGGAAGCATGTCAAGGAGCACCTCGAGGGAAGCAGTTGGGGTCGATCTCATGACCCCCGTAACACCAATGCAGGCAAGCCTTTGAAGCTTGCGCAGGGCAGCCTAAACCGTCTTAAGCTGGACCCTTGTCCACCAGACAAGTGCCCCGTAAGATAGTATGGGTCTGATGATCCCAGGATAGAGCCAGTGTACAGCCTTGGGGCTGAGGCCCCAAGTCTTGCCGACAGAGCTCCTGGTCCTCCAGAAGAGCATCTTGGCCTTCTTAATACACCGATCAAGATGCGGCTTCCACACGAGTCTAACCCGCCAATTTCTATCTACCCCATGGAGCCATAATAATGGGACTACTGGTTAAAAATCGATATAGACTGTTCAAATTCCGGTCTCTCGTTATCATTGATCAACGTGTATTAAACATCAGTATAAGGGAATCCAAAATAAACCTCTTCAAGTCGAGACGCAATTAAGAGGCTATATTTAAATATTTAAATAAAAATAATTGATATTTATTAATTTAATCGTCATTAATTTACCTTAATTCTGTTTAAATCTTTTTAAGAAACTTTATCCCTAAAATAATTTTAAACCTAGCTATTGTTGATGTTTGAACTCTAGCGTAAGCATCTTTAACAATTTTTGGAAATTTGGTATATAAGGCGACTGATTAACAATAATTTATAAGAAAACCCGTGATTGCGTGAATTTTTGGTGGAAACCTTGCCATTTGGAAGCTAGACGTTTCTCGTAACCCTAGGCGATCGCCCCGTACACCTTAGACCTAACGACGCTAGTGGAGTAGAAGCCAATGTATCTCTCTACGAACACTCTTGCTCTGATTTGCCAACTGCGAACGCGGTGACATACACACATCAAGTTGGGAAAAACAAAATATTACCTCTCCGAGTCAAGAGGACTACTTAGAAACTTCTTTACCCAGATATGGAAATGTTTCTTTTTTAATGAACAAATACTGAAGTTAATTTTATGAAATATTAATAGGTATAGTCAAATAAGTATCAGCAAGATCTATTTGTAATAATTCCTACGTGTTCTTTTTCGCCAAGCTGAAAACTACGCGTTTTACGTCACGTTATTTAAAACCTGACTATTTTCTTTGGTGACCGCGCTGGCTCAGCGCTGAGCACCGTGACGTAAAAACTCAAAAACAAAATCTGGTTCTGGAGGACACTGCTAACAGCGTTGCTGAACGCGGCCCAGATTTCCACCATGATGCTTTATTCAATAATAAAATCTAAGCCTGATTATTTGAAAGTGTATTTAACTTTCGCCTCACTCTGAACCGTTAATGACTCTGCATTACAGAAACGAAAACCAAGCGTTTACTTTTTGGTTCTCGAGGCCTAATGACAAATGAAAGTTCATTTGACCGCCATAGTAGTGTTCTTGTAATCACTTAAGAAAGGATTATGCTTTTAACAGATGTAGTATAGCTAAAGTAATATATAAACATCCATTTAAAATTATAATATAAAAAATATTCTTGGTATATCAAAATAAAACAGAGCCTTATAGATACAGAACTACTAAAGGCATCGTAATTACGAAAAATATTTCCACATATTCACTTAATATTATCAAAAAAGTTAATATTAAGGTTCTTTGTTATTTCTTTACACATGAACACAACGCGAACTGCTGACGCGGTGCACTAATTTAACAACGGACAGACACACACAGACAAACACATAGACTGCTGTTTTACCCTTTCCGTATTAATTTTGAGTTGAGAGACATGATTATCTTAAATACTTAAATAAATATAATTATTATAATAAATTTTCTTCGTTTGTTATTCACCTTATTGAGCGTTACATTCTTGAGAGACTTGACGTTTGAATTGAAGGATACGACTGTTGTTTCGCCATACTCAAATAGGAAGTATATAAGGGTTTCGAATCGCAGCTATGGATAAGAACAGCGCAATTGCGTGAACCTTTGGTGGAAGCCCCGCCATTGGGAGGCCAGACGTTTCTCGTAACCCTGGCCGATCGCCGCGTTTGTCTTAACCTTAATGGAGTAAAAGCCAGGTGTACAGACTGGTGTCCATGTGGGATGGGCAAAAACAAAGACCAGAAGATGGTGGTGTTAGAAGCCAGGTGTTCAGACTGGTGTCCATGTGGGATGGACCAAAGGCCGGAAGATGATGGTGGTGTTTAGACAGAGTGGTGTCCATGTGGGATGGACAAAAGACCTGATGATAGGGGTGTTAGACAGACAATAGAGTAATAGGCATTGTAAGTGGAATACAATTTTTCAAATTTCCGGTCCGGAATTTGGGAAAACGTTTGCTCCGATTTCAAAAACTGCGAACGCGGTCCCCTGGGGTGTAAGTCAATAACAACAGACTGACACACACACACACAGACAGACAGACATACGTCACTCGGAGAGGTAAAAAGACACGTGCAGTGTGATACCTCTCCGTGACGTCATCTTCACTCTGTGAGGTAAAAAGACACGTGCAGTGTGATACCTCTCCGTGACGTCATCTTCACTCTGTGAGGTAAAAATTTATTAATTTTACAAATTAAAATTCCATAATTTCAGCACTACAAAGTATCTGAAACGCGCCTGCAATGACCCTGCAAAATATCTGAAACGCGTCTGCCATGGTCCTGCGAAGTATCTGAAACGAGCCTGCAATTATCGTACAAAGTATCTGAAACGCGCCTGCAATGACCCTGCAAAGTATCTGAAACGCGCCTGCCATGGTCCTGCGAAGTATCTGAAACGAGCCTGCAATTATCGTACAAAGTATCTGAAACGCGGCTGCAATTATCCTACAAAGTATGTGAAACTCGCCTGTAATGATCATACAAAGTATCTGAAACGCACCAGCATTTATCCTACAAAGTATGTAGCGGATATTTTTGTTAGGTCCCCTACATTCATAAGTATATAATAATTAAACCACGGTTTTCATTATTTTCAGTAGCTTGTAGGCCTACTTTTAGGGATAATAGACTATTGATAATGCGGTCGTGAACCTACCTTGTTATTCTTTAAAACTACCACTACTATCTTAAAGAGTTGCCAAACGTATTTGCGCGTAGTGTAAAGTTCATCATCCTATTTTATTTCCATTCACAAAAAGCCATACCTTGAAGTCTTAAGCCCCTTCTGGGCACCACTTGACAATCAAGTGTCTACTTTGTAAAGAAGTTCAATCTAAACGTTAAGCCCCTTCTGGGCGTAACCGTAACAAACTTACAACTGGCTATAGAGCCCAGTTTCTAAAGATTTATATATTTGTGTGCATGCCTTTACACAATTACCGATGCCATAGATATAGTTCGCTAGGTAGGGTCAACCTAAAAACCAGTGGTATACCCCACGGCACTGTGCGCGTTCGTTCGCGCCAAATTCAAACCAGCTAACGGAGAGAGAAATTACCAATACCATCGATGGACGGTCGGTGATTGGTTTTCAAACCAAGAATCACGACACGTCACTTGAACTCTCCCGCGCCTTTATAAGTCAGCAATACTGGGAGCAACGGCAGTCTTGTTATTCGAATCATTCGAACTCGACCTTTTAACTTCACCTGATGGAGAACGGGACTCTGGACAATACTCAAGTCGACTGAGCGATACCAGAGGATGCCTTACATGCCTTCCACCCGAACCGAGCCTATGGACCCACTTAATTGAAAACACTTTGCGCTGGCCGCCACTTTCCAAGAGAGTAGAACATAGCTACCGGAATGGTTCCAGCTAAACCGTTGCACCACGCAAGCCAATTTATACAACTTGGACTCTAATATAGACTTTCGTCAACTATCACCGCTCGCCGCCTGAAGACTTAAGTGATGAGTACAATCTAGTGACTTCGCAATTTAAACGTATTATCAATTAGTAGAATAACCGTAGAAATGATTAGTAGAGGCAAAAACCTCGTAGTAAAGAATTAGGAGACCTGGCATCGGTCGAATTATGCATGCTGCATGATAGTCAATATTTTTATCATTACCAACTATTTTGGGGAATTATTAATTAGAATCGTTACTGTCGGGGATAACTACTATTTGATTGTTAATTTTAAGGGCAGATATAATGCCATGATAATTAATAGTATCGGCTAATAGAACGCCTTAATGTACCTTCAGTTTAATTAATAATTACCAATATAACTGTTTTAATAAATAAGTATGGCAAATATGAAGTTTGGTCATTTTAATACTCTAGACCTTAAACTTTAATTAGTAGTAGTAGAATGCTAAAGCTTGGCAGCCATAGGCGTTTGGTAGTAGAAAAAGCGTTGCAAGTATTTGAAACGCAGCTGCAATTATCCTACAAAGCATCTGAAACGCGGCTTCGATGACCCTGAAAAGTATCTGAAACACGCCTGCAATGATCCTGCAAAGTATCTGAAACGCTCCTGCAATTATCCTACAAAGTATCTGAAACGCTCCTGCAATTATCCTACAAAGTATCTGAAACGCGCCTGCAATTATTCTACAAAGTATCTGAAACGCTCCGGCAATTATCCTACAAAGTATCTGAAATGCACCTGCAATGATTCTACAAACTTACCTCTTTCTGACTGTAACATGAATACAAAATATCTGGAAGGTACCTGTAATGAGCCTACAAACATCCTGATTTCTTACGGGATATTACTATTTCCCCCTCTTTTCTAGCTGTAAGGTAGCTATTTTTTGACTCTAGAGTAGCTAAATTTTGTATGCATATCTGTTGTACTGAGTTTTCCAGCGGAAGATATTTTTTCTGCAAAACCTCTTAAATGTTCTGAAATGCATCTTAATTTTGTCTGAAGTTGAGGTTTTTTCAGGTTTATTCCAGTATTATTCCAGAATATTCCAGTATATTTGCAATATATTGCAGATTCTAAAAAATCTACTTAAAAGCAAAATGCAGCCGTAAATGTTTGTAAGGGTAGGCTTTGATTATTAAGAATTTAAACATTAAATATTATCCAGAATCATATCTACTGATATGTCAAATTCCGAAGAATCAGTCACAGTTTTCAGATGTTATGTTACTGGTTTTGGGTTTTCGTTGGTTGTATCTTCTTTTATAATGAGTAAGCCACAAGTTGATAGACGGATTTGGATCAAAATCATCCAAGGACGTTTTTGCCAAACATATTCTTAAAGAGTTATCCAAATTTTCGGAATTAAGCAAAGTGCGATTTTTGCTCTTTAAGATGTTACATTTACTGAATCCTCGTTCAGCCTCAGCTGAAAAAGGTATAACTAACAGTAAAACTTCAAAAACCTTGCAGAGAGCTAGGTAAAGAGTTGAATATTTTTCAAGTGTTAAGGAATATACATCGTTAGGGCTATTTCTAGTTTTAAATGGCCATTGACTAGCTACCATTCGTTTCAAAGAATTGAACTCGGTTTTTAGACACATTACATTAGAATTGGTTCAAAAACATTTCCCACTTTTTCAGTTTCAGCTTTACTGAAATCATCTAAATCTTTGCAATCAATATCACTACTAGGGCAATTAGGTCAGATTCGTGTGTCAAAAATGTGAGCGCAAGGAATTGTGTCAGTGGTTGCATATAATGTTTCCAAAAAAGAAGCAACATTTTCACACAGCTCAGAGCTTTCTTGAAGGAAAACGACTGCATTGTCTAAGTCCATTTTTATGGGAACGCCACGAAATTCATTTGGTATTTGAAGAAACTCATTGGTAAAGAACTTCACTTTAACTCCACCATCAACTTTAAGATTTCTGATTTCGCATACAGCACTTTTAACTTCATCTTTGGCTTCATACATCAATAGGTCTCGTTTTTGCAGCTTTTGCGAGAGAAGTCCAAGCTGATATTATACGTCAAACATCAAAGCTAAGGTGGCTATAAAAGATGAATTGGCAACTTTTTCAACTAAATATTTAGCCTTAGCCCGCGTTTTAGTATCTTTATCTTTAGTAGCAATATCCTTTAAATGAAGAACCATTGGCTTCCAATTTTTTTCCACAGCTTTCACAGATTTATAATGAAATGACAGCCATCTGGTTTTAGGTAAAGAACCAAATTTCAAGACTGTTTCTTCAATTTGATTCGCAATATCTTGGATGCCTTCAAGTTCTTTGCTTGACTTGTGATAAAATTTAAATATGTCTCGAAGAACATCTGCAAAGTCTGAAATTTTCTTATTATCCTTGAGTGCTTCTTTACATACCAGCTCTGTTTTATGTGCCATGCAATGAAGGCCGATGATAAATTGGTTTTGCTTCTGCTTCCTGAGAATTTTAATTAGACCATTGTGTTTGCCATGGTAAACACTTGCACCATCAGTGCCAATGCAAAGTAGCTTAATACCAAGACTTGTAATACCAAGAGACGTAAAATGAGCTTTCAAGGGGTTTACCAGTCCTATAGCACTTTCAGCTTCAGGTATTATTATTGCTAAATATTTTGTACTTTGTTTACAATTATTCAAAAGAGAAACGTAAACTATTTCGTGGCTAATGGAGCTTCTATCAGTTGAGCCATCCATGATCAACGATAAACTTTTCGCGTTTATTATTTCTTGAGTAAGTTCATTTTGATAAACCTTTGATATGAAATTAGCAAAAAATGGTACAGTTTTGCTATGACTAGTGTACGAGATACCCATATTAACTCCATTTTTTCTTTGGAGTTGGCATAACTCAGGAAATTTGTTAAAAGATGAATGACTTATTATTACATAGAAAACAGTGTTAAAAAGTCTGTCCTTGAGGATATCATTAAGCTTCATGACAGCAGAAGATAGAGGCTGAGATGATATTTCAGTGGCTTTAACCCCAGCCAGACAACTTCTATGCAAAACAGATATCTCATGTACTTGAATGGTCGATAATTGGAAATTGTTTGTACCCCGGACGAAAAAACTGGAGCTGTTTTTGTAATTTCCTTTTTCTTTCTTTCTACATTCTTTACAATACATTAGTTTACCCTCTTCACAAAACTCTAGAAATAGGTATTAAGTTTTCCAAGCCGGGTTAAAAATCTATTTCTGCTTCCATGAATTTTTGACTCTTCAGAATCACAAGACGATTTAGTAATTGTAGTAGCTTTTTCTTGATCATCATACCAAACACTAGTTACACCACAGAGAAATTTCCGCTAGACAAAAATAGATTGGAATTTGGGCCGGATTTGCGTGAGCACTGATCAAATGGTTCACCAATTAAATTAACTTTTAAGCCTATTTTAATACCGTATGTTTCGTCAAGGAGTTTGCATTGTTAAAAGGCAATCTCATAGTAAGTTTAAATAATCTTTTGTTTGGCATCAAATATTGGAATAATCTAGAGCATGACCTTAAAAAATCCAGAATACTGCACAAATTAAATCAGCTGTGTATGTAGAGTTTTTCGAAGGTTAATTTGTTGTTTTACGATTTGGTCTTGAAGGAAAAGCTGGTATAAGCTTGTGTACCGAACTGAAATAGTAGATAGCTACGTGTTGTTGGTTAAATAATGAACTTTGTTGTTTTAAAAGGTAAATTTATTTATTTGGTATCAAAAGGTTTAAGGACTTGGATGGGAGTCGGACCCATGTTATCGCTATGAGTTTTGGAGGCGATCTGATCTTTTTCCATTTAGGGTAGAAGGTATTTTCTTTTAATTCAAAAGAACCGACACCCGCTTCCATTTTAGAAGGAGAGTGCAGGTTCTTTCAATTAAGAATTTTTGCTTATTCTATTTCCATTTTACCTCCTAGGGTCATATATCATTTTCCTTTATATTAGGTGCTTTGAAAACCATAAGGCTATAGGGGATTGTCAACCTGGTGGCCGAGGTTCGGGGAAGGACCTTTTAAGTGGGAAACTTAAACGAGCTTGCAATTTAGGGCAATAAAATCTAAGTGCAGTATGGTTTTAATGGTTACAGAAATTTTAGAGTAAAAATACATAATTCAAGGTTTAAACATTTTTTTAGGTTAGAAGCAAGTTTTTTCTTAGAAGGACAAAAAATGGAAATAACAAGGTTAATAATATATAAAAAATATAATCGCGTACATTTAATTAAAATATTTTACACTCCCCCTAGCAATACTTTCATTGCTAAGGGTACAAATTACGCGTGGTCACTTATTTCAAGGCTGTACAAATGCTGCACAGAGCGTCGGATGTGGTTACCGTTTTTGGTTGTTATTTCACACGATCTTATTTTATTATCGCGACCGATAATCACTTTCGTTATTAATCCGAGATGCCACATATGCGCGGTATTTTATCATCATAGACTAAAACCACATCACCGACTTGAAACTCCCTTTTGCTCTACATTGTTTTTACGTGGTGTACAGAGCAATGTTCCATAATATATTCGTGACGCCATCGTTGCCATAGTTTTTCGATGAGGGTTTCAAAGTACCTTAATCTTTTTACCATTTCTCGGTGCGACGCGGGTACAATCACTTCTTTGTTTTAAGGGTTAATGGAGGTAAAGAAATTATTCGGCGTTCAAGGAGAAATTCAGCCGGTGTGAGGGGAATAGGTTCATTTATGTCATTGTAAGTGAATGTCATCGGCCTACTGTTTATGAACGCCTCGGTCTCAACCAAGATAGTTTCCAATTCAGTGTATTTTAGGGATGCTCTACCTAGGCATTTTTAAGGCAGTTCTTTGTGGATCGAACGTGGCGCTCCCACCACCCCCCATACCATACTGCTCTTTCTACAATGAATTTCCATTTAATTCCTTGTTTAACAAAGAATTCACCAAATTTGGTTTTATCAAGGGCTTGCCAAATGACCCTCAGGTCCGTGTTGGTCTTCGTAAAGGTTTTCGCGTTGTCGGTATACACAATTTGGGGAACACCTCTTCTGGATATAAGCCTTTTAAAGGCTAACAGAAACTCATCCGTACTCAGTGAAGGGACAAGTTCTAAATGAATAGCTCGCGTTAAAGCGCACGTGGTTAAACATATATAAATCTTCTGATTCCAGTCTCGCCCTTTGCTATTAATGGTCCCGCAAAGTTTATGCCTATGATAGAAAATGGTCGGCATAGTTCCTTGGGCAAGGATGCAGTAGGTGTGTCAGCAGCCTTAACGTCTAGCCTTTTACAAATGATGCAACTTTTAATGACGCTTCTCGCGATTTTCCTTCCAGCGGTTACCCAATATCGCTCTCTCAACTGTGTGACCGTGGTGTACTCTCCGTGGTGTATTTGTGTGTGGCTTCTTATAATCAGTAATTTGGCAAATTTTTTACTCTTGGATATGAGTATAGGATGTTTTTCTACGTATGATAATGACGATTCTACTAATCGACCCCCCACGCGCAAGATGTCATCATCATTCAATTTTGGACTTAGGGTGGCTATTTTGGAATGGGGATGGATGGTTTCGCCTTTCATTAGTTTTCTAATCTCTACTCCATAATCTTCGAGTATAGATCTGATCCATAGCGTTTCCATCTGTTGCATTTCTTCTGCTCTAATTGGTCCTACCTTCGTGTTTAAGCCAGTTATATCTAAACCTGACTTAAGGAATATGAATCTAAACAGGTACGCCGTTATACGCAATACTTTATTTAGATGGAAGAATTTTGAGAGATCAATTAAGTTTTGCAATCCTAATCTTTTTGTAATAATAACGGCAAAGGTTAACTTCCTTCTTTCACCAACTACGGTATCGAAATCTCTCTCGGATGGTTTAACTTCATTGGGCCAGGTAGATTCAAGATTCTTAAGTCAAGTGGGACCTTCTAACCATGTACTTTCTTTTTGTGGTAGATTTCCCGCGGGCACTGCCCTAGTTGGCCAGTCAGCCGGGTTGTCCTTACCGGGGCAGTGGAACCAACTTCTTTTATCCGTCAATTTCTGAACACGAAGGGTTTACATTGATTTGTGTTCCCCGTCAGCCACGCGGGTGCTATTATAGAATCGGTCCAGTATACCGTTCTTGCTAGCTTGTCTGGAAAAACCTGTTTTACGTTGTTTGTCAATCTTGCTCCCAAAAAGCCACCCATGGTTAGGTCATTTTTAAGCGGGGCTACGCGCGATTTGTCAGCCACTAAATACACACCTACCCTTTTTGTTATCGTAACTTATCTAATGTAAATTCAGGTGGCGTATGCTTTCAAGCTAGAGTCACAGAAGCAGTGTAATTCAAACTCCGCGATCTCCTCATTGGTTTTAAAGAAAAGGTGTCTTTCGAATTTGGTTTCATCAATGAGCGGCAGTTCTTTTACCCAAGTTTCAAAATCCACTTTGGTTTCCTTGGGAAGCTCCACGTCCCAATTTTGCTTCAATTCCCATAGCATTTGTAACAGCATCTTTGCTCTAATTTTATACGGGGAGAGTAGGCCTAGCGGGTCCAATATTTGAGCGATAAAACTAAGGAATTGCCTTTTGGTTATTTTCATATTTTGGCTAACCTTAATAAGGTTAGACAAGTTGGGAAAACCAAAATATTACCTCTCCGTGTCGAAAAGTTATATAAACTTAAGTATCCAATGAAAACGTCGACCTTTTTGCCCTCATCCTTTCCCGCGCTTTGCGCTTCCGCATTTCATCCTTACTCTCAACATTATCTTCCTCCATTTTACATACAAAAATCAAATACTCACAAAAAGAAGCGGCAAAAACCTGCTGGCTCTTTACAACCACTTAATTTGACTTAATATCCAATTCCCAACAACAATAATATACCGGTAGTTTAATTGACAACTTACTAGCATCGAAATTCTCATTAAAAATGGCTCCCGCGGATAAAAAAGGGCAATTTTCAACTAGGTGGGCGTTATCTCATTTGATTTTAAAAATATTATTTGTTTTTTTTTACCAATGCCTAACAGTTTGGATTTTTTTAAAGCAATCTTAGCACCAAAAAATATTTTTTGATACAAAATAATATTTTATATTCTTATTAAAAATAAAACAAGAGGATAAAAAAGGTCTGTCCTCTTGTAATTTTTTAAGCTTTTATCATGATTACTCTATACAACAGTAACAAGGAGTATACCCCCATTTGTGGAAGCAGTATTTTTTTTTCCGAAACAATCTCGCTTATGTTTATCCTCTCTAGACTTCGCTAAAAACGTATTACTCCTACGTTAAATATTAATAGACAGGCAAGGATTCATACCATTAAAGAAAGAGCGCAATATTATCCATATTTTCATTTCATATACAGAGAAAAGAAATTATTATGTTTCTGAGAGGAGCTTCGCATTTTTGTTGTTGTTGAGATTCCCAACATACTCATCCATCCATGTCGCTGCCAGTAACGCCGAATTCGATATCTTAAACGACCCAGAAATATGGCCAGAAAGGTCCATAATCGCAGCATATCGCGGATGGCTCAGACAGAGTCTCAAATACGACCAACAAAGGGACGGGGTCATAGACCACACGTACATTGAAGATAACTATCAACAAATTCCAGAAGTCGAAAAAGCCCAAAAGAGCGATAATGAAATTTCTACATTAATATTGGAAGAGCCATAGAATGACGAAGACTAGCTCTCATACAGCAATTGGTCTTATATGTAGAATTTTGACCACTTTATCATGGCTCGTAAACGTATACCGAAATCATCACCAACACCAATAGTGTTGAAGTTAAAATACCAAAACGTTAGAGGACTACGTACTAAACTTGTTAAACTTGAAACGTATCTTACTGAAAGTGGCCTAGATCTTGTATGCCTAACGGAAACATACCTAAACGAAACGCATTTCACAGCTGATTTCTTATCATGCAATATGGTGGCGTTTAGAGCGGATAGATCACAAAATTTGAATTTTACGACTAGAGGTGGAGGAGCTATTATTATTGCGAACAACTCGTTAAAAATGGTCAGAAGACCAGACTTGGAACTGTGGAACGAATGTGTCTGGGTTGAACTAACTTTTGGACAGAAATGTAATGTATTAGTGGGGAATCACTATTTTGCACCGAACTTGTCAGCTGACACCTTTAAAACATACTTTCATGCACTTGAAGAAAGGCTACAAACTTATGAGGGAAGGATAATTATTGTCGATGACTTTAACTTACCTAAAGTTGACTGGACTCAATTAACCACAAGTGATTGTAATAATATGGTAAAACCAAAAGCAAGGGCAGTTCTTGACTTTGCATGTGCGTTAAGCCTTCCACAGTTAAACGAAATCCCTAATTGCTCCGGAAATATATTAGATCTGGTGCTCACCAACATTGAAGTGTCGATATAAAAACAGACAATGTCAATGTCCTTCCAATAGATAAATTCCACCCTCCACTCGCTGTTGACATTAAGATCAAATCCGAGCATGAAGCGTTTCTGAACCCAAAGAATCCGAACAAACTAAACTTTCGGAAGGGCGACTAAAAATCTTTGTATAGTTCCCTAAACCATAACAATTGGTCAAATGTCCTACAAAACCTAGACGTAAATCAAGCTGCACGATTCCTAGAGAAAGAAGTCCAGACGAAAATAAAAATGTACGTGCCGAATTCTGGCGATAGAATAGCTAAATATCCCACATGGTTCTCGAAAGATTTAAGAAAGAGCCTAGATAGAAAGCATTACTTTCACAAGAAACACAAACGTACCCACAGACATGCTGACTTGCAGAAGTACAAAGACAATAGAAAGGAAGCACAAAGGCTAATCAAAATTGATAGAGAAATCTGGAGTTCATCGATAGGGTCCGAACTTAATGAAAAACCCGACAGGCTTTGGACATACGTTAACAACCGGCTAAAACCTAGGGATAAGGAACGCCTATTCCTATGTAAAGAGGGAAACCAAAAAATAACGTCCAACCTCGAAATTGCCAAGCAATTTTCCACATACTTTCAAACGACAGAACATATAAATAGTACCTGTCCTACAGATGAACTATTCCTACCTTTCGATGCTACCAGATGTGAACCTTTCCATAAACTCGGCATTACATGCAAAGATGTGTATGAAGCTTTACAAAAATTAAAACAAAAAAAATCAACTGGGCCAGACGACATTCCCGCCTTCATATTAAAAGGGTGTAAAGACGTTTTCACACCGCCCCTTACTTACATCTTTAACATATCCATATCGAGTGGACAGTTCCTAGAAACATGGAAAACATCTAAAACATCTATAATAATTCCGATTCACAAAAAAGGTCAAAGAAGTGATGTTAAGAACTATAGACCGATTTCCCTTATCTCTGTATTTTCAAAAGTATTTGAAATGGTCATGTATAAGTATATTAGTGCTTGGTTCTCACCAGTCCTGGCGGTAGCACAGCACGGTTTTTGCAACAAGCACTCAACAACAACAAATTTAGTTAGTTTCCTTAATTACGTCGCTCCTCGAATAGAAAAACAAAAACAAGTGGACGCAATATTCATGGACTTGTCTAAGGCGTTTGACAGAATGAATCATGGAATTCTATTGAAGAAAATGGAACGCTACGGACTAGGAGGAACACTACAAAAGTGGTTAAACAGTTACCTTACTGGACGAAATTATATAATACAACTAGTACGGTACTATGTCTCAATCAGACAGAACTACTATGATTTAGACTATTGGCCATTGTTAATTGACATTGTCTATATTTTCTATGAATACTAAAAGATGAATATTTAGGGCCTAGTTAAAAAAGCTTATCTTCTAGCTCTGCACGTTAAAAACTCATAATTGGGGGAAGAGTCTTTGGTTTCAGGATGCAGGCTTTCTTAGAGGTATTACCTTAAAAAATAGTACTATCTTTAGGTTGTTCAATATTTTATAGTTGTATATTTTTTCATAATGCAGATCATTTGAGATAAATTTGACTAATTTCCAAATAATATTTTGCTTTGTCTCTGCTACAGACCATTACAATCATTTTACTATGCCCTTAAGATCTTTGTTGATCTCCTTCCCCCTCCCACCCCCCTTGGTTGGAGTATATACCGTTAAGGAATGTATCCTAAATTCTTAATCGGTGCTAAATTAAAAGTTTTTTTGGTGAAACATAGGGTAATTTTGATAAATTTAGCTAAAATTTAACTCAACGTTTTTAACAATTTGAAATGTTTTCAAATGACCTGTTTCGTGTTGGTAGAATGTATGCTAAACGACTGATTTCGTTTCGGTGGTGTATTTATTTTCCCATGTATTCCTATGGGGTTTTAGGAATTTCAAATTATCGTTTTCGTGTCGGTCAATTGTAACCCAAATGATCAAAAACGTTTCGATTGTTTTTTACTTCTAACACGAAATGCGTTGTGAATGATGCTTCTTTCAATACCGTTTTACGTTTTCCACAAATTTTTGATTACGAGGTCGATAATTTTGATAAATATAGTACGTATTAGGTTAATGCTTCGGTCTAGTGATATGTTGTATCTCTGCTAACGCTACAAAAACATAACTTGTTGAGACTTGTCCGGATAATGCCCTCGGGGCAACCACCTGGAATCAATTAAATGTTTGGTGGTAGGATCAGGAGCAGATGACAAAGGAGTCTCGGACGCTAGCTTCCATAATGTAGAGGGCAATGGGATCCGCGAACGTCACGGTTATTAACGAAAATCATTACGACAGTGCCACCTCTCGTAGGAAATTTGAGCTTTATTTTCCAACCAATAGCGTGGCTTCAAAGTCTCGAAAGGAGATCTGGGAAATCGCGTCTGGAGCCTCTCTTTAAAATTACGTATCGTCTGCTTATAATTAGCCTAGGCTTAACGAGTATTAGAGTTAAAAAATGGATTTCAACGGCTTTTTAATCATTTTTTTTAGACTAAAATTGATAATGAAAAGCCCAGCGAGTAACGTATGTACATTATTAAAAAACTAAAATGTGTTTCAGTTATTTTTTTCTAAATTTCTTCTTGACTTAAATGATAGCCACAAGAGGTTGGGAAAAGAAATCACTCACGATCTTTTAAAGCCCAAAAAGTAAGAGACAGTGATTTCGTTTCCAAACTCTTGTAGCAGTAAATTAATTCAAAAGAAATACGGAATATTTTGGCCCTAAACACATATATAACGTTGTGTTTCGGCATCTTTTAAAACCTTGCTTTTATCTTTTGAAAACCCGACCCCAATCATTCCAGTGGGCACAAATTGTTAATTAAGCCTAACCTGGGTTTCTCTGCTAGTTTGGACTTAATTTGACTATTTAGTAGGTTTAAAGTCACAAAATGTAGTCTTATCTTTTATCTTAATACCAACGGTTACAGCTGTTTGAATAAAGTAATTATATTGTGTATATTTATGTCGCGATCGGATAAGACGAACCTCAGTAGCCACCGTTACTCCGTTATTACAAAAACATTCCCAGCAGACTTTGGTGCCAGAAATAATCCACAAAAAGCATCGTCTGCTATAATGTCTGATAGCGCCTCTATGGCAAACGATACCGCAACAGCTGTGACGTACGCGGGTGCCATTGCCCTCTATATTGTGGAAGCTAGCGTCCGAGACTCCTTTGTCATCTGCTCCTGGTAGGATGGGCCACCAATTAACAAAGCAATAAATCACTCTAAATACAAATTCCATTCATAGCAATACAAATGGTACGACCACCACCCCAAAGCCCTTAAGATACGTCTGAACGTGTTTACTTATAAATAAAAAAAAAGAGATGGGGATAAAGGTTTACCCACGCCCCCCCCCCCTTGTAATGTCATAAAACCTGGTGGGTGGTCCAATTTAAGAAAGGACAAGATAAATTCCATTGATAACAATACAACTGGTTCGACCACGCCCCCAAAAGCCATTACGACACGTCTGAACGTGTTTACCTATGAGTAAAAAAAAGATTGGGATAAATTCTTTTGTTATGAACCATGTTCGACCCCCCTCCTACCCACTTTATGTCATAAAACACACACCAGCCGCCGTATTCTGCAGGCTTAGCCTTCCGCGCCCACTTGGATTTTCTTCGCTCATTGGTCCATAGAGAACTGGATTCTGGCTTTTGATTGGCGGCTTAGGTTTCGAGGCGAAATTGGATTCTGGGCTGAGATTGGATGTTCATGCAAGCAAGGAAAAAAGTGGTTCAGTTCAGTTCGCTTTTCAATTGACACTGAACGTACGGTGTAATGTCAGCATTTTGTGTCGGTTATCGTCAAAGGTCAGTGCAATAACCTTTAACCTCTATGTTTAGGTTCTTTACGCCATCTATTTAGTGAACCTTCAAATAGCAGACTATTTTCCCCAATTCCCACATGTTTAGGGTTAGTGTACTGTATCTCGGTAACATGACTCTGGAATGGAAGTTTATTCAAGTATTTAATGTGTAACGATAGTGTACTTTATGGTAGACGAAGTATAATTTTACATTTTAATAATATAACTTCACAATCTTTACTAAAATATAGCATTGTAACAGGGGTTAAATCTGGTCGTCAAAAACCCTGTAGCAGAGGTGTTTTATCATTGAAAGGGGCGTGTGTAGCTGAACCATGCAAGACTATCTAAGATATATTGTGCGCAATACACTGGCTAGGCTTTGGAGAGCCTATTTGTCTTTATGAAAGAGAGATTCCAATGCACAGAAATTGAAGACGTAACTGTTCTGATATACCATTCCAGTTCACGGGTAGAATGTATCATGTCACCAAGTAATAAGCTGAGAAAAACTAGCGTAAAAACGCTGCTGTAGGTTGAAGAAGCCTAAAACAATAGATTTTCGGTTATAATTCCCGGGTTTAATCGGCATTTCTAATTTCTGTTAGTCCTGGATGAGTACTAATTGTTGGTATCGAGTATACCTCGATCGAATATCAATACAAGTACTTGTACCAATAATGTCATACATATCGTGAAGATTACCAATTACATGAATGACATTCGACATATAAATGCTCGAACGAAAGGACACCATTAAGACTTCACCCTGTTTCGATAGTGTCGCACACTCTATGGTATAACCTTGAATGAAACTTATCTTGTTGATTGCGATCAACTTATTTTGGCTTTTCAACTAACGATTTAACTGACGTTGTAGCTTCTCCAGTTTCACATATAAAGACGACACACTTCTATATTAGGCAAACTTACACTCTACTATCACTTAAATCTAAGATCTGCCTAAATAGTCAATTAGGCAAACGAAAAAGTCGAAACAGGAAGTTTCTTGTAATATGTCGGCTTCAATCAGTTTTATTCATACTTTCTACCAAAAATCTAATTTAAAATTATAATAAATTTATACAGAACGATATTTCAGAACATATAGCTTTATTTTGACCAGTTTATGAAGAAACGTTGTCGCTACTCTCATGACAAGAGAGCAAATTTTTGCCGTTGTCATATAATTGCTTATTTTTAACATTTTACATCCAAATGTACCTTCAAACATTGTCTCTTATCTTTTACACAAGCAGGCTGATGTTACTTCATTTGACGTGACATCAAGTAGCAGCAAATCCTGTATATAGATAGTTTACACAAATGGAGCATTAATGAAACTTACACCAGAAGGCCGGGCTGCATGGAGGACAAAAAGAGACGGGTTTTTGTCCTCCTGGTGTAAATGGTATGATTCCTCCAGATGTGCAAATCCTGTATATTAAGATCAAACTTTTGTGAAGCCTTAAAACATTATTAAATTTTTGTAATATTTTCTAAATAAAGTGGTAAATACATGGTATTTGATGTTAATTATAACAATTTCAAGTTTGTATTATAGATTAAACCGTGGACGTCATCAATATTGACTGTAGTAGTAGCCCATTCGTGTGACACTGTCAATTAAACCACTGTTTTATCCCAAATCTTTAGCACAACAAAAACTCATTCAAATTTATATTGTTAGACACTTCAGTAACCATATTTACCAGTTGAACGTACTGCAACATTTACTTTTAAACCCATCTATCATAATTACTTTCTTTGATTATATCACACGTACAGTCAATGGTACCCTATAGGGCTGTGACACTTTGAAAGTTTATACTGAATGACGTTTTTGTCTCATTACCCTTGAGTGAACCCACTTCAGCATATCAGTAGGATGTTATTATATATTATAATTAATATTATATATTATATTAATTATATAATTATTATGAGAATTGAATGGCTTTAATTATGGACAGTTGGCTCATTCGATGCTCATGTTATCTACTAACAACGCAGAACGATAATTTAAGTCACATAAATCTTACATTACACCTAAGCCTTGGTTGAAGTAATTTTCAATAACGAGCTGAAACGCTTTACACTAGAAATTTACGTTTACTTTTAGTTAACAATATTGGTACAAATAATTTGCAATAAATTAAATAAAAACATACCCGTCCAATGCGACGATAAGTAAATCGCCCTCCTTCAAATAGGCATCCTTACTTCGCAAATATTAACCGTACTACTCCCCAAGTCACCATTAACAATGATGAAGTGTAGTCTGCTACGTTCAGCGTCAGAAACTAAAGCAAAAGCACCGGTGAGTTAACCGGTTTATGACGCTGAACGATCTACCCATCGAAAAACCGTATTTCAAATTTGGTGGACATCCGCCATTCAATGTCGTCTTGAAAGTCGAAACCTAAGCCGCCAATAAGAAGCCAGAATCCAGTTCCTTTACGGGCCAATGAGCGACGAGAATCCAAGTGGGCGCGGAAGGCTAAGCCTGCAGAATACGGCGGCTGGGTGGCCAAAAGGGGATTTTGTAAACTATAGAGAGTCATTTCACTTCCGAACTCTGGAGAGAAAGGTTGGTGACAAGGCTAGTAAGAAATCAAGTGTTTCTTCCGATGCACCTTACGTAATATGTAATTCTTGTTTTGGTAAAAATGTCCCTTAAAATGTGTGCTAAATAGAAAAGATATGAGACAGTTTAGCCATATTCCTGCATACTTTACTCGGAAATGTTAAGATCGGTAAGTTTTTTAGCATAATAAGTAATATTCCGGTATATTTCATTCATCTGACCACATCTCTTTCGGTATGGCCGAAAATGTTCATGATAACCTCAAAAAACTAGGGTATGCCCCCTTGCCACGTACGGGTCATCTACACTGCCCTCATTGTGCTGGGACTTTAAATGACGTGCCTGACTGCGGCCAGTTAAATTATTTCTGCACATCACGTGACTGTGCGCACTTCAGACGTTGTGTTTTAGTTCAATCTAAAAACCTTATCCGTATGTCGACCCATAAAGAGCGAAGACATCGTCTTGACGAGCGAAACTTTTGTACACTGTGCGGTGAGTTTAAATACCGGATTAAGCACTTGTGCCCGTGTTACAAATGGACAGATGATTCACCAGAGATTTAAATCAGGTACGGCAGTGACTTTCGAGATGAAATAGAATTGTGGAAGCATCATAGTTAATACAAATCAACTTTTGCTTCATAAAAAAGGGTATGTTTCACTTTGCATCATAACAATGTTTGTATTTTAGTCGATATTCATGTGTACTTTAGTATTATTCGTATTAAATTCAGTATAAGTTTATAATAAGCCACTTGTGCATGGTAAAGTTGGTGTTTTTAGGTAGTTCATGTGTATTTTAGCCAGTATTCAACTATAACTTTTGCATGTATTTTATATAAATCCCTTGTAGTTTAGTATTATTATTCGTATGAAATTCAGTATTAGTTTCTAATAAGCCACTTGTGCAGGGTAAAATTGGTGTTATTTTAGGTAGTATTATATAAATGCCAGTATTTTAATCAATATTCATGTGTATTTTAGTAGTAGCAGTCAGCTATAACCTTTGCATGTATTTTATATAAATCACTTGTAATTTAGTATTGTTTTTTTTAAGTTCAGCATTAGTATATAATAAGGCACTTGTGCATGGTAAAATTGGTGTTTTTTTAAAGTAGTATTATATAAATGCCAGTATTTTATTCAATATTCATGTGTATTTTAGTAGTAATCAGCTATAACTTTTGCATGCATTTTATATAAATCACGTGTAATTTAGTATTATTCGTATGAAATTCAGTATTAGTTTCTAATAAGCCACTTGTGCAGGGTAAAATTGGTGTTTTTTAAGGTAGTATTATATAAATGACAGTATTTTATTCAATATTCATGTGTATTTTAGTAGTATTCGTATGAAAAAACGGTAGTAATATTTCTATGAAAAATCAGGTTTTCGTGCTCATTAAATGTTCTAAACCTAATACAAACTCTGATTCTTCAGCCTATACAACTAGAATAACCTAACATACGCCAGTGTTTCAGGATCTATCACAGAATAACTTAGCAAAAGCCTATGGTTCAAGAACTAGTATAGTATAAACCTACCAGGATCTACCATAGAATAACCTAGCATAAGGCTATATTTTTTAGCATTTACCAAGAATAAACCTAGCAAAAGTCCATGTTTCAAGCTCTAATATTGTATAAACCTACTAGGATCTACTATAGTATAACCTAGCATAAGCATATCTTTAATGATCTACCGTAGAATAAGCCAAGCATAAGCATATCTTTCACGATCTACCATAGAATAAGCCTATCTTTTTAGGATCTACCATACCATAAGCCTACCCCTACAGGTATCAGCCACGTGACGTCATCAAAAATTTGTGCTGACGCCATCAAGAAAACCACCACCAGGTTAACTACCTATAAATAAAAAGCCGATGGGGAAAAATTCCATTCATTACGCTTTAGCCACGCCCCCTTTTAAGGTCCTAAATCACCTGGTATGTAGCCAAGAAACGACAATAAAAAAGATAAGAATCAGTCAATATACCCTCAGGCTAAATATCAACCCGAACTCTCAAGAAAACCGCGCAAATGCACTCGTTAGACTATGGGGATGAATGTTATGCCGTTTTCGGGGTGATTGGTTAAGAGCCAAGGCTACTTTTGACTGAAAAGGATAGAACCATTGTTACCGTCTCGGAAGACGTTTTGAAGGAATTTATGGAGGAGTGGACGGAGATCTATTCAGCGACTGGGTAATTATCGTTACTTAAACTTGAAAATAAAATTAACCGTTATGGAGAGGAGATAGTTTTAAACGAGGGTAGTGTCTTCACTCTAACAAAGACCGAGGCATGGAAACTGAACGATAAATTTAGTTTTATGAAATTTCTTTACAACCTTTTGAATGATCAAGTTATTAAATGCATGTACGAAGCTATTTTAAAACGCCTAGGATCTACCATAGAATAACCTAGCATAAGAGTATATTTTTGCAGCATTTACCAAAGAAGATAATTCAGCATAAGCCTACCAGTATCTACCATAGAATAAGTCTAAAATACCAAAACCCTTTCTTTTTCAGCATTTACAAAAGAATAAACCTAGCATAAGCCTATCTTTCAGGACCTAATATAGCATAAACCAACCAGGATCTAACATAGCATAAGCCTATCCCTAAAGGTACCAGCCACGTGACGTCATCAAAAATTAGCCATGACGTCATCAAGAAAACCACCACCAGGTGGCTAAACAATTCAAATTTCCCGCCTAAACCATCACGTGACGTCATAAATTCCCCCACCAATTTCCCCCCCAACACCATCACGTGACGTCATCAATTCCCCCCCAATGCAAAGGGTGACGGTATAAACCAAAAAATTTTACCCCCCCTGAAAGGGGGGAAGAAGGGGGGTAAAATTTTTGGATTTATACCGTCACCCCTACTCTCTAAGGGGGTTCAACAGTAGCTTAAAAACCAAAGGACGTTAGCAGAGCTGTAAATAAGTATATTATATTAGTAGGAAACAGAGGCCCCATGAGGGTGGGGAATTTTATTTTGCTCTTAATTAGTTTCAATGCAAATTGGGTCCATAGGTTCGCGGCAAGGATGAGATTAATCAGGTTTCAGTTTATGTGTTAGTAGGGAAGGAAAAGAGGTTTACTTGTTTGGTCACGGAAGGGGTCTGGGGATCAAGTCACCTCCGGAGGACACGGGGCAGTCGTCACCTATCTGGGACAGGGTCGGAAATAAGAAAAATTTCTTATGGGACATGTGTCCAGTGACCCCCTATTTGACAGGAAAAATTATTGGATATTGTCCACTGGCGTGTGCATAAATAGTGTCGCATCTTTATAACCATGCTATCAAAAGTTCGGAAAATTTGTTGGTCAAAATGGTTTTTTAAAAAAAAAATGGGACATTTTAATATTTTATTGGACAATGTCCAGTGTCCTGTGCTTATTTCGGGCCCTGATCTGGGAAGGCACGCCAACATGTGTCTAATTCCCTCAAACTTTGCCGCCTAGAAGCTTGCCCTACAATTTTCTTGGAAATAAGGATTTTTTTTAAACTAGTACCTAATTTATTTTTTACAAATCCTGATAAAAAAAATTAAGGGAGTATTTCGTTGACGCACAGTCCACTCGATCACGCTTTGGCTTCACGGGCTATATAAGCGAAATACACATTTTGAGTCAAAAATCAGAGTGAGCTTTTAGCATGGCCGTCTATAGGACGAACACAGTTTTTTGGCCCTAATTTTGAAAATATTGGCTCAAATCAGTTCAAATTTTAATGAGATGTGCAAAGTTGCAAATGTTTCTCTTTCATAGATTTTTGTAAAAACATTGAAACAAAAAATATCCATAATTTAAGGGCTCAGTCTCAAACGGTTTAAATTTGTTTCGTTCAGTTTCACTGGTTCGAATCTCTTGAAATTTTAGTGAGAGGCATATTGTAAGGTTTTAAATTATCGTGAAAAGTTTCGAAGTTTCAAAACGAATAGTTCTTTTCATAAAAATTCCCTAAGTAACTAAGTAGGTGGTAGGATTATGCACTAAAAAAATTTTAATGACTTTTTAGGAAATTAATTGTTCGTTTAAAAACTTTGAAACTTTGCATCATAATTTAAAACCCTTCAATATGCCTATCACTAAAATTTCAACAGATTTGAACCATTAGTTTCAAAATTGTAGCTAAAAACTGTGTTCCTCCCATAGCCGGCCATGTTAAAAGCTGAATCCTTGAATTTTTCGAGCAAAAAAGCAAAAAATTACCGATACGCGCTTATGCATAGAAAAATAATTGTTTGGAAGGGCTTCTATAGCGTTTGGAGCCAAAGCGTTATCGAGTGACTGAATGCATGAATCTGGGAGCAGGGCAGTGTTCCCGCCAAGTCGAGCACTGACATCCTTTTCTCGAAGCAACTCACGGCACTTTTAAGACCTCTGTAACTTCGTGATGGGTATAGGTATCTGGGAGCAGGGCAGTGTTCCCCGCCAAGTCGAGCACTGACATCCTTTTCTCGAAGCAACTCACGGCAATTTTAAGACCACTGTAACTTCGTGATGGGTATAGGTAAAAGTCTGAAATTTTGCTTGCCGCGAGGACTGTCAATCCTAGCTATAGTTTCCAAATTTCAAGATCCTACCCAATATACTTTTCGAAATATCGAAGGTGAAATCTACCTTATTTTGTCACTCACTCACTCACCGATCATCAAAATTCTAAGGTACTTCTAGGGGAGATAGAAACTTAAAATTCAGGATTTAGTTTTCATTTATTTTGTAAAGCACAGAAAAATTAAAACATCCCGAAATTTTTGTAAAATTGTTCTTTAGTTCTTTATTTTAAAACTAGATTGGCCCTGTCGTCTTTTCAACAGAAATAGTGTGTATTCTTGTTGAAAGGACGTAAAGGTCGTAACTGATGCTACATTCTTATATTAGGATATAGCGTACTATCTTTTTTGTATGTTCTCTAGGGGTCGAAAGGGGTAATTCAGCTTAAATATGGACAAGCGTTAGCAATTATATTGGCAAACGAAGTACAACGAGAGGGTCTTGTTTTAATATAACTACCGAAGTATAACGAGAGGGTCTACAAAAAGAAGTGAGATCCTTTGAGAAACATTTACATGTACAAAAATGGCCCAAGCCTCGCCTCGTGCCCTTTCCGCCGTAAAACGTTCTGAGATCCCATGTAGAGCCAAGTCAGCCTTTTTGTTCTTATTCAATCGCCAATTGAACAATTATGTTATAAATTAAGTCCTTTTCCTAATTAATAACCAATATTCTTTGACTCTATCATTATGATACATCTTTGTTCGTATCAAAAATATCGTGACTTGGCAATCGCGTATAAACGTGTAAGTAGGGTTATGCATAACTCGCTTATAAACTTGTAAATATGGTTATGCATAACTCGCCTTATAAACTTGTACATAGGGTTATGCATGACTCATCTTATAAACTTGTACATATCCACTCGACCATAAACGATTATTTTAAAATCGGCGACGATTTAGTGAATATTCCCTCGACTTCCTTTTAATATTACTTACCGGCGATTGCCAAGTCACGATATTTTTGATACGAACAAAGATGTATATTAATGATAGAGTCAAAGAATATTGGTTATTAATTAGGAAAAGGACTTAATTTATATCATAATTGTTCAATTGGCGATTGAATGAGAACAAATGGCAGACTTGGCTCTACAGGGGATCTCAGAACGTTTTACGGCGGAGAGGGCACGAAGTGAGGCTTGGCCCATTTTTGTACATGTTATGTTTTTGATAGGATAAACTTTGAGGATTAACAGATGCTTTACATAAATAATTTAAGATATCTAATTTATGTTTATTATTTTCTTCTTTAGTTACATATACTAATTGTAAATCAATTGCCTTATATACCCTAAATTTACAAAAATTATGAAAAAGGTGTACGCTAGAAGTCAAACGCTTACAAAAACTATGTTTAAAATTATTTTAGGATTAACATTTCTCAAAACGACTAAACTTCTATTATAGGATCTTTTTGTGGAATTTATCATTCAGGAAAATCCTCCATTGCTATTAGGAAGATTTTAAAGATTCGGATTTTATATTGAATTATACATTAACTACAGTAGAAACAACTGTTAGGTTTAATGTTGTTTTACTGTATGGCATGTATTTCTATACATGAATTTTTTAATACTATATATTGTATTTTTTAAAGCTGAGTCATAGTCGATAAAAAGTGATATTTGACGCCTGTTTTTACACTGAATACTTTTTTCAACGGTTAGCCTTGGTTTTTTAGAGTTTGTAGCGTCTGATGAAAATAATGCGATTTCATATTCATTTTAACAGTGTTTATCTCTTTTCCACGTTGTACTGTTTTATGTAATGGTTTGTTACCGTCAACAAAAAGAACTTCATTTTGTCGGTTGTTTTAACATTCAGGAATGGCTACTGTGATTTGGCCGTTAATTATAATGGCAATTAACATGAAAGGGGAAAAAACTAAATTGACTGTTATATTTACGGCGAAACTTGCTACAGTCGTATGACTGTACATTTTATTGTGTTCTAACGGTTTGGTTACGGTAATTTCTTAGAGTGTAGACGATAGACGGATAAAAGGCGTCCTCCAAGCTGGGGTACATAGAAAACATCTTTAGCAACTATTTGCGCACCCGTCCATCTGGGCCTATGCTATTGAGGAAGACTTCGCCGATTCCTTCCGCCTGAATGAAGGTATCGTCTGCAAGGTAAATCTTCTCCGAAGCAGTTTTCATGGACTGGAAATCTTCTCGCTTATTTGACATGTGGCTAGTGGCCCCCGAGTCGACACACCATGCCGAGTTCAGTGCAATGCCAGCAGAAGCCTTGAACGCTGCGAATTCGCTGAAAGGTGAACCTCCTTTCACACCTTTATTTCGATGCTTTCGTCCTGCTAGGGCTCTTTCCTGGTCCATCTTCTCTTTATAACGTTGGCAGTCCTTGATAAAGTGGCCCGCATTGTTACAGTGAAAACAAACTCCTTTTTGAGGACGACGCCGATGAGTACTGTGCTTTGGTCGACTGCCTTGACTCCCAATTACCAGTACTGTGTCTGCCTTGGGCACATCCGTGGTAGCACCACTTTCCTGACGTCGGTTATATTCGTCGATTATTTTCGCCTTTACAAATTCCAGTGTCAGATCTGCTTCCGGCCTCACTTCAAGCGCGGTGACCAACCGTACGGGTTGTAGGAATCCGGTAAACTGCATAGCAACATGGCTGAGAGGTAACTATAATCCATGTGTTTCCCGATGACTCGTAACCTCTTAACCAGTTCTAACATCGACGTGATATGATCTCGCTTACGTTGTTGACCCTCTTTAAATCGCGTGTGATGGATTATTCTTAATAGAAATAGCTTGCTGGTCATATTTGACTGCTCGTGTAATTCACGGAGCGTGGTCCACATGGATCGGGCGGTGGTGCCACTAAGGTTTTGAATCAATTGGTCATCTTCAACCGACAGTGCAATAGCAGCTTGGGCTTGCCTATCCCGCTTGTCCCAATCAGAAGGAATATTTGTCGTGGGCCTAACTGTATCCACGACTTCCCACAAGTTATTCTTTGTCAGCAGCATCTTCATTTTGAACTTCCACAGTTGATAGTTTGCGCTGTTGAGTTTCGCAATGGTGCACTTGGTGTCACTACTAATAATGGTTGCCGTTTGAAACAAGATGCGCGGTTAATCTTAGACTACACGAACTCAACTACCACTAATATCAAAACGAAATCACACTACCGCCTTTTATGTTAAGTTTTATCTGATTAGCTTTTCAGCTCATTGGTACTAGCTGGTGCTTAGTTTTCGCCCGTAAAATTTAGGGGTTTATATTCTCAAGATGTATAATAGAAATGGACGTTTTTAAAATCTAAACGTTGTTTTTCTGTGCAGCTCTGTAAAAGTAGATATTCCACAATTAAATCAATCCATAATTCTCCAATTAATATGTATCTCATCAATTATAAGTGACTCGCTCTAATCATAAATATCACAATGATGAACTAATCTAACTTAATTTAAATACAGGTTTTTGCAAGGAAAAAACTACCCCTCCCCCCACTGTGAATTCCCTTGAAATTAAGAGTAAAGATTCTAATTGAACTCCATTTCGAATGATCTCGGTCTCATTAAATGAAATGTGGTAATCCTAAGTGAAATTAATTACAATCTGGGGAAACCAAATTATTACCTCTCCGAGTCGAGCTGATTATCTCTGTTTTATCCTTTGGTAATGAGGGCATCTATAGATAGATATAGGAGGCAACGATGAGAGAAATTTTGGAGTATTGAAATGATCTCTGTCTAAGTACTATGAAACCCCATAGCTCGCGAAGAAAAGTCAGAAATTCATTCACTTGCATGAATAGCTATGTTTAGCATTACCATGGCAAAAAAAAGAAAGAAAAGAGACCGAAGGTGGCATATTCTCGCGACACAAAGGTGACGTAAATTTCATAACCAGTAAGGAGGAAACCTTTGAGTTTGGCATGTCTTACTGTTTCTCGTAGCACATGGCGTAGCACACTCGAATACTGCGCTCACGTACGTGTTTGCGATATATCTTAGGCGAGCAGCTAGCGTCAGTGGGCTATTCTAAAACTAAATAGGTTCCGCCCATCACCGAGTAATCATGAACGAGCAATACTAGTACTGTTGGTCCATAAGAGGTTTACCTGCAGAAATAAGTGAGATCGTAACAAATAAAATTCTAATAATCAACTTCTAATCTACTTGGCATTTCCAAGAGAGACAGAGATTATAAATGTACTTTGCATTTCATACGCTTCAAATATTTTGAAAATATAGTTTATTTTCCCAAAAGTTGTATTAGCCTTTTGAATATACTAAATGACTTTCGTCTCGAGAAAACTTAACCCGAATCGGAAAAATGGATCATTTACCGAAATGAAAACGAGTGGCCTGAAGCCGGCATAAATTTTTAATACGCGAAACTGTTTTTCTCCTAAATTTAATTAAATATTTATCTTGATTAAAATCGCTTAAAATATGAAATGTTTTCGTTTAACACTTAGCTTATAACCAATAGGCGTAAGAAATCGATGCTAAATGCATTAGTACAAATGTTTGAAGTTTTGCCTTTTAGCGAAATTAAAGCGTTAGGTGAAGGTCTTTCGAAAATTTTAAACAGAGGCTCTCGAGCAAAGTAGCAGATTATCACGTATCCCGAACCCGTCGGTGAAACAAGAAAGATTTGCTAGAGCTCTCGGATCAATTCTGCGGGTTAGGTTAGGTAACGTCAAATATAATCAAACGGTAAGTTTGTCAAATGCTTACAGTCGATAACAAACCCTCTTCACTTCATAAATCGCTTCAAATTTCCCCAGTGTTTCCTGATGTGGCCAGTTAACAATAATTGATAAGAGAAAGCGCAATTACGTAAACCTTTGGTGTAAGCCTCGCCATTGTGAGGCCAGATTTTTCTCGTAACCCAATCCGATCACGGCGTGCATGTTAAGCCTAACGATGATAATGGATTAAAAGCCAACGATACGTTCGGGCGCAATTGATTAACGTTACCATAAGATTTTTCAAAGAGTTTTAAAACAGTTCGCAGCTTTACCTTTTTAATGTGTTTTTACTGATCTTTAAAGGGAATCAGTCAGAATATCTTAACGTGAGGTCTGGTACATTTCATGATTTTCAAGCGACTACCGTAGTTTTATCTCGATTTGTTGTTCTTAATTTAGAATGACATTGCTAGGGTATCATGGAGTTCCAGATGTATTAGCTAATTTATTAAATTTTAAAAATAATGCCAAAGGGAAACATGCTAAAGGCAAACATTCGCCAACTTAATTTCTCTGAGTGTTGGGCTCTAAATCAAACAGCCCCAACGTTTTGATTTGCATTTTCTAATTTTCAGATAGGTGCGGCTGTATAACCAAACCTAGTGCTTTCCATGGTGTTTTGTCTGTCTGTGTGAGACACCGATTAAAGAAAGATCGGCCATCACAAAAAACAACAAGCTAGATATAAGCAAACCACTAATCTAGCTCTTTTTGGACATAAATTTTAAAACGAAGCACCTTTTACTTAGTGACATGGCTGAATCTATGAGGCTTCACCCTAAATGGACGCTCTAATGTTAGGATCAATATTATGTCCGCATAATGGAGTTATTTTCGCAGTTTTCGTTGCTCTTAACAACCGAATATGAAACAATAAGCTCTGTCCATAAGATTTTCATACCCAATAGTTTCGGCCTCAAAGATGCAGATACAAATTAGTGCAAAAATTGAAAGAAAATGAATTTCATTCACAATACAATGGAATATAATTTAATTTTATAAAAAATCGGTTATTCACATTGCGAATTTAGAACAGGGCCGGATTAAGCACCTTTGCACCCGGGGGCCGGGAAAATGTTCGCCCCCTTAAGTCGAAAAAAAGTCAACAGTATATGTTGCTTAGGGAGAATAGTTTAACTCAATGCGCCCCCAAGAAGCCTCGCGCCCGGGGACCAGAGCCAATTCGCCCCCTTCCCTTTCAACGAAGGGACAATGAGGTATGAGAAATTCCTTTAGGCTGCAGCCTATTTCTAGAGCCTCAAAATCGCTCCGCGACTAACTATGCACATTCTGCCTCGTATAACTTGATAATTCTACACTAGACCATTATTTTTGGATGCTTGAAAAATATTTCGAGTGTTAACTCACATATCGCTGCAATTTCAATCTTCGGATAAACAAGTCAGTGAACATTTTCGTCAGAAGCGGGAGTGCGCTCTTTTCCGAAGATCTTAACCAACGTCACTGACAATTGATAATATGTTAGAGGTAATTCTTACAAGGTATCTAAGAATGACTCTTCTTCGGTAGTGTCAAAATGCCCATATTCAAATATATTTTAAAAAAATGACGTAGCAGGATGAATCCTAGGTGATCTTAAAAGCGATCGTTGTGACCAATACCTGAAAAACTAATACTAGTTTAACTGAATAAGCATCTATTGGTATTTATTGCTAATTAGGCGTTTAAATTAAAATACTGAATTATTCCAGCGTTATCAAAAGTTTTAGTCATAGCTAGGTTGCCGTGTAATCCCTATTTCTCGTCATGCATATAGGATTATAAAAACATCTCGGTTTGGACCAAGGACCAAAAAAAATAAACGCCATAAGTAATTTTCAAGAACAATTCGATTTTCCGAAGCATTTTCTCATGAAATTAATTATATTGTAGGAAGTATTTGTTAAGGGATCACTTTTGAACATTTTAAATATTCAAACTTTAAAATTTCACAAGCCAGAAACAAAACTATTTACGTCAAGGTGCTTACAAGTTAGTAAGAATCGACACGAAATCCCTTCAAAATAATTAATTTCATTGCGAAATGTTTTCTCAAAATGTAATGTTCTTGAAAACGTTTCGTAGTAATTTAGACGAAATAATAAGATTAAGAGTAAAATCAGTTGATTGAATTTAATTGTGACCAAAGTTTCATCAAATTAAAATAATTAAAGAAAAAATTCAATATCTGAACTCTTTCATATCGTTTGTTTTCTCGCCGTTGGTCCAAACTAGGACTTTTTTAATCTATGTCATTTCAGTCTTAATTTTAATTGTGCTGAGAAATTGGCGTGTGTTATAACTCTTACCAAAATGAAATGTGCATAAATCTATTTAACAAGCTGTTGGTAAAATCATAATTCCAATCAGCTTATGTAAATTCCCTCTAACTAAATTATGGACGAGTAGATTATGGCTAAAAAATCACAACATAATCCTAACCTAGCGTAGCATAAAATTAACCCTAACCGTATCCAAACCTACCCATGCCAGTTCTTTCACACCATAAATCAAAGGTATGTTATCGATTGGGCGTGTTATCAAATCAGCATTGTCCAAAACGGCTTTTTCATAAACGCGTTTGCCATTATAGCCATTTCTAGTTTCAGCGCATTTTGATTACAGCGTTTATATCTTGAGCGTTGTTTCGTATTGTTGAAGGTATAAGTATTAGAGCTCGGCATTATCTATCCATTATCCACGTTATTTTATCCATAATCCAGAATCATCAACAGAAGTTGTATTTTAAATCGAATTATGTCCACAAAATTTATCAATAAATAATCGATTATTCACTAATTTATGGATAACGGATGAATAATTCCGAGCTCTAATTAGTATTGATTTCAGCTTTAGGTTTGAATTTTAATGGTTGTCAAACAAACAGTTTCGTGGTCTAGTGTGTTAATGCGTTTTAATGTTTGGTTGGGATGGGTTATTAGAACTCCTATAAACTACCTTCCACCTTATCCAAAATATCCTCCTATTAATTAGCTGCCACCTTTTCCAAAATATTCTGATATTGATTAGCTGCCACCTTTTCCAAAATATTCTCCTATTAGCTGCCACCTTTTCCAAAATATTCTCCCATTAATTAGCTGCCACCTTTTCCAAAATATTCTCCCATTTATTAGCTGCCACCTTTTCCAAAATATTCTCCTATTAATTAGCTGCAACCTTTTCCAAAATATCCTAATACTTAGCTGCTACCTTTTCCAAAATATTCTCCTATTAATTAGCTGATACCTTTTCCAAAATATTTTCCTATTAATTAGCTGCCACCTTTTCCAAAATATACTCTTATTAATTTGCTGCCACCTTTTCCAAAATATATTCCGCGAACCAGTCCATAACCTGAGGATCACAAACGGTTATGAAACGCTGTAGTGCTAAAGCGCTGGTTGGGGAAATAGCGCTATATATTGAGAAACGCGGAAACAGCAACCGCTGTTTTGGGAAATAGCGCTGTATTGAGAAACGCTGAAACAGCAACCGCAGTTTTGCTTCCACGCGGTTTTGTAAACTGCTGTTTTGGGCACCGCTTTATTCCAAAACGCTCTTTTGAAAACCGCTCAACTACCCGTGAACCAAATCAAATGGGTGTTAGGTTGCAGATTTATACCCTTCATGATCAATATATATTCTTGGTTATTGAATACAATTTGCCCTAAAACTTACAGTTTTTACAAAATCTAAAATTAACAATATAATTTCTTCCTAGCAATTTTTACGAAATTAAAATGGATAACATATTTCGTTACTCAACTTCCTCTGTAAGTGTTCTACCAATCCAGGATGGTTATAAGAAAATTAAAAATAAATGTCATAGCTAGGGGTGTGCGGTAGTGGTTCTCTGGAAAATAAATCTGTTTCAAGTTATCAACCATTTCATACTCAGTTATCGCGGTAATTTGCTTAGCCGGTTGACACTTAGCAGTCGAATATCAAAAGTTACAAGAAATACTTATCGGGTGAAATGATTTTAATTGGCATCTATCAAGTAGAGAAAAATATCATCAATAATCGAAATATTCAACAAAACTACTGAATTTTTCAAACTTGTAGTTGGTTATTTCTCAGTTATTTTCGCTTCCTTTTAGTTTTTTTTTGGTTTAGTTTTTTAAAAATCAGTTTGACATCTAAAGAACAAACATTATGGCAGATGCTATCGTCTAATCGGCTTAAAAAATTCTGATCTCAACACAGCATTTTGATACTGTTATTAAATGGGTGAGCAAACTGTAGCCGCCCTCCAGGGTTCGATAAAACCCGGTTTTTCTTAAAAAAAACCAGCTCACCGGATTTTCCTGGATTTTGCGTTTGTTATCTTTACCAATTGAGTGCATTATTGAAATTGTCATTCAAAGGTTTCAGCTTAATAAAAAGGTTTTAAAAATGTCTCGTAAAAAATAAATAATATTATTAAATATTACTTTTGAAGTTGAAACAATAAATATCTTAAACTATGTTAAAAGTGAAATTAATCTACCATTCAAATTCATCAAAATTGAAGATCTTAGCGATGTGTTTTATTAAGTGGGTTTTTTATGGTGTTTAAAACACAATAAAACCCGTTAGTTTCTTTTGACTGTTTTTTAATTCGAACCCTGTCGCGCTCCTTGGTAAAGTTTTAAAATTTTATACTCTGTCCTTTGATTAGACTACCACCGAATGCTTATATTAGGTTAAATGAATTGAAACTAAACACATTATAGTCTTACACACTGAATATTAAATGCTGTTCGTAGTCTTTATGGAAAGAAATAAAGGCCCGTTCACATTACCCAACTTTTGTCAGCTGACAAATCATAGACTTGTCAGGCCGACTTGTCACCCAATTTAGTCTAGTCAAGTCACTCGTTCACACCACCCAACCAGTCGGGCCGACTACCTTTGAAACACAAGAGGACGTACAAAGTGTACATAATGATGAGAATGATTTTTTTTTGGATTATAAATGAACTAATATTCTCGAATAAATTCGACTACTTTAAGAGCATCAAAGTTATTCCCACTAAAGTTCTGCAGTTCAGAACATAATAAAGGTCAATAATATCAGAAATATAGGAAACTTCCCAACTATATTACTTCTGATAATATTCAATGAGGAACAACCATCAAAACGTAAAAATTAACCCATGTTAAAAAATGGCCAAGGCCCGAAATCATTTGTCAGGCTTTCATCGACAATTAAATAATGCCCGATACTCTCGGTTCTCACTCTCGAGCTGTAAGAAAACCAGCAAGTGTCGCATAACGTAATAGCCAAGGCTTATTGTGATTGGTTTGCTCCCTCTCTGACCTTAGTCGGTCCGACTCCAATCGCCTACCCACCCGATTAAAATCCGAGCTTGAACCTGACAATAGTACGGTTTTGTGAAACGTTCATATTGCCTGACAATCTGGCCTGACTGGTCAGATCGGCTTTGTCAGCTGACTTAAGTTGGGTAATGTGAACGGGCCTTAACCTGGGAGGAGTACAGACTCCCGCCGCACTTAGTCCTACCTCCTTACATAACCCGACAACCAGTATGAACTTGAAACGGATAGAAGAACCAAACAGTTTTCTGCCTGGGTGGTTTCGAGTAAATGGAAAAGTCAATTTCAGGTATCGGAGTGGGTGTTCGATCTGCTCTCTGAACGGGTATTCGAATAGTTTCGCTTACCAGCACAACCCTAGTTCGAGCATTTTTTATGAAGCAGGATTATACAAAGATTTCTTCAACTTGGTATCTTTAAGAGGCCATAGACCCCATACAAATATCTGATTGACGGTAAAGGGAACCACCAAAAACTTTCTTAAACCACTTGCTCCTCCTACGTCGCGTCTTATTGGTGTTCGAAAGTGTAGGTCACCATGGAGATCACGACCTTTTTAGCTGTCATTGTTTGGTGATTGCCATGATTACCTCTGGATTCTTCGTGAATTAAGATGAATGTAGTGATTATTTCTATTTCAACTGATTACTAAGTATTTTTATTTTGGATTTTCGAATTCCTAGAAAGATTTTGTGTGATTATTTCAAGAAATATGTGATTGCCGATGTGATTACCAGTAAATCATTGATTATTTCTGATTTTCTCAAGATTTCACGTGATTTTCCAGTGATTATTACCCACAAAAATGAATGTGATTACTGATGATTTTCTAAAAATTCTAGAAATAAAGTAATTGATTTCTGCCGTTTAGAACACCTTATTATTATTAGTATCGCAACCAACGGGCTGATCACTCTCAAATTACTCATACACCGATTACTAGTTGCATGTTATCACTAAAAAATTCGAAGAATACCTTTAGTAAAGATTAAAGTACTGTTTTTATTCAAACTTACCAGACTGACTAGACTGACTAGCCACCTGACCCCAATTCAGCCCTCAAAGTTATTTTGACAATGCAACCGTAATGTTTTTTTTATTATTAAAGATAAAAATTATGCTTAACCGGACAATCTAACAAATTTAAAAACTTGCAAAATTCAGGCTTGAGAAAATATAAGAATCCTTCGTCTCCACACATCAGATCTTGTGGCAAATATCGTTTCTTGTCTTGAGTTTTTATGTAAACTTTCTTGATGAGATCAAGTATGACTAAGGCCATCTTTTTTTAGTTGATTGATTTATCAGAGTTTCAAACTTTAAGACGAAGTCCACCTCCTCCAATTAAACGGCTAAGTTTTTGTACACTGGGGTTTGGAGACAGAGCATTAAAACCAAATTCTCAACAAACTGTGTTTTAACAAGCCAAATACTAACCCGGAACTTCGTTTTCAATTCAGTGAAAACGAAAGACTTCTCATTTTAATTCGTCATCTTTAAATTCTCTAACACCCTGAATAGGTTTCAAAGTCCCTCTAGCAATGAAGGGAATCACTTCTACAAAAGAGTTTCTTGGTGTTTCTATCACAGTTTGTTCAGTCCAATTTAAGATAAAACATTCTTTAAGTTCATTAGACCCTGGATTATAAGTTAAAAAAAAATAGGTAACATTCAGGCTATGAAAAAAGCAACTTTTAACTTACGTTCTTTAGGAGAATTTAACGCCAAAGTACAAAAGTATATAGAAATATGAACAAAGTATACGTCGTCGAACCTTGCTCGCGCCGTGTAGTATGAGAAGCCCATCTTTATCCTAGAATATATATCCTGTATGATTACCTTCCCCACCGTGGTACAGGGAACGAGCCGTGAATAGGCTCATAATTTAGCAGATGCTAGATATAGTACCAAAACTAGCGTTCGGATCGTCAGCATCTCGTACTACTTTCTAAAAACCTATGTCGTCGAGAAGCTCTTCCCTGATTGGTAAGTTTTGTGTAGGGGGTTAAGCGGAGGGTAAATTGCATCTCATTTTACATGCAGTCTACAGCAAAAGCAGGGAATTGTTAATGAAGTGTACTTTTTATTTTTTTATCTATATACTTTTGGTAAAATTTACTATATCCCTCAGTTCATGTCTGGAGTCTTCATGAGTACGTTTCCAATTCTTCGCCTGAGTATAAGTTATCTATAGGAATGCAAAACTAATAAAACATAGCGCGGCTCCAGTGGATCCCCTACAAGTTGTCTTTCCTTACGAACTCCAGTTTGGCTTGGCAAAGCTAGAGGCATTTGTGGGCGGGATTTATGTATAAATCCCGCCCACTAGCCTTTGCCAAGGCAAACCCGGAGTTCAGGAGGAAAGTCCCTTTGTAGGTGAGCAGCGCTATGCTTTAAGTCAAATATTGTTTTCTTGAGTAAAATTGTTTAATTACAATAGACATGGCTTTATCCCCATCTGAAAGACTGCGCTCCAAAATAGCAGCATTGATCATGTACCACTCACGAAGTAAAGTGGAGTTATGATGGTAAAAATCGTATATGGTTTTATTCAAAAGCACTTTCCGAAGTAGTTCAAAATCTGATAACCTTGCTTTAATAGAAAAAGGATTTGCTTATGACCTGCTTTCAGTTTAAATATTTTATTTTCCAAAAAAATGCATATTTCCAACTCTACATTTTTCAACTTTTCTTTAACTTCTTTTAAAAACTTACTTTTAGTCTTTGTTTCTGACTTTTTTCAGATTTAAAATTCAGAAATATCGAGGGCAAATCTAACAACTAAAATTATAGAGTGTCGCATTATATTTCCACTTCCATCGTTCCGCGAATCCACGGAATTTTCTTTTGTGGCTTAACACTAGGTCTACTCGTTAAGATGACCCATTTTCTTTACATTCGGGTTCGGCGCGCACAGTTCGCGGAAGTAGTGGCGCAGTTCGCAAAACACGTCTATGTCAAGTGGTATTTAAGATTATGCGTGACGTCAAGAGTGACGGTTTCTTCACCTTCTCAATTTCGTGAACTGATACTGTAATGATCAACGTATAAATTCTGAATTTATAGAAGTAAAAAATAGTGTCACGATTATGACGTTAAAAATTTTAAAACTAACTTTTAAAAACTTCTAAGCCTAATTCCATTTTCTAACTAATGTACGGTTATCGTTATAGTTGTGTAAAACTTTCAGTTGATTATAGTAAGGTTACTTAGATTAAATGGGAATAAGTGCATACGAATTCTGCAGGATGGTGTTCCCGCGCTCTACAGCCGTGCGGTTCGGGAATGTCTTAACCTCTAGAGTTGAAGCATGCAATTCAGTAATGATTCATTTCACGCCTAAAAATACCCATTACTCGTACCTTGGAATGGAAGCTAGGTCAGACTTCAAAGTGCACGCTATCTCTGTTATATCAATCTCAGAATGATTTTCTGTTTGGTCTAGAATGTTATTAGCAGCTCTCCATTTTAACGAAAACTCCAACAAAATACAAGCCACGACTAAGGATGGAAATTTGAGGTGGAATATAGATTTCCCAAAAGCCAAGAAAGGGAATATTCCGTAAAACCTATTATGCAAGCATCCACTTTTGGTAAAAAATATTTCTGAATTGCTACATCCTATAAAAATTTGGAAATCAAAGTCTTGGTTTTAATGAAATTATTTTAGGATACATTGAAAAGTTGATGGCCAAACTCTTAATAAATTGTAAGAAAAGTTACGAACAAGCTCTTATAGTGACAGAAGGCAGTCAACCAACCAGAGCTGTGCTAATTAGCTGACAACTAATTGAATTAGAATTAGCAATTTGGGAAATATTTTTGAACTAATTAATTAGCCAATTAGCAATTAGGGAAATATTTATGAACTAATTAAATACCAATTAGCAATTAGACATAGAAACTAATTCAATTCAATTAGAAATTAGACATTTATTTATCAAACTAATTAATTAGAATTACTATTTTCTAATTAAGGTAAAAAAGAAACCATAAGTAAACATAAAAGTTTAAAAGTGCCCATGGATTTAGTACTTTGGTAATGCAAAGTTTAATCTTTCAATGCCATTGAAAAACGGGTACGGAAGCCAAGAATTATTCTCGAAAAATGAGACAAGCCTCGAGCCTTCCGTCATGTTAAAATTTGTCTCATTTCTTCATTTTCTTGCCACAGTTCCTATAATGGACTCCTGAGTAGTAAATACATGCGCACTGCTTTTAATTCGAGTAGGTAAAGCAGTCGAAATTTCGAAATGCGGCAGTTGCGAACTACGAAATATTCTATTAGTACTAGTATTCTCTCATATTTGAGGAGCTGAAAAATTTAGAGTAGCACTAAGGCTTCCTCATTGATATAAGAAGGCTTTTTCTTATTCAAATAGATGAATCATGAGTTATTTCCTCGATTTTTTTACAACAAATTGGCGTAAAAGATTAATTGAAAATCCAATTGGCTAATTAGTTAATCCTAAATCTAATTAAATTTTAATTAGATAATTACCTTTCCGAATCATACTAATTAATTAGAATTACTTCTCAATTAGCACTAAGGTAATTAAAATTCAATTACCATTTTCAATTAGTAAATGTTGCTAATTAATTAGAAATTAAATTAGCTAACTAATTAATTAGCACAGCTCTGCAACCAACAATTACAAAGCCATTATCCACTCAATTTGAGCACCCAGAAAAGGAAGAAGCCACTGAGGCGTATCAATCGAAACGACGATTTTTAAATTAAGTCTCATAAAAAAATTAAAAACCAACAAAATTTTAAGAAAATACTTTAATTTGAAAAATATTGGACATAAAAAAATGATTTAAATTACAAATCTTTGGATGTTTATATTGGGAATGGCTCTGGTTCCATGAAACCATGATATTCTTCCGATGGATATTCTCTCCTGATTCTGTTAATAGCACAACTTGGAATTGGTCGCCTAACTCTCCTCCCCAATCTTCTGTAAATCCAGCGAGTATACAACCGGTTTATAAAATAACAGTATGTTCTAGAAACCACCAGCTTTATGTATAAAATATTTAATAAAAATATTTTAAAACACAAACTCACGGATATATTTCATCGGTTCTTGGCACAAAATTATTTTCCCGAAATTCATCAAATATAATGTTTAAAATATTGGGTCTCATTCAGTCATTAAAGGTCTCCGTTTCTATTATGCAATTTAAATCTCCGATTAGTTCTATCAGGAGTTCATAATAATCCCCATTCGGGGAGGGGGAAGTACGAAACTGGCCATACAGCTAATGGTAAATATCACGAACAACAAGATTTTGTCGTTGCGCATAGAAAGGACTAACCTGTTGATGAACTTACAACTTCACAGTAGATTGTAGTGGTATCTATGCTCCTTGGTTTTCGTTTCAAAACTTCTGTTGGTTGGGATCTCCGTCATTAAGAAAAATGGCGACTATGGTGGACGTAGAAACACGATGGAATTCTTATATTAAAGATACTGGGAATAAATCTGTTTATATCGTTTTAATTTAACCACGGAATTCTCACTCACACATATCACAACAAAAAAGTAATGACGAGCTTTTATATGTTTTGTACAAAACTAGAAACCATCGATTAACTTCTTAGCCAACGCTTAATTTCAACCGCGCCGATAGACACAGATGCGAGCTATTTTCGCTCCCAAAATCACAAGGTAAAAATAGTGCTAAAGCGGAAGTGTGAAGGTTAATGGGCATGGGTGCTAAAAATTTGGGTAATTATTTCACTGGGAGTTAAGTGGTGTATAAATCCGCTGAGCTTTACGGCGAAACTTTGTGTTACGGGCTTTTTAACCAGTTTCGTTTTTACCTCTCCGTGTGACGTAGTCCAGGAGAGGTTCTGTAACGGCCGTGTCTGTGTGTCTGTCTGTCTGTCTGTCTGTCTGCCTGTCTGTCCGTTGTTACACCCACGTGACCGCGTTCGCAGTTTGCGTATCGGAGGAAACGTGTTCGCCATTTCCGAACTGCTTTTACAGTCACGGAAATGGCTTTCTACTTGAGTTCTCACACCACCATCTTCTGGTCTTTGTCCATCCCACACGGACACCAGTCTGTTTTTACTGGCTTCTAATCACCACCATCTTCTGGTCTTTGTCCATCCCACACAGACACCAGTCTGTTCTTACTGGCTTCTAATCACCACCATCTTCTGGTCTTCGTCCATTCGACTTGGATACCAGTCTGTACATACTGGCTTCCAATCACCACCATCTTCTGTTCTTTGTCATTCCCACATTGACACCAGTCTGCACTTACACTGGCTTCTAATACCACCATCCACTGGTCTTCCGTCTATACCACATAGACACCAATCTGTATCATCGGCTTCTACTCCATTATCATCGTTCGGTTTTAGGATATACGCGGCGATCAGCTAGGGTTACGAGAAACGTCTAGCCTCCCTAAGGTGGGATCGCCACCAAAGGTTTTCGCAATTGCGCTTTTTCCTTACTATTATAATGGAAACGAATCGTATATATACCCCAAAATTTGAAGGAAGCGGGCAAGAGGGGGACCCTTCACTTTAAACGTCAATATTAGCAAAGTTTGAGATGATAATAGGTATAACTGTATTTTAAACGATTTAACTATTATTAATGTTAATTATTGAAGATTAAAATAATTAAAAATAATTATATTTATTTAAATATCAAAGATAAACCTCTCGTGCAAAGAGATAGATTATCATTGTCTCCTATATCTACCAAGGCCCGTGCATGCGATATAATTCCTTCATTGCCACCTATATCTACCAAAGGCCCGTGCATTGTGATATATTTCAATAATTGCCTCCTATATCTATCAAGGCGCGAGCATTGTGATACATTTCATTCATTGCCTCCTATATCTATCAAGGCCCGTGCATTGCGTTATATTTTTCAAAACAACAACAAAAATGGGAAGCTCCTCTCAGAAACATAATAATTTCTTATCTCTGTATATGAAATGAAAATATGGATAATATTGCGCTCCTTCTTTAATGGTATGAATCCTTGCCTGTCTATTAATATTTTACGTAGGAGTAATACGTTTTTAGCGAAGTCTAGAGAGGATAAACATAAGCGAGATTGTTTCGGAAAAAAATACTGCTTCCACTAATGGGTTTATACTCCTTGTTACTGTTGTATAGACAAATCATGATAAAAGCTTAAAAAATTACGAGAGGACAGACCTTTTTTATCCTCTTGTTTTATTCTTAATAAGAATATAAAACATTTATTTGGATCAAAAAATATTTTTTGGTGCTAAGATTGCTTTAAAAAATCCAAACGGTTAGGCATTGGTAAAAAAAACAAATGACATTTTTCAAATCTAATGAGATAACGCCCAGCTAGTTGAAAATTGCCCTTTTTTATCCGCGGGAGCCATTCTTAATGAGAATTTCGATGCTAGTAGGTTGTCAATTAAACTACCGGTATATTATTGTTGTTGGAAATTGGATATTAAGTCAAATTAAGTGGTTGTAAAGAGCCAGCAGGTTTTTGCCACTTCTTTTTGTGAGTATTTGATTTTTGTATGTAAAATGGAGGAAGATAATGTTGAGAGTAAGGATGAAATGCGGAATCGCAAAGCGCCGGAGAGAATGAGGGCAAAATGGTCGACGTTTTCATTGGATACTTATTACCTCTCCGTGTGACGTAGTCCAGGAGAGGTTCTGTAACGGCCGTGTCTGTGTGTCTGTCTGTCTGTCTGTGTGTCTGTCTGTCTGCCTGTCTGTCCGTTGTTACACCCACGTGACTGCGTTCGCAGTTTGCGTATCGGAGGAAACGTGTTCGCCATTTCCGAACTGCTTTTACAGTCACGGAAATGGCTTTCTACTTGAGTTCTCACACCACCATCTTCTGGTCTTTGTCCATCCCACACGGACACCAGTCTGTTTTTACTGGCTTCTAATCACCACCATCTTCTGGTCTTTGTCCATCCCACACAGACACCAGTCTGTTCTTACTGGCTTCTAATCACCACCATCTTCTGGTCTTCGTCCATTCGACTTGGATACCAGTCTGTACATACTGGCTTCCAATCACCACCATCTTCTGTTCTTTGTCATTCCCACATTGACACCAGTCTGCACTTACACTGGCTTCTAATACCACCATCCACTGGTCTTCCGTCTATACCACATAGACACCAATCTGTATCATCGGCTTCTACTCCATTATCATCGTTCGGTTTTAGGATATACGCGGCGATCAGCTAGGGTTACGAGAAACGTCTAGCCTCCCTAAGGTGGGATCGCCACCAAAGGTTTTCGCAATTGCGCTTTTTCCTTACTATTATAATGGAAACGAATCGTATATATACCCCAAAATTTGAAGGAAGCGGGCAAGAGGGGGACCCTTCACTTTAAACGTCAATATTAGCAAAGTTTGAGATGATAATAGGTATAACTGTATTTTAAACGATTTAACTATTATTAATGTTAATTATTGAAGATTAAAATAATTAAAAATAATTATATTTATTTAAATATCAAAGATAAACCTCTCGTGCAAAGAGATAGATTATCATTGTCTCCTATATCTACCAAGGCCCGTGCATGCGATATAATTCCTTCATTGCCACCTATATCTACCAAAGGCCCGTGCATTGTGATATATTTCAATAATTGCCTCCTATATCTATCAAGGCGCGAGCATTGTGATACATTTCATTCATTGCCTCCTATATCTATCAAGGCCCGTGCATTGCGTTATATTTTTCAAAACAACAACAAAAATGGGAAGCTCCTCTCAGAAACATAATAATTTCTTATCTCTGTATATGAAATGAAAATATGGATAATATTGCGCTCCTTCTTTAATGGTATGAATCCTTGCCTGTCTATTAATATTTTACGTAGGAGTAATACGTTTTTAGCGAAGTCTAGAGAGGATAAACATAAGCGAGATTGTTTCGGAAAAAAATACTGCTTCCACTAATGGGTTTATACTCCTTGTTACTGTTGTATAGACAAATCATGATAAAAGCTTAAAAAATTACGAGAGGACAGACCTTTTTTATCCTCTTGTTTTATTCTTAATAAGAATATAAAACATTTATTTGGATCAAAAAATATTTTTTGGTGCTAAGATTGCTTTAAAAATTCCAAACGGTTAGGCATTGGTAAAAAAAACAAATGACATTTTTCAAATCTAATGAGATAACGCCCAGCTAGTTGAAAATTGCCCTTTTTTATCCGCGGGAGCCATTCTTAATGAGAATTTCGATGCTAGTAGGTTGTCAATTAAACTACCGGTATATTATTGTTGTTGGAAATTGGATATTAAGTCAAATTAAGTGGTTGTAAAGAGCCAGCAGGTTTTTGCCACTTCTTTTTGTGAGTATTTGATTTTTGTATGTAAAATGGAGGAAGATAATGTTGAGAGTAAGGATGAAATGCGGAATCGCAAAGCGCCGGAGAGAATGAGGGCAAAATGGTCGACGTTTTCATTGGATACTTATTACCTCTCCGTGTGACGTAGTCCAGGAGAGGTTCTGTAACGGCCGTGTCTGTGTGTCTGTCTGTCTGTCTGTGTGTCTGTCTGTCTGCCTGTCTGTCCGTTGTTACACCCACGTGACTGCGTTCGCAGTTTGCGTATCGGAGGAAACGTGTTCGCCATTTCCGAACTGCTTTTACAGTCACGGAAATGGCTTTCTACTTGAGTTCTCACACCACCATCTTCTGGTCTTTGTCCATCCCACACGGACACCAGTCTGTTTTTACTGGCTTCTAATCACCACCATCTTCTGGTCTTTGTCCATCCCACACAGACACCAGTCTGTTCTTACTGGCTTCTAATCACCACCATCTTCTGGTCTTCGTCCATTCGACTTGGATACCAGTCTGTACATACTGGCTTCCAATCACCACCATCTTCTGTTCTTTGTCATTCCCACATTGACACCAGTCTGCACTTACACTGGCTTCTAATACCACCATCCACTGGTCTTCCGTCTATACCACATAGACACCAATCTGTATCATCGGCTTCTACTCCATTATCATCGTTCGGTTTTAGGATATACGCGGCGATCAGCTAGGGTTACGAGAAACGTCTAGCCTCCCTAAGGTGGGATCGCCACCAAAGGTTTTCGCAATTGCGCTTTTTCCTTACTATTATAATGGAAACGAATCGTATATATACCCCAAAATTTGAAGGAAGCGGGCAAGAGGGGGACCCTTCACTTTAAACGTCAATTTTAGCAAAGTTTGAGATGATAATAGGTATAACTGTATTTTAAACGATTTAACTATTATTAATGTTAATTATTGAAGATTAATATAATTAAAAATAATTATATTTATTTAAATATCAAAGATAAACCTCTCGTGCAAAGAGATAGATTATCATTGTCTCCTATATCTACCAAGGCCCGTGCATGCGATATAATTCCTTCATTGCCACCTATATCTACCAAAGGCCCGTGCATTGTGATATATTTCAATAATTGCCTCCTATATCTATCAAGGCGCGAGCATTGTGATACATTTCATCCATTGCCTCCTATATCTATCAAGGCCCGTGCATTGCGTTATATTTTTCAAAACAACAACAAAAATGGGAAGCTCCTCTCAGAAACATAATAATTTCTTATCTCTGTATATGAAATGAAAATATGGATAATATTGCGCTCCTTCTTTAATGGTATGAATCCTTGCCTGTCTATTAATATTTTACGTAGGAGTAATACGTTTTTAGCGAAGTCTAGAGAGGATAAACATAAGCGAGATTGTTTCGGAAAAAAATACTGCTTCCACTAATGGGTTTATACTCCTTGTTACTGTTGTATAGAGTAATCATGATAAAAGCTTAAAAAATTACGAGAGGACAGACCTTTTTTATCCTCTTGTTTTATTCTTAATAAGAATATAAAACATTTATTTGGATCAAAAAATATTTTTTGGTGCTAAGATTGCTTTAAAAAATCCAAACGGTTAGGCATTGGTAAAAAAAACAAATGACATTTTTCAAATCTAATGAGATAACGCCCACCTAGTTGAAAATTGCCCTTTTTTATCCGCGGGAGCCATTCTTAATGAGAATTTCGATGCTAGTAGGTTGTCAATTAAACTGCCGGTATATTATTGTTGTTGGAAATTGGATATTAAGTCAAATTAAGTGGTTGTAAAGAGCCAGCAGGTTTTTGCCACTTCTTTTTGTGAGTATTTGATTTTTGTATGTAAAATGGAGGAAGATAATGTTGAGAGTAAGGATGAAATGCGGAATCGCAAAGCGCCGGAGAGAATGAGGGCAAAATGGTCGACGTTTTCATTGGATACTTAAGTTTATATAATCTTCTCGACACGGAGAGGTAAAATTTTGGTTTTCCCAACTTGTTCCCGTTATTATGAACTGCGGGTTCTATGAGGCTTTGATTTGGAGGATTATCTCGGCAACAAAAACTTTCCTCGAGTGTTGGCATAATAAAACACTGTCCGCAATTACTGTTGAAAATAAGTGCATGAATTTTGAATTAATGTGCATTTTTTGAATGTTTTAATAAGAATTAGGCCTAATTCACGCGCGCGCAAAAATATTCAATGTTTTTTGTGTTTTATATTTTTTGTAAACTTTGGATTATTATCGTTCCTTGCAAAAACAGTATAGAAAGCTTTAGCCGGATATTTGTGTAAGAAAAATAAGTATAACTGCTTTAAAAAGAATCTTTGACCGAAGAGATCGGTTCGCTTGAAAAACAAAGTAATAAAACTTGTCAGCTTGGATAGGACAGATCAAAGATTCTGGGTATTATATGACATGCACGTGCATAAGTAAAAAGTGAAAGTTAAGATAAATAAGAGAGAAAATGAGGGGATAGAATAATAAGGGTAAAGGCCGATGCTCTGGCCAAAATTGCAAATTGGTAAAAACATAAACTGAACTTTGAATATGGGGGTGGAAAATTGAAATGGAACTTTGAAACCTAGCTAGGAGTCCTAACTTGGACGTAAAAGAATAATCACTTTGAAATGGGCTAGCGAAGAAGCTAGACGTCCTTAGTCGGGCATAAGAAATAAAATGAAATGAAGCTCAGACCTAGGCAAGGAGCTATAGTCTTCGGACATAATAATTAAAAAATGGAACTTAGGAAAAGGAAAAAGTATCACGGAAATAATGGAATAATGGAAAAGGTTTAGAAACCTAGGAAATAATAATGGAAATGATAACGGAAAAGGTTTAGATACCTAGGAAAAAATAATGGAAATAAGGAAAAGGTTTAGATACCACGGAAATAAAAGAAATGGAAAAGGTTTAGATACCACGGAAAAATAATACAAAAGAAAAGTTAAAGTAAAGGAACAGTTTGAATATAAAATAATTTGAGTTGATTGGAATTGAATAAAACGTTGAATTCGTCTAAAGCAAAAAAACTGAGTGACTTTGTTATTAATTGGAGTGATTCTGTTATTGATAGAAGTGATTCTTGTAAGTTACGCGACGAACGGGGACTTAAGGTTTTCAGTCGGTCGGAACACTTATAAAAATTTGAGCTCTCCCAAAAATTAAAAGTAACGGATTAAGAGAATAAAGCTATGAAAGCGAAACAGTTACACCTGTTAGAGATAAATCGGTTTCGTCTGTTAATATACAAAAACCAAACCTTAAAGACTGTTTGATTTTTAATTTGTTTATTATAGATATTAATTACCAATCAGTGTTCTGCAGCCTGGGGTTATCTATTTCCATCACTCCCTGCTCTGCAGCAGCTGCTGGTTCTTCCCGAGCCAAAGCTCAAATTTATATGGTTGTATACCAAACTGTTCATCTTCGACCTCTGAAGAGGAACCATTCTCAATCGCCTCGTTAATAATTACCGATTCTTCGGATTCAGTACTATCTACTTCTCATTCTGAATCAGTTCCCGAAATGATAATTTCTTCAGAGTCTTCCAATAGTTCTGAACTTGAACCGGATTCTGATATTTTGTTACTTAAGCAGACGACATACAAACAAAAACCCACTATACGGATAGAAGTTTCTCTAAAATCCTACTATTTTGCAGCGACCAATGAAACCGCTTACCTTTATGACATCATAATGGGGCAAACAAGTTGGATGGTTACCCATTATAAATTCTTAAATTTTTTAAATTCAACGGAATTTTCTTGATTTTAACAGTATTTTTTTTTAATTTTTGTTGTACCCCAGGTGGTTGTAGGCACTTTTTCCACTTGTAAATGCCTCTCGTTTTTACTAACATAAAAAACTTCGTTCTATCCCTTTAATAGCTCCTTAGAAGATTGCATCAAGTGTTGTTTATTTACTACTTTAAGTTTTAGCTTGACCAATGACGAAGTTATATGTTAAGATTGTTTTAAAGTTGCTCACTCTCCATTTTGAAGTTATATACGGTCTAGTGACACTTGAAGTTCCGATTTAATGTTATAGACAGACTCGCATCGTTAGCCGATATCGTAAATTAACCGATGTCAATATCATAGCTACATATGCGTAATATTTTTAAAATGATGCAGATATTTATTAATAAAATGTTTTTACTGAAAGAATTTTGGTGAAAAAAACTAAGATAAGAATTTTTTTTAAATATTTAATGTTTTATAATCATGTCTTAAAATGTGCGGTCCGCGACAATTTGGTCTCGCCGTTATGGTCTCACCGATTTGGCTTCGCCGATTTGGTTTCGCCGATTTGGCCTTGGGACAAATTGGTCTAGTTATAAATTGGTCTCAAGACAATTGGGTCTCGAGACGCAAATTGGGTCTTGGGGCAAATGGATCTCGGGACACTTTTGTCTCGAGAAAAATTGGTCCAGGTACTATTTGGTCTCGGGACAAATTGGTCCCGGTACAATTGCGTCTCGGATCAAATTGGTTTCTGGACACGAAAAAAAAAATTACCACCCCTCCGCATTTTTTTAACCAGCCAATTGTAATCGAACCAAACCAAACCTTACCTTACCAAACCTTACCAAACCGAACCAAATCGAACCAAACCTAACCTAACCTAACCCAACCCATTCAAACCAATTCAAACCTAAACTAACCCAACCCAACCTTGTTTGTAGGTAAGAAGATTATTTCTATAATGAGTATGAAAAGCCCGCCTCTTAGCAGGAAAAATTTATTAGCAATAATAGAAATATTTTGGAAAAGGTTTCGGCTAATTAAATAGGGAATATTTTGGAAAAAGTGGAAGCTAATTAATAGGGAAATATTTTGGAAATTGTGGCAACGATTTATTGGTACCATTGTTTTGGAAAAAGTGGCAACGAATTATTTGGACGATTTTTTTGGAAAAGGTGGCAACTAATTAGGAAACCAAATAATCACGAAACCAAACCATCCCGAGACCAAAAAATCACGATACCTAATATTCCCGAGACCGTAAAATCACGGGACCAAAAAATCACGAGATCAAATGGTCCAAGTCCAAATCGGTGAAACCAAATAGTCCAGTGACCGGATCAGCGAGACCATATTTTCCTGTTCCGTAAAATGTGAATATTTTAATATCTGTACGTCAGGTTATTAAATAATAAACTTATCTCATACGTTTTCGCGTCTTTGTCTGCAAAGACAGTTTTAATTAATCGGTAAGTGTACTCATACAAATGGCCATTTGATTAAAGTTCTTATATAGAAAGTAGTTCGAAACAACCGAAAATTATATTTATATTTCTCCTTGAATATCACAAAACGTTAATATTTCTATTTTGGAGTAGAAAAACTTCCGGAATTAACCAAAGAAGCTGCCAATTTTTTGTGACAAAAAATAAAAAAATTCAGCTTCTCTTGAAACTTAACATGAGAAATTTAAATTAAAGATTTGCTTGATCTTTCCAGTAGATAATTGTATGATATTGATATTTTAGTTACATCGATATCAAATAAATTGGTATTGCCATCGGTTAATTTACGATATTGGAAAATTGACCATCACTAATAATTTAAATAACTTCAATTAAACGGTTCAAAATCTTTAGGAAAAGCTTAGTTTTATAATGAGTAAAACTCTAATTTATGCTGAAATAAAATTACGCAATTAAAGAGGAAGTGACGTAAATTTGGGATGGAACCGGAGCCTCCGTTAATCAAGGCCCGCGCATCCTAGCTTTCGAGGATTTATTTTTGGCATTTTAGTTCCCCGCTTGTCGCCGCTTGGTGCGCTCTTAGGATTACAGTTTTAAATTTAAAATCTGCTTTTCGCGGGTGATTGGAACACGTGTCGCAATCCAAATCATGTTTTGCGAAGCGCGCTGTTCGGGAGGAACGGTACCGTTAGTCCACACTATGGCTTTTTTTCGCGTCGCAAGCTACGTAACGCTCGCGCGCGCGGTACGTCGCTTCGCTCGGATCGTTTACACTATAGAAATTCGCTAAGGTATACGCCCTCGTTTTGACAAACTTTGCAGCATATCCGAGAGCTTCATTGGCTGAATATTACATCCGGGTTAACTTTAATCAAATTATAAATAATCAAACTGAGAAGGGGTTAGTCAACAATATTGAACATATAGGGAATCATCATAAAGCTCTTTATATAACTGAAGTTTTGGAATTAAATGATGGTAATTACCAACTCTTTCTCTCTGAAAAAACTTCGCGAACCCATATCCTTCTTCTCGTGCAATTTCTATTAAGGTGATTTATTAATAAAAACGAAAATAGTTGTTGATTGCCACTCGTTTACGAGAAACACTAGGCCTATTAACCGGAGACATATTTGTTTTCGTGAAAATATCTCGAATACACGGCGTCTGCACCAACCAGGAGACCTCTGATTGGCTGCGAGGCTCCAATCCTTGAGAAAATCTTTGACACGCCAAAGATTTTCGCGAGGTTTGCAAGACCTTGCGAGCATGGCTTTGACGCGAATTTCAGTAGTGTAAACGATCCGAGCGAAGCGACGTACCGCGCGCGCGAGCGTTACGTAGCTTGCGACGCGAAAAAAAGTAAGCATGGGCGAATACCAGTTTTTGACTGTCGAGACGAATATCGAATAGTGAAAAATTTTCTTATCGAATAACGAGACGAATAGTTGTTTAGGAACCGAATATCGAATAATTAGGCTTAACTTAAAATTGCCCTTATCGAATAGTTATCGAATAGTCAGAAATAGAAGGATTAATTAAAATCAATTTAAATTATATTTAGAATTTAGATGCGCTATGAGTAGTAGCACTTCAGGCCTATTTTCCCATAGAAACTTATACATTAAAAAGTGTAACTCCCATTGCTTTTTTTAAAACATTTTTACTTTTTTAGGGTTAATATTTTTGTTTTCTCGAATAGTTAATCGAACATTTAACGAATAGTTAGTCGAATATTTAACGAATAGTAGCCCCGAATAGTAAAATTCACTATTCGATATTCGTTCGAATACCCGAAATGGGGCTTATCGAATATCGAGACGGTTATTCGTCTCGATATTCGATCGAGTTATTTGTGTTACTCGAGTATTCGCCCATGCTTAAAAAAAAGCCATAGTGTGGACGGACCTGTATCTGGGTGGAAAAGGGCATAATTATAATTATTGTATTTTTTACATAGTTATTATTTTATCTCTTATAATTATTTTAACTTTCTAATAAAAATAACATGATTTTTATCTTTCTATTAATAATATGATATTTACCTTTCTAATTTAATAATTATTATAAATTTTATCTTTATAATAATAATTATTATAAATTTTATCTTTATAATAATAATTATTATAAATTTTATCTTTCTAATGATAATTATTATTATAAATTTTATCATCTTTTTAATAATTATTATAATAATATATAAGAAATGCATGACTTTCCTATATTTAAATAAATATTTTAGTCCAAACATTTTTATGCATGATCCCTCTAATCTTCCCGCTCAACAAATTCAAATAAATGGAATATCCCTTGACATTTACTATCTAAAAGAGCCCCCTTTCGAGAATCAAGTGCAAAAAACGAGCAGGCGCGTACTCTCAATGCCGCCCATAGCCAGAAGACCATGCGCGGGCCTTGATTAACGTAGGCTCCGATGGAACCAACTGTTAAATCCGGCGATCCAAATTAAGCCTGGGCATTATACTTAAATTAAAATTGAATTAATGGTTTTTCCCACTGGGGTTTCCCAGGACCTTTGTTCCCATAAGAAAAGCTATGGGTTTTTATGGTCCGAATTTAGTTAAGGTTTAGTTTAGCTTAGTTAAGGTTAAGGTTTACTTATAGTGAATAATTATGATCGATATATTTTATATGTAAAGAATAACATTGTACTCTAAATCAAAATAATAACTGTCGTATAGCACGGCTTGTAATTGATAAGAAATACTGTACTATTGTAAAGGCTATAGTAATACATTTGAAGGGTTCGACGGATGGTTTTTGTTACTAGAGTGTTAAAAGGCCCTCTAGCACTGAAAAGTTATAAAACTTCGGAGTGACGAATTTAGGGGATCGCTTGGTAACAATTAGGGGGTAAAAACTTGAACTTTGTGTTAAAACTAGCATAAGCAAAGCATGAGAAAAGATCGCTTTGGACTCTTGGTGTAGGAGCTCTTGTTACCATCGGACATTATAGAACGCAAACCGACTCTGCCGAGAGAGGTTGTAAAAGAAAGACTTAGAAACTTTAGATAAACGGACGTGTTTTTACGGAAATAAATGTAAAGATATGTTGATTTAAGTATGATTTGATAAGACAATACAGCAATTAAAGAAAAAATTGATGATTGCATTTGGATCTTCTTCGTTATTGAAATAAAGACACACAAATAAGTTAGGGATTTAGATCGGTGTTTCAGTCCGCCGATGTGATATCGGAAGGGTATCAAAAATCTTATGTTGGGATGGAAGTCGCAACATAAAATGGTGCCGAAACCCGGGACAAATTACGTGCTCGGGGAAAATTACGTTAATTGGACAATTTTGTGAAAAATTGGACTTGATTCTAGAATTTCGAAAATAGTGGAAATCTTCGAGTCCCTCGTCAACTCCACGATGGATGCTTTTTGCCGATGCCGGAGAGGAAGGGAACATGAACGTGCCCAAAGAAGTCCAGCGGCGGGGAGCGACAAGGAGCGGGAAGAAGGAGTCCCAGCCCAATGACATCAGAGTCTACAGAAGCCAAAGGAGTGGTCCTTCTCATGGTTGGATGCAGCTATATGCAGTTTGGAAGCAACAAACAACCGTTAGACTTCAGGTTGATAAAATTGATTCGCACTTCGTAATGAAGTTGGGTTCGTAGAAAAATTTGTATTTATAGAAAACAAAGGTTTGAACTAAGATGTCATAAGATTAAAAAAGTAGTGCTCTGGTTGAGCTTGGTTAAATTTGTGCTCTGGTTGAGCTTGGTTTAAGTAGTGCTCTGGTTGAGCTTGGTATAAGGGTTTATTACCGATAGGTCGGTCTTGGCTTGTTGTGAAAGAGAGTGTATGATGCCGTGGCCACGGTAAAAAATTAGATGCCCCAGAATGGGCGAATGTAGTATCGTTCTAGAAAGAAGCGAAATAAGTAAATACCCTAGTAAATACCCTAGCCGGGTATCCCCTCCCATGCCCGAGCACGGGCATTAGACAAAGTTAGACAATGTCCATGAAAGGACATACATAAAAAGCTCTTAATTGAGCACGAACCTTTTCCTAAATGGAAAAAAGGTTAGCCAAGATAAAAGAGTTGCACATGGGCATTCTTAAGACCTGATCGGGGCGTACCTAAGAAAAAGGCGACGCTTATTAGTTGGCGATTTCGGTAGACTTGTTAGTGCATTCACGCCACGAGCGGCACTGTAAGATTTATTTCGAACGGCAACGACGAGTGATTAACAGGTGTACAGACCAAAGTTTGGATACTCCCTTGTGGTAGTCCCTTCGCGAGTCCCTGGCTGACTTTGTCCAATCGTTATTGCCGTTAAGTAAGCTGTTTGGGATTAGGTAAAATAACTATTTGTAAAAGGTAATGTTGGTGTTTGTAAAAAGTGTTGTAATTTTTATTGGTTGAAAAGTAACACTTATAAGGTGTAACATGGGTATTTGGTAAAATATGGTAAAGAGTAAAAATTGGTACAATAACGTTGATACTGGTACAAGTAATTGCACTTAAGCACTTAAAGTGCTACTAAAATGGTTCCATAGGTGGTTCGAAAGGGAAAGATAAGTTAGTATCTCTGGTGCGAAGGGACAAACGAAGTGGATGGTGTCATTCCAACTTTTCTTTGGTGCCTCTTTTATCATGGCACCTCCTTTTCCCACTTCCCTGCCCACCTGACATGGTTCGTTCTAGTTGTAATGGGAAATATGCAAAAAGGTTCATATAAAGTTGTATCTCCCTGATAAAGGAGAAGAGTTGTATCTCCCTGATAAAGGAACAACTTCAATGGTTTTAAATAAGAGTTCAAATTATGGGTTATTTGATTCAAATTAAGAGATATTTCATTGAAAAGTAACAATTTGGTTCATTAGTATGACTTGTTGTTTAAAATAAGTAAAAGGTTGATACGTTCTGAGAGCGAGGGTGATAGTTGGTCGCATGAAAAATTGATATCATGATTAGTTGGTCTCATGAAGCAAACATTGTAAATTATTAATTTTTGAAAAGATATTTAAGAATTCTTGCAGTAATGCAGTAGTCAGCTCATAACATTCTTGAGTAAAAGAAAAAGGTGCATCGCCGCCTCAAGCAAAGGGTAAGAACACTGCTCACAGAAGCAACGTTTCAATTCTACCTCTGGTACTATAAGTGCTACCACCTAAAAACTGCTCAAGAACTAAAATTTGCATGACGTATAAAATATAACTTGAAATTACGTTAATTATGTTGAAAACTGTATAGATAGCTTTAAGTTTGGATATTTTGTAAGAAAAATAACTTTAACTGCTTAAAGAATCTTTGTCCAAAGGAATCGGTTCCCATGAAAAATAAAGTAATAAAACTAGTTAGCCTGGATAGGACAGTTTAAAGATTCAGCTGGGTCTTTATGACTCACACGTGCACTGTTAAAAGTTAAAAGTAAAGCAATATAGAAGGAAAATGAGGGGCAATCTTATATTGTCAAAAGACTAAAATAACACAATAAGTTTCTCTTTACACATCCACGATGATAATGAAGTTTGCGCACACATACTTGCATGGTGTGGCCGCACGAAATGTTCCAGCTTTATTGCGCAAACTGCACTGTACAGGTTGGTCGCCGTCGTGTGGCCGAGGTACAAGCCTAGTTTGCACGAATAAATTCTTTGACAGAGCAATGTTTACGCACTTCGCGCTTGTCGGTTTGGGCGAACCACCGTTTGCCCTTCCACACGCTCGGGATCAACCGGGTTTGCGCAACGAACCTAGCATGAGCGTATGAGCGTATGACCGGACGACTGTAGAGCGCGCAAACTGTCTCACACGCATGCGTAGATAATGCATCGTCAAAGGGTTAGAACGTGCAAACTCGGCTTCCTCGGCAAAGGTGGAGCATGTGGACTGGGACCAAGCCGTGTGTTCCGTCGAATAGCTCGTGTTTTTTTTTGCCGTTTGTGCAAGATTCGCTTGCAACGTTCGGATGGCGGGGATGTGTTCCAGGTTTTGGTGCAATCTATACCGTTCAGTTAAGCGCGCGTAAAAGCACGAACGTGTGACTGGGCCTTTAAAGGTTACCTTGCGGAGTATGGGACCGTCCATAAACTACGTCACGAGAAAAAAAGCATTTTCTGACCCCCCCGTCCCCCCAGATCACGCTTCGTCACGCTTTTCTCAGACCCCTCCCCTAAAAACCACGTCACATTTCTTTAACCCCCCCCCTCCGCATATTGATTTGTCTTACTTTACAAATTTAATTTGATTAATTTCTTGAGTGATATGCCGCCCTCTCAGAAATATTTTGCTCGGCTGAAAATTCAAGTTCTCTTCCCTTTTAAGCTTTTTCTGATTGACCTTTAGAATTTTAATGTCTGGATGTGCTTTTTATAAGCTTCAAAAAAGTTCCATAAAGCTTAGTTAAAGGGGCACAATTTTAGGTTTCGACACTGTCACCGAAAACAGACTAATGGAGCTTGAGATTTAAAAAATTTGCCAAAGAATCGAAACCATTTCAATCGGCAGGGGGATTTGATTCATCCTCACAAATAATAGGGGCGAATAAACAGAGACATAAGAGAGTTTACGCTGTTTGTTTTAAATGCGCTATTTAAATTGGCTATATAAAGGTGTAAATAGTAGATAATTGCTTAAATTTTCTACTATTTAAGCGATGATGGAATAACAATTTTGGTAAATTATTGTAACGGTGGACTATGGAATGTTGTCTTTCTTCTTCTATAACATAAGAGAGCCAATCAGCCTCTTACTGACTTCGTAACAAAATCAATGCTAAATGTGACGTCACGCATCGAAGAACCCCTCCCTCCCCCTTGTCACGGACCGTCACAAATTTAGAAACCCCCTCACCCCCATAAGAGTGTGACGTAGTTTATGGACGGTCCCTAATTCGTTAATTTCGATTAATGTTTGTTCCTTGGTTTTTAAGATATTAAGGTACCCCTGGATAGCGGCGAAATCGGAACTTGGTTTACCCATTTTGATTTTCATGAGGTTTTTAGCGCCGGACGCGGACTGTTTGGTCCCGGTTCTGTTGGCTTTAATCGCGTGAGATCATCATAACGTCTTGAGGCATTTCTCGTACTGCTTGTTAATGGTTTTTAAACGCGTTACTAATTAAATTTCGGGTTTTGGCACCAAAAAATTTGGCAGCGCGTTCTGAATATCTAAAGGTTTGAAGGTCTGATTCGATAACTAGTATCCGTGTTTAAGTTAAAGTAAAAAAAGACTGAAGTTTGGTAACGAAAAAAAAACCAAAAAGTTAAAGTTTATTGGCAAAAAAGACTGGTTGATACGAAAAAAGCTAAAGTTTCAAAGGGGTTTAAATTATTATCTAAAAAATGGCTAAGTCCTTGCGATTTAGCGGCGAGTCGATTTTAGGGGTCAGTATTAGGCCAGAGATTTGTTTAAGTATTTAACTGCCCAAAAAACGGGTTAAGACCAAATGCGAGTCGATGAGAGAGAAGGCTAAGAGCTCGTTTCAATCTGATTATATTTTGGGCGCAAGGTCCCTTTTATACCATTTGGTCTAACAAAGAAGGAATGACTTTTCAAGAGTAAATATTTTTGCGTGCCAAAATAGTTGCTACCTAGGGTGGCTAGGTTTAAAGGTTCTCGAACTCAGAGCGAGGTCTTTCGTTTTCGTGGCATGGCCAAAAAAACCCAACACTGAGAGTTCGCGAGTGCCCATTGTAAAAAAAGGGTTAAGAGTTCAAAGGGATTATTTGCTATGTAAAGAGATATTTTGGCGCTTGTGAAGCTTATTCTAACAGAAGTGCATAATTGGAAGTAAACCCGGATAATTAATTATAAGTGTTGTTTTGGTATTTAAATAAAGTTAACTAACTACTTACACTTTAAACTAAGTTAATGATATGGGGATTTAACAACTTCATACTGCGTTTAATGTATAAAGGTGGTTTTTTGATTGTGTGTAACGTTTTTCGTATTATGGTTAAAGTTTTTAAAAAAATCAACTGAACTAAAATTTCAAAGAGATCCTTCCAATAGTTTTTTTGTAGTTAAAAAAATTGATACGAGTGGTTTTCGTTTTCATAAAACTATTCAGTCATTTTGGCAAAAAAAGGTAAATTTTCCCATAGAAATAACATGGGAAATGTTTGCTGGGACAGCGAAAGTTTCTCGACCGTTTTTTGAAGACTATATGTTCGATAGGTCCGAAAACGGTTTTATATGAAAGGTATAACACATTTTTGGTGCCTATCGAAGTTTTATAGAAAACAATTCATATTAAGTATTACTTTTAAATACATAATTAAACTTACGACTTTTTATTCTGTTGGGCTTACGTGGTTTCATCCTGGCTAAAATCATAGAGAAACGTACTGGTGGACCATAGTCCACTGGATCCGTGGTCTCGGACGCTGCGCTGCTCGCGCTATAGCTATAGCGCAAGTAGCTTGCGTCGTGATACGCGTGATCGAGCGGGCTTTGGTTGGACTTACGCTGTGTTACCGCTAGTAGAGCGAAGCTTTTGTTTAGACAACCCATCGTCCGCTCTATGCTCGAGCTAACGGCGAATTCTTTCACTTTTCATATAAAAGAAGGGGTTAATTAGTCCTCATTTTATTTTATTCTCGTAAGTTAAACTTTATTATAATTTAATTAAAATTAATTTAAAGTAAGGAATTAGCCGATAAATTTTAAATTCACCCATTCCACTATTACGAGCCCTTGGGTCGTCTTGTTGTTGTTTAAAGTAGATTAATGCAAACTAACGCACAAGGGTTCGCTAGGAAGATAAGTGTTTTGTTTAAATTTCTTGTAAAATAAATGATGGAGTGAATCACACTATCACTAAACCCTGTCAACAAATCAAACAATATTTTTAATTCAGCTCCCTTAGATAGGCCTGATGACGGCTATAATGTATACGGTAGGTTTTTTGGATTGGTTGTAGCTTTTTTCTTATTAAGTTTATTAAACTATTCCGGGCCCTTAATATGTGGTAGAATTTTCCAGATGATCCATCCAATAGTTTATTTTATAAAGCATAAAGTTGCTAAGGGTGGTTTTCATTCCCATAAAATTAATCACAGATTTTGGCGAAAAACTATAGAATCTCCAAAGAAATAACATGGGAAATTTTTCAAACCTACACATTTTGTAACTACCCTTACAAAAATTACTATACGTTTGATAGATTTGAAAATGTTCTTAAATGAAAGCCCTATTTTTAAAGTAGGCGATAATTTTTGTTTCATTAAGAAAAACAAAGTTTAAGTATTGTTTTTAATAGTTTTAAGTACCTGCTCTAATTTACGTTGTTTACCCTAAAACTGTGGAACTTAAGACTTTTTTGCTTGGGTTAAGTAATAAAGAAAGTCATTCTAGGACTTATGTCGTTTTACTGCGGATATAGTGACTCAAGATAATTAAAATGGTAGGGCAATTAGCTAGCTTAATTGTCATTATAACTTTTGGGTGTCCAACTAATTTAGTTGCGAAGTACAGATTAAACCTAATTAAACAAAATAAGCAATTAAAGATAATTAAACAAAATAAGCAATTAAAGATAATTAAACAAAATAAGCAATTAAAGATAATTAAACAAAATAAGCAATTAAAGATAATTAAACAAAATAAGCAATTGAAGATAATTAAACAAAATAAGCAATTAAAGATAATTAAACAAAATAAGCAATTAAAGATAATTAAACAAAATAAGCAATTAAAGATAATTAAACAAAATAAGCAATTGAAGATAATTAAACAAAATAAGCAATTGAAGATAATTAAAAAAAATAAGCAATTAAAGATAATTAAACAAAATAAGCAATTAAAGATAATTAAACAAAATAAGCAATTAAAGATAATTAAACAAAACAAGCAATTAAAGATAATAAAACAAAATAAGCAATTAAAGATAATAAAACAAAATAAGCAATTAAAGATAATAAAACAAAATAAGCAATTAAAGATAATTAAACAAAATAAGCAATTAAAGATAATTAAACAAAATAAGCAATTGAAGATAATTAAACAAAATAAGCAATTAAAGATAATTACCAATTATAGGTAATTAAAGATAATTACCAATTATAGGTAATTAAACATAATTACCAATTATAGGTAATTAAACATAATTACCAATTATAGGTAATTAAAGATAATTACCAATTATAGGTAATTAAACATAATTACCAATTATAGGTAATTAAAGATAATTACCAATTATAGGTAATTAAACATAATTACCAATTATAGGTAATTAAACATAATTACCAATTATAGGTAATTAAACTAGAAAAAGTTCGTCTGCTATCGGAACAGGTCGACTTAGTTTTTGCTATCCCTTATATTCCTTTTTTGTTAGGAATTTACTGTTTACTAAAACCGGACTAGTTAATTTTTTCATCTCTGATGAGTCTTTCTTTACTTGGAATTATTTTTTTACGTAGTTCCAAGTTTTCATTTCGCGAACCTTTCATTTACTTTAAGCAACTCGCTTACTAAGCCTTGCCCATAGATAAAACTATAAGTTTTTTTGGCGGGTAATTGTGAGCCAGATTCAAGACTTTGCGCAACCTTGTGATTAACTTCACTCCGATTTTATCTTTAATTCGCTTTCGCCTAAGAAATAGAAGTCTTAACCTTGTGATTTCACTCTTAATGCGACCTCGTACGACACTCTGAAATTGAAATTTACTCTCAACCTCATCATGCCGAACTTGCCGCGAACCCCTCCAAAGCTGCGGGCTAACTCACCAATCTCGAAGACACCTGATTCTCTTCGGCCTTTAAACAGTAACTACGGCACCTCCTCTACCTCGGCCCACTCTTCCTCGAACTTAAATCTCCCACGGTTTAAACTGACAACATGTTCCACTTGTCACTATAGTTTTCTCGTTACGTTTGCCTTGGAATCTCAGCCCTGTTCTCATTGCCATCTTACTCAGGCAATAAACTCTCTATAATGCGACGTCAATGACCTCCAAAATGCTGTGGCATTTAAAAATGACCACACTGCAACTAACGGCATTGACCTTTTGTCTCTCTCGACCAAAATAAAAACTTTTGAAGCCTCGCTTTCCAAGTTTTCTACTGGCTTAGCGATGCAATATGACGAACTCACCAAATCCGTCATTACCAATCTTAGCGCCGACATACAAACCCACGACCAAGCTATCTCGTCCTTAAAAAGTAATCTCGAGGAACGCCTTGCTGTACCTTCTGACAGCAGCTCACCTACCTTGTCGGACCTCGTTAATCAGGTCCACGAGGAGACGACCTCCATGTTCAACCGACAAAGCAACATCCTCATTTTTGGGCTCCCTGAAGCAGGATCCCCCGAAGACCACGAGCGAATTAATTCTCTAATGTCTGACTGTAATATTAAATCCTTTGTGCGATTCTACCGACTTGGCAAAACTATTCATGCTTCGGGTGCACGCCCTCGGCCGGTCAAGGTAGGTCTCCTCTCGCCTGGCCATAAAGGACTGATCTATCATCACTTCCGGTCTATGAAGAATGTCAACCCTAATTTCCCACTAGAAGCGCGTCCAGACTACACCACCGCCCAACGTACGAAACAGGCTGCTGCCATAGACGAACTTTCGCGTCCTGAAGCCAATGGCGAAACTGATCTCACTATACGAAACTGTTAGGTGGTTTCTCGGCCACGTCACACCCAAAACTCATTTCACGAATCTCAGACCCAAAACTCATTTCGTGGATCACAGACCTCTCCAATTCAAGTCGAGACTAACACTTTACCTAAAACATCCCACTTCAGCGCGCCGTTCCTCGCGTCTTCTGGCCCTTATTTGTCCGGCCCGCTCCCAACTCACCCAAACATTCTCCCCATGGGAGTGCCGTCTCCACCTCCAGCGGCTGGCAATCCGTCCATCTCAACTCCAGTTTCGTGGCCCCCTTTTCCCGTCCCCCACCATTCCTCAACAATCACCATCCGCCGGCTTTTCTTGCCACGCAATACAAACTTAGCCTCTGTGTTAAATCCCCACGCCGCTGACTTTCACCCACCTTCACGTTCTCACTTAACATTTACAACAATCGCACCATCAACTCTTAAAGCCCATACTCCGGTCTTTCGTCCGAGCTCTCTGACGTATCTAAAATGCTACGGAACCACGGTCTCTCCTGACCCCACAATTGTCTCTACACCTACTTTACCCTCACTCCAAACAACACAGTCTGTGGCCCTTCTGACCAACGTCCGTAGTTTAACTCGTTACGAACTGGCTGAACTCACAAATCTCGCTTCTGTGAACAAACTCTTTCTCATAGCGCTCACAGAGACTTGGTGGTCCCCTGAAGTTTTAGACAGTGAATACTCCATTCCCGGATTCACTCTCTACCGACAAGATCGAATGACAAGCAATTACGGTGGCGTTGCTTTTTATCTCCTTTCTACCTTAAATGTGTTGACATTAAGCCATAGTGACATTGGCCTGGTTAATTTTGCTCCTAACACAGACGGTCTTGACATTTTAACCATCGAAATCTCCCAACCAACGTTTAAACTCATCATCTGCCTCATCTACCGCTCAAACAATGCAGCATACAAAAATCACGACCCATTACTCGCGTTCATAATCGCATTAGCCAAGTACTGTGATAATAACAATTTACTACTACTCTTCCTAGGACATTTTAATTTCCCACTAATTGACTGGTCTAATACCGCCGCTAAACCTGGCACATGTCGGGCAACTAAGTTATTTTGTGATGCCGCGTTAGACTTCTCACTGACACAAATTGTTAATTTTTCTACACGTGACGGGGGTGCACGTTGTATAGATAATACCCTGGACCTAATCTTTATTACTGACCCAAATGTGGCTCATTCTCCATCATTGTTACCAATCATAGGCACGAGTGACCACGGCACCATTTTATTTAACGTTGCCCCATCAGCCTCCAAGCCTATCCACGTCCCTAAACCTGACTTCTTCAAAACTGATTATGTTCTGTTTAGTAACTTTTTATCTACCATCGACTGGTCCCTAGTGCTCAGTCAGGGTGACCCTGATACCAATTATTTCGCCCTCCTTGCCCTACTGCAAACTGATCTACGCTCCTTTTCCCACTCACTAAACCTCGTGCCACACTTTCCATTGCCCAACGTTCTCAAGCTAGTCTTATTTTCAAAAAGAAGGCCTGGCACCGCTTGTACAAGCCTAAGTCTAAGTTAGCCCCGTCCTCCAACCTTGCTCGACTTCGGCACGATTATAATAATGCCCGCAACGCCCACACGACTCATTATCGTAATACTCAACGACACTACGAAAACTCATTCACGACACTGTTTAGTACCAACCCTAGACCTTTTTATTCCCACATCAATAGCTTTCGTAAGTGTCGCTTCAATATCCTTCAACTTAAGTTACCTGACGGTTCACTCACTACCACACTCCTAGATAGTGCGTCCTTATTAAACACTTGTCTCGCGGCCACTGTACAACTCTCACCACTTACACCCCCACTGCTCTTGGTACCTTCCTCTGTCGCCGAGCCGCCCAACACCTTTAGCCATTTCATTTGCGACCTACTTGATATTCATCATCTCCTCTCTCACTTAAATGTCAATAAGTCCCCTGGTTCTGACGGTCTCCACCCCAATCTTCTGAAGATGCTAGCTTCCCTTCTAGCTGTACCCATCCACCTTCTCATATCTCAGTCTTTTGCCTCGTGCACCGTACCGACTTTGTGGAAGGAGGCGAATCTAACGCAGATTCATAAAAAAGGCTCGCGTGCTGACCCATCCGATTATCGGCCCATAAGCACTCTAAATCAGGTATCCAAACTGTGCGAACAGTTAGTATTGGGTTTTAAAGAAAGACCATTATAATTGAGCATGAAGAATGCAAAAGATTAATATGATAGGGAAGTCGAGTCCGTACCAATTGCACGACCGTTAAGTGCTCAATATGTTCACCCTGAAAAATCAGAAGCAATTGAATCGTACAAGACAAAGAAACGTTTTAGAGTTGAAGAAAATTAAGGCAAATAAAGCCAGTCGCTCGATGTGGTAGTTCTAATAAGCTACACATCATTACATCCATTAATAAAAAATAATACCAAAAGATATATTGTCAGAATCATTTCACATTCGTCAAATTAGCCTCCTCTTTACACGGTATCTGAGTTTTATGTCATCGTTGTCTTTAAACATTCTCACACTTAGGCCATGAGGATTGTCTATAATACGAGAAATGTTATAGCGGATGTCATTCTCTCTTTAAAATAAGTTTAGGACGTTAGCATACCTTTATACCATAAATTTGGAATACAATTATAGTTTAACCAGAAGAAGTGCAACCAATTTGAGTTCGATGTGGCTGTTATGAACCAGCCCTTGTGACATTCTTGATTATTTTAATTTAGTCATTAATGGGTGGGTAACGAAACTCTGCATATTCTTCAGATGGTAATGCAGTTCTGATCTTCGTCAAAACGCAGCTAGGAATTGCGCGTCTTTGGCCCCGTCTCAAACGCTTGTGGATCCATCTGGTGAACTTGCGGTAAGCAATGTAGCGGTACGTTCTAATTAAAAATTTAAGTGGTTAGATGCTAAGTTTGTTAGGACACATATGCATATAAATAAATTGGTGTAGTTGGTTTACCTGTGAATTGTAGCATAATTGGGTATAACGATGTTGTTATCACAGTACTCATAAAAACAGCCTCCAAGCTATAAATATTTAGATATACATATTCTATGCCAGGGTGCTGAGTAATGCAGGTGTGATGGGCTTGGATTTTGTCCCACACTTTTCTTATCTCCTGGCAACAAATACTCTCTTCCACGGAGCTTATTGGAACACAAAACCTACAAGTACACCTGGTTATTTAGAAGCAACGTTCATCACAAAACTTTGTTAACAATATGGTAGCCTTGATTAATTTAAATGCCTACCAGTTATTGTTGTTAAGTCGTTCATGCCCTTCTCTTTGGCTCCTCCACAATTTCATCTGGTGGGGGTTAGGTCGCGCCTCAGGCTCGAACTGATATAGTTGTGCACCTAGATTTTCATGAATCCTAGGCCTAAAAACTGCACCCTCCCCTTTAGAATCCGACAAACCGCTTAAAGTAATCGAAAAATCCGACAACACATCGACCAGATTATCCGACTCACTACTCGAGTTTGAAGACATAACAGTTAAATAAATTTAATTACCAAAATTTCAGCTAAATTATCCGCTTCTTAAAAACCAAAACAGAATTGATCCGTGATTGCAGACGACGCAGTCGAGCGCGGGAACTGGAACTAGTCTGGCCGGTCCGGAACGCCCAACTGAAGATTTCGTTTCCCCGAATCCCGACCCAAAAACACTCTAGTGAAAGACAAGTTTCTGGCGTCATTTTACTTTGGTAAAATGGCGGTCTAATTTGAAAAATGGGGGTAGAAACTTCATATCTTCAAACTTATCATTCAAAATAACTACAAATCGGAGAGTAAAAAGTTTGATATTTTTGGATTCTTTGAAAGAAATTCTATCTTTTCTTAAATAAATGAAAGATTTTTCAAATGAAGCTGCGCGTACCCTTTAAGTAGGCTTTCACAAAAAAGGGGTGAAAGCCAAAACCTATTTTCCTAGAAAATGGGTTTCAGAAGCTCAATAGATCATAACGAAGTCAATAAAAAGATCTACAGAATTGTCATTCGGAGTAGAAGGTAGAGGTTCTCTTGTCTAACCTTTCCCCGCTTTGCCGATCATTTTCATAAAAAAAACCAATATTTCGTCTAATTTCGTGAACTATTGCCAGTGCGTGGGCGAATTTTATTGCATCGAGACACATTGATACCGAGTTATAACTTATTTGTGATTTGAATTAGTGTTGCGCCTTGACAACGACAGTATTTATAATACCTACCTTCTTTCAGTCAAATTGTAAGTGCTTGATTATGTTTAATCACTTATTTGTATGAGAATGCCATACATTGATGTATTTATACCCGAGTCTGTCTTAAATGTTTTTAAGCTCTAGCTGGTGGAGAAAAAAATTAATCAAGGGTGACATGATCTTGGTATTTCGCTAATACAGCCCGAGATTTGTGATGCTCGTGCTCACTAGAGTATTAGGCTAACGCAAGTTGTAAACCGCAATCGAGAAGGTACACACTGAAAGAATCAGGTGTAAAATGTGTCGTGAACTCAGAATGCACTGTCTGAGCTGAACTCTGTTAACTAAGGTGCACACAGAGATCGAGTGTCAGCCCTCCCGGACACGTCTTACCAAGTAAGCTCTCAAATTGATCAGAGCTATCGAAATAGATTTTACTTCCAAACTTAAAAAGGTTTGTCAAAGTTCGTGTGTTTCGAGGCTAAGAAAGAGGATACCATGATACCCTAAAATATTAGGGCCAATTTTTAAATGTTAGGTAATATTATAAGTTCGTATAGCCTAAAAGGGTTTTCTAAGAAATCACAATTATAATAAACCCAAATAAATACAATATCTGCATAAGTGTATGATTTATGTTACATAACTGTGCCATTAAAGCTCAACTGTTCCTGGGTACTAGTCGTGGAGTGACGAATGTGATAGTTGAGACTCGAAAAACGATGCCTTACAGACTAAGAAGGGAGATGGTCTGGAAAATATTTAAGTTAATCTTTAGCTTTACTAGTTATATTAAATGGCACACTTGTGGAACATATATTATCAGTTATTCTAAAAACTGAGGCTTATATAGAAGTCCATAAGATTAGATTGGAAAGCCGTTTTGGAACCACTTTCTCACTTTTAAAGCCATGTTCACAATTACACAGGATAAACCGGTTCGAAGCGCTTCAAAACGCTTTCAAAGTGGCGTGTGAACGGCAGAATACGATTTAAGAGTGTTTTTTTAGCGCTTCTAACCGGTTTATCCTGCGTAAGTGTGAACATGGCTTAAGTGATTTATTCAAACATACTTTGTATGCTTTTTTCACATTCTGTTCATTTTAGAACTCAACTAGTTAATTTGTTTGTGTCAATTCTGGATGGCGTGTTTTAAACTGCCAGGAAACTATATTTAAGATTTTCAAACTTACTCAATAGTCTCTGTTTATAAGCGGATAATGCCTCGAGGCTCGGTCGGTGGGTTTAAAGGGCGCAACCGGAGGCTTGCGGGGTCAAACTGTTGTTAAGCCCCTTTAAGCAAATGAAGAAAGTTTCTTAAAGCTACTTTATGGTAGAACAATTTTTGTTTGGCAGCACTGTCGTTGCCTCACTCAAAGCTACGTCACTAAAGTAATGCTCGAAGAAAACGCCCTCATAGAAATGTTAGGGGAAATCGTTCATAACAAATTTGAAAGTTTAAGCAACGCACTGTAGTGCGTTGGAGAAATAATAACGGGTCAGTGGGATACTTATTGTTTCTATTGTTGTCAGAGCTTACCTTAGCCGAATTTTATCTATTTAGGATATCTTTGTTTTCGTAATCATGTAGATATTAGATACATTCATTTCGTACAACGCTTTAGATGGCTCAAAGACCTTCAAAATTTCGTGGAAAATTTAATGCGTGGAATGTACTTCAACGAGTAACTGGATCGCCTGCTTCATCATGGCCAAAAACAATTTCACGATTATTTTTAAGACAAAAATAATATATCCAAATCAAATTTCAATGATCTCTGCTTTCGGTTATTTAAACGGCATTCCATTGAATGTGATTGTGGAATGTTTGGAAGTTGCCAGCAACTACAATAACTTAGAAAAAACCATCAACCTTCTCTACGACTTATGGGAAGGGAGTTCGGATGCTTGTGGCGCAGTTGGGAGCTACTCAACTCAAAAACAAAAATAATGCTTTCTCAACGGAAACAAGTACTTCTTTATGTCAATATTTCAATCATAAGTCTGTTCCTTACGATTAATACATTAACTTAAAACTTTTACAATTACTCAACGTGATTTGATTGAGAAAGGAACCGTTTTTGGGATTGATTATGTTCCGACAGTTGGAGAGTAAGTGCATGTACATACGGGAACACATGTCGTGATTGTAACGAACTATTGCCATGTGTAACATATTTAGTGTACCAATGAATACAACAACTGAAATTAGCCTAGTAATTTTTTCATCGGATGAAGTGGATGATGGTAATGGTCAGGATTTCTCTAATCTCTTAATAAATACACGAGTATTTTAAAGACCTCGTGGATAAAATAATGTAAGAACGTCTCTGTGTAATATCCTGTTACTACTAGATATTCAAAAATGGATTATTTGTACTTTTAAACGTTCCAAGGAACAGGCTTAGAAGAGTTCATACAAATACTTGTTTTAAATTTCAGGAATGCAGCTACTACAATGTGCGTCATGAATGAAGACATTTTTATGGAAAAATAATATGAAATAAAGGAATTTCCCGGACTGAGAGTTATTATTTGGGTTATTCCAACTCATTTGCGCGAATGTCAAAGGTTATTTATATTTTTTTCTAACAAAAAGGGTTTGCGTTATCTCAAATATTATTTCATAAGGAGGATTCTATGGCAAATCTTTCTCGTGTTTTAAAGTTCTGATATGTCTACGAATAGACCGATTAGCATATCCATTCAATATATTGAGTAATAATAAGAAAGCGTTGAAACTATCGCTAATATTTGCCACTACGTCTAATCCTTCGATAATCGTTAATTCATTAATGGAGTTGAGGGTAGGCAAAAATGTATATTAAAATTTAACCTATTGGGATCTAGATTAATGGAGGGTGTTAGTCTCGACGTATTCATTGGAGACTTAGGGATACATAATATTCTCGACTCGGAGAGGTAATATTTTGGTTTTCCCAACTAGTTTAAATTCAATCAGATAATGAAAATATGAACTATATTTCTTTATTTTAATGTATTAGAAGCATACCGGTAGGGATATTGATCTAATTAGCTTTAAATTCCAATTATTAAAAAGTGTTCTCGGCAACGGCCATATCACGCTAAAAACACCGGTTCTCGTCCTATCACCGAAGTTAAGCAGCGTCGAGCGCAGTCAGTACTTGGGAGGGAGTCCACTTAGGAACACTGCGTGCCGTTTGATTTTACACTTTCGTTGCTTTTTTAAAATCCACCAGATATGAGAAAAGCAAAATGAACTCGATTTCTTTATTTTTTGTTTTAGAAACACACCAGAAGGGATATGAATATAGTTAGTTTTAAATTTGAATTACTTAATAGTGTTCTCCGCAACGGCCATATCAAGCTGAAAACACCGGTTATCGTCCGATCACCGAAGTTAAGCAGCGTCGAGCGCAGTCAGTACTTGGGAGTGAGTCCACTTTGGAACACTGCGTGCCGTTTGATTTTACACTTTCGTTGCTTTTTTAAAATCCACCAGATATGAGAAAAGCAAAATGAACTCGATTTCTTTACTTTTTGTTTTTGAAACACACCAGAAGGGATATGAATATAATTAGTTTTAAATTTGAATTACTTTATAGTGTTCTCCGCAACGGCCATATCAAGCTGAAAACACCGGTTATCGTCCGATCACCGAAGTTAAGCAGCGTCGAGCGCAGTCAGTACTTGGGAGGGAGCCCACTTTGGAACACTGCGTGCCGTTTGATTTTACACTTTCGTTGCTTTTTTAAAATCCACCAGATATGAGAAAAGCAAAATGAACTCGATTTCTTTACTTTTTGTTTTTGAAACACACCAGAAGGGATATGAATATAATTAGTTTTAAATTTGAATTACTTAATAGTGTTCTCCGCAACGGCCATATCAAGCTGAAAACACCGGATATCGTCCGATCACCGAAGTTAAGCAGCGTCGAGCGCAGTAAGTACTTGGGAGGGAGCCCACTTTGGAACACTGCGTGCCGTTTGATTTTACACTTTCGTTGCTTTTTTAAAATCCACCAGATATGAGAAAAGCAAAATGAACTCGATTTCTTTACTTTTTGTTTTTGAAACACACCAGAAGGGATATGAATATAATTAGTTTTAAATTTGAATTACTTAATAGTGTTCTCCGCAACGGCCATATCAAGCTGAAAACACCGGTTATCGTCCGATCACCGAAGTTAAGCAGCGTCGAGCGCAGTCAGTACTTGGGAGGGAGCCCACTTTGGAACACTGCGTGCCGTTTGATTTTACACTTTCGTTGCTTTTTTAAAATCCACCAGATATGAGAAAAGCAAAATGAACTCGATTTCTTTACTTTTTGTTTTTGAAACACACCAGAAGGGATATGAATATAATTAGTTTTAAATTTGAATTACTTAATAGTGTTCTCCGCAACGGCCATATCAAGCTGAAAACACCGGATATCGTCCGATCACCGAAGTTAAGCAGCGGCGAGCGCAGTCAGTACTTGGGAGTGAGTCCACTTTGGAACACTGCGTGCCGTTTGATTTTACACTTTCGTTGCTTTTTTAAAATCCACCAGATATGAGAAAAGCAAAATGAACTCGATTTCTTTACTTTTTGTTTTTGAAACACACCAGAAGGGATATGAATATAATTAGTTTTAAATTTGAATTACTTAATAGTGTTCACCGCAACGGCCATATCAAGCTGAAAACACCGGTTATCGTCCGATCACCGAAGTTAAGCAGCGTCGAGCGCAGTCAGTACTTGGGAGGGAGCCCACTTTGGAACACTGCGTGCCGTTTGATTTTACACTTTCGTTGCTTTTTTAAAATCCACCAGATATGAGAAAAGCAAAATGAACTTGATTTCTTTATTTTTTGTTTTAGAAACACACCAGAAGGGATATGAATATAATTAGTTTTAAATTTGAATTACTTAATAGTGTTCTCCGCAACGGCCATATCAAGCTGAAAACACCGGTTATCGTCCGATCACCGAAGTTAAGCAGCGTCGAGCGCAGTCAGTACTTGGGAGGGAGCCCACTTTGGAACACTGCGTGCCGTTTGATTTTACACTTTCGTTGCTTTTTTAAAATCCACCAGATATGAGAAAAGCAAAATGAACTCGATTTCTTTACTTTTTGTTTTTGAAACACACCAGAAGGGATATGAATATAATTAGTTTTAAATTTGAATTACTTAATAGTGTTCTCCGCAACGGCCATATCAAGCTGAAAACACCAGTTATCGTCCGATCACCGAAGTTAAGCAGCGTCGAGCGCAGTCAGTACTTGGGAGGGAGCCCACTTTGGAACACTGCGTGCCGTATGATTTTACACTTTCGTTGCTTTTTTAAAATCCACCAGATATGAGAAAAGCAAAATGAACTCGATTTCTTTATTTTTTGTTTTAGAAACACACCAGAAGGGATATGAATATAATTAGTTTTAAATTTGAATTACTTAATAGTGTCCTCGGCAACGGCCATATCAAGCTGAAAACACCGGTTATCGTCCGATCACCGAAGTTAAGCAGCGTCGAGCGCAGTCAGTACTTGGGAGGGAGCCCACTTTGGAACACTGCGTGCCGTTTGATTTTACACTTTCGTTGCTTTTTTAAAATCCACCAGATATGAGAAAAGCAAAATGAACTTGATTTCTTTATTTTTTGTTTTAGAAACACACCAGAAGGGATATGAATATAATTAGTTTTAAATTTGAATTACTTAATAGTGTTCTCCGCAACGGCCATATCAAGCTGAAAACACCGGTTATCGTCCGATCACCGAAGTTAAGCAGCGTCGAGCGCAGTCAGTACTTGGGAGGGAGCCCACTTTGGAACACTGCGTGCCGTTTGATTTTACACTTTCGTTGCTTTTTTAAAATCCACCAGATATGAGAAAAGCAAAATGAACTCGATTTCTTTACTTTTTGTTTTTGAAACACACCAGAAGGGATATGAATATAATTAGTTTTAAATTTGAATTACTTAATAGTGTTCTCCGCAACGGCCATATCAAGCTGAAAACACCGGATATCGTCCGATCACCGAAGTTAAGCAGCGTCGAGCGCAGTCAGTACTTGGGAGTGAGTCCACTTTGGAACACTGCGTGCCGTTTGATTTTACACTATCGTTGCTTTTTTAAAATCCACCAGATATGAGAAAAGCAAAATGAACTCGATTTCTTTACTTTTTGTTTTTGAAACACACCAGAAGGGATATGAATATAATTAGTTTTAAATTTGAATTACTTAATAGTGTTCACCGCAACGGCCATATCAAGCTGAAAACACCGGTTATCGTCCGATCACCGAAGTTAAGCAGCGTCGAGCGCAGTCAGTACTTGGGAGGGAGCCCACTTTGGAACACTGCGTGCCGTTTGATTTTACACTTTCGTTGCTTTTTTAAAATCCACCAGATATGAGAAAAGCAAAATGAACTTGATTTCTTTATTTTTTGTTTTAGAAACACACCAGAAGGGATATGAATATAATTAGTTTTAAATTTGAATTACTTAATAGTGTTCTCCGCAACGGCCATATCAAGCTGAAAACACCGGTTATCGTCCGATCACCGAAGTTAAGCAGCGTCGAGCGCAGTCAGTACTTGGGAGGGAGCCCACTTTGGAACACTGCGTGCCGTTTGATTTTACACTTTCGTTGCTTTTTTAAAATCCACCAGATATGAGAAAAGCAAAATGAACTCGATTTCTTTACTTTTTGTTTTTGAAACACACCAGAAGGGATATGAATATAATTAGTTTTAAATTTGAATAACTTAATAGTGTTCTCCGCAACGGCCATATCAAGCTGAAAACACCAGTTATCGTCCGATCACCGAAGTTAAGCAGCGTCGAGCGCAGTCAGTACTTGGGAGGGAGCCCACTTTGGAACACTGCGTGCCGTATGATTTTACACTTTCGTTGCTTTTTTAAAATCCACCAGATATGAGAAAAGCAAAATGAACTCGATTTCTTTATTTTTTGTTTTAGAAACACACCAGAAGGGATATGAATATAATTAGTTTTAAATTTGAATTACTTAATAGTGTCCTCGGCAACGGCCATATCAAGCTGAAAACACCGGTTATCGTCCGATCACCGAAGTTAAGCAGCGTCGAGCGCAGTCAGTACTTGGGAGGGAGCCCACTTTGGAACACTGCGTGCCGTTTGATTTTACACTTTCGTTGCTTTTTTAAAATCCACCAGATATGAGAAAAGCAAAATGAACTTGATTTCTTTATTTTTTGTTTTAGAAACACACCAGAAGGGATATGAATATAATTAGTTTTAAATTTGAATTACTTAATAGTGTTCTCCGCAACGGCCATATCAAGCTGAAAACACCGGTTATCGTCCGATCACCGAAGTTAAGCAGCGTCGAGCGCAGTCAGTACTTGGGAGGGAGCCCACTTTGGAACACTGCGTGCCGTTTGATTTTACACTTTCGTTGCTTTTTTAAAATCCACCAGATATGAGAAAAGCAAAATGAACTCGATTTCTTTACTTTTTGTTTTTGAAACACACCAGAAGGGATATGAATATAATTAGTTTTAAATTTGAATTACTTAATAGTGTTCTCCGCAACGGCCATATCAAGCTGAAAACACCAGTTATCGTCCGATCACCGAAGTTAAGCAGCGTCGAGCGCAGTCAGTACTTGGGAGGGAGCCCACTTTGGAACACTGCGTGCCGTATGATTTTACACTTTCGTTGCTTTTTTAAAATCCACCAGATATGAGAAAAGCAAAATGAACTCGATTTCTTTATTTTTTGTTTTAGAAACACACCAGAAGGGATATGAATATAATTAGTTTTAAATTTGAATTACTTAATAGTGTCCTCGGCAACGGCCATATCAAGCTGAAAACACCGGTTATCGTCCGATCACCGAAGTTAAGCAGCGTCGAGCGCAGTCAATACTTGGGAGGAAGACCACTTAGGAACATTGCGTGCCGTTGGCTTTTACACTTTCGTTTCCTTTTTAAAATCCACCAGATATGAGAAAAGCAAAAAGACTTTCTTTTCGTTATTGTTTAAAAACATGCAGAAGGGTTATTTGTCTAATTAGTTTTAATTTCGAAAAGTTAACAGGTATTTTAACGTGGAAATATATTTTAACGTCGAAAATGTATTCTATGTTTTTTAACGTGGAAAAGGTATTTTAACGTGAAAAAGGTATTTTAACGTGGAAAAGGTATTTTAACGTGGAAAAGGTATTTTAACCCGGAAAAGGTATTTTAACCCGGAAAAGGTATTTTAACGTGGAAAAGGTTTTTTAACGTGGAAAAGGTTTTTTAACCTGGAAAAGGTATTTTAACCTGGAAAAGGTATTTTAACGTGGAAAAGGTATTTTAACCTGGAAAAGGTATTTTAAAGTGGAAAAAGGTATTTTAACGTGGAAAAGGTATTTTAACGTGGAAAAGGTATTTTAACGTGGAAAAGGTATTTTAACGTGGAAAAGGTATTTTAACCCGGAAAAGGTATTTTAACGTGGAAAAGTTATTTTAACATGGAAAAGGTTTTTTAACGTGGAAAAAGTATTTTAACGTGGAAAAGGTATTTTAACGTGGAAAAGGTATTTTAACGTGGAAAAGGTATTTTAACGTGGAAAAGGTATTTTAACGTGGAAAAGGCATTTTAACGTGGAAAAGGTATTTTAACGTGGAAAAGGTATTTTAACGTGGAAAAGGTATTTTAGCATGGAAAAGGTATTTTTACCCGGAAAAGGTATTTTTACGTTGAAAATGTATTTTAACGTGGAAAAGGTATTTAACGTGGAAAGATATTTTAACCAGTAAAAGATATTTTAAAGTGGAAAATATATTTTAACCAGGAAAAGATATTTTTAAGTGGAAAATATATTTTTACCGGAAAAGGTATTTTAACATGGAAAAGATATTTTAGCATGGAAAAGGTATTTTTACGTGGAAAAGGTATTTTAGCATGGAAAAGGTATTTTTACGTGGAAAAGGTATTTTAAAGTTTAAACGGTATCTTAACGTGGAAAGGTATTATAACGTGAAAATACAATTTAACGTGGAAAAGGTATTTTAACGTGGAAAAGGTATTTTAACGTGGAAAAGGTATTTTAACGTGGAAAAGTTATTTTAAAGTTTAAACGGTATCTTAACGTGGAAAGGTATTTTAACGTGGAAAGGTTTTTTAACGTGAAGAGATATTTTAACGTGGAAAAGGTATTTTAACGTGGAAATGGTATTTTAACGTGGAAAAGGTATTTTAACGTGGAAAAGGTATTTTAACGTGGAAATGGTATTTTAACGTGGAAAAGGTTTTTTAACGTGAAGAGATATTTTAACGTGGAAAAGGTATTTTAACGTGGAAAAGTTATTTTACCATGGAAAAGGTTTTTTAACGTGGAAAAAGTATTTTAACGTGGAAAAGGTATTTTAACGTGGAAAAGGTATTTTAACGTGGAAAAGGTATTTTAACGTGGAAAAGGTATTTTAACGTGGAAAAGGCATTTTAACGTGGAAAAGGTATTTTAACGTGGAAAAGGTTTTTTAACGTGGAAAAGGTATTTTAACGTGGAAAAGGTATTTTAGCATGGAAAAGGTATTTTTACCCGGAAAAGGTATTTTTACGTTGAAAATGTATTTTAACGTGGAAAAGGTATTTAACGTGGAAAGATATTTTAACCAGTAAAAGATATTTTAAAGTGGAAAATATATTTTAACCAGGAAAAGATATTTTTAAGTGGAAAATATATTTTTACCGGAAAAGGTATTTTAACATGGAAAAGATATTTTAGCATGGAAAAGGTATTTTTACGTGGAAAAGGTATTTTAGCATGGAAAAGGTATTTTTACGTGGAAAAGGTATTTTAAAGTTTAAACGGTATCTTAACGTGGAAAGGTATTATAACGTGAAAATATAATTTAACGTGGAAAAGGTATTTTAACGTGGAAAAGGTATTTTAACGTGGAAAAGGTATTTTAACGTGGAAAAGTTATTTTAAAATTTAAACGGTATCTTAACGTGGAAAGGTATTTTAACGTGGAAAGGTTTTTTAACGTGAAGAGATATTTTAACGTGGAAAAGGTATTTTAACGTGGAAATGGTATTTTAACGTGGAAAAGGTATTTTAACGTGGAAAAGGTATTTTAACGTGGAAATGGTATTTTAACGTGGAAAAGGTTTTTTAACGTGAAGAGATATTTTAACGTGGAAAAGGTATTTTAACGTGGAAATGGTATTTTAACGTGGAAAAGGTATTTTAACGTGGAAAAGGTATTTTAACGTGGAAAAGGTATTTTAACGTGGAAAATGTATTTTAACGTGGAAAATGTATTTTAACGTGGAAAAGGTATTTTAACGAGGAAAAGGTATTTTAACGTGGAAAAGGTATTTTAACGAGGAAAAGGTATTTTAACGTGGAAAAGGTATTTTAACGTGGAAAAGGTATTTTAACCTGGAAAAGGTATTTTAACCTGGAAAAGGTATTTTAACCTGGAAAAGGTATTTTAACCAGTTTCAAGGCTGCCCAAACCAATCATAGCTAAGAAAACGGCAATTAAATACAGCTCACCCAATATAACTGCTGCAAAATGTAACACAGTTGTTTTAAAGTAGCCCAGGCCTGTCACACCCACAAAAAAGTACCAAAACACAACGCAATGAAGAATTCTGTATCAACAACAAACTTAACTCAGACTACTGTATCTACACACCCTGCACCCAACTTAGCTTCGACAGCAGAACAAAAACCAAGCATGAATATGCCTACTGTAGTACCTTCAGTTTGAAAACCTTTAATAACATTAGCAACTTCAGGAAGCGTTTCGAAGCTCAACCAAAAATTTGAATGATTTACCGAAATGCAACCAAACTTTGCATGCCATCAAACCTGACCTTCACCAAACCATCTGTTCATCATCCACAAAATCAGCTAAAATGTGCTCAACACCAAGAAAAAGCAGCAGTTCAAAAAGATCGGTGTACAATATTTTATCACCTGTTAAAGCTCACTGTCAGACAAAGAACTCACTCAATGAAAAGTGGTGTTTTTGTCATGGAGATGAAATTGACAAAATGATATTTTGTGAAGGTGAAAACTATAAAATCAATTGGTATCACACAGAATGCTTAAAAATTTAAAGAATACCAAAAGGTAGATGGTTTTTGCCCAGATTGTGCCAAGCTCAATAGAGAAGCAAAAAAAACCAAACACTTAGAAATTTAGAAAAAAACTATTTAATAAATAATAGAATGATATTTGTTGACTTTGTAGCGGATACGCTACTGAGGCTTCATAAACACGCATAGCTAAGCTTACATCCGGCTTCCGATGCTCTCTAATCTGAAGTCGTTTATCTTAAGCCTATCTTTAACCTCATAATAGATTAGTGGTGACTCATATTGCACCTTTTGTGAGCGCCCCCCTATATTGAGCCAGGTTTTAGCTAAGACTAGGCTAGATGCCGAAAACTTGGACTTAGTCACTTAGCATTAAAAATAGTACTATAAACATAGTGTTTGGTTGAAGAAGATTTGACAATATGGGCGGGCGACGCTGTTGTATACCAGGTTGAAACACCACAGCTCTTAGGAATCGTAATGTGACGTCTAGTCTATTTCCGAAAGACCCGTTACTATGAAGTAAATGGGCAGACGTTATTGAGCTTCATGTCTCAGATTCTAACAACTTGTCTGATAAATGGCCATGGGGTACCTCTGTGAGAAAGAAGTTTGGCTTAAAACATCAAGTTATTTGTGGATTCTAACAACTTGTCTGATAAATGGCCATGGGGTACCTCTGTGAGAAAGAAGTTTGGCTTAAAACATCAAGTTATTTGTGGCTTTCATTTCAATAAGTCAAGCAGGAAGCTATACGATGATAAAATACGAAAGTATTTCCATCAACTTCATGACGCAGTTTTACCATCTGTGTCATATGAAATTGAAATTGGGGAAAAAAATCAAACCAGGCTAGTGATTCAAGCTGATTGTAGCCAAAATTCGCCGTGTGAAGAACCTTATTGTTCCTCATCATGTGCCAAACGAAACCCTCACTCAAATGGAATTTATTTTCCCATTTTCCTTTATTTTGAAATAGAAAGATGTTAAATAATAGACCTCGATAATTTCCTCCATGAGGATTCCATTTCTCTAGCTACGGCTATTAGTAAACTACGTCAGAAAATTTTTAAATTGCAATGCAAGGTCGAGGAACAGATTTCAGAAATGTTTAACCTAAATTCCCTAGTCGCGAGTTTGAAACAAGAAAATACAAAATTAACTGAATATGTTTCAAACTTAAAAGCTGATGTGTCAAAATTTGAATATAGGGAAATCCAAATTACTAACTTAAAAAAAATTTGTCTTTGGAAGAAACTATATCAGCTCTAACAACTAAAAGCAAGGATTACAACATCGAAGTAACTAGTTTGCGAAAAGAAGTAAAAAAAGCAGTGTGTTTCATTAAAAAAGGTTTCATCTTCACCATCGATGTTAAAGTTCTATACTGGCTGCGACTCCTTTGAAGTTTTTGAAGACTTATTTAGCATCGTTTAGCCGGATTCGAATGATTTAGCAATGCATTATGGTACAACGGGATACAAGCGAAAGAATGAGAGACTTTCCATTAAGCGTCTTCGTGAGTGCCCTATGAGCTTATCGTTCCAGAATCAGTTGTTTTTAACACTTTGCCGTTTAAGAGTCGATCTTGGGTATCGGTTTCACAGAAACTGTGTCAAGTATTTGATCTACTTTGTTTACTGGAAAAGCGCTTGACTGACTACAGAATTTTGCCTTCACGAAGCACTATAGATAAATTTATGCCTATTGAGTTCATGGAAAAATTCCCAAAAACACGTGTGATTATTGACGCGACCGAGTTATTTATCCAAAAACCAAGTGAATACAGAAACCAGAGTGATAAGTGGTCATCATACAAGACTCACAATACAGCCTAAGCCCTTATTGGAATGGATTTATTAGTTTTGTGTCAGATTTGGTTCCTGGCCGAATGTCTGACGTGGAATTAACTCAACAAAGCGGAATACTTACTCTTTTAGAGCGCGGAGATTCTGTAATTCCAGACAAAGGGTTTTTGATAAAAGATTTGCTACATAAACAAGGAGTGTCTTTAAATGGAGCACAATTCTTGAACGGCAAAGCCCAACAAACTAAATAGGAAGAGATTTAAACAAGAGATATTGCGAGTGTGCGCATACACGTAGAATGAGTTATAAGGAGTGTTAAAGAATATAACATTTTGAGTACAATATTTCCAATTTCAATGACAACCCAGTTAAAAAAGGATGGAAAATTTGTACTTATTTAGTGAATTTTTGTAATGAGCCCCTGCTTGATAGAAAACCACCCAAACAAATGTCTGAGGCATCAGAGCTCCACCAGTAAAATAAAAATACATTTTATATAAAAAGCATTTCTTGACTGACTTTTATTTAAATATGAGATCAAATGAGATAAATTGCACAGTTTAAATAACTCAATTCCACAGTCTAAAGTGAGATCACAATTTTTAGGGTTTTGCTGGTTTTTCCAAGTATTGCACTCCATACTCTACGTAGAAAGTCAGAAGCTTAGGAACTATTTGTTTTTTTAAAAAATTGCGCGTCAAACATTATGCGTTCACAGAATGGCTGGCATATTATCTCCACAATCTACTAAGAAATCACACCATTTCAAACCTGTTATACCCATTTGCGTTTGAACTTGATAATAGTGATTGTGGTTGTTTCTTTGGTTTATATAGCGTCCATTAAATTTAGACCTTTCTCTCTAAACTTGGCTAAGGTTTTTATATCTTTGAGGCCGTTACCAACCTCTTTCTCAAAAACTAAACGATCAGGAGAAGCACCCAACATCGGCAAAGAGGGATTTACGCAAAGTCCAGTGACAAAGGTGATTATTTCACAACGAATAGCTTTATATTTTTCCACAGGAAGTTTTTCATTGGATCAATCCTTCCTGTACATATTTAGTTTTTGACAAATCAGTTCCTTTAAAAATAGTTTAAAGGAAATATTCATTAACTGCTTTCCGTCGTTTGCATATAGGGCCTGCTCGAGAAGCGGTGATCCTATAACGCCTTTCACTATTCCATAAAGAACAATTTGATTGTTGTCTAGTATCAATTTCAAGCCTGATAGCAGTTGGCAAAGTAATTTTTAAAGCAGGAGGGGTTACAGCAAGAGCACGTCTTACTAGCGTTTCTAAACTATCATGGTCTTACAATCTTGCTGGTAGTGATATTTGGACGAATAGCTTCTTCTTTGACTTTTTTCCGTATTTCGCTAGAGTTCCCAGGCATGTGCTTAATGAAGTCCAGCTCTAAAAATTTTTGGCTTGAACGTTTTTCTTTGAGTATTAGGTAGTCCCTACGCTGATAAAAATAGCGTGCTTTTGGCATTCAAAAATGATGGTGACCGTTCAATTTTTGAACAAGCCTCTATTGACGAATTCAGATTTAACCAGAAACATTCAATTTTGAACGCGTTCAAACCTAACCACGAACATTCTTTTTTGAACATCCTACGTCATATAGATCAAAATTTAGTGCTTCCATTCATTTTTGAACAGCTTATATAGTAACATTCAAAAATTAGTCTTTATCCCATTCAGTATTGAATAACTGCCTTGCACTAATGAAACGATCAGACATGGTTGTTTTGGGTTTCTGATACGAATGTATTAGTATTCAAACTAGAGCATTTTAGGCGTTCAAACAAGAGTGTTTTTGCTTTAAAACAAGAGAATTATGGGCGTTCAAACGTGACTGTTTTTGGTGTTCAAATGAGAGCCTTTTTGGCTTTTTAACGAGAGCGTTATGAGTGTTCACACGGGATCTTTTTTTTAATAAATTGAGAGCTTTCTGGGCGTTCACGCAGAGTTTCTTGCCGAGTTTTTTGGGTGTTTCATTTACAATGGTATAAATCCACGTTTTTTATTAAAATTCAACAATTTATTTTTATTATATTTTGATGTTCAAGAACATTATAATTTGTCAATTTTTCTTTGCCATTATTCGGTCGATTTTCTGTTTCCGAAATCAGGCTCGGACTGATGATTTTCCAGGAACAAAAGCACACACAGACGCAAATTACAACTAATAATCATGAAAACTTCTAGCTAAGTTTATTTGCAATAAACACTTGCTTTTTTCAAAATATTGGTTGTTTTATAGGTAAGGTTAGGTTACGGTTCGGAAGGGCTTAGTTTGGGTTATATGTCTTCAAGACCTATGATTCTAAATTTTATGCATTGAACCTCTTAATACTAGACGAGTGCATATATTCATGTCCTTTAAATGCTATAAATAAATAATTTTTCAATAATAAGTAATTTTTTAACATCGGCAGCGTTTAAAAATAAGATATTTGCGGGTGTCTTTTTTGTAGGCCCAATATTACATTAGGAAACTAGTTTTTGGTACTCGTTCTATGTTTAAACTTCAATGCAGTGTTTCCTAATGCATATGACTTAAAAATAAAAATAAGCGTTAACCAAATTTTTTATAAAGGTACATTTGAAAATATGTCGTTCTTGTAAACTATTAATATTGCTTAATATTTTACTAAATACTTGGATTTAGTGCTCATTTTACCTAGCCACTCAATCGTTAGAGGTTAATTAGACTTTTTGCACGAGATTGAATGTTTCCGTTCCCGGGAATTACTAATTTTAATTTCACCGGGAGCAATTAAGCCAAGATGTTTGTCCCATTTGATGAATCCGACAATTTGCGGCGTTTGTCGGCTGAATTGGACTTTGGTCGTGTGGGAGGAAAGCGGTTAATTACCATAGTCAAATCAACTTTAAATGCTGTATATAGGGTACTAAAATGAGGTAAATTTGGTGAATAGAGGCTTGAATTAGGGTATTAATACGGGCAAATAATATGTGTAAATGCCGTGAATTGATCACAGCGAAATCCTTATCGTTTGAATGTTAATCAATCATATTATAACGCGAAACAGTTACGTATGAACGGCAATTTGTTCTCGTTTGAACGCCAAAAGTGCTTACATGTGAACGCCAAAATCGCTTACATTTGAACGCCAAACACGCTCTCGTTTGAACGCCCAAACGCTCTTGTTTAAATCATATTTGAAAGCCAAAATGACCAAATCTGAATGCTTAATTAGCGTTAATTTTGAATATCAATATTAGCTTTCAAATGTGAACATTTTGTTAACGTTTACAATTGAATACCATTTTACGCATTCAAGTTTGATTGCTAATGCGTACCACCACAGTGGCAAGGTAATAAACGCTGAAACAGTCCATTTTCAATGATCTTTTTTTACTGTGCAGCTGAAACTTGCCCAGCTCCTGAACAAGTAGAAGGATAGCCAATAAAACCGGAACCGAACTAACCGAACTGCTCTCTTCTATTCATAGATATATCTCTACTGACCGGCAAAGCGGGAAATCAGGTGGATAGAAGGTGACACGACTTCCAGCACACGAAATCAAGTATCAAATGTCGTTAAATGCGAAGAGTCAACGGTAATTTGCGAGCCTCGTTTTCAATCAAGCTTTTTTTTGGAAAAACGCTAGTGTTTTGATTTTGCTGATGAGGGAAGAAAAATCGGAATTTTCAACGCCGCTCAGCGGCTTGAGCAAAAAGCGAAACGCTAAACATCTGGTGGTTTTCAAACTCGCTTGGAAATATTTTGAAGCGCGCGGTACTAGTGTCACGAGATAGATGTAGGCGTGGACTTCGCTCTCGGGTCCGAACTCCGAACCAAAACAAATATGGCGGTTACGTCGAGGAGACGACGTCTGTTAGTGAGGAGACAAATGCTTTTAATTCAACATTACTATCAACTTACATTAATAATAGAAGGAAATATACACGTAAAAGATGGTGGGTTCACCCTATTTGGAGAAAGCGCTACCTTGAAGGACATTATAGAACACTTGTAAATAAATAGTTTTGTTGTATTCACAAGCCTTGTTAAATTGTTCTATAAGCAAATAACAGTAATTAACCTTTAAGATGAAAACAATGTGACAAACCGACCCCAAGAAGTTTTCTAATTTTACAAGGATGGCGCCTAGCCTTTTCGACAAACTTTTGGCGTTGGTAGGACCTAGTCTTAAGAAAAACCCTCCTGGGAGAAAGCCAACATCTCCTGGAGAAAGACTTGCGTTAACATTACGGTATGCGCTTATTTTTGTTTGTGTTTGTTTATATACTATATTGTGACACCCTCTTTAGTGCCTGTTATATTATAAATATTATGATCATAATTCAATTTATGTAATCTAAATATGTTAATTGTAGATATTTGGTAACTGGAGACGGGTTTGACTCGATGGCCTATGCTTTTCGCTTTGGAAAAACTACAACACATAATATTATTAAGGAAACCTGTCAGGCACTTCGGGATGTTTTGCAGCCTTTATATTTATCGGTTATTATTCTTCTAACTAATAACCATTCCGAATGTCTCTGATTTAACTAAAATTTCTAGCAACCCACTGAAAATACTTGGAGGTTAGCCGAAGCGGATTTTAGGACTCGATAGAATTATTCTACTTGTTGCGGAATCGTTGACGGCAAACACGTTAAGATCCAACAACCATCAAATAGTGGAACCCTGTATTATAACTGCAAAGTCAGTGGTATTTAATATGAAATAATTAGTTTTATATTGATAGAATTCGTTAAATTTTCTTTGGCAGATTTTCAACTCAATAGTTTTGATGGTAGTCGTAGATGGCAAATACAGATTTTTAGTTGAAGACACAGGCGGCTACGGATCACATTCTGATGGAGGGATATTTAAGTCCTCCTCATTTGGTCAAGCAGTTGAAGAGAACAAAGCTGGATTTCCAGACGCAGTCTTTTTGCCGAACACAAACATATTATCTCCTCATGTTCTGGTCGGTGATGATGCTTTCCAGTTGTTGCCCGACTTTATGAAACCATACTCTCAAGATGGACGTTTGAAAAATTCACAAATTATTTCCAACTATCGGTTAAGCAGAGCCAGGTAACGTTCATTTTAAAGGTAGCATAATTTTATTGAAAATTGAATTTATTCAAATATTTTCAGGAGATGCAGCGAAAACGCGTTTGGAATTTTAGCAACACGCTGGAGGATGTTTCGAAGACCCCTTCTCTTGGAACCACCTAATGTAGACAAAGTTATCCGGGCCTGTGTAGCGTTACATAATTTTTTGATGATCGAGGATGAAACATCTGCACAAAAACATTACTGTCCAAATGACTTTGCAGATGCTGTAGATAAAACAACTGGACAGGTGTTCAAGGAAAATGGCATGAGAAGCTGCTATATGACCCAGCAAAAGCGTTTAAAATGCCAAAGTCTACATCTGCTAGAAACTACAGCAGGGACCCCTGTAACAAAATCGACGTTGGACCGACGTAGTCGGTTCGAGGTCCAACCAACACTGACGTAAAAGCGTCGGTAGACTTTCATTTCGACCGTCGAAATATCCTATCCGTTTAAGCGTCGGCCCGACTTCCGGTCATAGAAATTTTGCCAGCACTTTAACCGACTCTAAAAAGTAAGCGTGTCCAGCTCTTACCTTATCAAACAAGAAGTCGGCTTTGTTATCTGGTTATGGTCGGATTATTAATCTAATTGCGGTCGGATTTATGGATTGCTTGTGGTCGGATTTATGGCTTGTTTGTGGTCGGCTTTATGGCTTGTTTGTGGGCGGCTTTATGGCTTGCTTGTGGTTGGCTTTATGGCTTGTTTATGGTCGGCTTTACGACTTGATTATGGTAGGCTTTACGACTTGTTTATGGTCGGCTTTACGACTTGTTTATGGTCGGCTTTATGGATTGTTTATGGTCGGCTTTTTGGATTGTTTATGGTTGGCTTTACGACTTGTTTATGGTAGGCTTTATGACTTGTTTATGGTAGGCTTTATGGATGTACGCAATTGTGCTGTTCTTATCCATTACTAAGATTCGAAACCATATGTACCGATTTGAGTAAGACAACAATTGGCGTATGCTTCATTTCAAACGTCAATATTAGTCTAGTCTCTCAAGAATGTTCAATAGTTATTTTTCAAACGATGTAATGCGCAATAAGGTTAATAGTTATCGAAGATAATATTAATTATATTTATTTTAATGTTTTAGATAATCTTAAACCGTTGATACACTAGTGCACTTTGGTAAAAACGCATTTTAGTTGGTAAGGAGTCGAGCAGCCAACATAATCCTTCATTACATTAACCGACTTAAAATGTAACTATCAGACTACTCCATTCTATTGTTCTCAAGGCCGACTGCAAAGCGGAGTTAGTAACTGAAGTTAAATAAGAGTCGGATTTCCGTTGTAAGTGCCAACTAGACCATAAACCGACGAATCTACCTCGAACCGACTCAAACGCGGAAGCTTCATTATAATGAAATTTGAAATATTTAGTATTGATCGGTAGGTAGTCGGCAATGCCGACCTCTCGTCCCTTGTTGTTATTTTGATAAAAACCCATGTTAGTTGGTAAGGAGTTGAGCAGCCGACCTAATCCTTCCTTACACCAACCGACTTAAAATGTAACTATCAGCCAACTCTATTTGTTTGTTCTCACGTCCGACTTCAAAACGGAGCTAGTAACTGAAGTTGGATAAGAGTCGGACTTCAGTTGTAAGTGCCGACTAGACCATAAACCGACGAATCTACCTCGAACCGACTGAACCGCGGAAGAAGCTTCATTATAACTATTCTTTAGCATGATCGGTAGGTAGTCGGATATGCCGACCTCTAGACCCATATTGTTATCTTTTATTTGATAGAAACGCGTGTTAGTTGGTAAGGAGTCGAGCAGCCGACCTAATCCTTTCTTACACCAACCGACATAAAATGTAATTATCAGCCAACTCTATTTGTTTGTTCTCACGGCCGACTTCAAAGCGGAGCTGGTATCTGAAGTTGGACAAGAGGCGGACTTTAGTCGTAAGTGCTGACTAGGCCATAAAGCGAAGAATCTACCTCGAACCGACTCAAACGCGGAAGAAGCTTCATTACAACTAAATCTGAAATTTTCAGTGTGATCGGTAGGCGGTCGGATATGTCGACCTCTAGACCCATATTGTTATCTTTTATTTGATAGAAACGCGTGTTAGTTGGTAAGGAGTCGAGCAGCCGACCCAATCCTTCATTACATTAACCGACTTAAAATACAACTATCAGCCAACTCTATTTTATTGTTCTCACGGCCGACTGCAAAGCGGAGTTGGCAACTGAAGTTGGATAAGAGTCGGATTTTAGTCGTAACTACCGACTAGACCATAAACCGACGAATCTACCTCGAACAGACTCGAACGTGGGACACTCGTGTTACTGGGGGAAGTGGCAACGATTAGGGACAAGTATGCAAAATATTTTGAAGGAGAAGGTAGTGTTGATTGGCAATGGAATTTGAAAGGTGTGAATAAAACAGATTTGTAAACAAAATTAAGAAACGTTTATTTGGGCAATTTATAAAGGAAATACATTAATTGATCTCATCACCGTCTTCAATATATTTAATAAGTATATCTATAACGTCTCTTTCACAACGTTGGCGCTTCCTTGGAGGAACATCTCTTAAAAGACTAGCCGCATAATCGGCAAATGCTTTTGCGGAATCATCTGGTTTATTTAATTCTCTAAAATTATACATACATGATATAAGTTTGCTATTTAAACCTTTTTTCCATTTGATTAAGGTATTACAAGCATACCAATATTAAAATTAATCTCTTTGAATTTAATACTTGCTTATTACATTGCGCCAATGCTTCCAAAACTGAAGACGGTGGAATGGAAGTGGATTCTTTGCCTTTGTTTTTAATAGGCCTATCGGCTCTTTCGTGGATAAGTTTTTTTTAGATAAACTTATTTTTCCCATACTTTCGTCCGTGCTCTTCGATTCCTCCGACGGGTTCTGTTTGGGTTTCGATGGTCCAGGCTGTGGGTTATCAAGATCTGTAAAGGTTATATCCTCTTTCACGGTTACGTCCTGGTCGTCAGATATATTTCCTTCGTGGTCAGAAATTAACTCATTAACAATAAACTCCTTCCCCATGAATGTGCAGCTAAATGTTGATGAACTTTGTCCTTTTTCTGGGTCCGATTTATTACTCTTAGTATCCGTCGAACCAGAAGAAAAATTTGATGTGGTGCTAAGTAAAAAAACATATATATATAATCAACAGGATAGAGCGGTTCTTCGAAATCACTTCTGTACTTACGACCTCTTTTGTACAATATCTTTTAAAAACAACAAAATTTAAAAAAATGGCCAGTTAACGGAATCAAACACTGAATCGTCGATTTCTTGGCCACTCTTACCTTTGGTAACTACGTGATAGTGTACCCGAAACTTGTCATTGCCTTTGGTAACTACGTGATAGAGTACCCGAAACTGGTCAAACAAAGTGTTCTATTTTTTTTTGCACTGTTCCTCTGATGAAAATAGTTTATTAAATATGGAGCATACAAACCTTAATGAATAATGTAGTTACTTCCCAGGCCTAATTCCTTCGCTATGTCTTTCCAACATTGTTCTGCAAGATAGCGATCTTTATATTCCGTTAACCCTCTGTTCCATAAATTAGGTTTTTGTTGAACCAATACAATTAGTGCCTCCTTTTCATCTGCGGCAGCCTTTTTCATTGCCTCTCTTTATATTTTTACTTGATTTAAGATTCCCTTATTTCTCGAAGGCATTTTTGACTTGTAAATCAACTTCAATTAACTAAATAGGTTATGAACGTGATTCAGTATAGCATACGGGGACAAAAAACTCAACTCCCTGGTCTTCCGTCGGCGAGTTTCTATTGGTCGGCTAGAGGTGACGTCATATAGTTTTTTCCTTTCATCGCGCATTAAAAGAAAAAGCTCACGCAAATATCTACCCTGGATAGATAGATATATGCGTGAACGAATATTCATTCAAACGCGCGGTGAATGTAGGCCTCAAGCTGATGAAAAAGCGGAAATGAAAACGGGCTTAAGTTTTGCTTTAGCGTTTTGCTTGGATTTTTCAAGCAAAAGCTAGCGTTTTCAGTGGAAAAAGCTTGATTGAAAACTAGGCTTAGCAAGGCTAAACCCAAATTGGTCGACAAGAATTCATGAGACAACTTTCCAGACCAAATGAAAACCAATTTTGCAAAATTTTTGACCGAATCCGAGTGCCTTGGTGATTTATTTTTGGAGTTTTGTACACTATTTTCGTATAGACTTCGTAACATAGGTTGAATTATATAAAAACGTCTTGGTTTGGACCAAGGCCGAAAAAACAAACGATATGTGTGAGGTTTATCAATTGACTGAAGTGTCAGATATTGAAATTTTTTTCTAGTTATTTTTATCCACTCAATCCTTAATCAATATTTAATTCAATCAACTGATTTTACTGTTAATCGATCTAGTCCCTCTAAATTAATTGAAAAAATTACATATCTACGCCTTTTCAAGAACAATTACATTTTCCGAAAACATTTTATCATGAATTTAATTATTTTGAAGAGATTTCGTGTCGATACTCACTAACGTGCGAGCACCTTGACCGACATAGTTTTAATTGTCGCTGGCTTGACAAATTTTCAAGTTTGCACCAAAAGAAGTTTATATAAATTATAAGCTAATTTTCATGTCCAATCATGATGGTCAATACATGTATCTACCAGGGCTCGAACCTGGGACCTTCCGCGTGTGAAGCGGACGTGATAACCACCACACTACAGATATGTAGTAACACTGAGTTTTCCAAGAGATCTAGCTAATTCTTATGTCCAATCACGATGGTCAATACATGTATCTACCAGGGCTCGAACCGGGGACCTTCCGCGTGTGAAGCGGACGTGATAACCACCACACTACAGATACGTAGTAACACTGAGTTTTCCAAGAGATCTAGCTAATTATTATGTCCAATCACGATGGTCAAAGCCGTACTTCTGTAATTAAGTAAAATTAACATACTTAGACTTAATTGTTTTGATCAAGCTGGCCGACAGCACACCCTGAATACTTAATTGTTAATTTAAGATAATTCCGAAAAGTACCTTCGCTGTAGTTTTTAAGTTATCGGTGGGGAAAAATCACGAAAAACTCATGTTAATCTCCATAGGAAATTAGCAAAAGCGGGTGAATATTACTTTTACGTTACAAAACGGTATCAAGTCATATCTACAAGGGCCTACCGGCCCTGTAGAATTCCACTATTCTCGACTTTTTGTAGTGAACTGTCTCTGTTTAAAGTGTCTCCTAAATGGAGGTCCAACCGTTCCAGTTCTTCTCTCAAGGAGTTGTTTTCCCGAAGAAGCTTTAATACCTGGTCTTGATCACTTGAGGTAAAATAAGAAAGAATTGTTTTACAATCCTGGGCAGCCTCGTGAAGCTTGCGCTTATTTCTTTCGGATCTTGACCATTTATTGGGGTAAAATTTTGAGCTAGATGCGCGAGAAGGTAATTCATCAAGCCTGAGATAATGTAAAAATCTAAGTATTAGTAAACGAATTCAGGGTTGCCACAGTACCTGGAAATCCTGGAAAACCTGGAAAAGTCAGGGAATTTAAAAATGGGCCCAAAAGGTCAGGGAAAAGTCAGGGAATTTAAAAATGGGCCCAAAAGGTCAGGGAATTTTTAAAAACTTTGCAAAGTCAGGGAATTTGATTTTAGTGGGCAAAATTTCGGGGTGATAAGTCTTTATTGAAAGAGTAATGAAAGTTTCGCCTCATCCTCTCTTAACACAGAAAACTCTAGAGCAATCCTTAAAATGTTTAGAATTGTTTTTGTAAAGTAAATGCTCTCTAAAAAATCTCTTAGACTGTTATTTATAGTTAAAATGTTTCTTAATCATTTTGGTGCAACAAATACATCGGAAAACTTCATGTAGAAAGTTAATTAAGCACTTAAAACGTGCTGTAAAAAATTTACACTTTCGGCTTAAAAAGTCAGGGAAAATCTCAGAAAAGGTCAGAGAAAACCTGGAAAAGTCAGGGAATTTGGTTCTGAAAATTCCGTGGCAACCCTGGAATTCAAAAGTATTTTCGGTAATATTTATTGCTTATACACATTGAGAACAATTTAATAACGGCAAAACTTGTAATTAAACCAAAGTATTATTTGGTAATTAAGATTTTTTAAATGCTATGAATCACATGGTTGCCGTAAATTTTAAAATTTAGTTACGCTGTAATTGTCGAGATAAGTGTTTAAGGTAATTACTCTGCAATAGGTTCGTGCGTATCCTTTCCATTATGCGCGGGCCTGGTGTCTTCAGCCGAAGACTCCGTGACTTCCTATTCCGATTCTGGAATTTCTTGCGCGCGCGAACCAGCGATATTGAATTCCACTCTTTGCTGAATTGGACTGCTCCGGCCTATCCCTTTTAATTTTTGGCGTATCTTTGCGTGTTTCGTATAGTTTGATAAAACTGCACTTCCATTACACATTGACAGTGTTATCGATTTCCCACACGGCAGACATATCATCTTTGGTGAATTTTTTCCCATACTAAGCGTAAATTGTTCGTTTACCTTAATGTTCTTCAAGTGTACTTCTTTCGCGATTCGAGCACACTAATTACTCATGTTCTTAATCACTTGCTTGCTTATTTCACTGAATAAAGGCACTACCTCGGTTATTTTGCGCTTTTTAGGATGACTTTCAGTAGTAATATCCATGACGAGAGTTTCACTACTATTTTCTTCACTTGGTCGCATTTTCTTTTTAGCATGTAGTGGTTGTTTTAAATCATTTATGAAAGATTGCAAAAGAGTCTTATGGCCAGGCAAAAACTCGAAACTTTCAGGTTCACACGCAAAAAGTCCATACGCTATTCGATTTCTTTTAAGTTTGTTATGGATTTCAAGGCGTTTTTGTCCGAACATCCAGTTAATTCCAAACACTTCCGCAATTGAAGAGGCAATTCCTTAAATGTTTGCTGAAACATGACATTGTCTTTGTCCTCTTGCTCATTTGACATGATCACACTGTTATTGTTAATTAATCAATCGTTTAAAGTACGAATTGACGCTACTCTGATATTCTATAACCCAAACTAAAACCAAAACATAAAAAACAGAAAAGAACATAAGACGCCTACATAGATGTCGCCACATGTTCTATGTCTCTCACCAACGCTCACAATAAAGGGGCGCATATATATGTATATATATATCATGCGAAACCTCATTAAATTGGTATATGAAATGAATTCAACTGACTAAAGCAATGTAAGTATGCAAGTTAAAAATACAGAGCCATATATATTTTTACCACATGTCACTGAATCTTTGCGTGCCGTTAACCCATTAACGCCGGGGGTGGCAAGGGGCGTCATAATTGGAAAAGGGTAACCATGTTGGTTGAAACCAAGATTCGTTTATTTGAAACGGATTTGAAAATTTCGTTTATTTGAAACGGATTTGAAGATTTGAAGATTTGGATGATTTGGCTGATTTGAAATTGATTTCATTGATTTAGATGATTTGAATGATTTGGTAGATTCTAATGATTTGGTAGATTCTAATGATTTTGTAGATTTGGTTGATTTGAAATCGATTTCCTTGATTTCGTGGTGATTTGGATGATTTGTACGAGCTGTGTACGAGATTTGAACAAGCGACGGCAATTCGGAACGTCAGAGGACTCCATCTATTGCCCTGCCTACATTTAGTACATTTTCTTGGTCAATTAGAAAGTCATTTTTTGGAATTGCTTCACACTTAAGGTCCCAGGCTTTTTTCAATGCCATTCCAGTAGTTTTGTTCTTTTTTGAAGCTTCATCAAGTATTTCATCCAGATCTTTCTTTCCTTTAACGTGAATTAACGAAAATACTTTTCTCATTATTTCATTTTGATCCTGGCTAGGTTCGAAAGTATTTTCAATTAGTTTGTTTTTCTAGATCTTTAACTTTGCGATTAAGTGTTGATCTTTGCTGTTTGTTTTGCAACAATCTCTTGCGCTTTGACTTGGGGATCAAAATTGATATTCTGCATCTTGAATTTGCAAATTGTCTTCTCATCTTTGATCTAGGTGTAACCTGTTCTTCCTTCTTTTTTGAATCATTCACCAAGGAGTACTATATCGGGCCCACACCACACCCCGTCCCCTAAGGAGACCTAACTTAGCCTTTGAAAGCGCCTACCTACTTTCCCAGAAAATTGTTATTGTTCAAAGCCAAACTTGGTCTCTAATTCGCTAAAAAATCCGTCTGCTCTAAAAGTTTTTTTTGAGGCGATGAATCCCTTTAGAATCCCAGTTCCCAAAATTCTTCTGAGTGTTTTTCTATTTTAAAGGGACAAATGTTAACATTTTAATCATAATTAAATTGGATATCGTAATTTATGTTAATTTTATGTATATATAGGGGGTTATTAAAGGCCTTCACCGAGTTCTTCACTTAAGCCTTGGTAAGTGTATTTTTATTTATTGACGGCGACGCACGCGGCACAAGTGTTAAAATAACAAAATTAGGTATAATTTTTAGCAAATATGGTTGCTACAAGACACTGTTTATACCCTGGTTGTCATAATGACTTTTGCCACAATACCTTATTAATTTCCAATGGTCTCTTCTTCACGAGAACTAGGTTCTACACGAGGTGACCGTAATTTCAAAAACGGATTTGTTTTGTCGTCTGCTTATACCGTCAAAAATTCTCTCAACACTATTGGCTTAAGAGTGGCGCGCAGTGAGCCAATCGTATTTGTCTCACATAGTAGCTAGGGGAAATGGCTAGGTTAGGTCTCCTTAGGGGATGGTGTGTGCCCGATATAGTACTCTTTGTATTCACATACCTAATAAATAATATCATCAATTATCAACTACATACATACATTTGGTGGCTGTAAAATTTATACCAATTAAGGCTACGGCATTTCGAACATTGGTAGATCTTGTCCTTGTTTTCTTCTTTTTAGCATTGGATGGCGGAATTAACCAAGCAAAACAATCGTTAGACTGATACCGTTCAAAAGGGTAAAGAAAATGTTGCAGATTTTTGGTGTTTCCATTCCAACTGCATGGTCCTATTTAAGAAAAACTTAAGTTTTGCAAAACGATATTTAAAAATCAAAACGATATTTAAAAATCAAATTAAAATGTTCTTCATACTTTGGGTATTCCACCACAAAAAAAATAGTTTTCGCTCAGGGACGCAATGGCGTTAGTGACTACTTCCAATTATATAGTTTGATTTTCCAAGTTGAAGAAATCATACTGTTCCACATTCTTGAAAAGGGTCAAAATTGACAACTTTCCCTTAGATGAAAACAATAAGCGTCGTGGTGCATCGTGGTAGGCTGTTACTCGGTAAACCTCAAGATAATCCAGAAATCCATTTAGAGTTTTTAAACTTCTAAGATGAATTCCATCTATCAATAGTTTAGATAGGTGGTTATTAATTATGTGATTGTGACTATCCCAGTTTTGCAACAGTGGCACTGAAGTTAATGGGGACTATTGTCTGTCTCTTAACTGAAAACTATCTATTATAATACTGTGAAAAGAACTGTCTTACCTTTATTCAAACTTTCAATAAAATTGGTTACAGCTGATATGGCTGGAGAAAGCGTTGGAATTCCTTTTGACATAATTGAGATGACTGGTCTTTTCGAACCGAAGTCTTTATCAGTTGCGTCGGTCTCTTGGTCAAACTGTAGCTTTCGTTTACGGCTATTTTCAAGTATATTTAAACTTCTAAACGAATTTATTTCATCCCATTTGTGAGCTGGGACTCTAAAGCCAAAAATCTCTGTCTGTGTATCTACGTTGTTCAACCTTAAACCTGACTCTGTTTGGATTTCCTTGCAAACTTTCGCGAAGCCTTGGCTTTTTCTCTGTTTCAAAAGTTTGAACACCCACCTCACGCAATTCTTTAAAGACTGCATAAATTACATTGCGTTTGTTGGTTTCTGAAATTCATAGAATCCGACCCCGCTTGACTTTTCTTCCTTGGCATTTTGGAGTGGAATTAAAAATTAAATAGTTTGTTTTAACTTTGTCTTCCGAAATTCCGCCGGACCGTTTGTGCAAGTACGCGATATTTACTAAACCGACACGATACTCAACTAGATGAGCAAATTCTCTAGGACCTACTTCATAAGCCTATTCACGCCTTGTTCCCAGAAACAGGGTTGCGAAGTAATCTTTGGCGGAGGGGGGTCAAAACTAAAACGGGGCTCTTCGTTTTACAGGGAACGAGCAAGGATTAAAGTAGTTCACTTTTTGTTTTCATATCTATTCGCTTTTGCAGCTATCAAAAATTTCGAAACAAATTAATGCAACGGAAAAAAATTAAAATACTTGAAAAGAGACAGAAGAAGAATAAGAAAAACTAAGCCAAAAAATGTTCAGTTTAGTGGGAAAACCGGAAAAGTTTGAGAAAACTGAGAAAATTTTAAATGGTTCAGGAGAAATCCTAAAGATTTCAGAAAGGAACAACGTTCCTTTTGAACATATTCTAGGACAGCGATAGCTCTCTTAGATAAGACTTCATACTGCTCTTAATGTATAAGGAGGGTTTTTTGTTTGGACGTAACTTTTTTTGTATTGTTTCAACTGTTTTGAAAATATTCCACAGAACTACAATTCGGACCCTCAATATGTGGTTAAAATGTCAAAAAGATCCACCCATTAGTTAATTTTATAAAAAATAAAGTTGCTAAGGGTGGTTTTCATTTCAATAAAATTAGTCAGTGTTTTTGGTGAAAAAGTTAAATTTTCCCATACCTAGAAATAACATGGAGTTTTTCTCTAATTTAGCCATTTTGTGGCCACCCTTTTGAAATGAAATATTCGTTTGTTACATTTGGGAACGGTTTTATATCAAAATATAAACCTTTTTCTAGGACCAGTTTTAAGGATTTTGAGAAAAATTAAGTTTAATTGCTAAATTTCATGTTTTTTAATCATGCTTTGATTTACGTTGTTGCACCCTATATGTCATACTGTTGGACTTACGTCGTTTTACCGTGGATAAAGCCGAGGAGAAAGCCACTCTTGCACATACGCTGTTTTACCGCGGACTTTTATCTGATTTTACTCTCTTTCTTTGCCAAAACTAAATGATTTTAGGTAATTAAGCTAGACTAACGATTACAGGTTATTAAGCTAGATTAACGATTACAGGTAATTAAGCTAGATTAACGATTACAGGTAATTAAGCTAGATTAACGATTACAGGTAATTAAGCTAGACTAAAGATTACAGGTATTTAAGCTAGATTAACGATTACAGGTAATTAAGCTAGATTAACGATTACAGGTAATTAAGCTCGATTAACGATTACAGGTAATTAAGCTCGATTAACGATTACAGGTAATTAAGCTAGATTAACGATTACAGGTAATTAAGCTAGATTAACGATAACATGTAATTAAGCTAGATTAACGATTACAGGTAATTAAGCTAGATTAACGATTACTGGAAATTAAGCCAGATTAAAGATTACAGGTAATTAAGCTAGATTAACGATTACAGGTAATTAAGCTAGACTAACGATTACAGGTAATTAAGCTACATTAACGATTACAGGTAATTAAGCTACATTAACGATTACAGGTAATTAAGCTACATTAACGATTACAGGTAATTAAGCTAGATTACCGGTGGCGGGTAATTAAGCTAGATTACCGGTGGCGGGTAATTAAGCTAGATTACCGGTGGCGGGTAATTAAGCTAGATTACCGGTGGCGGGTAATTAAGCTAGATTACCGGTGGCGGGTAATTAAGCTAGATTACCGGTGGCGGGTAATTAAGCTAGATTACCGGTGGCGGGTAATTAAGCTAGATTACCGGTGGCGGGTAATTAAGCTAGATTACCGGGGGCGGGTAATTAATCTAACGATTACCGAGGGCGGGTAATTAAGCTAGATTACCGATGGCGGGTAATTACGCTAGATTACCGATGGCGGGTTATTAAGCTAGATAACCGATTGCGGGTAATTAAGGTAGATTACCGGTGGCGGGTAATTAAGGTAGATTACCGGTGGCGGGTAATTAAGGTAGATTACCGGTGGCGGGTAATTAAGGTAGATTACCGGTGGCGGGTAATTAAGGTAGATTACCGGTGGCGGGTAATTAAGGTAGATTATCAATGGCGGGTTATTTAGCTAGATTACCGGTGGCGGGTAATTAAGCTAGATTACCCTTGGCGGGTAATTAAGGTAGATTAACAATGGCGGATAATTAAGCTACATTACTGGTGGCGGGTAATTAAGCTAGATTACCGGTGGCGGGTAATTAAGCTAAATTACCGATGGCGGGTAATTAAGCTAGATTACCGGTGGCGGGTAATTAAGCTAGATTACCGATGGCGGGTAATTAAGCTAAATTACAGGTGGCGGGTAATTAAGCTAGATTACCAATGGCGGGTAATTAAGCTAGATTAACGATTACAGGTAATTTAGCTAGATTAACGATTACAGGTAATTAAGCTAGATTAACGATTACAGGTAATTAAGCTAGATTAACGATTACTGGAAATTAAGCTAGATTAAAGATTACAGGTAATTAAGCTAGATTAACAATTACAGGTAATTAAGCTAGACTAACGATTACAGGTAATTAAGCTACATTAACGATTACAGGTAATTAAGCTAGATTAACGATTACAGGTAATTAAGCTAGATTAACGATTACAGGTAACTAAGCTACATTAACGATTACAGGTAATTAAGCTAGATTACCGGTGGTGGGTAATTAAGCTAGATTAACGATTACAGGTAATTAAGCTAGATTACCGGTGGCGGGTAATTAAGCTAGATTAACGATTACAGGTAATTAAGCTAGATTAACGATTACAGGTAATTAAGCTAGATTAACGATTACAGGTAATTAAGCTAGATTACCAGTGGCGGGTAATTAAGCTAGATTACCGGTGGTGGGTAATTAAGCTAGATTACCGATGGCGGGTAATTAAGCTAGATTACCGGTGGCGGGTAATTAAGCTAGATTACCGATGGCGGGTAATTAAGCTACATTAACGATTACAGGTAATTAAGCTAGATTACAGGTGGCGGGTAATAAAGCTAGATTACCGTAGGCGGGTAATTAAGCTTGATTAACGATTACAGGTAATTAAGCTAGATTAACGATTACAGGTAATTAAGCTAGATTACCGGTGGCGGGTAATTAAGCTAGATTACCAGTGGCGGGTAATTAAGCTAGATTACCGGTGGCGGGTAATTAAGCTAGATTACCGATGGAGGGTAATTAAGCTAGATTACCGGTAGCGGGTAATTAAACTAGATTACCGATGGCGGGTAATTAAGATAGATTACCGGTGGCGGGTAATTAAGCTAGATTACCGATGGCGGGTAATTAAGCTACATTAACGTTACAGGTAATTAAGCTAGATAAACGATTACAGGTAATTAAGCTACATTAACGATTACAGGTAATTAAGCTACATTAACGATTACAGGTAATTAAGCTGGATTACCGGCGGCGGGTAATTAATCTAGATTAACGATTACAGGTAATTAAGCTAGATTACCGGTGGCGGGTAATTAAGCTAGATTACCGGTGGCGGGTAATTAAGCTAGATTACCGGTGGCGGGTAATTAAGCTAGATTACCGGTGGCGGGTAATTAATCTAGACTACCGGTGGCGGGTAATTAAGCTAGATTACCGTTGGCGGGTAATTAAGGTAGATTACCGGTGGCGGGTAATTAAGCTAGATTACCGATGGCAGGTAATTAAGCTACATTAACGATTACAGGTAATTAAGCTACATTAACGATTACAGGTTATTAAGCTAGAATAACGATTACAGGTAATTAAGCTACATTAACGATTACAGGTAATTAAGCTCGATTAACGATTACAGGTAATTAAGCTAGATTAACGATTACAGGTAATTAAGCTAGATTAACGATAACATGTAATTAAGCTAGATTAACGATTACAGGTAATTAAGCTAGATTAACGATTACAGGTAATTAAGCTAGACTAAAGATTACAGGTATTTAAGCTAGATTAACGATTACAGGTAATTAAGCTAGATTAACGATTACAGGTAATTAAGCTCGATTAACGATTACAGGTAATTAAGCTCGATTAACGATTACAGGTAATTAAGCTAGATTAACGATTACAGGTAATTAAGCTAGATTAACGATAACATGTAATTAAGCTAGATTAACGATTACAGGTAATTAAGCTAGATTAACGACTACTGGAAATTAAGTCAGATTAAAGATTACAGGTAATTAAGCTAGATTAACGATTACAGGTAATTAAGCTAGACTAACGATTACAGGTAATTAAGCTACATTAACGATTACAGGTAATTAAGCTAGATTAACGATTACAGGTAATTAAGCTACATTAACGATTACAGGTAATTAAGCTACATTAACGATTACAGGTAATTAAGCTAGATTACCGGTGGTGGGTAATTAATCTAGATTAACGATTACAGGTAATTAAGCTAGATTACCGGTGGCGGGTAATTAAGCTAGATTACCGGTGGCGGGTAATTAAGCTAGATTACCGGTGGCGGGTAATTAAGCTAGATTACCGGTGGCGGGTAATTAAGCTAGATTACCGGTGGCGGGTAATTAAGCTAGATTACCGGGGGCGGGTAATTAATCTAACGATTACCGAGGGCGGGTAATTAAGCTAGATTACCGATGGCGGGTAATTACGCTAGATTACCGATGGCGGGTTATTAAGCTAGATAACCGATTGCGGGTAATTAAGGTAGATTACCAGTGGCGGGTAATTAAGGTAGATTACCGGTGGCGGGTAATTAAGGTAGATTACCGGTGGCGGGTAATTAAGGTAGATTACCGGTGGCGGGTAATTAAGCTAGATTACCGGTGGCGGGTAATTAATCTAGACTACCGGTGGCGGGTAATTAAGCTAGATTACCGTTGGCGGGTAATTAAGGTAGATTACCGGTGGCGGGTAATTAAGCTAGATTACCGATGGCGGGTAATTAAGCTACATTAACGATTACAGGTAATTAAGCTACATTAACGATTACAGGTAATTAAGCTAGAATAACGATTACAGGTAATTAAGCTACATTAACGATTACAGGTAATTAAGCTCGATTAACGATTACAGGTAATTAAGCTAGATTAACGATTACAGGTAATTAAGCTAGACTAAAGATTACAGGTATTTAAGCTAGATTAACGATTACAGGTAATTAAGCTAGATTAACGATTACAGGTAATTAAGCTCGATTAACGATTACAGGTAATTAAGCTCGATTAACGATTACAGGTAATTAAGCTAGATTAACGATTACAGGTAATTAAGCTAGATTAACGATAACATGTAATTAAGCTAGATTAACGATTACAGGTAATTAAGCTAGATTAACGACTACTGGAAATTAAGTCAGATTATAGATTACAGGTAATTAAGCTAGATTAACGATTACAGGTAATTAAGCTAGACTAACGATTACAGGTAATTAAGCTACATTAACGATTACAGGTAATTAAGCTAGATTAACGATTACAGGTAATTAAGCTACATTAACGATTACAGGTAATTAAGCTACATTAACGATTACAGGTAATTAAGCTAGATTACCGGTGGTGGGTAATTAATCTAGATTAACGATTACAGGTAATTAAGCTAGATTACCGGTGGCGGGTAATTAAGCTAGATTACCGGTGGCGGGTAATTAAGCTAGATTACCCTTGGCGGGTAATTAAGGTAGATTAACAATGGCGGATAATTAAGCTACATTACTGGTGGCGGGTAATTAAGCTAGATTACCGGTGGCGGGTAATTAAGCTAAATTACCGATGGCGGGTAATTAAGCTAGATTACCGGTGGCGGGTAATTAAGCTAGATTACCGATGGCGGGTAATTAAGCTAAATTACAGGTGGCGGGTAATTAAGCTAGATTACCAATGGCGGGTAATTAAGCTAGATTAACGATTACAGGTAATTTAGCTAGATTAACGATTACAGGTAATTAAGCTAGATTAACGATTACAGGTAATTAAGCTAGATTAACGATTACTGGAAATTAAGCTAGATTAAAGATTACAGGTAATTAAGCTAGATTAACAATTACAGGTAATTAAGCTAGACTAACGATTACAGGTAATTAAGCTACATTAACGATTACAGGTAATTAAGCTAGATTAACGATTACAGGTAATTAAGCTAGATTAACGATTACAGGTAACTAAGCTACATTAACGATTACAGGTAATTAAGCTAGATTACCGGTGGTGGGTAATTAAGCTAGATTAACGATTACAGGTAATTAAGCTAGATTAACGATTACAGGTAATTAAGCTAGATTACCGGTGGCGGGTAATTAAGCTAGATTAACGATTACAGGTAATTAAGCTAGATTAACGATTACAGGTAATTAAGCTAGATTAACGATTACAGGTAATTAAGCTAGATTACCAGTGGCGGGTAATTAAGCTAGATTACCGGTGGTGGGTAATTAAGCTAGATTACCGATGGCGGGTAATTAAGCTAGATTACCGGTGGCGGGTAATTAAGCTAGATTACCGATGGCGGGTAATTAAGCTACATTAACGATTACAGGTAATTAAGCTAGATTACAGGTGGCGGGTAATAAAGCTAGATTACCGTAGGCGGGTAATTAAGCTTGATTAACGATTACAGGTAATTAAGCTAGATTAACGATTACAGGTAATTAAGCTAGATTACCGGTGGCGGGTAATTAAGCTAGATTACCAGTGGCGGGTAATTAAGCTAGATTACCGGTGGCGGGTAATTAAGCTAGATTACCGATGGAGGGTAATTAAGCTAGATTACCGGTAGCGGGTAATTAAGCTAGATTACCGATGGCGGGTAATTAAGATAGATTACCGGTGGCGGGTAATTAAGCTAGATTACCGATGGCGGGTAATTAAGCTACATTAACGTTACAGGTAATTAAGCTAGATAAACGATTACAGGTAATTAAGCTACATTAACGATTACAGGTAATTAAGCTACATTAACGATTACAGGTAATTAAGCTGGATTACCGGCGGCGGGTAATTAATCTAGATTAACGATTACAGGTAATTAAGCTAGATTACCGGTGGCGGGTAATTAAGCTAGATTACCGGTGGCGGGTAATTAAGCTAGATTACCGGTGGCGGGTAATTAAGCTAGATTACCGGTGGCGGGTAATTAATCTAGACTACCGGTGGCGGGTAATTAAGCTAGATTACCGTTGGCGGGTAATTAAGGTAGATTACCGGTGGCGGGTAATTAAGCTAGATTACCGATGGCGGGTAATTAAGCTACATTAACGATTACAGGTAATTAAGCTACATTAACGATTACAGGTTATTAAGCTAGAATAACGATTACAGGTAATTAAGCTACATTAACGATTACAGGTAATTAAGCTCGATTAACGATTACAGGTAATTAAGCTAGATTAACGATTACAGGTAATTAAGCTAGATTAACGATAACATGTAATTAAGCTAGATTAACGATTACAGGTAATTAAGCTAGATTAACGATTACAGGTAATTAAGCTAGACTAAAGATTACAGGTATTTAAGCTAGATAAACGATTACAGGTAATTAAGCTAGATTAACGATTACAGGTAATTAAGCTCGATTAACGATTACAGGTAATTAAGCTCGATTAACGATTACAGGTAATTAAGCTAGATTAACGATTACAGGTAATTAAGCTAGATTAACGATAACATGTAATTAAGCTAGATTAACGATTACAGGTAATTAAGCTAGATTAACGACTACTGGAAATTAAGTCAGATTAAAGATTACAGGTAATTAAGCTAGATTAACGATTACAGGTAATTAAGCTAGACTAACGATTACAGGTAATTAAGCTACATTAACGATTACAGGTAATTAAGCTAGATTAACGATTACAGGTAATTAAGCTACATTAACGATTACAGGTAATTAAGCTACATTAACGATTACAGGTAATTAAGCTAGATTACCGGTGGTGGGTAATTAATCTAGATTAACGATTACAGGTAATTAAGCTAGATTACCGGTGGCGGGTAATTAAGCTAGATTACCGGTGGCGGGTAATTAAGCTAGATTACCGGTGGCGGGTAATTAAGCTAGATTACCGGTGGCGGGTAATTAAGCTAGATTACCGGTGGCGGGTAATTAAGCTAGATTACCGGTGGCGGGTAATTAAGCTAGATTACCGGGGGCGGGTAATTAATCTAACGATTACCGAGGGCGGGTAATTAAGCTAGATTACCGATGGCGGGTAATTACGCTAGATTACCGATGGCGGGTTATTAAGCTAGATAACCGATTGCGGGTAATTAAGGTAGATTACCGGTGGCGGGTAATTAAGGTAGATTACCGGTGGCGGGTAATTAAGGTAGATTACCGGTGGCGGGTAATTAAGGTAGATTACTGGTGGCGGGTAATTAAGCTAGATTACCGGTGGCGGGTAATTAATCTAGACTACCGGTGGCGGGTAATTAAGCTAGATTACCGTTGGCGGGTAATTAAGGTAGATTACCGGTGGCGGGTAATTAAGCTAGATTACCGATGGCGGGTAATTAAGCTACATTAACGATTACAGGTAATTAAGCTACATTAACGATTACAGGTAATTAAGCTAGAATAACGATTACAGGTAATTAAGCTACATTAACGATTACAGGTAATTAAGCTCGATTAACGATTACAGGTAATTAAGCTAGATTAACGATTACAGGTAATTAAGCTAGACTAAAGATTACAGGTATTTAAGCTAGATTAACGATTACAGGTAATTAAGCTAGATTAACGATTACAGGTAATTAAGCTCGATTAACGATTACAGGTAATTAAGCTCGATTAACGATTACAGGTAATTAAGCTAGATTAACGATTACAGGTAATTAAGCTAGATTAACGATAACATGTAATTAAGCTAGATTAACGATTACAGGTAATTAAGCTAGATTAACGACTACTGGAAATTAAGTCAGATTATAGATTACAGGTAATTAAGCTAGATTAACGATTACAGGTAATTAAGCTAGACTAACGATTACAGGTAATTAAGCTACATTAACGATTACAGGTAATTAAGCTAGATTAACGATTACAGGTAATTAAGCTACATTAACGATTACAGGTAATTAAGCTACATTAACGATTACAGGTAATTAAGCTAGATTACCGGTGGTGGGTAATTAATCTAGATTAACGATTACAGGTAATTAAGCTAGATTACCGGTGGCGGGTAATTAAGCTAGATTACCGGTGGCGGGTAATTAAGCTAGATTACCGGTGGCGGGTAATTAAGCTAGATTACCGGTGGCGGGTAATTAAGCTAGATTACCGGTGGCGGGTAATTAAGCTAGATTACCGGTGGCGGGTAATTAAGCTAGATTACCGGGGGCGGGTAATTAATCTAACGATTACCGAGGGCGGGTAATTAAGCTAGATTACCGATGGCGGGTAATTACGCTAGATTACCGATGGCGGGTTATTAAGCTAGATAACCGATTGCGGGTAATTAAGGTAGATTACCGGTGGCGGGTAATTAAGCTAGATTACCCTTGGCGGGTAATTAAGGTAGATTAACAATGGCGGATAATTAAGCTACATTACCGGTGGCGGGTAATTAAGCTAGATTACCGGTAGCGGGTAATTAAGCTAAATTACCGATGGCGGGTAATTAAGCTAGATTACCGGTGGCGGGTAATTAAGCTAGATTACCGATGGCGGGTAATTAAGCTAAATTACAGGTGGCGGGTAATTAAGCTAGATTACCAATGGCGGGTAATTAAGCTAGATTAACGATTACAGGTAATTTAGCTAGATTAACGATTACAGGTAATTAAGCTAGATTAACGATTACAGGTAATTAAGCTAGATTAACGATTACTGGAAATTAAGCTAGATTAAAGATTACAGGTAATTAAGCTAGATTAACAATTACAGGTAATTAAGCTAGACTAACGATTACAGGTAATTAAGCTACATTAACGATTACAGGTAATTAAGCTAGATTAACGATTACAGGTAATTAAGCTAGATTAACGATTACAGGTAACTAAGCTACATTAACGATTACAGGTAATTAAGCTAGATTACCGGTGGTGGGTAATTAAGCTAGATTAACGATTACAGGTAATTAAGCTAGATTAACGATTACAGGTAATTAAGCTAGATTACCGGTGGCGGGTAATTAAGCTAGATTAACGATTACAGGTAATTAAGCTAGATTAACGATTACAGGTAATTAAGCTACATTACCGGTGGCGGGTAATTAAGCTAGATTACCAGTGGCGGGTAATTAAGCTAGATTACCGGTGGTGGGTAATTAAGCTAGATTACCGATGGCGGGTAATTAAGCTAGATTACCGGTGGCGGGTAATTAAGCTAGATTACCGATGGCGGGTAATTAAGCTACATTAACGATTACAGGTAATTAAGCTAGATTACAGGTGGCGGGTAATAAAGCTAGATTACCGTAGGCGGGTAATTAAGCTAGATTAACGATTACAGGTAATTAAGCTAGATTAACGATTACAGGTAATTAAGCTAGATTACCGGTGGCGGGTAATTAAGCTAGATTACCAGTGGCGGGTAATTAAGCTAGATTACCGGTGGCGGGTAATTAAGCTAGATTACCGATGGAGGGTAATTAAGCTAGATTACCGGTAGCGGGTAATTAAGCTAGATTACCGATGGCGGGTAATTAAGATAGATTACCGGTGGCGGGTAATTAAGCTAGATTACCGATGGCGGGTAATTAAGCTACATTAACGTTACAGGTAATTAAGCTAGATAAACGATTACAGGTAATTAAGCTACATTAACGATTACAGGTAATTAAGCTACATTAACGATTACAGGTAATTAAGCTGGATTACCGGCGGCGGGTAATTAATCTAGATTAACGATTACAGGTAATTAAGCTAGATTACCGGTGGCGGGTAATTAAGCTAGATTACCGGTGGCGGGTAATTAAGCTAGATTACCGGTGGCGGGTAATTAAGCTAGATTACCGGTGGCGGGTAATAAATCTAGACTACCGGTGGCGGGTAATTAAGCTAGATTACCGTTGGCGGGTAATTAAGGTAGATTACCGGTGGCGGGTAATTAAGCTAGATTACCGATGGCGGGTAATTAAGCTACATTAACGATAACAGGTAATTAAGCTACATTAACGATTACAGGTAATTAAGCTAGAATAACGATTACAGGTAATTAAGCTACATTAACGATTACAGGTAATTAAGCTCGATTAACGATTACAGGTAATTAAGCTAGATTAACGATAACATGTAATTAAGCTAGATTAACGATTACAGGTAATTAAGCTAGATTAACGATTACAGGTAATTAAGCTAGACTAAAGATTACAGGTATTTAAGCTAGATTAACGATTACAGGTAATTAAGCTAGATTAACGATTACAGGTAATTAAGCTCGATTAACGATTACAGGTAATTAAGCTCGATTAACGATTACAGGTAATTAAGCTAGATTAACGATTACAGGTAATTAAGCTAGATTAACGATAACATGTAATTAAGCTAGATTAACGATTACAGGTAATTAAGCTAGATTAACGACTACTGGAAATTAAGTCAGATTAAAGATTACAGGTAATTAAGCTAGATTAACGATTACAGGTAATTAAGCTAGACTAACGATTACAGGTAATTAAGCTACATTAACGATTACAGGTAATTAAGCTAGATTAACGATTACAGGTAATTAAGCTACATTAACGATTATAGGTAATTAAGCTACATTAACGATTACAGGTAATTAAGCTAGATTACCGGTGGTGGGTAATTAATCTAGATTAACGATTACAGGTAATTAAGCTAGATTACCGGTGGCGGGTAATTAAGCTAGATTACCGGTGGCGGGTAATTAAGCTAGATTACCGGTGACGGGTAATTAAGCTAGATTACCGGTGGCGGGTAATTAAGCTAGATTACCGGTGGCGGGTAATTAAGCTAGATTACCGGTGGCGGGTAATTAAGCTAGATTACCGGTGGCGGGTAATTAAGCTAGATTACCGGGGGCGGGTAATTAATCTAACGATTACCGAGGGCGGGTAATTAAGCTAGATTACCGATGGCGGGTAATTACGCTAGATTACCGATGGCGGGTTATTAAGCTAGATAACCGATTGCGGGTAATTAAGGTAGATTACCGGTGGCGGGTAATTAAGGTAGATTACCGGTGGCGGGTAATTAAGGTAGATTACCGGTGGCGGGTAATTAAGGTAGATTACCGGTGGCGGGTAATTAAGGTAGATTACCGGTGGCGGGTAATTAAGGTAGATTACCAATGGCGGGTAATTAAGCTAGATTACCGGTGGCGGGTAATTAAGCTAGATTACCCTTGGCGGGTAATTAAGGTAGATTAACAATGGCGGATAATTAAGCTACATTACCGGTGGCGGGTAATTAAGCTAGATTACCGGTGGCGGGTAATTAAGCTAAATTACCGATGGCGGGTAATTAAGCTAGATTACCGGTGGCGGGTAATTAAGTTAGATTACCGATGGCGGGTAATTAAGCTAAATTACAGGTGGCGGGTAATTAAGCTAGATTACCAATGGCGGGTAATTAAGCTAGATTAACGATTACAGGTAATTTAGCTAGATTAACGATTACAGGTAATTAAGCTAGATTAACGATTACAGGTAATTAAGCTAGATTAACGATTACTGGAAATTAAGCTAGATTAAAGATTACAGGTAATTAAGCTAGATTAACAATTACAGGTAATTAAGCTAGACTAACGATTACAGGTAATTAAGCTACATTAACGATTACAGGTAATTAAGCTAGATTAACGATTACAGGTAATTAAGCTAGATTACCGGTGGTGGGTAATTAAGCTAGATTAACGATTACAGGTAATTAAGCTAGATTAACGATTACAGGTAATTAAGCTAGATTACCGGTGGCGGGTAATTAAGCTAGATTAACGATTACAGGTAATTAAGCTAGATTAACGATTACAGGTAATTAAGCTACATTTCCGGTGGCGGGTAATTAAGCTAGATTACCAGTGGCGGGTAATTAAGCTAGATTACCGGTGGTGGGTAATTAAGCTAGATTACCGATGGCGGGTAATTAAGCTAGATTACCGGTGGCGGGTAATTAAGCTAGATTACCGTTGGCGGGTAATTAAGGTAGATTACCGGTGGCGGGCAATTAAGCTAGATTACCGATGGCGGGCAATTAAGCTACATTAACGATTACAGGTAATTAAGCCACATTAACGATTACAGGTAATTAAGCTAGATTAACGATTACAGGTAATTAAGCTACATTAACGATTACAGGTAATTAAGCTACATTAACGATTACAGGTAATTAAGCTAGATTACCGGTGGCGGGTAATTAATCTAGATTAACGATTACAGGTAATTAAGCTAGATTACCGGTGGCGGGTAATTAAGCTAGATTACAGGTGGCGGGTAATTAATCTAGACTACCGGTGGCGGGTAATTAAGCTAGATTACCGTTGGCGGGTAATTAAGGTAGATTACCGGTGGCGGGTAATTAAGCTAGATTACCGTTGGCGGGTAATTAAGGTAGATTACCGGTGGCGGGTAATTAAGCTAGATTACCGTTGGCGGGTAATTAAGGTAGATTACCGGTGGCGGGTAATTAAGCTAGATTACCGGTGGCGGGTAATTAATCTAACGATTACCGAGGGCGGGTAATTAAGCTAGAGTACCGATGGCGGGTAATTAAGCTAGATAACCGATTGCGGGTAATTAAGGTAGATTACCGGTGGCGGGTAATTAAGGTAGATTACCGGTGGCGGGTAATTAAGGTAGATTACCAATGGCGGGTAATTAAGCTAGATTACCGGTGGCGGGTAATTAAGCTAGATTACCCTTGGCGGGTAATTAAGGTAGATTAACAATGGCGGATAATTAAGCTACATTACCGGTGGCGGGTAATTAAGCTAGATAATCGGTGGCGGGTAATTAAGGTAGATTACCGGTGGCGGGTAATTAAGCTAGATTTCCGGTGGCGGGTAATTAAGCTAGATTACCGTTGGCGGCTAATTAAGCTAGACTGCCGATAAGCATATGACTTGTGTTGGTGCACAATTCTTTGACATCTGTTGGTGGTCAGATCTATGGAATGCTCAGGTCTACTTAATCTTTTTGTGGTATAACTACCGCTTGCTCTGTGATTTGCATGTTAAAATGACGGGAAAGCAATTTTAGTTTGACTGGACGTTGATTGACAAGTCAAGCAGTGAGGTTTGAAGTTATGTAATAGATGCTTGGTCAGTTCAAAAGGTTTAACTAATGTAAGTGCAACGCCCTAAAACGTTTTCTCTCCTAAGGTCTCTAAACTATTTTAATTAATATTAAGACTGAAGTCCAGATATTAATAACAAGTTGGGAAACCAAAATAAACCTCTCCGAGCCGAGACGAATTTTCTTTCTAAACACAGGTCCACCAGCCAATGAGAAAAACCGGAAATACATAGTTCAAATTGGTGAAATATTGCCAAGGTCTTTAACAATTTCCTTTGTATCCTCAATAATTCTAATGAGGACCTAAATGTATCACTGAAGGGTGTATTTAACTTTCGGCTCACTCTGAACCGTTAACACCTCCTATAAGAGAAGGCGAAACAAGGTCATTTCTAGTTTAAATCTAGGGTATCTTATTTCACAGACCCAATCGTTTCAACACTTGTGGATAGATCAAGAATTAACACCCATATTATATAATGATTATAAAAAATGCGATTACACTATATATAAATGAAGTAAAGCTGAATTAAAAAGTAAACACCAAATTTGAAATGTTAATATCGAAAGATGTTCTTGGAATATTAAGATGAAACAGAGCTTTATAGCTACACAACTACTTAAAGAATCGTAATGCCGAAAAATATTTAAAATATTTCCATTTAATATTCTGCAAAAAGGAAATGTTATCGTTTTGTAAGAGATCTTATCATCATACTCGCTTTATATTAACTTTGATGTGCGTGTAGTGTTTCGATTCGGATGCAATCTTCATTACTCGTTCTATATAAACTCTCACTTGTGTCATTACATAGAAATAAGTTTATCTTAAATAATTAATTAAATATAAATGATATTAATTATTTTAATCTCCAGTAAATAACTTTAAAAATAGTTAAATCGTTTAAAATAAAGTTGTTCCTATTATCTTTCGAAACTTTGCTAATATTGACGTTTAAAGTGAAGGGTACCCCTCTTGCCCGCTTTTTTCAAATTTTGGGGTATATATACGATTCGTTTCCATTATAATAATAGATAAAAACGCATTCGCGTGAACCGATGGTGGAAGGCCTGCCATTGGGAGGCTAGACGTTTCTCCTAACCCTAGCCGATCACCGCGTATATCTTGAAACCAATAATAGATAAAAACGCATTCGCGTGAACCGATGGTGGAAGCCCTGCCATTGGGAGGCTAGACGTTTCTCGTAACCCTAGCCGATCGCCGCGTATATCTTGAAACAAACGATGACGAAGGAAAAGAAGCCAGAATGGACTGATTGGCGTCCATGTGGAATGGACAAAAGACCTGAAGATGGTGGTGCATGGAAGCTGGTGTCAATGTGGAATTGACGAAGAACAGAAAATGGTGGTGCATAGAAGCTGGTGTCAATGTGGAATTGACGAAGAACAGAAGATGGTGGTGCATAGAAGCTGGCAAGTACAGACTAGTGTCCATGTCGAGTGGACGAAAACCAAAGCTGGTGGTGTTGGAACTCAAGTAGAATAGCCAGAGACAAACCCAAATTTCCGTGAACTGTCAATGCAGTCCGGAAATTGGGAACACGTTTGCTCCGATACGCAAACTGCGAACGCGGTCACGTGGGGCGTGACAGACACACAGACAGACACGGCCGGTGTGATACCTCTCCGTGACATACGTCACTCGGAGAGGTAAAAACTGTCTTTGTAGACAAAGACGGGAAAAAATAAGAGATAAGTGTGGAAAATTAAATGCCTCAAGTAACAGATATTAGATTTTCACTTTTGAACACATGATTATAAAACATCAATTATTTGAAAAAATTCTTATCTTAGTTTTTTTCACCAAAATTTCATTTGCAGAAAAATTTTTTAACATTATTTACCCTAGTATTTTGCTCCCAATATTAGCTCTAGAAAAGGCTTCTTCAAGAACTTTTTAAATGATACTAGCTTGATACTACGTTTTACCAGGGAGGAGAGACTGACATGGTCTTTAAGAAGGTTCAAATACTTGCATATCTGAAAAAATTGAGATTTACTAGTTTAATTTTTATATTTTTAAATGAGAAATATTGCGAAGTGGAAAGTAACATAGGCAGTTTTATTGTGATGTTCATATTAGTGTCGAAAAGATCTGTAGATTGATCGTGATCTTTAGAGAGCTATACATTACGTCAATTTTTGAAACTTCGAAATTAAAGAACACTTCTTGTTTTGATACGGGTTTTACTTTATCAGCTATTAAGGTTTTTCTGGGTATTTTATTCTCCTTATAGGGCTCAACCTGATTGGAATATTTGAGAGAAACAATGGAAAACGCGTATTATTTTTAAAATGATATATAAGTGTCATATTAAAATATTTTTACTAAAGTAATTTTGGTGAAAAAAACTAAGATTAGAATTTTTCCAAATAATTGATGTTTTATAATCATGTGTTCAAAAGTGAAAATCTAATATCGGTTACTTGAGGCATTTAATTTTCTACACTTATCTCTTACTTTTTCCCGTCTTTGTCTACAAAGACAGTTTTTATTAATCTTAAAAGGGCTAAGACAATCTTTTCGTAAGTTTTTAAAATAATAACTGTGTAATCGCGAATATTTCATATAACCCAAATTGAAATTCAAACACAATATTTAAATATCTTTTTTATGCAGCTGAAGCTTCCTGCTCCCAAAATATTTGTCAGTATTTAATAAACTTAATTTATTCTAATTTCTGTCATATTCTAAAATAATTTTTACACTTTCAGACAAGCCTAATGTAGAAACAAATTCTGACAAATGTATTGGTGTTTAATTAATTGGGTTTTTTCTATTGCAGAATTTCATTTACTGTAAAAAATAATAATTTGTCAGATGAAATGAACCAAGACCAAAATGTTAACGAAGGTAATGAAAATATACCTTCTTATAGTTTGTTGTTATTTTACACTCATAAACAAAATTTCAGATGGTAATGACGAACTAAAAGAACAAGGTATTAGAAACCTAATTGTTTCCATTTTCTCTATTCTCATATTTGTTTTAAAATTATCTTTTAGAAGAAGACGAATCTAACCAAACGCAAAGTAATAAAATTTTGTTATTCCTTATATTTTGGTACATGATTTATAATAATTGTTATAATTATAGACCAAAATGAAGTGGAAAATAGCCAAGGTATTAAAATTGTAGAAATGGTTGACGTATAATTCTGCTACATGTTTTAAAATAATTATTTAAAATTTTAAAGCAATTTAAAGAAAAGAATGAATCGCAAAGTATCAAATTTGATAATTTAATGTTTAGTTTTTGTCATTTTTTCTAAACAAATTGTCCAATTTTCAGATAATAGTCCACAAGGTATTATATTTAGAGTTATTTAATATGCCATAATACTTGTTTCAAGCAAATTTCTTTCAGAGCAAATTGAAAAAAGTTTGGAAACGCAAGGTTTAGATTTCGTGTTTCGTTACTTTCGCTAAAATAACTTTTTAGTTTTTAGAGAAAAATGAAATCATCTCAACGCCAGGTGTTTTTGAATTCTACTGATTAAATTATAAATTTTTATACTAATTGTTTGAAATTCTTTTATTTTTAACATGGATTCTTGAAATTTGTCTTGCAGGCTGATCATTTTAGCTAAGCAGCCCGGTGGCGTCACTAGCCTTTTTGGGGGGACGGGTTTCATAGCCCCTCAAAAAAGTGCTTTAACCCTACCAAAAAATTGCTCTTAGCCCCAGGGCCGGAAATAAGAAAAATTTCTTATAAGACATGTGTCCAGTGATCCCCTGTTTGACTGGAAAATTTATAGGACATTGTCCACTGATCCCTTATTTGACTGGAAAATTTATAGGACATTGTCCACTGGAGTGTTCAAAAATAGTACCCATTTTCATAGTCAAGCTATCAAAACTTAGGAAAAATTTATTTGTCAAACAGTCCAGTGACCCCTCAGTTTTTAAAAAAATTATGGGACATTTTAAAATTTTATTGGACAATGTCCAGTGTCCTGTGTTTATTTCCGGCCCTGCTTAGCCCCACGAAAATTCTTTACCAATATATTGCACATTATATTGGTAGATTGGTTAAGTTTCATCTTTGAAGAGATGAATATCAATATCAAACCGTATAATTTTCAAATAAAAATGAACAAATTAACTAAAAACAAATAAATACAGATTACAAGTCAACAGATTAAGACATGTAAGATGTTTCACGTACCAGTAGTGGCGACTAAAAGCAAACCAAACTAGAACTGAACTATGCGCAAGTTAAATTCCATTACTAACTATAGTGTCTAAAAGTCAATAAATTCGGTTCCGTACTCTTTATAAATAAAAACATAAGTATCTTTGAAATGCGAATAATTTCACGTTGACACAAATTTTCGGACATTTATAAAGGTCTAAACATATTCTAAATAACCAATTTCGCAAAAATTAAAGTATTAATTTCTTATAATAATTTTTATATAGTTTGCCCGGATTTAGCCCCCCCCCCAAATTTCAAACCTTAGTGACGCTACTGGCTGTTAACCACCTCTTCCAAATCTCCTCATATCACCATAACAATGGTTTTACTCATGTGAAATTAATATTGGTTTCAAACAGTTTATTCCCGATCTTATCAAAAAGCGCTTGCAAAACAAATAGAAATAAAAAACAAATTATACAAAATTAGTATGCATGTCCCACCGAAAAACACCACATAGCGAAAAGGGTGTTGCCAACCTTTAATTTTTCATTTCCCCAAGGCGATTCTTGCCATTAAAATATTGGCAATCTGCTCATATTCTGAACAATTGTAAGCCACAAAGTGACTTCAAAGAATAATAGGTATTTCTTTGAATTATACCGAGTCTTGGGCCCAAACACAGTTAGTTCTGTGAAAATTCGAAATATAACCGAAGTGATCGTCCACATATTTAAGGTTCCACACATCATTGACAGAGAATACAGGGCGCAATATGTTTTAATCCAAGCTAAAGAAACGCCTGAATAGCCGTTCAATCAGCCCCACCATACTCGATTGAGATACCGAGCACAAAGCCTGCCCTTGACAGGTCCCCACAGTTCCCACTAAATTCTATGAGAGCGGTAGCTCTCTTAGATAAGACTTCATACTGCCTCTAATGTAAAAGGATGGTTTTTTGATTGGCCGTAACGTTTTTCGTATTGTGTTTGCTGCTTTGAAATTTTGCCAGTGAACTAAAATTAGGGCCCTTATTTTGTGGTTAAACTTTCAAAGAGATCCATCTAATAGTTAGTTTTATAAAAAAAAAAGTTGCTAAGGGTGGTTTTCATTTCCATAAAATTAATCACAGATTTTGACGAAAAACTGGAAAATCTCCATAGAAATAACATGGGAAATTTTCAAAACTTACCCATTTTGTCTATACCCTTACAAAAATAACTATACATTTGATAGATTTGAAAACGGTCTTAAATGAAAGCCCCATTATCATAATTGGCGCCTATTTTGTTTCATTAAGAAAAAGTAAGTTTAAGTATTGTTTTTCATAGTTTTAATTACATGCTCTGACTTTCGTGGTTCACCCTGAAATTGTGGAACTTACGACTTTGAGTTATGTAGTCTAGAAAGCCACTCTTGGATTATCGTCGTTTTACCGCGGATATAGTCAAATTCTTAGAGCAAATAGCTAGCTTAAAGGACATTTTTAGTTGCGAAGTACAGATTAAAGCTAATTAAACTGGATTACCAATAAAAGATAAGTAAACTTGATTACCTTTTAAAGATATATAAACTAGATTATCAGTTAAAGATAAATAAACTAGATTGCCAATTAAAGGTAATTAAATTAGATTACCAATTAGAGTTAATTAAATTAGATTACCAATTGAAGGTAAATAAACTAAATAACCAATTAAAGGTAATTAAACTAAATGACCAATTAAAGGCAATTAAATTAGATTAACAATTAAATTTAATTAAACTAGATTACCGACGGCTGGTAATTAAGCTAGATTACCGAAGACTATTAATTAGCTAGATTACCGACGACTATTAATTAGCTTGATTACCGACGACTGGTGATTCAGCTAGATTACCGACGACTGGTAATTAAGCTAGATTACCGACGACTGGTAATTAAGCTAAATTACCGACGACTGGTAATTAAGCTAGATTACCGATGACTGGTAATTTAGCTAGATTACCGAAGACTGGTAATTAAGCTAAATTGCCGACAACTGCTGATTAAGCTAAATTACAGACGACTGGTAGTTAAGCTAAATTACCGACAAGTGCTGATTAAGCTAAATTACGGACGATTGGTAATTAAGCTAAATTACCGACAACTGCTGATTAAGCTAAATTACGGACAATTGGTTATTAAGCTAGATTACCGACGACTGGTAATTAAGCTAGGTTATGGCCCGGGTGGCATGATGGTTTGGGGCTTGTTTAAAAAACTTTTGACCACTGGTGTGGACTATACGAAAAAGGGAAACTAGGTCGAGATGAGTGCGCCGCGCAGACTGGGACGCCCAACGCAAGGAATTTAGTTTATCGGGACGAGGGAGGTGACAAAGGTGGAAAGGTATTTTCGACGCACGACCTTGAACATTGTCGAGTAATTTAGTGTCAGAGACCTGATAAGGGTTCCAAATTTGGCTACCAAATTCTAACATGGGAAGGACATAGCAGTTGAAGAGACGGGTTATTAAGGTATTAGGGATTTTTGGAAATTTGGCTTTAATTGTGGCAAGGAGACCGTTTGCACGACTACAAGTTTTCTTGATGTGGGCATGAAAGGAAAGATTATGCGATATTTGTATACCTAAATCACGACACTCGTTAACGCGGCGAATATTTTGGCCACCTAGAAAGTAAGGGGACGGAATATCAGTATTAACCTCAGAACGTTGAATAGATAAAATCAACGACTTTTGCCCGTTAAAGGACAGACCATTCGTCTTTGACCAAGCCTCAAGGCCAATGAGGTCAGATTGAAGAAGAAGTATATCGTTATAGGAGGTTATCTCACGGAAAATCTTTAAGTCATCCGCGAATAGACATAATTGGGAAACAAGTTTATCGGGCAGGTCGTTAATAAAGATTAAAAACAAAAGTGATCCAAGCACGCTCCCTTGTGGGAGCCCACTAGTAACGGGGAGAGGGATACTGAGACTGGCTCCAACACGTACCGATTGGGTTCTGCGTAGTAAATAGGCCTCAATCCAAGAGTCTATGTTATTATTTATACCCAAGGCACGAAGCTTGGCCAAGAGACTCTTATGGGGAACAGAGTCAAAGGCTTTGGCGATGTTCAAATACACAACATCAACTCGGCGGCCCTCGTCATAAGCAGCTAACCAGGTATAAAGGGCACATAAGAGATTAGATTCATCGGACCGATCGTTAAGAAAGCCATGTTGGAAAGAGCTAAGAAGGGGATTAACAAACTCCAAGAGGGGGACGCGGACACACTTCTCCAGAACTTTGCATATAGTGGAAGTAAGACTAATTGGTCTATAATTTTCAGCATCACTTTTACTGCCCTTGCTTTTATAAAGTGGGGTGACATGAGCTGTGCACCAATCTAGGGGAAGAGTGCCTTCAGAAATAGACAATTTAAAAAGCGCGTGAAGCGGAGGGGAGAGAGTTGAGGCACAGTTTTTGAGAAGACGATTTGGTATCCCATCGGGTCCAGAAGCACTCTTAACATCTAATTTCCGTAGGATGTGATATATGTCACTAATAGAGGGAAGGTAGTCAGGCATAGGAGTGGTCAAGGTGTCAGGTAGGTTGGTAAGGTCAAGGGGGGGACGAATTGAAATTACACACTAGGGTTTGATTTAGACAGTCGGCCATGTCAGAATTGGAGGAAGTTTTTTTGACCGTTTTTAAGGTGAATGTTAAGACGAGAAGGTAGTGAGCTAATCTGACGACGCACAAACCGATAGAACGCGCGAGGGTTGGTATTAACTGATTTTAGCTTCCGTTTTATGGATTTGGCCGTTGGTTGGCGAAGGAGAGTCTTGACGTGTTTGGTCTGCGATTTATAAAGTAGTTGAAGGTGATCATGGCGAAGCTGGTCACCTGAAGAGGCAGCTTGACGCCATTTCTTCCAGAGGCGCTCTTTTTTCTGATTTCACGCTTGGTAGAGACCGAAATCCATGGCTTGGGAGAGGTCTTGGCCGAATGGTTGAACAAGGAGAAAGTTTTCTCAACACATTCAAAGAGAGCCTTTCTAAAGAAGGACCACGCATCATCGGTACTTAATTTAGATAGTGGGGACCAGTCATAGCTAACTAAGAGTAGGTTTAGTTGTTCATAGTCACCGCGGCAGTAGTCAAAATCGAGATTAAATTTTTGTGGGATTGTAGTAGACACTGGCAGGGGATATATTGTTTGTAAAGTAATATGGTCACTGCTCCCTACCGGAGGGAGGGGAGTCACTGTAGGAGTAACGTTGGCCCTTGTGATGAGGAGGTCCAGAGTGCTAGCCCGCATAGAGGAGGTTTGACTAAAACGTGCTGGGAAGACAATATTTTGATGGAGGGCTGAAGGGTGTAGTAGATCAATGAAGTCGTTTTGAGTAGATGATGAGCATGAGGTACTAGTAACAGTTTTCCAACAGATGGTAGGCAGGTTAAAATCACCAGTGATGATAAGTTCATTATTACGGTGAGAAAAGGAACGGATATCATTAAATAGTTTTTGAGTGTTAGATTTTAAAGAGTTCGGGGACGATATATACAGGCAAGGGTGACCCAGGAGGATGAGATACGAGGTTTAATTTCTAGCCATAGAGATTCTGGATGGGTCACAGAGACGTCGAGCTTATGGAAAACAACATCTTGACGAATGTAGATTAGTACCCCACCACCATTTCGATCCAAACGGTCTTGGCGCAAGATGGTGTACCCCGGAAGGTTAAAAACAGCATCATCTTGTGAAGGAGTAGCCCATGTTTCAGTGATACAGATGCAGTCGGCACTCCAAGCAGGAGAAAGGGTCAAAGGTTCTGGGCGCGTACCGTAAAGATGCTGTGCATTAAATGAGATTACAACGAGACTTGGGGTGGGGGTATTGCAGTTAGCCTTTTTGGGTAGGTAGGACCTGGTGGTAATGGTTAGATAGCGTAGTGTTGTTGGGTGAAGAGAGTGAGTATGATGAAAGATTCTGATTCCGATTTGTGGCGACATCTGTAGCGTTAAAAGTGGACGTATCATTGAGGACTATTTGACCGCGACGAATCACAAGATTCGTTTCACCCCTTGCACGGCGATCACGAAGTTCAGCCACCAATTGAACACGGGCGATACGCTGAGATTCTGAACGGTCTGGAGATACGGGGTATTCAAAGCCATAATACTGTCTCCATTGAGTAATGCCTATTACGAAATATTGGCGGTGACTAACCGATTGAAACTCGAGACATAGAGGGCGATTTTGACCAGGTTTGAAATAGCGGAGCCGCTATATACGAATATACTGACATTGGTGGGGGGTAAAGTCCAAGTCTCTAAGGATGGAGGAAGAAAACCTGGCGTCTTCATCATAGTCATTTGATACATACAACATCTTTATACCAGATCAAACTGATAGCCTTATCGATAGATATACTTGAAACGATTTTCCTTAAAACTATAGGATAATAAGCATTTTAGGTTCGACGTCTCCAGTGTCAAACGACCCGATTATTTTTTTTTATTTTCAAGAAATCTATATATGTTTGTATTTTTGATAATTACCTCTCCGAGTGACGATGACTACACGAAAAAGTAATACACTGAACGTGTCTGTGTGTGTCTGTCTGTCACCGCGTTCGCAGTTTGCAGATCGGAGCGACCGCGTTCGCAGTACACAGAAATTCCAAAAATGGTGGTTAATTACGATATCTATCTCATTCAAGCGCTACTCATTAACTGGCCTTTAACCTTCTACAACCAATTTTTCTTCCGCAGCAATTTGTATTTACATTTATCTAACAACAACACAACGCACTAGTCTTTCGTCTATACCACATAGACACCAATCTGCAACATTGGCTTCTAACACCACCATCTACTGGTCTTTCGTCTATACCACATAGACACCAATCTGAAACATTGGCTTCTACTCCATTATCATCGTTAGGTTAAAGTAATACGCGGCGATCGGCTAGGGCTACGAGAAACGACTAACCTCCCAGCGGCAGGGCTTCCACCAAAGTTTCACGCAATTGCGCTCTTTCTTATCAATCGCTGTGATACAATGTTTTTATATATCCTAAATTTACAATTAGTCTGAAAGAGGCATACGCTTGAATTAAAACAACCACAATAGCTATGTTTAAAATGATTTTAGGAATAACGTTTCTTTAATCGACTTAAGTACAATTAATGTAAAATACCGACGATTAAAATAATTAATACCAGTTATATTTAATTAATTATTTAAGATAAACTTCTATCTTTGAAGTGACCCAAGTGAGAGTTTATATAGAATGAGTAATGAAGATTGCATCTAAATCTAAGCACTATACGCGTATCAAAGTTAATATCGAACGAGTAATGAAGATTGCATCTGAATTGAACAGTATACTATCAAAGTTAATATAAAGCGAGTGTGATGAATAGATCTCTTACAAAACGATAACATTTTCGTTTGGCAGAATACTAAGTGAAAATATTTTAAATAGGTTTTGGCATTACGATTCTTCTAGTGTTCATATGAAAGAAATCCTACATAACTTTTTTTATTTTCTTTAATCACAATATGAAGATTTTTCGTAATTTCGATAAGTTTTGTAGCTTAAAAGCTCTTTTTTATTTTGATTTTCCAAGAAAATCTTTTGATATTAATATTTGAAATGGGTGTGTACATATAACTTAAACTATACTACATTTGTATATGCCTAGACACTGATTTTTGGAATACAAAATGGAAAGAACACTCGTTCCAGTAAAATTTCGTTTGTTAATAGTGAACTATTGAGTTTTGGGGTGTCATGTCTGCTATGAAGAGACGTTAATGGGTCAGAGTGAGCCGAAAGTTAAATACACATTTATATAAATAGGCTTAGGTGTTACAATAGAACTTAGTATCATTGTGGTAACTAGACCAGTAAAAGGTGCGATTGTATCCGGGTTATAACTGTGAAAATTTCCTGATTTTTTTACCTGTCCGAGTGACGATCGCTTATTGGGAATAGGCCACGTTATATTCCCCAATTTTCAGAAAATCGCAAAGAGCCATTGCATAATAGCAATATTTCAAATGATACTAGGACTAAAGCTTATTAAAATGATATAGCTTGAATTAATTTCCGTAACAGGCGATGAAAATAATTAATATCAAATATATTTATTAAATTATTTAAGAAAAACCTCTGTTAATGGAAATTTCTTTTGTCGAAGTTAGCATAGGACGAGTATTAAAGATTGCGTGTGAAGCTGATACAGTACATACATTTCTTAATTAATATAGAGCGAGTAATTTGGACCTTACCCCATTGTATTACAAAACATGGAAACTCTCTCCAAAGTTGATATAGGACAAGTAAGTATAGTTGGCACTTAACGTTTATGAAATCAACATAGATTTGTCTATTTATCTTAAATGAGAAACGAAGTATCTCTTGTGACTCGTTTATGGTAGAGAAAGTTGGTTTTCCTAATATAGGAAATCAACAAGAAAAGCTACAGTGCGACACACTTCATTTTATTTAATGATAAAGAACAACATTTCCTAGTAGTTATACATTTTCTATTACTTTGTTCATACTCCCTGCTAATTTTTCCCTCTCGTTGGTATATAAGGAATCTTTCGAAACTCAAAACCTTATTCCCGCCCACCAGATATAAAACGAGGAATAAGGACTTTACCCCGTTGTATTAAAAATGGCAAAAACACTCCAAAGTTAATATACAACGAGTTAAGAAAACGTTACATTTTTCAAAATCAGTGTAACCCAAGTCAGGAAACTATACTCATCCTAAAGGCTGTCTAAAAATTATTAAAAAACCGTCTTGTGCTTCCCCCTCCAATTTTTTCTATGAAAACCTTTAGCTGCAACTCGTATCAAATAGGACGAGTAATGAAGATTGATTTCCAACCTATATGACCAAGCTTAGATTATTAGAAATATTTTTATAAATCTAAAATTTCTACTTCTTGGTCCATATTCTTTGGTTGTTAAAATATGATGAGAAGAACTTGTTTTGTTGATATGCCCCTTATTGTAAACTAGCTGTTACCCGCGGCGTTGCTCGCGTGTAATAAGAACTTCCATCAAAATGATACAAAGAATGGGTAGATTTTACTGATGACTAATATTTTTGTAGCACCCTAGGAGCGAAGGCACTCGGCGTTGCTCGTCAGCCCGTCGGGACATTTTTTATTACTTTTCACGCGGACATTATTCCATAAAGAAAGGTTTTTTAGTTTTTGGCCGCCATTTAAAAATATGGCAACAAATCGAACCCAAAAGACCATTCAGTCCGTCTATAGGTTAAAGGAAACCCGTGTACTAAATATCTGTGAAATCGGTTGAAACGCGCGGACTTTGATGTATAGAGAAGAGTTTTTACATTTCTGGGCGCCATTTTTTAAGATGGCGGTGGATTGGAAAAATCTTTCTTAGTACGCGCCTACTACTTATGAGTAACGTTCCTGCAAATTTTCAGCCTTCTAGGGCAAGCGGTTTGGGCTGGGGGTTGATTATCAGTCAGTCAGGACTTTGATTTATATAGATATAGATATAGATATAGATATAGATATAGATATAGATATAGATATAGATATAGATATAGATATACCTTTTCTACGCGCTAGAATTATTCTTTTTTAGAAATTTAACAACAGCAGTTGATCATTAAATCTACTTGAATATTTAAAAAAACCAGGTTTTCAGGACGTTAGTTTGCTTTTGCCGATGTTTGAATTTATTTAGTTGATTAATAAAATGGAGAATGATAATAATTTAAAGGTTTTCTATTAGCTGCTAGTTTTTCCTATTGACAATTGAATAACCAGAGGCCTGAAATTAAATAATAAAATGGAGACACGCCAAAAAGACGTCTGAAATTCTTTATTTTTAATTAGCTGGAGCACATGATGTTCCCGGCTCATCAGTAGCAAAAATTAACGCTAGAGCTGATTTAGTTTTAAGTTTCATTGGAGATGTCGAAGAAGATCCTGAAGATTCCTGCAAATCAGTTTTTTCCGAAGAACTCTTTCCTGAAACGTCTGGTGAAAAACTATATTCTCCGCTGTCTTCGCTTCCCAGTAATGATGCTTCAGTAACAATAGAAAATTATAGCTTACACGTTTTACACATAATTTATTTTCGAACCTTCTTTTTCCGCGCTATCCAAAAAAGCGTTATTCATTTCTTCCATATCACTTTCAAAATCATTTTCAAAATCTTCTTCCGCGGAATCGTTTAGAATTTGAATTTCATCTTGCATATTTTCTTCAATCACTCTTCCAACGACAGTTGTACTGTACCTTCATAGAAAATATAGCAATACCAACAATTTCATCTCCAAAATTCGAGTTCCGTTAATTTTCAAAGACGGAACGAATTTCTCATCTCTATTAGCAGCTGATTATCATAATTGCTGCCAAAATGTGACAGTAAGATGACGTTCTTAACGGCATGCAATTGCATTAAATAATCTAAAAATATACCTATGGGATTCCCACTAGAAAAGCGGTGTATACGCTTACCAAAATGACTACACATAATACAGTTAAAGGTTAGAGAAGCTTCGTCTATACAATGATCACAGACTGTTATGCTAACTAAAAGGATAGCCTGGTGTTCGTAAGCACCCAACTTTTCCTGACACACCTTCCTTTGTATACATTCTACGTCAAAGAAAATGTACATAAGACTATGTTGATTAGGTATAGGTTTCATAACAGAGGGCACAATCAGGGGTTCATTTTTAGACGGAAAGGACCAAGAACCACTCGCAGAGGAAACACTATTGAACAATACCCTACCTAGGGAACACGTTTCTGAAGAGGTGCTTTCTGACGATGAAATTTATGTACAATGGGGAGGAGGAGAAAAGGACCAGCCCAAACCTATTGACAATCTACCCTTTTGCGAGATAATAGCACAAAGTGAAAGATTTTACAAACATTTTAACCTGAAAGGTCGAAAGGTAATTCTTTGAATAAGTGACGATCCCGTCGGTGGTGTGTGTACCGTAACAAAATGCATCCTTAGTAAGTACAGGCCTACAGACTACGTCCAAATTACTTTAAAGAGTACAGGAAATATTTGTCGGTCAGAACTAGAATTATCCTTTAGACGATCAGATCAAGTATACCCTAATATTATTTTTGATCAGCTTAGTGTTATGCTATATGATGACGAAATGGAAGCATTTTTCCTAGGTCCGGTTAAAATTATTTTTAGCAATGTAAGAATGCCTCCGGGGAAAGGCCACCCTCCAAGCCGAGGCATTAAACCTTTTAGTATCTTTGTAGAGACAGACGTGGTATTGTACGTATAGCCAATTCGGATAACATCTGTCTTGCCTGAGCTCTTTGTGTGGCTATAGCTCGTAGAACTCACACAGAAGAAGCTCTAAAAACTCAATACGAAGCTATTTCTAGGGCTAGGTCGGGGAATAAATCTCAAAAAGAGGCTGCTTTAGAACTATGTCGTAAGGCAAGCGTAAGGGTTAGTGAGTGTGGGACGGCTGAGTCTTTTTAAATGTTCAAAATTTATTTAAATCAATATTCGATTTTCGTATACAAATTCAAAACTAGCGTTCCTACCTTGATTTTAGGTGAAAACTATTTGGATGATACTAGGCCCCGCCTCTTTTTATTTAACGAAATTAATCACTATAAGATAATCACAAAATTAAGACCACTTTTTAACCACGACCGATTCTGTGAAAAATGTCTTATACCTTATTGGCGAATACAATCGCATAAATGTAACGACTTGTGTTTTAGTTGTATGAGGCCCACTATCTGTCAAGGTCCCAAGAAAGCTTGCGACCATTGCTTACGAAACTTCTTAGGCAATAACTGTTATGAAAGTCATTTAGCAACTTCAAGCAGTAAAAGGTCCCTATTTGAGCGCCTTTTTCACTGTAAAGACTGTTTGAAAACCATAGATTTTTCTCGAAGATCCGAATATCATACGTGTGGTGAGGCATATTGTCAGGTCTGATAGTGCCCTCTGTTAAGAAACCTAAACTTAATCAGCCTAGCCTTATGTACTTTTTCTTGTAGAATGTATACAAACGAAGGGGTGTCAGGAGAGTTGGGTGCTTACGAACACGAGGCTATCCTTTTAGTTAGCATAACAATCTGTGAGCATTGTATAGACGAAACTTCCCTAACTTTTAACTGTATTATGTGTAATCAGTTTGGTAAGCGTATACAACGCTTTTCAGGTGGAAATCCCATAGGTATATTTTTTGATTATTTAATGCAATTGCATGCCGTCAAGAACGTCATCATACTGTCACAGTTTGGCAGCCATTATGATAATAAGCTGCTAGTTCGAGAAATCATTAAGAGGGATGAAAAATTCGTTCCGCCTTTGAAAATTAACGGAACTAGAATTTTGGAGATGAAATTGTTTAACTTGTTATTTCTGGATTCTTATAATTTTATCCCTGTAGCTTTAGCTAAATTTCCCGCAAACTTTCGGTATACCCAACGCCGCCAAAGGGTATTTTACCGCCTTTTAGTTTTGATATAAATGGACAGAAAGAAACCAACTTTGGTTTGGAAAGTAATCTGCCCCCTAATCGAAGCTTATGGTTGTCAATATTTTCCCAGGGAAAATTTAGATGCATTCTTAAAATGGCATAGCTCCGAAGATATAAAAGGTAAGGTTTCAACTTCCTGAGTGAACTCAATTATTATTCTGAGAACGATAGAGTTTTATTATTCAATCAATACAGTAACTTGATAGGCTGTAGTTTGCGCTCGTCCGTGCTACATCTTTTTTTCGTGGTAACGCGCTTTAAAAGCTAATTAGAATATTGAGAACAATGGCGGAGACTGTAGAGAAAACGAATTCAAGTAGTTTTTTGGAGGAAATGAAAATGGAATTGCCAGCTCAATTATACATGTCTGGTCCAAGCCGGTTACGGCACTGCAGATTCAATTAAGAAGTTAACGGATGTGGATAAAATCCGGAAAATAGAGGAGTTTATTCGTAAACACTTCAATTCTTTTAAAAAAGAAGATAGTGAAATTATGTTCAGGATTTTTTCCAACAATCCTAATGACTTCGAGTTTCTCCCTGGACACTATGAAAAACTCTAATCATACGCCGAGCGCTTAAATACAAAATTTCCAGTAACACCTCAAGTATTAGTGGATTCGATAAAGCCGAAGAGAAAAGCAGTAAGAAGAAACCCTACGAAACCCGCAAGTAATGATTCCAGCGTAATTGAGATTGAAACGAGCGGTGAAACTGATACTGGCAAGAATTCTAGTCAATTCCAGGAACTCAAAACGCAAGAAGAAATATTTCATGGAATTCGTGGCCAAATTAATCCCTACAAAAACGGAAATTAAATCCAAAAAATATCGAATTTGCAGGGAGGTGTAAACTACAACATAGAAGCGTAGCGTACTAAATCTGTCGATGTTTACAAAGTGCACTGTCTGAATTGCAACTCAAAAATAAATATGAACAGTTCACCAGTCGGAGTTGGATTTGCTTGCTCTAATTTCTACAAGCATTTAAGCCGTTGTCCAATTAAACCTAAAGATACAAGTCGTCAAAGTACTCTTACACAAGCGGGCTTCTCCGAAAATAGGAAACAAAAACCCGAACGTTTTATACATCAAGGTACGACAGTTTCTATCAATGAAGGGGATGACACTCAAGAAATTGAAGTAGAATCCATGTGTAGTCAAACCAATTCTGATGATTCGACAGCAATAACCGAGTCCACAGAAACTGAAACGTTAACCACTATTGGTGCTTCGACTAACAAAGTCACAAATCAGATCGGCGGCAAGGATTTTTAGAACACCTCGCTTCCATGAAAATCCTTGAGAAGGGGGGAATCTGCTAGTTGTGAAACTTCTACAGACTTTGCATTCACTTCTAAATTGACACTTAACACCTATAACTATTCTGGACTTGAACGAACGGAAAGAAAGCTTATGAAGGTAAGCAAAGATCCGTCACAATCTAAAATTATGGATTTTTTTACTACTATTGAACAAATTGGTAACGTGATTAGAGAAAACGAAACTATTTCCTCGAACTTTCGGGTCATTATGAGGATTCAGCTAAATGAGCATGATAAAACATCAACATCGGTGGACAGTGCTGGTGGTTTTCTAAAACATCTGTGGGAAAATTGCTACTCAAAAACTAACAGACATTCGGAATGTGTAAAGAAATTTAGCGTTGCGTTTTTTATTTTAGTGGGACCACTAGCTTACTCATTTATGTCTTTCATCTTACGATCGTGTCAAAGAGTATTTCCAAAAAAACCAAAGGCCAGCATTGTTTATGTCTACGTCGCGCAACCGTTACATCCCAACACTCCGTCAATTTGTTTGTGCTTAATAGGACTGATAATAAGTTTTCTAATATGGACGTTTCTAACAGGTGGAGATTTTTAATTTCGGCATGCTCAAAAGTAGGAATAACAGTTATGTCCTTTGCCAGTGATGGAGACCCGAGGCTCCTCAAGGCAATGGTAAATGAGTCGGGGATCTTTGATAACATCTTCACGGAAAACTCCTTAGAGATTTCGAATGACTGGGATTGGTACCTAGGAATTAAAATGGGCCGCCCTTTTTTACCAAGACCACGTTCATATCGAAGCAAAACTTCGGAGTAGGATGCTTAAACCTTCTGTCGTGCTGCCTATGGGATGTGAAATCTGTTCAGTTTCGCACCTCAAAATATTGGTATCTTCCTGTTCGAAAGCCGAACACGGACTGAAGGACAGCGATTTAAGTCCGAAAGACAAACAAAATTTTGCTTCAGTTGAACGAATGATGTCCCATACTACCGAAAAGCTTTTATTAGAAAAGGTTCCCAACAGTAAAGGAACCATTTTATACTTGAAGATAATGAGAGCAGTTACGACATCTTTCCTGAACAAAGAAATATCTCTAATAGAGCACAAGACATGTGGTGGGCAGTCTTTTGTTTTACGATTTTGGAGATCCTGGATTGAAAATTCTGAGTTTTACAATTTGAGGGATAACTTTATAACATCCAATTGTTATACTTGCATTGAGCTCAACGCACACAGTCTTATCACCTAAAATTTTACAACCCGACCTCACTGGAACTCAACAATGCGAGAAGACATTTAGGGCAGCGAGAAGTATGTCAACCGTGTTCTCAACCATAACAAACTTCTCACTTCTAGAACTTTTAAATCGCGTGCATCGACTTGACGTGCAGGTTCAGTTACGTTGCGAAGATATTTTCAAATTTCCAAAACAAAGAAAAAGATGGTAAACGCTTTGCGGAACAATCCTCTTCAAGCGACTTCATGATACCTACGGCCAGAGAAATATCCGAAGCCATTCAAGGGGCTAGATAAAAAGCCATACAATCAGTTTCTTTACTTGGAATGGGAGAAATGGCCGTCGTATCAGATAAAAAGCTGGTCAAAACTGTATTTCATAAGCCATCAAAAATCAAGAGAAAAACTGTTTCACCACTGGCGACCCAGGAACATTTCTTAGAAGACGACGAAGAAATTTCCACTGACCCATCACCAACTATAGCCGAAACGGCTGTAGATGACCCCAGTGGTCTCACAAGAGATTTGCAAACTATAGTTCTAGGCGCAACTAGTCGTGGCGGTCTTAAGTTTGCAAAGAAATTAGATGAAAGCCGATGCACATCCGTTCCACAATATGAACTTGCAAATCAAAGGACTGCAGGAAGCAACTTGAACCAATGACTTAGTGAAGCGTCAATTTTTACAGGGTTTATAATTAACGATAAAACTGTTCAAATAAGGTAGAAAACGGCTTTATGGTTGTTAAACTCTAACGAAAATCTTTCAAATGATAGGCTCCTTCGCGTGAGAGACCAATGTGAAACCGAAGTTACTGGATCTCCCAGCGATTGTAATAGGTACGAGATATCTACAAAATCAGAAAACGTGCATATAGGCGATCTCTGTGCTTTTAAGTACAAAAAGAATTTTCTGATAGGCAGAATTCTTCATGTTTCCTATTTAGTTGGTAAAACGAGTATAAGTTGAAGTTACTCAAGTATATATGCTAACTTAAAAGACTCGAAAAAAATTGGAGTCCTGTGTAATTGGTATGAGCCAACCGATTTTAAAGCAGGATCATCAGGTCAATCAAAACTGAAGATTTGTTTTGCTTTTAGTTACGGTTATTTCGAATTAAAAAATTACATATGTTCACTTCCCGATAGTAGCTTTACATACGTTGATTTTGACAAGTAGTTAGAGAGGAGAGTTTTGGGTGAAATGACAAAATTTTGTAAAAAATAAATTCGGTTTGATTTGACAACTACTTGACATTTTTTTAGTTCTAATCTATACTTAATCTAATTCTATTCAGTTGAAAGCTCGAAACCATACTTAAAATTATAAATTAGTAAATTGTCATAGCAAAACTTCGTTTTTAGTTCCAATTTAGGTTTCTCTCTCTACATATTAAGCATATTAAATAATCAATGAGAGCTCAATATTAAGATGTTTTTTAAAAACCTTGTGGAATATCACATCTATCAAAACAAATTCACAAATCCAGGAAGACAATACAAATTACGGTATATAACCATTGAACAGAATTCCATTGGAACGAAATTCCATTGGACCGAAATAAAAAATAAGTTGTTCTAATTGATCGAAGCTAGTCGGCTGTTCCCAATGGACCTAATTCCCATTGAGCAGACTTCCCATTCCTGTTGGACAGAAGTCTCGTTGGAGCGAATTTCCCATTGGTGCGATTTCGCATTTTATAATGCTATATTTATTAAGGTCGTTGAAAAATAAACATGGGCCTTTTCCAAAATATTCTTATTTTCTAGGTTGGCCTAGGGTTAGGTTAGGTTTGGTTAGGTTTGGTTACTTTAGGTTAGGCTAGGTTAGGTTAGGTTAGGTTAGGTTTGGTTTGGTTTGCTTAGCTTAGGTTAGGTTAGGTTAGGTTAGTTAGGTTACGTTAGGTTAGGTTAGGTTAGGTTAGGTTACGTTAGGTTAGGTTACGTTAGTTTAGGTTTGGTTAGGTTTGTTTAGGTTAGGTTACGTTACGTTACGTTAGGTTAGGTTAGGTTAGGTTAGGTTAGGTTAGGTTAGGTTTGGTTAGGTTTGGTTATGTTAGGTTAGGTTAGGTTAGGTTAGGTTACGTTAGGTTAGGTTACGTTAGTTTAGGTTACGTTAGGTTAGGTTACGTTAGTTTAGGTTTGGTTAGGTTTGTTTAGGTTAGGTTACGTTACGTTAGGTTAGGTTAGGTTAGGTTAGGTTAGGTTTGGTTATGTTAGGTTAGGTTAGGTTAGGTTAGGTTAGGTTAGATTAGGTTAGGTTTGGTTTGGTTAGGTTTGGCTTGGTTTGGTTTGGTTAGGTTTGGCTTGGTTTGGTTTGGTTTGGTTTGGTTAGGTTCGGTGTGGGGAATCGGATATAGACGAATTCATTTATTCCATAAATAAGCCGGAATTGTCGTTAACAGCAGCTTCAAGCTTGGGCCAAAAAGCGACGCCAGTCATCGTTCTTTACCTTTAGCGTTGGCTCTAGGCAGAACGAGAATGGCTGCTTGCCCCATGGACGGTTGGATTCTCTTCTTGTACTTAATGAATTCATTCACATGACCTTTCTGTCGAATGGGATTTCCGACCGAATGGGATTTCTGTCGAATGGGACTTTCGACCGAATGGGATTTCTGTCGAATGGGATTTCCGACCGAATGGGATTTCTGTCGAATGGGATTTCTGTCAAATGGGAGTTCTGTCGAATGGGATTTTCGGCCGAATGGGATTTCTGTCGAATGGGATTTTCGGCCGAATGGGATTTCTGTCGAATGAAATTCTGCCCAACGGATTCTATCCAATGGGATATAAGCACAAATTACATTTAAAAATACAAAATCCTAAAAAATACGAAATCCCAAAACAAATAACGATATTCCTAAAACAAATTACGAAATTCCATGAAAAAATTCAAAAACACAACGGTTTTTTTGAAAATCCTACTATATTTTGGATTTTTATAAAAAAAATCGAAAAATCCATTTAAAAAAATATACGTAAAAATCCAAGGGATTTAAAAATCCCGCTCGTTTTTTCGAATGACGGACCACTAGATTTAGTCATTATATAAAATCTAGTCATATTGTTTTTGATTAATATTATCAATTAGGCATTTTCGTCTCGATGAAATGTCCTGTGATTAACTAACTTTTCGTCAATGCTTCCTTAAATTTCCCATGTATTTTCGATATTGCAGTTGTTGATTTTCGTGTCGATCTCATCGATATATATATACAAACACTTTACAATCTTTATTTCATTCTTTCGTTGAAAATCAGAGGGTAAGGTCATGTATCCTTTCTACCATCCTTATAACATGGTGATAGCAGACCCGTCTCAAAGCGAGAAAACTCAATTAGTTTTAAAAATATTAGAGAATAGGGAAACCGTATTTTTCCCTAATATAAGCGAAATGTAATTGGCAACCTTTTTTTCGAAAGTTTGAAATAATTTGTGGTTTTGAAACATGGTATGCCAGATTTATCAGAATATACAGGCGGTAAGCCTTGCTTTTTAATCATCGATGACTTGATGACCGAGAACAAAGGAGAAGTTGGGTCTCTTTTTACCAAGGGAACGCATAATCGCAACTTGAGCGTAATTTATATCGTCCAAAACGTATTCCATCGATCCAAAGACTCTAGAGATGTTTCTTTGAACGCTCATTATCTTATTCTTATGAAATCTCCTAGAGACAAATTGCAAAGTTCAATAATAGCTAGACAAATCTTTACCGATAAATGGCGTTTCGCTTTTGACGCCTACCGTAACGCTTCTAGTTTTCCTTTCGGATAATTATTATTCGATCTTCACCAAAGATGCCCCAAGAATCACAGACTTAGGACTGGAATATTTCCCGACAACCCTTGCGAAGTTTAAATTCCCAAATAATTATAATAATAGACGGGTGTTTAGCCATCTCTTCATTTAGTCACTATGCCTTATGCCGTTCGGTCACAAAGAAATTTGTTCTCCGTTATTGCCAAATCCCCTCGAAAACAACGTAGCATCATATTACGTAACGCCAAGAAACCCTTAATTGACGCAATAGCAGAGTGTGTTGAAAATACTTTACAAGGTAACGTTAAACTAAATAAAAGTCAAAAAGGTAGATTAGCTAGGCATTCCGCAAAACTTGGAATAATTGCTAAGAAGAGAATATATTGGAAAACAAAACGTGATATATTAGTTCAGGAGAGTGGTAGTTTCTTTTCTTTCCTTTTCCCTCTCGTTTGCTCTATTATCGGCGCCATAACAGGAGGTAGTCAGTAAAAATGCCGTACGCTCAGAAAATGGTCCTAGTCCTTAGCTCTACCTTTAAAAACGACCCCTTTCCACACCCCCAACAACAGATAGTTTCGGAATTGGACAATGAGATGAATGTTATTTTAGCTCGTAAAGATTTAAACGAAGCTTCAAAATGGCGCTTATACGAACAGACTCTACAAAGATATAATAATTTACATATTATCGCTAGGCAACCTATTGTTGTTATTGTTATTGTTGAAGGGGGTGACGCGTCGCCGCGTCGAGCACCGATACCAAGGGTATATTGTGCGCCCCGAGCTGGTTAGACTGCGAAGAGTCCTGTCGCCTCGATGAATCGGAGAATCCGATTGGCCGAGACAGTAGAGAACTGGTGAGATTCCATAGTATGCATATCAAAATGCTCAAACCTCATGGCCGCGAGGTAGTCGCAGCTGCAGAGGATATGGGAGGAAGTTTCCTCTACCTCCCGGCAGAACCTACAGAGTGGGTCATCAACGATGCCCAATAAGTGCAGGTGTCTATTCAGCCGGCAGTGTCCAGTGAGGAGACTGGTGACCAGCCTTATTGTGCTTTTGGTGAGGGCAAGCAGTTCCTTTGCCCTAGTGATAGAAGGACCCGGGACAAACTCCTTGGCTTGTCTCTGCCCATCCATGTCAAGCCAGAGCTGCAGTTGAAGTGCAGACATCCGGCAGTGAATCCTATTGCGAATGATGCCATGGGGGATGGGAACCGCAGGCTCAGGTCCGAAGAACTTCGCCTCAGCCCCCCTTTTGGCATACATATCAGCCCTCTCATTGCCCAGGTATCCCCAGTGCCCTGGCACCCACAGCAATTGAACCTTGTTGCGGGCAGCCAAAGAACCCAGCAGATCCAGACAGCTGAGAACCAGTCTAGAATCGACAAGACACTGATTTAGCGCCTTGAGGGCGGCCTGACTATCCGAATAAATCTGGATCGTCCGTCCGCGGTAGTTTTTCTTGTTGCAGAAATCCGCACATAGACAAATGGCCATGATTTCCGCTTGGAAAACACTGGCAAAGTTGCCAAGGCTCTCGTAAAAACCAAACTTCTTGGTCAGGCAGTAGACCCCGGCACCAACTCCAGAGTCCGTCTTAGAGCCGTCCGTGAACCAAACGGACTCCCCCCCCCCAGTTCCAAGGACTGGGGTAGTCTCCCAAACAGCGCGACTGGGAAAGTGCACGCTGAAGGGCTTGTCGAAGTGGTGTGAAATAACTGACTTATCTGAGACCATCACAAGTGATGGCTCAGAACTGCTGAACTCACTGAAAAGCTTGGTGTGACTGAAGTCCCATTGCTTGGGCTTCCACCAGCCGAGGTTGTTGAGCCTACAGGCTCCCATAATAGCTTCTTCCTCAATAAAGAGGTAAAGGGGAAGCATATTAAGAAGGATTTCCAGAGAAGCTGTGGGTGCTGTCCTCATGGACCCCGTGATACCGATGCACGCCAGCCTTTGAAGCTTGCGTAGTTCATCTTGGGCTGTCTTAAGGCGAACCCTGGGCCACCAGACAAGAGCTCCATAGGAGACCACTGGCCTGATGATCCTAGTATAAATCCAGTTTACAGCGCCAGGGCTTAAGCCCCAGGACTTGTTGACTGAACTCCTTAAACGCCAAAATAGAATTTTGGCCTTCTTGATGCTCAGATCAAGATGGGATTTCCAAGTAAGCTTGGCATCAAGAGTCACGCCAAGATACTTGACCTCGGAGGACTTCTTTAAAACCTGTCCAAAGAAGGAAATATCGTTGAAGAGGTCATTGGTTCTATTCCGGGTAAACGGTATAAGGACAGTCTTTTTGGGATTGACGGTCAGGTTAACTCCCCTACACCATTCCTCAACATCATGCAGGACAGATTTCATCAGTGCAGCGATAGTTACAGGGAACCTCCCTGTAACAATCACTGCGATGTCATTCGCATAGCCAAAACAGTGACACCCCCCTCCCCGAGTCGACCCAGCAGCTCATCCACCACCAGGCACCAAAGAAGAGGGGAAAGAACCCCTCCCTGAGGACAGCCACGGTCGGTGGAGATCTCCAAGGATTCCCCGAGAAGAGACGCCGTCACCCTACGATACGTGAGCCTGGATTTTATCCAACGACACAAAGTGTCGTCAATACCAAACCGCTCCGCAGCGCGAAGGATAACTTCACTAGAAAACCTATCAAAGGCACCCTCAATATCAAGGAAGATAGCCAAAGACATCTCCTTGAACTCGATGGCCCTGTCAAGGCAGTTCAAGATGCCATGAAGCGCCGTCTCTGTAGATTTGCCTTTCTGATAGGCAAACTGAAAAGTGGACAGGGGTGTGTGGGAAAGAACACCATCCCGCAAATACCTGTCCACCAATTTCTCTAAAGTCTTTAGGAAGAAAGAGGTAAGACAGATAGGTCTAAATGCCTTAGCCTCAAGATAGCTCGTCTTCCCACGTTTGGGAATAAAGATAACCTTCGAGCGCTTCCAGATATCTGGAATATGCACCAGAGCAATGCAGGCTCTAAATATCCTGCACAGATAAGGGCCAATGGCGTCTATGCCTTCCTGGAGGAGAGCGGGAAAGACGCCATCTGGGCCAGGGGACTTATAGGGCTGAAAGGAGTTTACAGCCCACTTAAGTCTAGAGTATGTAACTATCTTGTTGGCGATGCCCCAGTCCGCCCTGTGTGCTCTCCGAAAGTGCACGGGGGGAGCGTCGGTGCTTGTGAGGTCAAAAGCCTTGGAGTCCGGAAAGTGTACCTTGAGCATATGCTTAAGAGAATCAGTCCCTGACTTGGTAAACTCACCTTCTGCCACCTTGATGGTGCTGAGCTGGTGAGTGTTATCATGAGCCAGGATCTTCATGATCTTGGCAGTAGCGGGGGCATCAGAGATGCTACCGCAGAAGTCCCTCCAGGAGTTCCTCTTGGCCTCCCGGATGGCTTTATTATATTTATTGAGGGTCTGTCTATAAATAGTCCAGTCCCCAGTCCTCTTAGCCCTATTAAAGAGTTTACGAGTGAGCTTGCGAAGCTTGCCAAGTTCCGTATTCCACCAAGGAACGAGCCTCGGCCGGCTGGCAGGCTTCGCCGGACAGTTGTGGTGGTAGGAATTGATAATGGCTTGTTGCATGAGATCAACTGCCAAATCAAATTCCAGCACCGAGGAAAGCTTTGGAGCATTACCTCTGAGTAGGAGGCAAAGTTCCTCCCTGTAGCCGGACCAGTCGGTCCGACGGGGGTTGCGCAGTTCCGTCTTAACCGAAGTTGACTTGACCGCGACCGAGAAGCAGATGTGCCTATGGTCCGAAAGAGACGGTTCATTAGACACATGCCAATTAGAAACCGACAGACTGATATTGTCTGTGGCCAGGGTGACATCAATGACCTCCTTTCTGTTAGAAGTAACGAAGGCTGGCTCATTGTGCCTGTTGAGAATATGCAGGTTCGTACCGACCAGATATTCAAGTAGTTCATCACCACGTCTGTTGCAGTCACTACTGCCCCACGTGACATGGTGGGCATTGGCATCACAGCCCAAAATGAGCCTGTCCCCCTGCCTCTCACAGCGGTCGACAAGAACGACAACCTCCTATGGTGGAGGGGAACCCGTGGCATCATGGGGAAAGTAAGCAGACGCCATGATAAGGCCAGTTGCCACTCCAGAAGAGGAGGGCATTACCTTAATCTCAGCAGTATCCCTAGTGAGGTAGTTCGGAAGTGGAAGGATGTCAAGACCCTTCCTGGTCAGAACACACGCCCTGGGGTTGGGTGAGGTAAAGTCATAAGAGATATTACCTGCATTCTTTAAACCAAGGATTTTACCATTATGAATCCAAGGTTCCTGAATGAGGGCCACATCCAGGCCCTCTAAGGCAAACCTCCGGCATAGAACTGCCGAGGCTGCTTTGCAGTGATGCAGGTTGATCTGGATCATCTTGATGCTCATGTCTTAGGAAGAGAGGCGGCCCCGGCTACTTGCTTGGCGGTAGCGCGGAGTCCCGATCCAGGACCGGTATCTCCTTCGCCTCCACCAGCAGCACCCTCGGCCCCCAACTCCATCCCAGTAACAGGAGCGTAGGTCCTCTCGGTATCAGAGTCCTTCAAAAAGTCGGACTCTGTCCCGAGGTCTATGTCTGAGCTATCTGGAAAGGATGGCTCTAAACTAATGCCAGCAATATTTGCTGCCAGCTCCCCACTCACGCTGGCTGCAGTATTGCCTTCTTCTTCAGAAGCCTCAGAGACATTCTGGAGAGGGTCCTTTGGCGCATTCAGGACTTTAAATGTCCCGACAACCACGCCAGTAAGACCCTCGAAGCCGGCCTCCTTGAAGGCCTCCATGGAGGAGCCATCAATTAGGAAGATCCAGCGTCTGGTGCTCTTATCATCGAACGACTTCAGGCACCGCCAACAGTCGGTCAGAAACCTACCATTGTAGGCCTTCAATCGTCGGAGAAGAGCCACCGGATCAGTGGTGCGACGGTCCTTGGTCCGGAAGGACACCTTGAACGGCTTCGGGAGTTCACTGGCCTTCATCACTGAAAGCCGTGTTCCCCCTATGGCACGCTCATTATGGTGTAGCACCTTCACGAGCCATTCGCTGGTCGCAGAATCCCCACATGAATAGATCATGGCCCCAGCCATGATGTGGAAATTGAGAGGACGCGGCAGCGAGCTTCCCGATGAAAGCTCAGCGTCCAGTGCGTCAAGTATAGCGGCCTGGATGGGAACGACGTCCTCCTCCGTGACCGCATTAGTCGGATAGCCATCTTTAACGATGGCCATCTTGACAATACTGGCGACGTCGCAGTAAGACTTGGTCTTCTTTGACGCCGCAGCTAGTAAGCTAGGCGAGGGATCAGGGTCCTCTGCCCTAGCTCTCTTTCCAGAAAGGGTGGTAGTTTCTCTTGCACCAGGCGTAGAGTCCGTACCCGGGACGTTACTCCCAGCACCCGAAGGTACAGGAGTCCCATCTCGGCCCGTATCTCTTGCACCCAGTGCAGAGTTCTGGCCACCTTTTTGGGATTGGTTTTTTCGGCGGTTGGCCTTGCGCCTCCTATTAACTTCACTCAACCTGGTGGAACCCGATTGAGGAGCAGGAGGTGACTTTTGGCCTTCCGCCGATTGCGGGTGGGTGCTGCCAGAGGCAGCATCTCGCCCAGAAGCAGGTTGGGAGTTGCCTCCTTCCCTGAGAGAAGGCTGGGTACCGGTAGAACCGGCTCCATGCCCAGGTTTGTTTTTGGTTTTTGTTTTTAAAGAATCCATAAAGATCCCATGAGTAATGAGGCAAGTAAAAGGTCACCACCCGGTAGTCCTCAACCCGGGTGGAAGGCTAATTACAACGGGGTTTCGCCTGGTGCCCCGAGGGGATCGTTCGAGATACCGTAGATTAACTTCCCCGGTACCACACAGCCCTCAGCACGATACCTGCACACCTTGGCTTGGGAAGGGCGCGTATCAACTCAGCCCACAAAACGCAGTGGTTGACCAGCTCTCACCACCGAGGAGGTGTGATACAACGCACTGTTGAGGACCCAAGCTGGCGGCCGCGCAAGCGAAAGAAAAGGCAGAGCAGCAAGGCAAGGGGGGAAAATTAAGCGCGCCATCCAGCTTGCGTCTCCAACTTCGAGAGCCTAGGCAACCTATACTCAGGGTCCCCCAACCGACATCCAACTTTTTTAACTTGGCTTGGTTAGACGATATCCCCCTTAAATATATAGGGCATGTACATCGTCGATCAGATGTCCACTACCCGTGAAAAGCTTAGGTGGGCAGATAGTGGGAAGTTATAGTTAATGATGCAATAATACCCGGCTCTAATATTAGAGATATTGCTTTAGAATTTGTCAAGCCTTCCTCTAACAAAACCCCAAAACCAAGAGGTTTTTACGCATTTACAAACCTACTTTCAAGTTTTTCCCCTCTAGCCTCGTATACAATGTTTGGACAAAATAAAATCAAAAGAACTAGAGTTCCCAATGTTAGTGTCAAGGTAGCAGCTAAAAAACTTAAATCTGAGATTAGTCTTGAGGCAGCAGTTAAAAAAAAACTTAAAACCGAGTCTCCGAAATGGGCAGCGTACGTAAAGTCTCCAAAATTTTAGAAGGTATCTACTTTAACCCTTCCCACCCCGCCAGTTTCGGGGGTGCTGAGAAATTATATTTACCCGTAAAATTAAAGGGGATTAGTAAGAAACAAGTACTAGATTGGTTAAAGGGAAAAGACGCGTACACTTTACATAAGAAAGTTTTTAGAAAGTTTAAAAGAAACAAGGTGGTTGTAACTAACATAGGAGATCAATATCAGGCGGATTTGAACGACATGCGTCCTTTGAGTCAGTACAACGACGGGTACAAATACATATAAACCGTAATAGATTGCTTTAGCAGAAGAGCTTGGGCCGTACGTTTAAAATCAAAAAGCGGTGTTGAAACGGTTGAGGCTTTTAAGTCTGTCTTTAGAGAAAGGGTTCCTAGGAAGCTACAGACGGATAAAGGTACCGAATTTAGAAATTCCCAATTACAAGGATACTTGAAGGAGAAAGGGGTTATATTTTTTACAACTGAGAATGACGATATAAAAGCGTGTATGGTAGAAAGATTAAATCAAACTTTAAAGTCACGCGTATACAGGTATTTTACAGAAAAGAAAACCAATAGATATATAGATGTTCTAGACGACCTGGTTAATGCTTACAATAACTCTGTGCATTCCGCGATAAAAATGACTCCTTTGGAAGTTACTGGAACCAATGTCCTTCAGGTTTTTAAAAATGTATACGGAAAGTACTTTAGCGAAAAGAAAGTTTACGGGGAAAAATTAAAGGTGGGCGAATACGTCCGAGTAAGTAGGAATAAGATGATTTTTGAAAAAGGGTACGAGCGAACTAACACAATAGAGGTTTTTAAAATAGTGGGAAAAATAGACAGACGCCCTCCGGTATTCAAACTAGAATATTTAAACGGGGAACCAATAAAGGGGGTGTTTTACGGGATGGAACTCCAGTCGGTATTTAGACCCGAGACGTACAAGATCGAGAAAGTAGTTCGTAAGCGCACTAGGAGAGGACAAAAGGAGCTCTCTGTAAAGTGGTTAGGCTATCCCCCTTCCGGCTAAAGACGCAGTCTCCCTTTTACCTAACGCTACCCAGCAACGCTAGCATGAAAATTTATGACAACAACAAGACCTCTTCTTACACTACCAAGTTGCCATAGGCTATAGAGCTGATCGGGGATGACTGGGAGGTTGCTCTTCTAGAAGTTTTGTACCCAATGTCCTTTTTTAACATACCCAGTGAGGAAGGTCATATGCAGGTGGTCTCGCATGAAAATAAAAAAGGTCGGGACGGTATATCACAGCCTATTGTTAAAGCCGAGGCCTTTATAGTTCCAGTAGGTTATTACAAATCATTAGAAGCCCTTCTTAAACAGATACCTTCCGGATTAAGCGGCTTTCAATACGGTTTCATTTCTGATTACATACTGATTACATTTCTTTTACTATTCAACCTAACGGTATCTTGGCTCTTTCTCCCACTTTCAAAAGGACATTAGAATTTAAAACTCAAAAAGGCCAAAGTACGTCTTTCTCTTGCCCTTCAGATAAAACCAGCCAATCGTATAGAAGCTCTGTTCCAGCTAATTTAAATTATTATATTCCCGACCAATTGTTTATTTATTCCGATATAGTAGCCAATGAATTTATAGGCGATACGGTAGCCCCGCTACTTGGTATAGTAGGCGTAGACAGCGAAAAACCTCACGGTTCGACTATAACTAAATCATTTAACTGTCCTCATTACGTTAAAGTTGCTTAACGTTACTTTAGTACTATAGACATTGATATAAGGAATAGTTTAGGCCAAGCCGCGTCATTCGAGTTTGGAACGTCGACCTGAAACTACACTTTAGACCATGCCAAAACCCCAAACATTAGAGTCTCGTTGCGAGTATAGGAGGTATTATTAAGATCAGGTTGGGGGTGGAGGGGTGTCAAAAGTATTTGTTGGGAACCCCCACCAAAAAGGGCACGGCATTGGAAGCGCCCTGAAAGGGTTATTTAGATGGGCACGCCCCTTATTAATTAGAGGTGCAAAGTTTTGGGCACCTAGAGCCATTAGTACGGGACAAAAGATTCTTGGTGACGTAATGCAAGGTCAGAATGTGAAAAGTGCCGCGAAAAAGAGATTGAAGGAAACTTATGAGAACATGACTGCTGCTCAGCAAGGTTCAGGATTAAAGATAAAGAGACGCAAAGTTAAACGACTATCAGTTTATCACCGTCATTCAAAGCAGACGCCACGCGATATATTTATCTCCTGAAAAAATCATGTTTTCTCTCCAAGCTCTTAAGAGTGAATTGGATATTTTTGCCCCTGTGCCGATTCAAACTAGATTCGAACATGCTCAATGTGTATGGGCAAAACCCTTGGCGGCCATTGGTGATAGCTCTACCTTCGAATACCTCATCTCGGGCAATGGAGATAGCTACATCGATGTAGCCCACACCATGCATTACAACAAACTCAAAATCACCAACGAAGATGGAAGTGATCTTCCCGATGCCGCCGTGGTAGCTTTCGTGAACAACGCTAGCCACGCATTGTGGAGAACTTGCGATGTTTTCGTGAACAATACCCGAGTTTCTTCAGCCACTCAAAACTACGCCTTCACTTTTTTTATCGAAACTGTCTCAAATTACGGTCCCGCGGCCAAACAAAATCACCTTATAATGGCCGGATGGGTAAAGGACGAAGCCGGAAAGTTTGACGACTTTTCAAATAAAGCTAGCGACGCTCGAATGGCTAAAACTGCTAAATCGGCGGTGATTGAATTTTTTACACCCGTGTTTAGCGACGTGTTTAATATTCCCGAATATCTCTTAAACCGGGTGGACCTTAAAAGTCGTGTTTACTCGCAACAAGGACGAGTTTACCATAATGTGTGAAGAAACAGCCACTCTCAAAAACTGTAAAGTCAAGATATTAGACGCATCACTCGCGGTACGTAAAGTTAAACTCAGTCCTAAAATATTGTTAGCGCATGAATCCGCGCTTAATAACGGTACTGCCAAATATAATTTTACGCGCACCGAACTTAAAACTAAAACTATCTCTAGCGGAAGTAGCACTGAGAGTTTTAACAATATATATCTAGGCCCTCTGCCTAATCGCGTCATTACGGGAATTGTGTCCAACGCGGCGTTCAAGGGCAGTTACGCTCTGAATCCCTTTAACTTTAAAACTTACGATTTAAATTTTTTGTCTCTGTACCTTGATAACGAACAAATACCTTCGTAACCGTTGACTCCTGATTTCGCTAAAAACTTGTATATACAAGCTTATCAAACATTGTTCGTGGGCACGGGTATTAATTATAAAGACGACGGTAACGATATTACTCCCAACGAGTTTGCCAACGGCTTAACTCTGTACGCTTTTGACCTGACACCGGACCTATCGGCTAGCGAAACAAACCACTGGAACCCCGTTAAGCAAGGACAATTAAGATTTGACATGGGATTCGCTAAACCTTTGCCCTAAGCCGCAGTCTGCAATTGTATACGCCGAATTTCAAAGCATAATTCAAATCGATAAAAATAGAAACGTAATTGTAGATTATTAAATTGTCAGCAACTACCACCGTAGACTTGATTCTCGCTTTATCAGATACGCCCAACTTTTTGGGTGTTTTCGCGTCAAATAGGTTACCTAAGGCTACCAGATATCCCGCATCGTTAATTATAAATTTAGATCAGCACTATGAAAAGGGGTCTCACTGGGTCTCGGTCATTATAGACGGAGCTCGTGTAGGGTATTATTTCGATAGCTACGGTTTACCACCATTTCTGCCTAGTATCAGAAGATTTTTATCTTTAAACTGCAGAAAATGGACTTTTGGTAAACGACATCTTCAGAGGCTAGAAAGCAGCGTATGCGGGCAGTATAGCGCCCTCTATCTTATTCATGGAAGTAAGAAGACAAGTACGAAAGCCTTCCTAAAAGCTTTTACCGCAAATCGAAAAATTAACGATATGAAAATTGCTAAACAGTATCAAAATCATATACGACGACTAAAAAAGTGTAAAAGGAGCTTATTAACAAACCGTGTGGTTGCCTGGTGGTAATGCGTCCAGCTCTGTGTTGTTTCACCAACATTTGAGTTTCCATTCCAGGGTTCGACTTCCTACCAACGGCGCTTTATTAGACCGGTATAGAAAAAAACATCTTCAGATATGGCTTGAATCAAGTTTAAGGAGGTTTTTTTTAAATATTTAACTATTTTATCATTATTTTAACTTAATTATGTATGTTATTATGACGCTATTTAAATGATTTTGATTTAAAATCCGATTTATAATAATAATAATAAGCCTAGAATAACCTAGCATAAACCTATCTTTTCAGGATCTACCATAGCATAAGCCTATCCCTACATGTACCAGCGACGTGACGTCATCAAAAATTAGCCGTGACGTCATCAAGAAAACCACCATCACGTGACGTCATCAATTCCCCCTACACCATCACGTGACGTCATCAATTCCCCCTACACCATCACGTGACGTCATCAATCCCCCCTAAAGGGTGAAGGTATAACCCGAAAAATTTTACCCCCCCTGAAAGGGGGGCAAAGAAGGGGGGTAAAATTTTTCGGGTTATACCGTCACCCCTACTCTCTTGAGCGGTTAAAACTTATAGAAAATGAGAAACAAATATCTTTTAGGTATCCGCTTGTCGAAGGTTTCAAGCCGAAAATCTGAATTTGAAACTTGTTTAAAAACCATCTACAACTTGTGTTCGTGCCTTTCACTGAACGTTACTTTAGACACAAAGGCTTATTTTTTGATCGAAAAAATCTTGATTGCAAATGCGTCTTTAGAAATATATTTTAACTTCTTGGCGTCGTAACGCTGTCGAGTTTCTCGTTTTGATTTCCCAAATGTGCGTGCAAAACAAAGTGGACTCTGAAACGACTTTAATAACAAACTGTGATTCCTTCTTGTAAGTGCCATCATTTCAAAAAGTAATTATTCCAACTTGGCGTCGAGGGGCCAGCCACTAAGAGTAATCAGTGAGCTCGCTTGTACAAAAATTGTTACGCGTCATCTCTCAAGCAAAGCGCGGCTCCAGTGGATCCCCTACAGTTTAACTTTCCTTACGAACTCTAATTTTGGCTTGGCGAAGCTAACGGCATTTGTGTATGTATTAATCCCGCCCACTAGCCTTTGCCAGTCAAACCTAGAGTTCAGAAGGAAATTCCTCTTGTAGGCGATCCACTGGAGCCGCGCTACGCTTTAATAGGTGGAGCGGTTATCTGAGGGTGATAAGCTCCTCGTTTGGCGCTGTTAATCCAAGTCTGTTTTCGTGTTTAGAAATGAACGTTTTAAGAAACACTATTAAGGCTCTGTTTTGAAAGGATAATCATACGACAACAAAATGAGCGTGCGGATATAATTGGACTCTTCGGTCGATTCCGGCGTTAAAACTCGTTTTGACTTCTCCTGGTGAGGACACGCTGTAGATTCGATCATTTTGAGTATTCAAGTTTAGTATAAATTTTCTGTTGGACAAGGGGCTTCTATTTGCTTAACATATGGAAGAAGAGGTCTATAACGTAAGCGTAATCAGTGGCTTTGAAAAGGTAAGTTATCAATATACGAAAAAGTTTTAGTTGTTGTTAAGTGTTCATTGTGGCGTTAATTGACGCTGTAAGATTGTCGTATTCGAGGGGTCGGAAGTTTTTGAAAAAGTGTACGTGATTTCGTAATCCAATTTGATTTCTTCGGATTTCGTTTGATTTCGACGGATTTCAAAATTTGATAAAATCCAATGGATATTGCAATTTTTACTGTTATTTCGTGGGAATTTTCGATTTTTTTCCCTTGGTTTCGACGGATTTTGGGATTTCTTTAGATTTTGGATTTCGTGAATTTTGTAACGGATTTCGCGATTTATTCACTGATTTTGTGATTTTGCTTCTGATTTTATTATTTTGCTTCTGATTTTATTATTTTGCTTCTGATTTTATGATTGCATTACTGATTTTATGATTTCTTTACTGATTTTATGATTTCTTTACTGATTTTATGATTTCTTTACTGATTTTATGATTTCTTTACTGATTTTATGATTTCTTTACTGATTTTATGATTTCTTTACTGATTTTATGATTTCTTTACTGATTTCTTTACTTTGTGATTAAGTTGCTGATTTTTTATTTGATTTCGTAATCAGTCTTGATTTCGGATTTCTTAAGTTGGATTTCACGGCTAGCGTACCGGATTTCACGAATGACAGCGACCCCTCGATCGAAATAGTGCAACTCAGTTTTTTGAGTTTGAAGAAATTTCGCATTGAGATTCCGTGTTCCAGATTATAGTTGTGAACTTTATGATAGCATATTAAATTTAATCCTCTTATTTGAATGAAATTTAAATTTGTAAAATATAATTTAATATCATAATAAATTTTAATTTCTTAGCCGCTTTGGGATTTTCCTAACTTCTCTATCCACAGAATGTACTATTACGTTTTTGAAAACACTAAACGTCTCCGGTAAAGTATGCCAGGTAACCGTTACCCAAGAGCAAATTAAGGTGGAGTACAATTCTTAGCTGCTAAAAATTCCCTTGATTACGAGTCTAAGCAAAAACAAATTTCACCTTGTCCATATAAACTGTACGAAATTACAGCAAAATTAAAGGAAGCAAAACAATAGCAAAAAACGAGACTAACAGAAATGAAATTCACTGTCTAATCATGGGTAATCAATTTTCATTGAATAATTGCCATTAAATTAACGGTTTGTTGCGTATGAAATTTAGGGTTACATCTTCCCCATAATAAGCGGTTATCATGCACTCAATATTTATGAAGGCTGGTTAGCTGTTATACTAAGAGACTTCATACTCGCATAAACGTATATTGAAGGTTTTTTGTTTGGATGTAGTTTTTTGATGTGTTTTAACTGTTTTGAAAAATTCCACAGAACTAAAATTCGGACCCTCATCGGGAGCAATTCTCTAACTTTTTAAACGAGTTATCGCAAGTGATAACTATCGTCTAAAGGGTTGTTGTCAACATAGTACCGTCTATGAGAGCGTGATATATAAATAGGTGATTAGTCATAGGTGTTATCAAACCTTGAACGAAAATCGGCGGATATCTTGAGAATTCTCCTCGTGCTAATAAAAAAGCAAGGTGGTCAAGTTAAAATTTACCGTTTTTAATTATCACGAGAGTGATAACTTATCGAAAGGATTAAGCAGGTCGATAAGTTATCGCTTGCTTTATAACTAAAGACGGTAAAATTTTGATTTGCCCACCTTGTTTTTTATTAGCACGAGGAGAATTCACGAGACATCCACCGATTTTCATTCAAGGTTTGATATCACCAATTTAGATATCACGCTCTCATAGAACGCACGAGGTTGACAACAAGCCTTTAGACGATAGTTACCACTTGTGACAACTCGTTTAAAAAGTTACAGAATTGCCCCCAATATGTGGTTAAAGTTTCAAAGATATCCATTTAATAAATTATTTTTAATAAGTAAATTTCATAAGCATAAAATTCATCAGCCCTTTTGACGAAAAACTCGAAATATTTTCCATCGAAATAACACAGAAAAATTATTTGAAACAACTATACGTTTGCTTGATTTGAAAATGGTTTTAAACGAATGTCTCTTTCCGCTTTCAAATTTTCATTGATTAAATTTAAATTAGATTAATTTTTATTTTTCAAAACTATTCCAATCTACGATATATTAGCATGGATTTTCGCTGTAAAGAGTCAGTTTATGATCTCAGAACGTTGAAAGTTATTGGGTCCAATTTTCGAGGTGGCTGAAAACAAAAATTACCCAGCCTTATGTGAGGTAACAACTTAATTTGGAAAAGGGATCTTTCCTATTTACGAGGCCGCCTTCGATAGTGGGATTTTTTTAGTAGGATAGTAGTAAAAATAGTAGTATTTTTCCTAGATCAAAAAGCTAGACCGATGACGGAGAAAATGCTATGAACAGTTCTATTTGGATACTCATTAGGCATATTTCAGAAGCAACGTTTTCGTATGATTTTACTGTTTTAACAGTTTTTGATTATTTAACCTAATGTTCTCATCGAAATTTCCCAAAAGAAATTCATTTTGTACTTTTAAGGCGCTCAAAATAACGAAACATATGTCACCAAAGGGAACTTCCCCACATCTTGGCCTCTCAACCAGGTGTCTATAGTCGCCCTATTGTGAGGCCACTCCTAGTCTCGTCTGTCTCTACACGGAAATCAGTAAACCCCATCTCTACTGGCCTCTCAAGTAGGCCACTACTGACGCCTAGTTGAGCGTCCAGTGTAATAGTCCATGGTTCCATTCTGCTTGTTTATTCTCTACTGGCCTCTCAAGTAGGCCACTACTGACGCCTAGTTGAACGGCCAGTGTAATAGTCCATGGTTCCATTTTGATTGTTTATTCTCTACTGGCCTCTCAAGTAGGCCACTACTGACGCCTAATTGAGAGGCCAGTGTAATAGTCCATGTTTCCATTCTGCTTGTTTATTCTCTACTGGCCTCTCATGTAGGCTACTACTGACGCCTACTTGAGAGGCCAGTGTAATAGTCCATGGTTCCATTTTGTTTGTTTATTCTTTACTGGCCTCTCATGTAGGCTACTACTGACGCCTACTTGAGAGGCCAGTGTAATAGTCCATGGTTCCATTTTGTTTGTTTATTCTTTACTGGCCTCTCAAGTAGGCCACTACTGACGCCTAATTGAGAGGCCAGTGTAATAGTCCATGGTTCCATTTTGATTGTTTATTCTCTACTGGCCTCTCAAGTAGGCCACTACTGACGCCTAGTTGAGCGTCCAGTGTAATAGTCCATGGTTCCATTCTGCTTGTTTATTCTCTACTGGCCTCTCATGTAGGCTACTACTGACGCCTACTTGAGAGGCCAGTGTAATAGTCTATGGTTCCATTTTGTTTGTTTATTCTTTACTGGCCTCTCATGTAGGCTACTACTGACGCCTAATTGAGAGGCCAGTGTAATAGTCCATGGTTCCATTCTGCTTGTTTATTCTCTACTGGCCTCTCAAGTAGGCCACTACTGACGCCTAGTTGAGAGGCCAGTGTAATAGTTCATGGTTCCATTTTGTTTGTTTATTCTCTACTGGCCTCTCAAGTAGGCCAATACTAACGCCTTGTTGAACGGCCAGTGTAATAGTCCATGGTTCCATTTTGATTGTTTATTCTCTACTGGCCTCTCAAGTAGGCCACTACTGACGCCTAATTGAGAGGCCAGTGTAATAGTCCATGGTTCCATTCTGCTTGTTTATTCTCTACTGGCCTCTAAGTAGGCCACTTCTGACGCCTAGTTGAGCGTCCAGTGTAATAGTCCATGGTTCCATTCTGCTTGTTTATTCTCTACTGGCCTCTCATGTAGGCTACTACTGACGCCTAATTGAGAGGCCAGTGTAATAGTCCATGGTTCCATTCTGCTTGTTTATTCTCTACTGGCCTCTCAAGTAGGCCACTACTGACGCCTAGTTGAGCGGCCAGTGTAATAGTCCATGGTTCCATTCTGCTTGTTTATTCTCTACTGGCCTCTCAAGTAGGCCACTACTGACGCCTAGTTGAGAGGCCAGTGTAATAGTCCATGGTTCCATTCTGCTTGTTTATTCTCTACTGGCCTCTCAAGTAGGCCACTACTGACGCCTAGTTGAGAGGCCAGTGTAATAGTCTATGGTTCCATTCTGCTTGTTTATTTTCTACTGGCCTCTCAAGTAGACCACTACTGACGCCTAGTTGAGCGGCCAGTGTAATAGTCCATGGTTCCATTCTGCTTGTTTATTCTCTACTGGCCTCTCAAGTAGGCCACTACTGACGCCAAGTTGACAGGCCAGTGTAATAGTCTATGGTTCCATTCTGCTTGTTTATACTCTACTGGCCTCTCAAGTAGGCTACTACTGACGCTTACTTGAGAGGCCAGTGTAATAGTCCATGGTTCCATTTTGTTTGTTCATTCTCTACTGGCCTCTGAAGTAGGCCACTACTGACGCCTACTTGAGAGGCCAGTGTAATAGTCCATGGTTCCATTTTGTTTGATTATTCTCTACTGGCCTCTCAAGTAGGCCACTACTGACGCCTAGTTGAGCGGCCAGTGTAATAGTCTATGGTTCCATTCTGCTTGTTTATTCTCTAGTAGCCTCTCAAGTAGGCCACTACTGACGCCTAGCTGAGCGGCCAGTGTAATAGTCTATGGTTCCATTCTTCTTGTTTATTCTCTACTGGCCTCTCAAGTGGGCCACTACTGACGCCTAGTTGAGCGGCCAGTGTAATAGTCCATGGTTCCATTCTGCTTGTTTATTCTCTACTGGCCTCTCAAGTAGGCCACTAGTGACGCCTAGTTGAGAGGCCAGTGTAATAGTCTATGGTTCCATTCTGCTTGTTTATTTTCTACTGGCCTCTCAAGTAGGCCACTACTGACGCCAAGATGAGCGGCCCGACACCTAACCTAACCTGACCTAACCTAACCTAACCTAACCTAACCTTACCTTACCTTACCTAACCTGACCTGACCTGACCTGACCTGACCTAACCTAACCTGACCTAACCTAACCTGACCTAACCTAACCTAACCTAACCTGACCTGACCTAACCTGACCTGACCTGACCTAACCTGACCTGACCTAACCTAACCTAACCTTACCTAACCTAACCTAACCTAACCTTACCTTACCTAACCTAACCTAGCCTAGCCTAGCTTGAACGTTAGGATATATCTGTACTGGCCTCGCAATTAGGCCACTTAGGACACCTAGTTTAAAGGCCAAAAAAAATAAATATTAAAAACGAAAAATGAAGAATCATTCTTCATGTTTTAGTTTTACTATTACTTTTGGGTGTAAAAAGTACGCTTGGTTTGTATTGATAATGCGGTTGTCGGTGCACGTAAGTACTTTCGATTAGTGATAATTATAGTCATATAAAATTCTATCTGTTTTATTTACTATTATGTTCGTTACTAATAATTGCTCAGCATTAGTTAACTTAACATAAAAAATATTTATTCTACTCGTGTAGCACGTCAATTAAACTACATTAGTATGGTTCGTTACATAGCCCGAAGAGAAGCGTCTGATAACAATAAAGAGCTCGCTTGAATATGGTTACAGGTGGCGCTACATCTTATGATCAAAAACTCCGATAGATAAGATAACGTAAATAGACTAATTAAATCATGGATAGTAATACTAATCATAGAGCAATCATTACATCTATAACATTTACGAAATAAAAAGTTTTTTTTGTACTAAGGACAGTAATTGAAGTATAAAGGTATAGCATTGCAAATTAAGAGCAAGAAATGAAAGTCGTTAAGGCTCTCCATAAAAATTGGAGGCTGGATAAATGCTCGAAACCAGATTTTGAACATGCAGCTAAAGGTTCGAAGCTCGATAACCGAAAAAAGCAAGACTCGGCTCGAACCCAAAAAAATCAAGGCTCGCATAGCCCTACGAAAGCATCACTCACCCAGAGTCGCGATTTCCCCTGACCCCAAAAACTGCCAGAAAATTTCTTTCTTGTTCTGAAAAAAAACCAACGGAGCGATGGTGCTCGAGTGTGACGTAGAAGCGTGTTAGATCGTGCTCCACTGCCGAAAGGTTCTACGTCATATCTCGTCGAGGGAGGTGAAATCTTCTCAACCTGAGAGCACTCTTGCTGCTGTAGCACTAAAATAAGCCTGGCTGTAGTTTACCCTTTTTCCATGGCTGGTTTACCCCACACGTCATAGGCGACTAGAAAAAACATCGTGGGGTCCACGTGACCCCAGCCCGAGAACGTTTAGGAGGAGACGAGAAGGGACGAGAGAAAACCAGAAGAGCTCTCGAGTCCAACCTAGGAACAGGTCAAGAAACTAGAACAAGGCGAGCGAGACGACAGAGCCGCTGCGGGAACGCGTTCCAGTTATGACTCTTTTCGAAAACCTAAATAAGCGCGTGAAGCAATATGGCAGTGTCGTATATGTAAATAAACTCTTAAACAAACAGAAGAGACGCGAGATGCGCCGTTGAAAATTAAAAGAAACCAACCGGAGCCGTAATTTTCCGTAAGCCATGAAGAAGAAACCAACCGGAGCACTAAGGCAAAAACTGTGAGTGCTGAAGAACTTTAGTAAGGGGTAAACAGCCAGGCTCCCAAAATTAACTTCTACTTTAATTATATCCATAATTGATAAGTTATATGTAAATAAACTGTTTGCATTGATTGATTTCTACCAGAGTCGAACCTACCTTAGTAATTACTTTAGCTAAAAGCGTTAATGAGCACATTTAATTATTAATAAACTTTAAAATTTAACTTAACTAAATGAACTCATAGAAAGCAGTAAGAAAAATGTCAGTGTATCCAGTGAAAATCGCTATGAGCTACTGGTTTTCTTGACAAAGCCTATTTCAAATGGTTGGTCGAGCCTTGCTATGAAATTCAGAATAAAAATGTTCGAGAATACATTTCAGACAACATGAAAATCGTTTAAAGAGCAACGCATTACCTATCATTAAGCTTTTTGAATTTCACTGTATAATTTCAAAGCGAAGGAGTTCAACTTGTTTCAACCCTTCATGCTCCCATTAAGAGCCAACTAAAAACTGTTTTTAACATACGAATTTCCAGGAATCAGACCTCATAGCAATTCCCATGAAATACGAAGCTGCGATAAGAATTTTTAGTTTAACAACATCGACAGAGCCATTCATGTACGTACGTCAGAGATTACTGTCTGCCAAAAATCTGACGTTCAACGCTACTCCAGTCGGAGCGTTCGACGATTTAAAAACTATTTCCATGGGCGTAAGTAGAGATTGAAGTCAGTGATTTACTGTCCGTAAATTACCGGTAATTTGCCAAATGCCGCGGAAATTACCGAAATTTTACAATGGTAATTTACCGGTAAATTACAGCGGCAATTAGCCTGTCATGATATAAAATACAATTAATAACGGTATTTTTTGTTATACCAAAATTTTGATCGGCAGTTAAATTTACAGGTAATTTTTCGGTAATTTACCCGGTAAACTACTATTTTTGCTAGGTGAGTTTATGAAAGCAGACCTTACTTTGTGCTGATGATTTGTGTGGGTGTGTGTTCGCAGTTTCCAAATCGGAGCAAACGTGTTCGCCATCTCCGAACTGCATTCACAGTCACGGAAATGGCTCCTCTACTTGAGTTTTCACACCACCATCTTCTGGTCTTTGTCCATTCCACACGGACACCAAACTGTACATACTGGCTTCTAATCACCATCATCTTCTGGTCCTCGTCCATTCCACTTGGACACCAGTCTGTACATACTAGCTTCTAATCACCACCATATTTTGGTCATTGTCCATCCCACATGGACACCGGTCTGTACATACCGGCTTCTAATCACCACCATCTTCTGGTCTTTGTTTTTGTCCATTCCACTTGGACACCAGTCTGTACATACTGGCTTCTAACACCACCATCTTCTGGTCTTTGCTTATGTCCATCCCACATGGACACCAGTCTGTACACCTGGCTTCTACACCACCATCTTCTGGTCTTTGTTTTTGTCCATCCCACATGGACACCAGTCTGTACACCTGGCTTCTACACCACCATCTTCTGGTCTTTGTTTTTGTCCATCCCACATGGACACCAGTCTGCACACCTGGCTTCTACTCCATCGTCATCGTTGAGTTTAAGACATTCGCGGCGATCAGCTAGGGTTACGAGAAACGTCTAGCCTCCCTAGGGTGGGCTGTCCACGATAGGTTTTCGCAATTGCGGTTGTTCTTGCTTTTAGCTGTAGTTCGACACCCTTATATACTACCTATTTGAGTAAGGCAAAGCAACCGGCTTATGCTTCATTTCAAACGCCAATATTAGTCAAGTCTCTCAAGAATGTTTAATTGTTCTTTTTTAAAACGATGTAACGTTCAATAAGGCGAATAACTAACGAAGAAAATATTAAATATTAATGATATTTATTTAAATATTAAAGATAATCTTGTTTCTCAACTCAAATTTAATACGGAAAGAGTTAAAAAGCAGTCTATGTTTTTGTCTGTGTCCATTGTTACACTAGTGCGTCGCGTTAGCAGTTAGCCTTGTGTTGATGTGTAAAGAAATCCTACAGAACCATAATATTCCCTTTATCCTTAATATAAAGTGAATATGTGGAAATATTTTTCGTAATTATGATGCATTTAGTACTTTTGTAGCTTTAAAGCTCTATTTCATTTTGATATTCCAAAGATTTTTTTAATATTATTATTTAAAATGGATGTTTATATATTACTTAAGCTATACTTCATCTGTTTATAGCATTAACCTTTCTATAGTGAATACAGGAACAACGCTACTATGTTGGTCAAATGAACTTTTATTTGTCAATAGGCCTAGTGAACCAAAAAGTAAACGCTTGGGTTTGGTTTTCGTTTCTGTAATTTGAGAGTTTAAGCATCCCCTATACGCGTACGTGTAGCCACCTTTGACAATGCATTGGTCTAATGCACTGTGGAAGGTAGCTACACGTACGCGTTTAGGGGATGCTTAAACTCTCTATTAACGGTTCAGAGTGAGCCGAAAGTTAAATACACTTTTAAATTAATAGGCTTAGATTTTATAATCACGGTGGAAATCTGGGCCGCGTTCAGCAGAGCTCAGCGCTGTTAGCAGTGTCCTACATAACGGGATTTTGTTTATGAATTTTGACGTCACGGTGGTTAGCGCTGAGCTAGCGCGGTCTTCCAAGAAAATAGTCGGCTTTTTGGATAACGTGACGTAAAACGCGTAGTTCTAAGCTTGGCGAAAAAACCATGGAGGAATTAATTAAAATAAAGAACATATACGCTCCAGGAATGGAAGCTATGTCTGGGGGTTGGGTTGACCAAGGAACTTCCGGTCTATGCTATTTCAATGTAGCCGGAAATCCTTCGGTCAACCGAGCCTGCCTTTGGAGCGTACTAGGAGGGGCCAGACAAAAATTTAAACTAGAGGAAGCTACACTTTCCATTCCTGGGGCGTGTAACTTCTTTGATACAAATAGCTCTATGGGAGTATAGCTATTTAATTGGCGTGAAACCAGTTGATAACGCGAGAATTTTAAGAGATATGTTAGTTTCTAATTTTAATTATAAAAGTTGTTATCTATCTCTATAAATATGTTATCATACAATTTTTGTTAAGCCTTGGTACCTTGCACGCTTTATTGCGCTAGCGTCATTTATAAAACGCCGATGACCGGAGAAAAGCTATGACGACAGACCTCACCGGTAAACATTTCCAAAATCCGCTGTCTTTTTGGTGAGCACTGCTGAACGCAGCCCAGACCAGTGAAAGGTCTGATCGTAATCGGATAATAGCTTCGTGTTTTCATGCTTTTATGGTACGCATTTACTTTCAGTGTGTGTAGCCACAAATAAGCTTTGGTGTTATGTAACGTTAACAGTCATGTTGACAAACTAAGAAAATTGTTGAGATGAAACGAGAGGATAGTGTTTACATGGCGACCCTGTTGTGAATATGGCTTTGAACGTATAGGGCATACAGTTGAGGAGTAGAAAATTGGGCCTTTTCAAACACGTAAAGGTATTATCCCTCCAAAGTTTTATCTCTTCATTTCCCGTTTTTCCCCAATCGGATGATTTTAATGTGTACAAGTATATCATTATTGGATGTAAAATGTCGTCTGATTTACAGTATTCTACAGGGCCGAAAGGCCCTTGTAGATATGACTTGATACCGTTTTGTAACGTTAAAGTAATATTCACCCGCTTTTGCTAATTTCCTATGGAGATTAACATGGGTTTTTCGTGATTTTTCCCCACCGATAACTTAAAAACTACAGCGAAGATACTTTTCGGAATTATCTTAAATTAACAATTAAGTATTAAGGGTGTGCTATCAGCCAGTTTGATCAAAACAATTAAGTCTAAGTATGTTAATTTTAGTTAATTACAGAAGTACGGCTTTGACCATCGTGATTGGACATAATAATTAGCTAGATCTCTTGGTAAACTCAGTGTTATTACGTATCTGTAGTGTGGTGGTTATCACGTCCGCTTCACACGCAGAAGGTCCCAGGTTCGAGCCCTGGTAGATACATGTATTGACCATCGTGATTGGACATAAGAATTAGCTAGATCTCTTGGAAAACTCAGTGCTACCACGTATCTATGGTGCAGTGGTTATCACGTCCGCTTCACACGCGGAAGGTCCCAGGTTCAAGCCCTGGTAGATACATGTTTTGACCATCGTGATTGGGCGCTTGAATTAGCTAGATCTCTTGGAAAACTCAGTATTACCACGTATCTGTGGTGTAGTGGTTATCACGTCCGCTTCACACACGGAAAGTCCCAGGTTCGAGCCCAGGTAGATACATAGCAAACATAATTATTCAAAATTTAATTACATTAAGACTGAAGTGACAGATATTATATAAAAACGTCTTGGTTTGGACCAAGGCCGAAAAAACAAACGATATGTGTGAGGTTTATCAATTGACTGAAGTTTCAGATATTGAAATTTTTCTCTAGTTATTTTTATCCACTCAATCCTTAATCAATATTTAATTCAATCAACTGATTTTACTGTTAATCGATCTAGTCCCTCTAAATTAATTGAAAAAATTACATATCTACGCTTTTTCAAGAACAATTAATTTCATGATAAAATGTTTTCGGAAAATGTAATTGTTCTTGAAAAAGCGTAGATATGTAATTTTTTCAATTAATTTAGAGGGACTAGATCGATTAACAGTAAAATCAGTTGATTGAATTAAATATTGATTAAGGATTGAGTGGATAAAAATAACTAGAAAAAAATTTCAATATCTGAAACTTCAGTCAATTGATAAACCTCACACATATCGTTTGTTTTTTCGGCCTTGGTCCAAACCAAGACGTTTTTATATAATATTTGCTATGCTTTGTATACTGCTTTAATATTTCATAAATTTTAACTTAAGAAACATTTCCATATCTGGGTAAATCAGTTTGTAAGTAGTCGTCTTGACTCGGAGAGGTAATATTTTGGTTTTCTTAACTTGTAATAAGAGCTATGCCTATCCTCATATTACCCATATACTTGGTTTTAACATGGAGAAATTAAATAGGGAGAAGAAATAATTTGGGAGATTAGGCACCCACCCAAATATGCCTCTACAAGGATGTTTATCATGCCATTTTTGTTTCAATTATTTTGCCTCATTGTGGGTGGTAGTGCTCAAAATCCTGATAGGGCTTCCAATGCACATTTCTTCTTCGCTTTTTCTTCAATATTGTCTAAAAATTTATATCTGACAAAAGTTTGCGATATAGGTAGTGCTGATTTTTGACATCTGTAGGACTTCACGATAAATAGTATCAGCAAGAAAGAATTGTTTTGGAGTACTTAATAGACAGTTTTTTTCTATATAATTGACTGAAATTGACAATTTTTATTCTGCTATTCTAGCACAATAATTTTTCAATTATATTTGCAGATGGCGGACAGTGAAAAAACACAAATTTCAACTGATCCTTTGGGAAACAATTCCTTTTCTCTAGAATTAAACCTTAAAACTGTAATAACCAAGGCCTTAACTACAATCGATTCATCTGTAGTGGATGTAGTGGCTACAAAATTGATAGTAATCGGTGTTGAAAACGTGAACGATCTGCAGCATGTCACAGAATTTGATTTAAAAGAGACTGGATTAAAACCTTTGCAAATTCGAAAACTTTTGCTGTATGCAAAAACTTTAGAAACTCAAGTCGTACCAAGTAAGTTTCCCGGTAACAATTTTGGAAAATTTATCTGCAGTGGGATTATAAATTTTACCTTAACATTTAAAAGCCGAAGAAAACCGAGGTTCACCAAAAGATAAGTTTGTCAGCAACCAAGCTGGGGCAAGTGGTTCAGAGACAAACCAGGAAATAGATGCTACCCAGGTATAATAAGCAACATATATTCAATAATAATGGTACTTGATATTTCTAATACCAATTGTAATGTTTTCAGATTATGGAACGAACTAACGAAAACTGGGCCAATAAGTATAGGATAAAGATTGACATTTTTACAAAGCCACTCCAACGAAGTCTCATGAAAAATGATAATTTGACTTTGAAAGATCGAAATTTAATCGTTAGACAATTAGTCGATGATTCTTTAAAAAAATGTATCCGGCCATCAAGGAGTGACATGCGTAAAATTGCCGAACATTTCACCAAGAGATTTCCGAATGCCATAGTGGACAAGGTCCGGGACAAAGTAATTGGATCTGGCATAAACAGTTTTGTTCATCAACTCTACAACCGCCTCGAGCACCTCTCTCGGAGATCAGAGAATGCCATGCCTCGCGTGAAGGACGTGCATAGGATGAAGAATCCACGGCTGGAGTTACAAAATTCAGAAAAATACAAATTTAACCCTGAAACAAGCGAAGAATGTTTGATCCAATGTGAAAAGCTAAGAAAAGAACTTTTGTAACTTCATTTGGAAATGAATCCTAACCACGAAGAGGTAGAAAGTAAAATGAGACTATCGTACCCTCTTCAAAGGATGGATATAGATAATGGTATGGAAATTAAGGAAATCCAAATTCGGCGGCCCTTTCTATTCTCATCAAGTGGAATGGAAATTCACCTCGAAGAACTTTTAGGGCACAATGTTCTTAAATTGTTTGCGGATTTTTTCAAAGAAAAATGTCCATTGTTTTGAAACTTTTTTGCGAAAAGCAAAAAAAAATATTGCGCGGACGTAATTGCAAAATTAAAAGCTGATCGTACGGACGCTAATATTATAGGATCGGTTATGCTAATGATTATGAATCATTTTAAAGAAGATTGCGAAAAAATATTTCCAGTGTTTGACGTAAGGGATCTATTCTAGTTTTTAAAGGCGTATATTGCCATTTTTCTAAAATCTAAACTGTTTCGTTAAATTTTTGAAGGAAGGCACTCCCACATCGGAGATACTGAAGAAAATAGAGAAGTATTCAACTTTGATTGTCTATGGTAATTAATTTCTTAATTAGTTTAAGGCATAGTCTTAAATTGAATTTTTCAGTAAGACAAATAAATTAATTCTTTTTCTTTTACATTTAAGGAGAGAGTTTGCCTACAGCATCCTATTTTATGTTGGCAACGGACAATGCGGTCGTAAATGAACACATCGCAGGTGATAAAATATCTACAGCCATAGGGATGTTTCTTGGTGTTTTTATATCTTCAGTCAACATTATCCTAGCGAGTGCCCTGTTACACTGGAATTTCTTCAGAGGTATCTGCATATTTTACCACTAATTAATATATTTCTGCAATACTTGGAACCTTTAGATTGGCTCCTTCTGGGCTTTTTTTAATTAAGGGGCGGAGTTGTAGAAATCGTCGCCCCTGACGGCATGCATAATGTGTTTTAAAGATAACAGTTAGCTAGGTCACAGCCTGCACGTTAAAAAAATTACGTGCACTTTCAACTAGCAAATAAAACGCGAGCACATTTTTGCAAAGTTTTAAGTCCGACCCCTTAAATTCAAAAAGATGTTAGTATGGAGTTTATAGCATGTTAAAGATTCCAAGTACAAGAAATCTGAGGTTACTTTATGGAGCACTTTATTTTCGCTATTTAAAAATTTGCAGTTAGGCTTAAGTAGCACATGTTTGATAGTTGGTAAATCCCATAAGGGGAAATTTAAATATTTGAAATTTAATATTTCTTTGCAAATTTTAGTTAGCGAATTGGGTTTTTTTTAATAAGGAAATAGAAAAAAATTCCTTTTTCTATCTCCCTTTAATAAATTTTTTTGGGGAAGATTTGTGGCTATTATCAATACAGATGATCCTAAGGAAGTCGTAAACACGAAAGTTATTGCGTTATTCAACAAAGTTTCAGCTCTTGAATGGAGTCAATTCAAGCTATAGTAAATTTGTAGCATTGAGTTCGAAAATAAAATGTGGAAACAATGGGCATCTAGTTTGCTGTTTTTTAAATTCTTAAGGGATAGTGAAGCAGTCAAACAAGTTATTTTTAATCGATTAAGGCTGTTAAAATATCACCAAAAACGTTAATATTAGCTTTGCGCGCGAAACATAATTCTTTAGCGCGTGATTTAAATCTTTTCAAACTTAAAATCGCGCGCCAAGGTAAAAAGATTAATTTTTTTGCCTTTCATATAGAGGGTCGAATCTTTTTGACGTGAATCCCTCCGACTTGTCACGGACAAACCAATTCTCCATCCACATGGAAAATTTCTTTCAGAATCGCGTTAGGCTTAAGGGACCTCAAATCACAACTTTGATAAATAATTATAAATTTTAATTAATGTTTTTAGGTATATTTTAAAAGCCTTGATCGATTAAAAATAACTTGTTTCTCTGCTTCACTATCCCTTTAAATACAATTTGCATGGATCCTCACCATTGCACTTTTCACTGACTTATTGGTAGAATATACGAAATTAAATGTAAAATTTACGATCTATTTCCAGTATTATCTGTGTTTATTATTAACCTTTTGGTGGAATATACTGAAATCACTGTCAAATGTGCAGGACTCTCAGATGTATTTTTTAACTGAAATTATTAATAAAATAAATAACTCTTCACTGAAGTTTTTACTGACTTACTAATAGATTATATGAATTAGTTAACGTATAATTTACAGGACTCTTTTAAAAAAAAATGCACTCTTTTAGGCAGAATATACGAAATGCTATGTCAAATTTACAGGATTAGCAACTGTATTTTTTCCTAATTTACAAATAGTTTATATGAAAGTTATTCTAAAATAAACAGGACTCCAAATTGTTTTTTTTTACTGAATTATTCATAAATTATACGAAATTCAGTTTAAAATATACACGACTCGCAACTGTAATTTTTACTGAAGTAGTCATAAAATTTACGTACTTTACTGTAAACTCTACAGGACTCAATACTGCAATTTTTACGTGTTTGTTCATGAATTATATGAAAGTTACTGTAATTTTTACATGATTCCCAACTGGTTTTTTTACTGGCTTAATAATAGATTAAACGAGATGCAACGCAATATAAACAGGACTCGCAGCTGTTTTTTTTACTGGCTTATTCATGAATTATACGAAACTTACTGCAAAATATACAGGACTATTTACTGCATTTTTTACCGAATTATTCATGATTTATATCACAGCTACTGTAAACTGTACAGGATTCCTAACTGAATTTTTTACTGGCTTATTAAAAGATCATACGAAATAAAACGTAAAATACACAGGACGGGTAACTGTGTTTTTTTACTTTTTTTTCTTGTTAAAGAAGGTCTCGAAGACATTCGTGAGAGATATGCTTGGGGTATTAGTGATATTCACAGAACATATAAAAATACTATTTTTATAACTTTGGGATGTTCCTCGGGAAACCAAATGTCATCATTTCGATCACCCATGGAATGTCCATTGTATACATTTCAAGATGTTACTTGGATATTATATGGACTTTGCAGGTATGTTCACCATACCCTTATTTTACCCTGGGCATATCCTCAGATTATCAGAACGAATTTTAGAAAAATTATGAATAATCCATTAATATTCTGAGGATAGCTCACGGAATTTTTGAAAAACTCTAAACCCCTAGTTATGTTCTCAGGATATCAGATGAAATGTTAGAAAAATAACGAACCTCATAGTTATATTCTGAGGATATCTGATGGAATATTTGAAAAATATTGAAGCCCTAGTTATATTCTCAGGATACCAGATGGAATATTACAAAAATTATGAACTTCCTAGTTATATTCCGAGGATATCTGATGGAATATTTGAAAAACATTAAACCCCTAGTTATATTTTCAGGATATAAGATGGAGTATTACAAAAATATTGAATATACTGGTTATATTCGAAGAATATCAGAAGGAATAAAAAAAATTTGTAATACCCCAGCTATGTTCTAGGAATATCAGGTTTTTGTTTGGTTCGTTCCAGGTACATTTTGAGAATATTCTTGGTAATCTCAAAATTTATACAAATAATTATAATTATATTTATATTTATGCATAGAGCCTTTCCACAGTTTAAAGCAAATATCTTCAGAGGGCAATAGAAATGAAAATGATCTCTGTCTTCTGACTTCCTGCATTAATGCAAAAAGCAATGACTAAAATTTTTAATTCTTAAAAAAATAAACAATAACCAAGTAGTTCTAAAATTCCATTTTATTTAGCAAATAACACTTGATTTCAGTTCATGCTATTCGTTAAAGGAATGGTTCACCCATGAACTTTTTTTGCCTCTTAGCGTCAATAGTACTTTTATAAAGATAGTGGTACTCCTGAAATTAAATTATTAGCGATAGTTTTCATTTTATAATTAAAGTAAAATTTATATGGACAAAACCCTTAACCCCTATCTCTAAACTTCACTGTCGTGCTTTTCCAGACCTTCCAGATGACTGGCTGGTTTAAATAGCGTTTAGCCAATGAGATTTTAGCACTCCAAGCAGAAGAATTTAGGCCGAGGTTTTTTTAGAGCCTGACAATTTCGTCTTCAAGTATGTTTAGCTCTCGTTAGTGGTTTCGTTCATCAATTTGAATCAAAATTAATTGCCGAAATGCCAAGTTCTATTATAAAAGACTGTCAGAGTGTTAACTCTAGGTGTGCGGTTAGTTTTTATACTGTTCCCGATCACTGTAAGTACCCTTATGGTTACGATTCGCCAGCGTACTAGCTAGGCCTTTGCTACGGCCGTCTACGAGCGGGCTTGACTACGGATCTACCGGCGCTGCCAACGTACCTTGTCGCCGGTCTAGCGCTCAACCGCGTAATAGTCGAGTTTACTTTTTAGTAGAAGCTTGTCCTATAGATACCTCTGCCAATAAGATGGAGGACTGAATTAATATATGAGAGTGACGTATCGCACTCTCTCTGGCTTTGCGGAAAAGCACCTTACAGGCGCGATAAGGTCCTCAATGCAATTAGTTTTTACCTCTCCGAGTGACGATGACGTCACGGAGAGGTAATGCACTGACCGTGCTTGTGTGTGTGTGTCTGTCTGTCTGTCTGTCTGTCAGACCCCACGTGACCGCGTTCGCAGATTACAAATCGGAGCAAGCGTGTTCGCCATTTCCGAACTGCTTTCACAGTCACGGAAATGGCTCCTCTACTTGAGTTCTCACACCACCATCTTCTGGTCTTTGTCCATCACACACGGACACCAGTCTGTACTTACCGGCTTCTAATCACCATCATCTTTTGATCTTCGTCCATCCCACATGGACACCAGTCTGTACATACTGGCTTCTAATCACCACCATCTTCTGGTCTTCGTCCATTCCACTTGGACACCAGTCTGTACATACTGGCTTCTAATCACCACCATCTTCTGGTCTTTGTCCATCCCACTTGGACACCAATCTGTACATTCTGGCTTCTAAACACCACCATCTACTGGTCTTCCGTCTCTTCCACATAGACACCAATCTGTCTCATTGGCTTTTACTCCATTATCATCGTTTGGTTTTAGGATATACGCGGCGATCAGCTAGGGTTACGACAAACGTCTAGCCTCCCTAAGGTGGGATCGCCACCAAAGAATTTCGCAATTGCGCTTTTTCCTTACTATTATAATGGAAACGAATCGTATATATACCCCAAAATTTGAAGAAAGCGGGCAAGAGGGGTACCCTTCACTTTAAACGTCAATATTAGCAAAGTTTGAGATGATAATAGGTATAACTTTATTTTAAACGATTTAACTATTATTAATGTTAATTATTGAAGATTAAAATAATTAAAAATAATTATATTTATTTAAATATTAAAGATAATCTTGTTTCTCAACTCAAAATTAATACGGAAAGAGTTAAAAAGCAGTCTATGTTTTTGTCTGTGTGTGCCCGTCCATTGTTACACTAGTGCGTCGCGTTAGCAGTTAGCCTTGTGTTGATGTGTTAAGAAATCATACAGAACCTTAATATTCCCTTTTTCCATAATATAAAGTGAATATGTGGAAGTATTTTTCGTAATTATGATGCATTTATTACTTTTGTAGCTTTAAAGCTCTGTTTCATTTTGATATTCCAAAGATTTTTTTTTTAATATTGTTATTTGAAATGGCTGTTTATATATTACTTAAGCTATACTACATCTGTATATACAATAATCCTTGGTTGAGTGATTTCATGAAGAAAACTAAGACCTAGACTCCGGCGGGTATATTAAGTATCATCCGCAATAGGCTTAGTGAAACAAAGAGTAAATAATTGAGGCCTGAGGTGAAGTAAACTTTGGGCTTTGATTTTCGTGTCTGAAATGAAGAGACATCAACGGTTCAGAGTGAGCCGAAAGTTAAATACACTATTAAATGATCAGGTTAAGATTTTATAATAGAAGAAAAGATCATGGTGGCAATTAGAATAGTAAAAGGGCTAATGGTAAACGGGTAGTAGCTACAGACCTTTTATTCTCTTTATGGTGCGCATTGACTATCAGTGCGTCTAGCTACAATTTAGCTTTGGTGTTATTTAACGTTAACATTCATGTTGGCAAACTAAGAATATTGTTGAGGTGAGACAAAGAAGATAACCGCCCCAGGAATGGAAAGTGTAGCTTCCTCTAATGTAAATTTTTGTCTCTCCCCTCCTAGTACGCTCCAAAGGCAGGCTCGGTTGACCGAGGTATTTCCGGCTACATTAAAATTGCATAAACCGGAAGTTCCTTGGTCAACCCAACCCCGAGACATAGCTTCCATTCCCGGAGCGTATATTTTCTTTGGGTGAGACGAGACGATAGTGTTTACACTGCAAACCAGTTGTGAATGTAGCTATCAGAATATACGATAAACAGCTGAAGCGTAGACTTCATTTCCTGATCTTTTCCCCATTGACTGATTTCCATGTGTCCAAGATTTTTCCTTATTGGATGTAAAATGTCGTCTGCTATACTGTATTATTCGCTATGCTTGGAATACTGCTTCAATATTTCGTAAATTTTTACTTCAAAAAAGAGAAATAATTCCATATCTAGGTAAATAAGTTTGTAGTAGTAGACCTCTTGACTCGGAGAGGTAATATTTTGGTTTTCCCAACTTGTTCTGATTTAATGTAAAATTTTTTCAACTCTCGAAATCTTGGTTAAAGAGATTACAGCGAAAAAGGTTTATGGGTGAACCATTCCTTTAAATGTGTTTGTCACCTAGCTGTTCTTTTTAGCAGCAGTTGCTGCTTTGGAGCTTACGCGATCCGGGGCATGGGTAAATCATGATTTTATGTTTTTTTCTACATCAGCAATTGTTGTATCTTTGAGATTTTTTCCGCTCCATACAGTCTCTGTTAAGTTTATAAATCAGTTAATTATCAAACCATATATTCGGAATAATTATCTTACCAATTATAATTTTCATCAATCGCAAATTATTTAAAGGAAGTTTCCCTTTTCTTCCCTCCCAACTATACTGTTTAGCTAGTTCATCTTTAAAAACATGTACCAAAATTCATTTGACGCAATCATATAAGGTAATTCCACCAAATTGTTTAAGATAGACACTCTAAAATTGATTGGTTGTTATAAATACAGATTTTATCGTAATGCAAAATGAAAATCTTTATTATGAAACGTTTGTAACTCACTAATTTGGTGACATTCTCAAGGGAGCTCAGTGTCTCTTCCAGTAAATTAATTTCGCCCTCATTGGTGAAAGGAAACTGAAACATTTCCTGTAACTGAGCCATTTCCTCTCCCGATATTGGTTTAGGTTGTCCGTTCTGGGTGTTTCTCAAAATACAATCTAGGGTCTCCATTATTTGTCTTTGATTAGACTTCAGTACCTCTTGATTGCGATATAAATTGCGAATCAATGATGTAAACATTTCGTAAAATTAAGAAAGATTCACTTGGCACATAAGTAATTTGAAAATATTTAGAATAACACTGAACGTTGGCGTCCGTGTCGTCAAGAATTAAAAAATTGAGCCTCCTTTTAAACAACCTAGGCTTAACAATTCGAAAAAGTATAGAGAGCTCTCAAAAGATGAGGACGATTGATTCAACTGTAAAACTTTAAGAACCCTTTCACGCTAGTTTTGCAAATTCTTAAACCTAGGTTGCGTCTTTGTAAAGATTGTACCAACATTCACTGATTGAAACCATGCTATTTGTAGAACCGTTTCGTTTTGAAGCTGGCGTTTTATCTTTTTGCCGATTTGGAGTAGAGCTTAACTGCTTTCTCCCTTTTGTTTTCATGATTGTTCTTGGTCCTTCACAAAATAAACCATCTCCATCAGAACCTGTTTTATCCAGAAAATTAGAACAGTTATCAGTAGTTTTCAAATAATAATTTATAATATATTACCTTCATTTTCTTTTAAGCTCAAATCGTAATCATTTCTGGATAAATCCAGTTCTCTTTTTTTTCTGAACGCAACACATTTTCATTAAGTTTTTAAGGAGAAGGAAAAATAAAGTAATCATATTTTAAAACTGTATCTCTAGCTTTGCATGATAACAACGGAAATGTGTACCATTTGCTGGCAAATCACTTAAAGATCGACTTGTGCTTCCCATAAAAGGCATCTTCGTGAAGTTCGCAGGCTTCTTGTTAGATATTCCATTTGTTGAACTGCCTAAGAGATTAAAATTTATTATAGAAAGATTAGCCCAAGCTGGACATCACATGCCACCACGTATTACAATTTTTCAGAAGTCTGCGCTCGTATTGTTAAAACTATAAAAATGAATAATAATAATTACATTTACGAAAGCACTGGAATGTCAGGGATATCTAAATCATCCGATTCCTGATCCAAATCCTCTGCAGAGTCTGAATCAATGTCATGATTAGGTTTTTTTTGACAATTTCTGGTTTTTTCTTTTCCTTGGACTAGTTTTATGTTCACTTGCAGAAACATCAGTGTGTTTTACGTATTTAACCATTTTCTGCCAAGCTTCTTTAAAATTTTTGAAATGACAACAAAAAATTTATTTAATCAATTTTAAATTATAATTGCCAATTTGTTATTACTATCATTTTGAATAATTTTGATTTCATACGTCTTCCAATCTTTATTTGCTGGCGTCAGTTTTTTAGCGTCGCGTGGTGCACTTTTATCCCCAGGCCACTAACACACGGTTTTTGCTGATTACTATATACCCAACTACGGGAAGTAACAGCTACCCCTCCTTGGGTGAACTCGGGTGTGACCCAAAATCCCCCCAGACATAATCCCCCCGGACAAAATCCCCCCAAATCATAAGTAACGGACAAAATCCCCCCAAAACTCCTACTAGATGGACAAAATCCCCCCAAAACTCCTACTAGATGGACAAAATCCCCCCAAAACTCCTACTAGATGGACAAAATCCCCCCAAAATTCCTACTTGATGGACAAAATCCCCCCAAAATCATATTTAATGGACAAAATTCCCCCAAAATCATATTTAATCGACAAAATCCCTCCAAATTATATTTAACGGTTAGGTTTGGTTAGGTTAGGTTAGGTTTGGTTTGGTTCCGATAATTCGTTGACACCTTTTCCAAAATATGCTCCTTTTAATTAGCTACCACCTTTTCCAAAACGTTCTCCTACTAATTAGCTGCCACCTTTTCCAAAATACTCTCCTACTAATTAGCTGCCACATTTTCCAAAATATTCTCCTTTTAATTAGCTACCATCTTTTCTAAAATATTCTCCTATTAATTAGCTGCCACCTTTTCCAAAATATTCTCCTTTTAATTAGCTACCACCTTTTCCAAAACATTCTCCTATTAATTAGCTGCCACCTTTTCCAAAATATTCTCCTATTAATTAGCTGCCACCTTTTCCAAAATATTCTCCTATTAATTAGCTGCAACCTTTTCCAAAATATTCTCCTATTAATTAGCTGCCACCTTTTCCAAAAGATTTTATTATTAATTAGCTGCCACCTTTTCCAAATTATTCTCCTATTAATTAGCTGCCACCTTTTCCAAAACATTCTCCTATTAATTAGCTGCCACCTTTTCCAAAACATTCTCCTACTAATTAGCTGCCACATTTTCCAAAATAATCTCCTTTTAAATAGCTACCACCTTTTCCAAAATATTCTCCTTTTAATTAGCTACCACCTTTTCCAAAACATTCTCCTATTAATTAGCTGCCACCTTTTCCAAAATATTCTCCTATTAATTAGCTGCAACCTTTTCCAAAATATTCTCCTATTAATTAGCTGCAACCTTTTCCAAAATATTCTCCTATTAATTAGCTGTCACCTTTTCCAAAAGATTTTCCTATTAATTAGCTGCCACCTTTTCCAAAATATTCTCCTATTAATTAGCTGCCACCTTTTCCAAAAGATTTTCCTATTAATTAGCTACCACCTTTTCCAAAATATTCTCCTATTAATTACCTGCAACCTTTTCCAAAACATTCTCCTACTAATTAGCTGCCACATGTTCCAAAATAATTTCCTTTTAAATAGCTACCACCTTTTCCAAAATATTCTCTTTTTAATTAGTTACCACCTTTTCCAAAACATTCTCCTATTAATTAGCTGCCACCTTTTCCAAAATATTCTCCTATTAATTAGCTGCAACCTTTTCCAAAATATTCTCCTATTAATTAGCTGCAACCTTTTCCAAAATATTCTCCTATTAATTAGCTGCCACCTTTTCCAAAAGATTTTCCTATTAATTAGCTGCCACCTTTTCCAAAATATTCTCCTATTAATTAGCTGCAACCTTTTCCAAAACATTCTCCTACTAATTAGCTGCCACATTTTCCAAGATATTCTCCTTTTAAATAGCTACCACCTTTTCCAAAATATTCTCCTTTTAATTAGCTACCAACTATTCCAAAACATTCTCCTATTAATTAGCTGCCACCTTTTCTAAAATATTCTCCTATTAATTAGTTACCACCTTTTCCAAAACATTCTCCTATTAATTAGCTGCCACCTTTTCCAAAATATTCTCCTATTAATTAGCTCCAACCTTTTCCGAAACATTCTCCTTTTAATTAGCTGCCACCTTTTCCAAAATATTCTCCTATTAATTAGCTGCAACCTTTTCCAAAACATTCTCCTACTAATTAGCTGCCACCTTTTCCAAAATACTCTCCTACTAATTAGCTGCCACATTTTCCAAAATATTCTCCTTTTAATTAGCTACCATCTTTTCTAAAATATTCTCCTATTAATTAGCTGCCACCTTTTCCAAAAGATTTTCCTATTAATTAAAAATATATTTAATGCAAAACCACACAGTATGTCTGGTTATATATTTCTCAGAGGATTTTCGTTGTGGGGATTTTGTCTTCTGATAAAGATTTGGGGGGATTTTGTCTTGTTATAATGATTTGGGGGGATTTTGTCTTACATTGGGGGATTTTGTCCTACATTGGGGGGATTTTGTCGCATTGCGTTAAATGGGGGGATTTTGGCCGGGGGGATTTTGGCTGGGGGGATTTTGGTATACAATCGGTGAACTCCACTAATTTGAAGTTAAAATCCATTTAACTTAGAGATAGTTAAAATCATGTCAATGCGTCTGTAACTATCAAAAACAAACTACGCAGGCATTTTAAAGGAATTTTCATGCATGAATAATAATTAATGCAAAAGAATGAATTAAGCTTTACACTTTTGAACGTTTTAGACATAAAAGCTTAAAAAATCAACTTTTATTCACTACGATTATGCAGAAGCTGCAATACAACAGATTTATTTGTATCACCTAGTATTTTATAGCTTTTTGTAATACAAGACCAAGAGGCCTTTTCATTGGAGCGGAAAATTTTGATACCCGGAAAACACCAACGTTTGATGATAAGCACAGGGATGTAAAATAGTCTTCAACAGTCAAGAATTTTCTACCTACAAAGAATAGTTTTTGAAATGTCACTTTCTGACGTAACGAGGTTTTCAATCACTACCGTTGAGGAGTCACTTAAAACACAGCAGTTATCTCGTTTTGAAATTGACAGTATAAATTTTGATCGTATAACTCTCTTACATTGAGGGTCAATGCACCCCTCTTAAAGTGCACCTTCTTCATGAACCATACGAGGTGAAATTTTAGTTTCAACTTTTGAAAATCAGCTATATTTTCTCTCTTCACTAATACGATTTATTGCCTGCTTTAATGGATAGCCTGCATTGGCAATTTTATTTTTTAATGTAAAAAGATAATTCTCAAATTGATAGGCACTAAACAAATCTAAGTGCCCGTACTTTTTAGAATCTCTAGCTAAATGCAATAAACCCGAATAAACCATGCACATTGTATGAAATTTCCCATAAAGAACATCATACATTTTAACAAAGTATTTAAGGAAATTTTCAGCAAAATAATCATTTCAGCTGTTTGCTGTGGGGTGGCGAGAATACGAATTGCGACATGCAATGCTAGAAAAGTGTCATAAAGTGCTTTAGGCTGTACTGTAGAAAGATATTTTCACTAAACCTATATATTATTAATCTATAAATATGTTTAAATCTAATTTGCATGTATTGTAGCGAATTAATCTACATTTCATAATTAGTCCACTTCATTAAAGGTCATAAGGTTCATACCTATACTAGATTTTTAATCCTCTCTCTCTTCTTATCTATCTTTTCTCAAGTAGATGGAAAGTAGCGAATTGGGGCCACTGGCGTCAGACAGTGCCAGCATCGTGCCAGATGGCACCAGTAAATATGGCGTCAATGAATCAAAAATGGCGTCCTCAGCATTTTTCCTCTTAAGGCGCCAGTGAGTCAAACACGGCGTCACATTTTTCACCCAATCCTGCTGGGACGTCAATGACGTGTCACAGTCTTCCTATGGCGTCAGTGAACCAGACGCAGCCTGAAAATGTTAGGCTTATGTGTCATATTACTTTTCGGATATATTGGTTCAAACTTTTTGCATATGACGGTGGAACCGTTATCGTAACTAACACTGTAATTAAGTTCTATCAACACGTGGTTTAAACGTCATGTTCACTGTAAGAACATGATTGATCTAAATAGAGCGCCATGTTTATATGGTCAGAAAGTCACGTGATATTGAAATATAAAAGACGAGGGCGGTTTAAAGATAAGGCATTCTACATCCTCCCTTGAAGTACCGATCCAGATTCGAAAAATGTAAGTATAATTATTTTCATATATTTATGGTAGTTAATTTCGCCCGTATTTATGGATATGGTTTTCTACCACAACAGGGTCGAACCTTTAGCGTCCTTTGAAACCAGTAATACACAGAACGAGTTTTCCGACTCTATTCGGTGTAATGTGGATCCGAGAAAGAATGATCCCACTATTGTAGAACCTACCGTAAGACGAAAGAACTTAAGAAGAAATAGGGAATTCGAAGCCATCGGACGGGATAAGGATTACGGGAGAGCCGATCGTACCATAGATTCAGAAACGGGGGATTTAGTAATAAACCCCATGCCGAATGAAGTCTTTAATTTATATGACTGTGGCGAATATTACACATTGCAATACGTTAATGCCCCTTACATAAATTTAGGTTTGAAGCACTTAGCGATGTACAAGTTACTAACTATCTCCGCCCAACTCCCACCAGGGACACTAATCGACATGTTTGCTAGACAGTTTCCATGTATCATAAATAATAGGACTCATTATTTCAAATTGAAAGAATTCGAGGGGGATTCTATCTACGCACATTATGTACATCTCTCCCCCCACAAAATGTAAGGAATGCCCAACCCTAATATTTGCATGTAAATTTCGCACCTTTTACTACGGAGGATATGAATTTCATTGTCCCTACAGTACTTAAGAGTTCTAAACCTAGCTCTCCTTATGTGCATGTTTATGGTTTATAAAACTAACAAGGCGGTTAGAAAAAAGTATAAGGATAAAAACGAGACGGCCGTGCATTATATGTTCAAGGCCATGTATATTTGCAAGTTAGCCGAGTGTCTGTATGATAGCACCCATAGTTTAATGTTTTATGAAGTCCATTATCATATGAGATCCAAGGGTTCGAATCATTAGTTCGCCAATAATTATTTCGCAGACTTTATTTAACTTATTGGTTAAACTAGATGTTTAATATTTTTAATAATTGTACTTAAGTTTTCAATTCTGTAAGCAAATGGTTTCTCTAAGTGTATGTAACTCATCCTGTAAATAATACTTTAAATTTAAATAATAAATATTCGAATTTAATACTTTTTCATTTATTTAACAATATATATATATATATATATATAGACATATTACAAATTGAAGGGGTTAAATATTAAAATTTAATACTAAATATTGTATAAATTTATACGCATGAGGGATTTTCCTTCGCGTATCCACGCCTTATGTCACCCATGTATCTAAAGGTTACATTTACCCTTTCTTTTATTGAGGGGTTGAAATCCTTGGGAACAGAATGTTCCCAATCTTTCTGGCAACTCAATCCCCTCATTAAAAGAAGGGAACCGTTTCTTAAAATAACCGAAATGGTTGCGCGGTTTTTTCCATTCGGACGCATCTGAAATTTTCTTTCAGCGCCGAAAGATAGGGAGGCGATAGTTGAGTGCACTCCATATTCATCGTCGGAATGCCACCCAACACTATCCCTCCCATCCCGATACAAATTTACCACCGCGGCATTAAATTGTACCCCGCACTGCTTCTCCACTTTTTCTTTTAAGTTCCGCAGGCTTTTAGGCCACACAACTGAACTCTTATGGGATGTATTCCCATAGGAGTAATTTAATAAGTTCCGGTTTTCACATACGTAGAAAACTTTAAGAGGAAGTCTCCGGTTCACTTCCTCGTAAAGCCCCTCAAACTCGGACAATAGTTCGCCGATTGTAACTTTCTCTTCAAACGCATCATACAGGTTTTACATTGACGTCACGTTGAAATCTTCGTCATGTTTCGAAATTCGCGTCAAGTTTCAATCTAGTTCGTTTACTTGCAAGTTTCCTAACAAAAACAAATATTGCAACTCCAACTATCATTCCATGTTGACACTAACCGCTTTCTACAAGTGTGTTTCACGATTTCGAATTATTTACTTGGATCGTTTATTTACCATCCGAGTTTCTCCATTCTCGTTCACCAACCTCGTATTTACATTTCCTATCCCTGAAATAGGTCTATCAATAAAGAGAAATTGGTTAAAGTTGAAATAATTTCTAAAGTTTATATTTAGAAGTATTAAGTTGAAGTATATTGGCTCGAATTTCTTGAATATGACGGTGGTACCGCTATCTTAAATAGTTTCCCGACACCTGCTTCAAATCCCGTATCTTTAACGTAAGCCGAAACAGAGGTGTATATAGGCATATTTCAAATTTTAGGAGTTATTTATATACAAATTTAATACTGTCCCACTAAATATAGGCATATTCCAACTAAATATTTTCATTTAATATTTCTAATTACATTTCAAACTTTATAAATTATTCCAACTTTAACCAATTATCCTTTATTGATAGACCTATTTCAGGGATAGGAAATATAAATACGAGGTCGGCGAACGAGAATGGAGAAACTCGGATGGTAAATAAACGATCCAAGAAAATGATTCGAAATCGTGATACACACTTGTAGAAATAGGTTAGTGTCAACATGGTGTGATAGTTGGGGTTGCAATGTTTGTTTTTGTTAGGAAACTTGCAAGTATACGAACTAGATTGAAGGTTGACGCGAATTTCGAAACATGACGAAGATTTCAACGTGACGTCAATGTAAAACCTGTAGGATGGTTGAAACAATGATTAAATGGACGACGCCAAGAGTATAAAAGCCCTACGCGTGCTCAAACACAAATACATTTTTTGTTCCTGACTTCAGACGAGATCCAGCCTGCTTCTTAGTTGCTTTACAGTATTTTTCAAAACTTTGTAACTTTTGCTGTTGGAAGTTATTTTGCAGAGGGTAAGAAAAAATTTACGGGCTAGTACCGAAATTACTAAATTTTCCGAGTTTAAGTTACTTGCGATTTTTTCCGAGATTAAGATTGTCTTTACCCCATTCATTCTTAGAGGATGTTTAAGTGTAATATGTGTGAGTGCGCGTATCTCAGGAAGAAGGAACTTTATAGGCACAAGAGGGAGAAACATGAGGGTGTTTCCTTCCCGTGTACGGAGTGTTCAGCTAGTTATACCCGGTTTGCGAATTTAAAGATACATATGTATTCCAAACACTCTAAAGCCTCCCCTAAGGTTCCACACCCCCGCATGGACAATACAGACCTATCTACCTCTATCTTTATCTCATTCCCGGGTCCATCAACTTCTACCTTTGTCCCAGTCTCGGGACCATCAACTTCCACCTTTGCTTCGCATGCTGTCCTAACTTCGGACCCCTCCTCCTCCCCTTCCCCTGTTGTTCCAACTTCGGGTTCATCATTCTCCACTTCTGTTCTGCATGTTGTCCCAACTTCGGGTCCCTCACCCCTTCCCCTTATCCCTCCGGTTGTCCCAACTTCGAGTCCTTCAATCTCTATTCCCCTTGCCCCCCAACCCAACACTTTACCGAGTACGATAGTAGACTATCCCTTAATTTCTCTGAGGGTTCTATTAGTGTAGAAAAGTTAAATAGTAAGGAGAGTCAAATTATAAACGATCTCATATGCAGAGGAAATCGTTTAACCCCGCCTACTCCATCTCCTTCCCCTCCCGAGGTGAAGGATCCGAAACGGTCCCCGTCAGACCCTATTTCCCCATCCCTTCCTGGGACGAAGAGGCCGAAACGGTCCACGTCCAACCCATCTCCTCGCCCTGTTACCCCAACTTCGGACTCATCAACCTCTTCTTTTTTTTCTCATGTTGTTCCAACTTCAGGTTCCTCACCCCCTCCTCTTATCCCTCCGGTTGTCCCGACTTCGAGTCCTTCAATCTATATTCCTCTTGTTTGTTCAACCCAACACTTTACTGAGTACGATAGTACACTATCCCTTAATTTCTCTGAGGGTTCTATTAGTGTAGAAAAGTTGAATAGTACGGAGAGCCAAATTATAAACGACCTCATATGCAGAGGAAATCGTTTGACCCCGCCTTCTCCATCTCCTTCCCCTCCCGAGGTGAAGGATCCGAAACCGTCCCCGTCAGAACCTATTTCCCCATCCCATCCTGGGACGAAGAGGCCGAACCGGTCCACGTCCGACCCATCCCCTCCTGAGACGACGAAGCCGAAACTTCATCACTCTACACCCAACCCTATTCTCCCCACCCCTCCCTCTGTTTTTGGCTCTCTTTCCGCCGTCACCCAATGGGTGTCGTCGGACCTTTCTTCCTTTCATCTAGGTGAACTGTCTGACGATGGGAATCGTGCCCTGAACGAATTCATGGACCTTGAAGAAGAAGAAGAAGGGGACAGACCTGCCGTCATCACGTTGGATGGTTCTTCACTGGATGGACCTACACCACCGCCTCCGAGGGTTGCATGCAGTATTTGCGACAAATGGTTCGACGGTCCGGAAGAATCGAGTCTCCACATGCGGGAAGATTTCCCGGTCGTTGAAGATGACGAGATGGATACCCTGACGAGCCAGGAGGAACGTAATCTTCAACGTTTTATGGACCAGGAGGATGATTTTCCGGACCTTTCCAGCCAGGAGAACCACGACATTCAGCGTCTTATGAACCAGCAGGAAGTCGGTGGACAATAGTTAGATTAGCCCGAACCTATCGTCGATCCATCGGAAACCCCTCTCCCCAGCACAAAAGGTTAATAGTTAGTTAAAATTTCAAAGTTAGTTAGTATTTCCCATGAATAATGTTTAAATCATTTAATGTATAGTTTTAAGTTATGTTTTTCTCGAATGAGTTTTTCTCCGTGACACTACGGTTTCTCATTCAAAATAAAATTCCGTTAAATATTAGTTAGCATTCCCCATGTATAATGTTTAAATCATTTAATGTATAGTTTTAAGTTATGTTTTTCAAGAATGAGTTTTACCCCGTGACACTACGGTTTCTCATTCAAAATAAAATTCCGTTAAATACTAATTTTCTTTCACTCTTACTTCATACAACTTAGACATTTTAAAATATTTTAGAAATATATTCAAAATCCTATAGGCATATTTCAAATTTCAGGTATTATTTTCACCTAATATTCAAATTCATCAATCTCTCTTTATTGATATTTAATTCGACGTTTCAGGTGTAGGAAATGTGAAAACGGGGTCAGTGTACTAGAATGGTTTCTCTAAGTGTATGCAACTCTAAAAATTCGCGTAAATAATACATTGAATATAAATATTAAATATTCAAAATTAATACTTTTTTCATTTATCTAAATGTTGGCATATTCCAAATTTTAGGAGTTATTTCTACTTAATATACAAATTTTAGGAGTTATTTCTACTTAATATACAAATTTAATACTATTTCACTAAATATATGCATACCTCAAATTTTAGGAGTTAAACTTATTATGAAAATTTAATTCTTCCAATTATACGCATGTTTCAAACTTTAGAACGGGGATAGAGAAACTATGATGGAAAATAAACGACCTAAGTCAATAATTCGAAATCATGATAGGTGTTTGCAGGGAACTTCGACTATGAGTGTTGACATGGGATGATAGTCGGAGTTACAATGTTTGTTTATGTTGGGAAACTTGTAAGTAAATCCCATATACCCTCCCTACCGGTCGAGGACAAGTATGGATGAACTCAACTTCACCAAAAATAGTAGCCCTGTCATTGGTCGAGGGCTGGAACCCCTCGCATGAAAATCCTATAAATACCCACATCTATAAGAGATTTTAAATAATTTTTATTTTGATTGAATTGTATGTTTTTCTTTAAATCGCGCGCGAACTTATTCCCACACGCGCACACGCGGGAAAATTTAAACTCGCGCACGCGGCTGGACCCCCGCGCTACACCTTAACCTGAAAAAAAAATGTTTGCCTAGGTTGTATGAAATAAGAGGGAAGAAATTTGTATTTAAAATTTTTTTTATTTTGAATGAGAAACCGTAGGGTCACGGAGTAAAACTCATTCGAGAAAAAACAACTTAAAACTATACAATTATACTTTTGATTCCTAAAATATATACATTAAATTAAACTTATAAACTATACATTAAACTAGGAAATTTTAAAGGAAAAGGGTTGGGCGTGGACCGTTTCGGCCACTTCGCACCAGGAGGGTATGGGAGAGAAATTGGGCGTGGACCGATTCGGCCACTTCGCACTTAAAGGGTATGGGAGGGGATAGGGTTACAGAAAGTAATTATACATTTGAAATTTTATTGCTTAATTTTAAAATGTCCATGCGCGTATGTAGACACTCCATCGATGATGAATCTCTTATCATCGCAAGGGTTAAGAGCAAGATTCTTCTGAGTGATGGAAAATAGTTCGTGTTTAACACTGACTATCCTCTTCATCTCCTCAGTGGTGATTTTACGTTGAAGCAGGCATTCCTTGTATTGGGCGTGACGTATCTTCTTTTTGACTACGCGACGACAGATTCCCTTCGCCGTCTTCTTTTCACCTTTTGCCGACAGGATGCTGTACATTTTCGGTCGCAAGCCGCAGAACTCTTGAATCTGGACGCTGTTGAGTTCGTCCTTGAACTTTCCGAGGGCCTTCTTGTTCTCCTCGCTGAAGAGCGGATGTTCCTTGGGGTAGGCGGAAAAGTCAAACATCTCCTTCATCTGAGCAAAGTCCCGGGGCAAATCGTCGGTGAAAATCTGATAGGTCAGTCAGGCTGTCTGCAATTATACGTAAAAACATTTAATTAGTTTTTTAAAATTGAAAGTAGAAAAAAGGATTTAAATCTAGTAAACGTTTTTAAAAATCATACCTGTGTCGGTAAAAAGAAGTTTGAGGTCGTCGCCATATTTAGCCTTCATAGTGTTGTAATGGAAGTCGTACATGACCAACTGTGAGAGGTCCAAGATGGCGAAACCGGTGTAAATGGGTCGGTCCAACTTGAGGGATTGCTTCAGACGATGGATCCCGACCAGCTCGTTCTTAAAGATGGTGAACCTCTGGAATGTCGGCGAACTGGCCTTCTTGATTGCCATGTCCCGGGTCTGGACAAAATCGAAGTTGATCCTGTTGCAGAGGTTTTCCATCGTCTTCCCGAAAACACTGTTAATAGATAAAAAAACTTTGATTAATTTACGTGTGAAATAATAACTTAGTGTAGCGTAGATGCGTACCTATTGTTGGCCAACTTGAAAAAATCCTTCTCAAAGTCGTTCACTGCCTGCTTCCTCTTCTCCGTGTTGAACTCGATAAATGGTTTTAACCATGCACCCTGCTCGAATGTGAGTATTCGATGGATTTTCCCCAATTTCATCCCCTTAGCGATGTAAAACTTGAGATTCCGGTAGTGGAGAACATATTTCTCCCTACTGTAGAGCGTGGGAACTAACTTTGGGAGGCTATTCTGTACGTTAATTTTCAGTTTGTTCAACTGTTCAATCGAATACGGTGAAAGCTCATCTTAGTTAATAACTCTACGTTCGGGTGCTAAGGGTAGACAGTTATGTTCTTCGTGCAAACTTTCCGGGTACTCAAGATCTACCCCCAGGATAAAACCCTGGGGATCATCGTCTGGGTGATTCAAGATAATTTCACGAGTGAAATCTTGACATGGTTGAATCCATCGAAATCCTCTCATTGGCAGGTGATGACACATTACGGTGCCGTAAAGGTTATTACAGTCTAGGTAGGTAATGTAAGAGCTACGTTCTGCCGGGTTGAATGTTTCGGGGAGATCCTTATTATTGGCTATGGCTAGTCTATGCGTAATTAAAGAAACACCCCCTCTTATACCCTTCTCAATAAAGAGATGCATATCTGGATCCTGGAGTAGTTCCAATTTCACTTTGGTCATGTGAAGTGCGCTTTGCCAAGCGAAACCGGGACCTGTATATGCATGCGCGCAATCTAACTTGTAATATTCTAGACACATAGCCCTGAAACTTTCAAAAACATCCGCTAGGAGCAGAACGTCGGTCTTAACGTATAAATCATGGTACTCACCGAGGTTAGTGAGTTGGAATTTTTCCCAAACCTTTTGAGCTTGAGAATAATCTTCCTCACTAACCTCTTCGTCAGTTAAGGAATTGAAGAACGCATCCTTGGGTGGCAACTCGGTCTCGTCGAATTTCGTCTCGCAGTCGAAGTAGTCATAGGGGTAAACCTGTTTCCTCGGCAGATGCGGTACTTCGTCAGCGCTGAAGGCAGAGTTTAAACACTTGAACTTATCGGCTCCTCCTCGAGCCAAATTCGATACGAGTGTTTCTAACGATGCCGGCATGAACCTAATTGAGTCTAAGAATCGTAAATTACCCAGAGAAAACGAAATGTACGTTTCGGAATTCGTGGGGATACACGTAATCTTGTGATCTTTGACCAATCCAATTTTGTCCATAATAAGATGGGCATCGTAACGAGATAAGTTATGCATGAAGACCGGAACGAAATTCCGGATCTTCAGTTTCAGGTTGCACGAATTATGAGCAGCTCCCCTGTAGGCTCCGTTAGTGTGGTCGTGGTCACGAACTTTACAGTCATTTACAGTAAAAGGTCTGTTACATAAGTAACAGGATTGGGCCGAGGCGAATTGCGCCTTTTCTAAGTTTGATAGATTCATGGGGGCGTTATCTTTGATCTTACGGTGAATGATTGCGTCTTCACGCAAAAGGTTTTCTAAAAACTTTTCCGTGGCATCTATCCCTCGATAAGTAACTGGTTTAGAGACTGTACCGTCATGACTAACGATGACATAACTAAACCCACAGGAGATATGCTGTGAAGTTTTCGTGGTTGAAGAGAGGCCGGCATCGGGATCGCATCGGTGAACTTTACGGAGAATAGACTCGAAATCGGCATAGATGACGTATTTAACCTGTGAAAAAAGAAATAAAAGTATATTAGATAAAATGTAAACAAAACATTCTCTCTCTCTCTCTCCCAGTCCCAGAGCCCCATGCATCTTATCGTCTGCTTTATTTATCTTGCTATGGACGCCGTCTGACGTTAGCCTCAGTAAACTATTTTGGCGCGTTATTCAAAATACCCTGATAAATAACAAAAGTTTTAGTTTACCTTCTGTTGCCATGCGACGTTTTTGAATTCCAGAATAGGCTCCTTTACCGGCATCTCAATCTTCTGGGGTCCGTGTATACTGCACTCCTTGATGTGTTCCCTGTAGTTCTTCTCCGAGTTTACACCGGAGAATCGATGCAGGCAATAACGACAGTAATAGTCCCTGTGTCCGTATGCGGTGAATGACTTCGCTAGAAGTCGACTCATGCTTCGGATTAAGCAAAAATGCTTCTTCTCTCCCTCGGTTAATAGTAATAAATCTACTTGGCGTGGTTCCTCAACTCTGTTGGAACTCACGTAAAGTGGGAAGACCTCTTTCTCGTATCCGAAAACACTAATCGAAAGGTTATTCACCCGTTCGAAATTCTCAAATTTACCGGTATTTACTTCCATGGGGAACGTAATACCGGCCATGTCCAATTCATTACTATACTCTAGGTACTTTTCTACACGATTGGGGTTGTTCCCATGGTTAACAGGGTGTAAATGTGCCAAAATTTACCATAAGAAACACTTATTGTCTGTATTTTGCACATTTAATAGGGCTCTCTTAGCTAAAAGATTTTTAGGGGTTTCAAAGTACGTGCCCCCGTGAAGCGGGAGGTACGTTATGATATTAATTTGCAGAAAGAGAATTTTATCTAGAACCCACCCGCTACCTTGCGCTTCGTACTCCTCCATTAAACGTTTCAGAGTCCTAATACTAAAATCTATCTGTCCGGGGATAACGTCGGGGTTCAAAATAGCGAGGTTTCGGGTTCTATGAAAAATTAAATTTTCTACTTCCTCGTCAGTGTCGGCTAACTGACGGGTGTAGCGAGCCCTGACAGTTAAATACCACTTAATCCCCTTATCCCTAGCCAGTTTATTGCGCAAGTAATTTTCAATCGCTACCGTATGTCTACCTACGTACAGCTCTACGTCTGTCTCAGTCGCTACGGGTGTGAAACGTGCACAAAAAAAAGCCCTACCGAGTACTTCCAGTTCCTCTAGCTCGTCGTAAAGAGGAGCTTCCGGTGACGCAACGATGAGTTCCTCCTCCTGCTCTTGACCTCCACCACCCTCCTGCTGATCCATAAAGCGATGGATGTCGCGGTTCTCCTGGCTGGAAAGAGCTGGGAAGTCATCCTCCTGGTCCATGAACTCGTTCAGGGCACGATTTCCATCGTCGGACAGCTCATCCAGATTTTCGCAAACGGCAGGTGGAGGAGTTCCCAGTAGAGATCCATTGATGACACCCTCCTCTCGGTTCATGAACGCGTTCAGGGCACGATTCTCATCGTTGGACAGTTCATCTAGATTCTCGAAAAAAAGGTCCGACGACACCCTACGGGTGACGCCGGAAAGGGGGTCGAAAACAGAGGAAGGGATAGGGTTGGACGTGGACCGTTTCGGCCGCTTCGTCTCAGGAGTGGATGGGTCGGACGTGGACCGTTTCGGCCTCTGCGTCCCAGGAGGGATAAAGGTAGAGGTTGAGGGGCCCGAGAATGGGATAACAGGAGGAACAAAGGTAGAGGTTGATGGGCCCAAGAATGGGACAAAGGTAGAAGTTGATGGACCTGCATTGTTCATGAGGGGGAGTGGAACCTTAAAGGCAGAGTGTCGGGCAGCCGCGTGTAACGTTAAATTCGCAAGTCTGGTATAAACGGCCGGACATTGCGAGGATGGGTATTTAACATCCTCGTGTTTCTCCCTTTTATGTCTCAAAAGTTCCCTGTTCCCTTGGTAGGAACGCTCACAAATATTACACTTAAACATTCTCAAAGAATGATAAAGACAATTTTAATCTCGGAAAAATCGCAAGTACTTGTAAAAAAATACGCAAGTACTTGTAAAAAAATACGCAAGTACTTGTAACAATCACAAGTAATTTCGGTACTAGCCCGTAAACTTTTTCTTACCCTCCGCAAAATAACTTGCAACAGCAAATGTTACCAAGTATTGAAAAATACTATAAAGCAACAAGGGAGCAGGCTGGAACTCGTCTGAAGTCAGGAACAAAAGTGACTAAGTTTGGACACGTGCCAGGCTTTTATACTCTTACCTCTTGGCGTCGTCCATTTAATCTTTGCCCGAACTATCATATGGGTTTTTCCATTGGCGTCAAGTCGAAAATTCGCGCCATGTTTCGAAATTAACGTCAAGTTTCAATCTAGTTTGTTTATTTACAAGTTTCCTGACATAAACAAACATTGCGGCGTCGTCCGTTTAATCTCTGCCCGAACTATCATACGGGTTTTCCCATTGACGTCACGATGAGGGGCGTGCCATGTTTCGAAATTCGCGTCAAGTTTCAATCTAGTTTGTTTACTTACAAGTTTCCTAGCATAAACAAACATTGCAACCCCAACTATCATCCCATGTTGACACTAACCGTTTTTTACAAGCGCGTATCATGATTTCGAATTATTGACATAGGCCGTTTATTTCCCCTATGAGTTTCTCTATTCACGTTCACCGACCTCGTTGTTTACATTTCCTATCCTTGAAATAGGCTTATCGATAAAGAAAAATTGGTTTAAGTTGAAATAATTTCTAAAGTTTATATTTAGAAGTATTAAATTTGAATATTAAGTTGAAATAACTCCTAAAATTTGGAATATGCCTATATACTTAGTTATATAGTATTAAATTTGAATATAAATAACTCCTAAAATTTGAAGTAGGCTTATATTTAGGTAAATGAAAAAAGTATTAAATTTGAATATTTATTATTTAAATTCATTTCAATGTATTACAAGAATTTTTTAGAGTTACATACACTTAGAGAAACCATTTGCTTACAGAATTAAAAACTTAAGAAGGTGGAATTATTAAAAATATTAACTATCATCTCGATATTTAAATTAGACACGGCATTAGAATAATGTTCATCTACACGTTCACTCCATTCCATCATTATACAGTCATGCTGCAATTGTGAAGGATGGTCGATAATGCAGCCGTTGCACGAATTCTTTATTCCCTCAGTTAGTTGCTGTATTACTATGTCCCTAATCGCACTCTCCACACGTTTCGCTTCGGTAATGAATGTCGTCACCTGAATGTGTTTTTCCAATAACTTCCCCCATAGGAATGGTCCTATGGCAAATCCATTCCTAGTTGGGTATTGGATTCCATAGTTCGCTCCTTGACCCTGGATCACTTGGCGGATATTTAACATCTTCCTTTATAAGTTACAAGTTGATTTCGCTTGTCCATCGATCCCTCGAAAAAGCACGTGGTGGGTGGAGCGTCGTCCTTCTCGAAAAATCCATTTATGGAGTCCTTCATTCCGTTAAGTTGCATATATTCCTCCTCGCTTAATACGATCCCAGTTGAGCCATCGGTCATTCCTAGTGTAATCCTATAGTCCGCCGTTACGCTGACTGATTTAGTTGAGGAAATCTCGAACACGTTGGAGTTATCCCTAAATATTCACATTAAATGGGGTGCAAACCAAGGTTATAGCACTAAGATTTTATGAGAAATTATACTTACATTTTTCGGATCTGGATCGGTACTTCAAGGAAGGATGTAGAATGTCTTATCTTTAAACCGTCCTCGCCTTTTATACTTTAATGTCACGTGACTTTCTTACCATGTAAACATGGCGCTCTTTTAGACCAATCATGTTATTATAGTGGATATGACGTTTAAACCATGTGTATGACAAGGGTTATTTACCACGTTGTCGAATAGGACGCTTAAGCCTATAACATTGACGCCATGATTGATTCACTGACGCCATAGGAAGACACGTCATGTACGTTTCACTGACGTCACAACAAGATTGGGGGAAAAATGTTTGATTCACTGGCACCATAAGAAAAAAAAATGGTGTGGGCGCCATGTTTGATTCATTGACGCCATATTTGCAGGTGCCATCTGGCACGATGCTGGCACTGTCTGACGCCATGCCCCCAAATCGGTACGTTCTATCTACTGTCCATTTTTCAACTTGATCACATTTTCATTTTTTTCGCACACTCTTGATGAAATCATAAAAACATCCAAACTCGTACAAGCTCACATTTTCTAGACTATCTGGTCGATTGGGATATTTGTCGTCCACGAAATCCTTTTGGCAAGTTTCCTTGCTCGTGCGATCATTTTCTCTCAATGGCGAAGGATTCATCCATTTCAGCCCGGTCCCCTTTTGTTACGTACCCCGTGACGTATCTCGCCACTATCTCAGTGTCATCCGCGATAAATTTCATATCTATGTTGGCTTTCGAAGCAAAAAGCAATGCCGGATTGTAGTCATTTATGAAAACTTCGTTTTCTTTTCTAGGCAAATCGTTCAAGCGTTTTTGACGTTTTTTCATTTTCCGGTGGCGAGTTACAGATTCAGTGGAATTATAAGTCGCAACGATTGTAACGTTCCGGGGAAAACCGTAACGACACACTTTCACTTCCTTGTTTCCATTCTTTATTTTTCGGCAACAACTGGTACAGCACTTATTTGCTTGAAATTTTTTGACTAACCGATAAAGTTCCTGACTTTCAGCTGAGTTAGAAATTGAACACGAGGCATGCTTTTGTAAGTACTCCGAAATGTCTTTCGGCGAGGAAGAACCAATTATGGGAGCTCCCTTGGCCCAAAGCAAGCAATGGTAGTGGGCTAAACCTCGAGACTGGTATTCAACGCGCACAAAATGGTGGGCTATCTGCCCCAGAACCGGATTTTCCTTACAGAACACAAAGTTGTTGAGAAGCGATCTCACTTTTCTGTGAAAATGCTGGCTGACGGTAACAGGATCAATGTTTAATAGTTCAGTTACGGCCATTAATTTTATTGTTGGTACGTCGGCATTCACTTTTCTTAGGTGCTCGTGAAGTTTGATATCATCGTATTCGGCGGGATTTGACGTTAGCAACCATGTTGGGGTCCATACTCTCTAACCATAGCTAGAACACGTTTTTGAACCTTATACCATTAATCCTTTGTTCCTCGTATGTGGCCCATGAAAGTCGCCAAATTGCTTTCGAGCTCTTTATCGAGTGATTCGACTTGATTCATCAAGTTCTCGACTGATAAATTGATGTGTTTTTTGACACGCAAAACAAAATTCATACTACTGTTTATCGCTTTCATCGCGCATTCTTGGTACAAATGGAACAGATACGAATAATCTCGCCTAAACATTGCATTTTCGTTCAAGAGACGAGAAAGGCGGTAGTCAGTTTCTGTTATTTTTCCAAAAGGTCTTTCGTCGCTTTTACTTTTACCGAAGCGAACCTTTGAAAACAAGTGCACAAATGTCATGTACTCTAGATTTTTGTCCCAATAGCTAGCTGGGAGGCTATTCTCTTAGTTCCTTTTGGAGGAATTTCGATCCGAATCTTTTCATTCGGAGTCAATTTCTCCGAATGAAAATAAAACGTATTCTGTAAGCACCTTATCCTAATCATACGGTGATAACCTCTCCGAATCATTCGGCGGGCATTCGGAGTTTTTACCGCCTCTCTTCCCTCCATCAATCTTAGATTCGCGGAACTTTCGCCGAAGTTTTGGCTGCGGTTCATATTTTATTTAGTATGGCTGCTTTGTTTTTTCAACTCAAGCTTCATCGTTTGCGATTTGAACATGGTAATCGCATTGCCCGTCGCGATTTACGAGTTCAAAGGGTTTTTCGAGACTTAAAATCAAGCGTGGGCAAAATTTTAGGTTAAAGTGGGAAATGGCTTTGGGCCTTGGCGAAATCTACAAGGTAGATCGACGGCTTTTTGGTAGATTTAAAGGTAAAATAACGTCGTTGAATTTATCCTACATTTAAGGGATAATTTCGCGAGATCCAATTACTTAACACAGATTTAATTGTTCATTTTAATATTTTTTCTACCGGGGCTTGTAATTTAGAGCCACCTATTTTTGACCAATTGCATCAATTATTAATAACTGCAAGATCAAATTTGGTTATTTCGTTTAGCATCTATTTTAATTGATTTAACCATTGATAGAGGGCTAATGATCTACATTAAAGAATTTATCATAATCTCACGAGATCCACACAATTGGATTATAATTTGCGATTAATTAACGTTGTTATTCTAGGTTCTCAATGCCTCATATTTAACCCTACAATAACTTGCGCTAAGTTTCATTCAAAATTCGACGTATATTAACTGTTGTTTAGCGTGTTCTTTAATACCCATTTTAAAAGGATATTATGAAGCAATTTAAGAATAAATAATTTTTTATCAAAAAAAAAATAAATAAATAAATAAAAAAGGAAAAAAAGCACTTGTTTCTATCTTAAGAAAAGAAATCGAAAAAACGAAAATTTTGCTTTGTATTGCATGTGTTCCCAATACAAAGACCATTTCCCAAAAACCAAAGTTTCCATCCCTTCAATTTGAAAGCGCGCCAAATAAAATTGTCCAATAAAGAAAAAGTGGGCGTCAAAAAGTACCACGTGGCTTAAGAGGAAGTGACGTCCATTTGGATTGAGAGAAAATTTTCGAAGTATCCGAATGACGATAAGGATTGGGGTTAGAGAATACGGTTTGTTCGGTACACTCCGAATGAGCCCGATCCGAATCATAAGGATTCGGAGTGATCCGAATGATTTTCGATTTTTAGAGAATAGCCTCCCAGAGAACACTTCTTTCATTTACATGCTGTAACTGGATGTGGTTATGGTAAGGCGGGGTTTAATGTAATGACAGATAATCAACATCTTACAAATATGTTGAGAGTTTTTAATGAAAATATTAAGTCAACAATAGCTAGGAAACGATTTAATTCCGAACAGTGGGGATGGGTTCGCTATCGCTATTTCGGTCAAAGACCCATTCACACCACTCTTGAGTCCTGCATCAGATATAGCTTCAGTGACTATTTTTAAAGATGGGGTCGATAACTTAGACTTGGAAATAGTTATTTCTATGGTGTTTAATACGTTCATGAAAATAATCTACTCAGTAAAGACTAAAGAAATATCAAAAAAATTTATATATCGGTGATATATTAGGCATTTCACGCAGTCATTTTCAAAGATGGCGCCCAACTATCAGCACGTCTTCAATATTCAAGTATGATATGTTGACGGTCTTCAACAATAAATTTACCAATTATCATAATTTTTGAAAAGTATACTGTATCTAAATGACATTCCCGGTGGCTATTTTCCAACATGGCGGCCAAACTATCTCATGAAAGGCTTCAATATTTTACTATGAGGTTCACACAGCTTTCATTATAATATCTATAAATTTTCATAATTTTCCAAGAACATTGTGAAATAAACCGCACCTAGGATTCACGGCGGCCATTTTCCAGTATGGCGACCAAACTATCAGACACAGAGCTGTGAAATTTTACTATGATGTTCATGTGGTTACATTCATAATATACACCAATTTTCGTAATTTTTGAAGAAGAATGTGGAATGCATTAATGCTGGCATTCCTGGCGGCCATTTTCCAAGATGGCGGCGAAAGCTCGCGCTCTACAGCAAGGGACTTTTAGTATATTTTTTGTTGGGTCAAAAACAACACATATACCAATTTTCATCTTTATGTTCAAATGTTCTAGGTCAAGCCCTTTTTTAGCCTATCTGTCCTGGCCTATTAAATACCATAAGATACTCGTCTTGTGTATGAAGTCATTTAAAGCGTCATAAGGGAAGGTGTCAGGTTTAAGCCATTTTTTTCTCCTTCCTGCTTCTGCTGGAATAGGATCGTTGATGCAACGTTTGTGGAGGGTAAAACTTGGAAATGAATGGACATTAGTGACATGATTAATAACAGATTTCCACATTTCAAGTAAAACATCTGGGTTTCCATTGCAATTTTCAGCAGCGAACCAAACGTGGCGGCTAAGAGATCCTTATAGTCCTTTTTTGACTTATGGCAGAAATTATTTTGGCCACACTCTTAGCAAAATGCCATACGTCGAATTGATGGTCAATATTGGGATAACTATCCCTTAAAAAGGCTCGAATCTGAATGTGTCGATCAGTTGTGATTCTAAACACATAAAAGTCCACATTTCTCCAATTTTGTCAGAAACCTTTTCTATCCTTCCAATTCCATATTACTGGACTTGTATTGTACCTCAATTTTGTTTACGAGCTCAAAATGGACACATTTGTTTCTCTTGACCAAGGAAAGTGTACCCACAATATTTTGCAGAATGTCCTGGTGAATCATAACGCCCGTCAGCGGAAATGGTAACTTGGCTAGAACTTTTAATTTCTGCATAATATCATTTTGTTCATTTTTCCATGCAACCCGAATTTCTGGAATAACATAGTTTTTCTGAATAGTAATATGAAATTGAGAGAATGAGATAACGGGGGTCTGGGTTCCGTTTACCGAGACCCCAAATTGGCTACCGGCGTGTCAGTGGTCTTTTTACGGCGATACTCTCGAACCCCAAACCGTGCTTTTAGTCAAAACATGAACTTTAAAACTTCACCGGGGAGTCAAAAAAATTTCAACGCCGTGATTGTTCTTAACAAATACCGATAACACTTTTTCAGCCAATACATAAAATAAACCCCCTTGGGTTTCCCGCGAGTCGGAGGCCTAAGCACGGGCGGAAATCGTATTTCGATTGATGGGGTAGTTCATATTGTCCCAGTTTGACGAACGCGAATACGTTGGGTGGAGTTTCCACCGTCGATTTCTAGTGGTGAGCTAACACGGGGTTCTATGAGAGTATAATAACGCGACGGGAGATTTTAGTGGTACTTTAAATTGGTGGGGATAGGAAAAGCAATCAAGGCCGTGTGCTTCCAAATGCTTATCTCTCAAATATAACGTATATTTGCATGCTCAATTCCCACGATATTCTGAACGGGGAAGGCTTTTTTCAAGATAAGCCCATTCATAATTTAACGTTTAATATCTACAAATGAATTGAGGTGTTGGAAAAGATGAAACATTTTGTATAGGCCTACCCTATATGTATAATTTATATAAGTGGGCGAGCGGTACACCTATTTAAGCCAATGGTGTTCAAAACATAACTCTATTTTCACATTATTTGAACATCTTTTATATGGGCCTTGCGAAGGTGTTATTTTATATTGTTTAGGAATCATTTGTGCGCCTTTTCATGAATGAGACTTTTTCAACCCTACACCGTTTATTTAAGCGAATGGTGTTTTAAAAATATCGCATTAATACTATACCATTAGACCACCTTTCAATGGGGTATTCGATGGGGTTATTTTATATAATTAAGGTATCATTTCCGCACCTTTAAAGAATTTTGTTTTATAAACACATTTCTACACCATTCGTTTAAGCTAATGGTGTTTTTAAAATATCGAACTAATTTGGTACTATTTCAGCACCTTGTTAAGGTGTACAAATAGTGCACATTGTTTTAACACCATTATGACACTATTTAGACAACACAATTTTTTACAGTGCAGGACTTTCTATAGAACCCTATCGAATCCTCGATCGATTCCGAAGTATGCACTAACCGTAATATTTAGTCCGTCTCTCCTTTACCCTTAGATCGTCGAAACTAAAAACAAGCCCCATTTTCCCTTTTTCAGAAAAATTATAAACCCTGTAGTCAATGTTGTATGTACAATCGCTATGGAGAATTTATAATTCACACTCTTTTATACTAAAGCACACTGAAAACGTTCTCTCTATCAGAAGGGAAATTTTAGAACTCGTCGTTCTGTCTCCACACCAGACTCCCGTAATACGTCAGGGAAAGCACCGATGATTAGGCAGATAATTGTCGTACAATTAATTTGGTCTCACCCCGTACTCTGAAACGCCAACAATCCAATCCCCTCGTCGATTTGTGTAGGGACCCTCCGTACTACCTTTGACGGCCTCTGCCGTGCTATGAAACCAAAAATTTGAAAACAATCCCTATTTCCCCTTATCCAGAACTCTTATATACTATTGATACAAAATTTGCATTTTCAAATCTTGAATGTTATTAAGTTTTTCCAGTTCTTGAAGATTAAATTGTACCAAAGTCTAAATTGTATAAATAAAAACTACCATCATTATTTTGCCAAATCAATATAAAGTTAGAAGCACACATTCGTTACCTACAGATGTCAGAAAAAAGGTTCTACCTTTACGATAATTGCAGAAAAGCGACGAAGCATAAGGCTGTTTCCAGCCTTAGAAGAAATAAAATTAGTTTAGAAAATCCGTTCGTATCTATATTTATCTCTACTCCTTCTAGCGTTGTAATAGCCTTTAGTTACTATACAAAAAGTTATAAACCTTATTGATCATATTGTCTGGTTGCAAGTAAACATATGACATGAATTTACTTCTACATTGAGTGTAGCCACATTTCTCCAAATAGCGTATCTTGATACATAATCCAGCAGACGCTTTTTAATGTTCGGAAAGAGAATGGTTAAGGACAAACGCAGTTAGCAGGTTGTTATTGACGGATTACCCAAATTTGGAATATTACTTATGAAGAAATACACGATTCCTGCCTTCAAAAGCAAGTACAATTCTAACAGTTCTCTTCGATTATTATAGCTTAACTTCCAAGCTTGTTTATTTTTCTCTTTCCCTAATGGAATAAAATTCCCTAATTTTGCATAAGCTTCAATTTTCACACAGGATGGGTTCATAACTATTTGTTACCTAATAGACCTTTTCGATATAAACTAAAACGTAGGCAACCCTCAGTATCGGGGCGTAATAGAGGGTTGATACATGGCCATCTGTCTATGCGCACCCTCATGATACCTCGCCGTCTATGTACACTCCCATGATACAAAATGACTACAGCGAAGGCCCCAAAAAGCGAGATGAAAGGAAAAGTCTTACCCCTTTGTATTTCCCTCTTGGTTAGATAGAACCATGACTTGATTTTGCACAATTCTTCACTCACACAGAAGCTAGTCAAGCCTTGGGTACTCAGTACTTTCCGGCAGACACACTTTGCGTGGCTGTTATTTGAGTTACATAACAAAAACAATGAGGATTTATTTTTATTGATATTAGAACTTAGACAGTCAGAGGATTCTTGTTTCAATATAGCAAGAACGGACAACTTCCGTTTTAACAACGCTTTTACCATAAGTTCATAAGATATTTTCCATGAGTTTGTCACTGGTTATTGAGAGCTTGCTATGAAGTGACGTAGGTCATAGATTCTCGTAAAGCGACGCATGGTGAGACGCTGTCAAGGCTGAGTACAGACTATATAGGAAGATGAACTGCAAAACTAGGTAGAGTCAATTATCGCGTCGTTCTCGAACTAGCTGTCAGTAAGTCACTACTATTACGAAATATAGGAATCTAATAAACATATGCTTTTACTTATGAAAAACGAGAAATCTATCAGCGACTCTTTACAGGCTTTAAAGGTTTCGCTTAGTGGAAGCTACGATTTCCTGGTAACTCCAATAATAACACTGAACGAACTGGAATTTATGGGAAATAATCGATATTTTAAATACAGGTACAACTTGCATTTTAAAATCTTTAATGTAAATGCCCATTTGAAATTTTATCTGAATTATAGGTACACCCAAGAGACACTCGTAAATGTGACGACACTGGAGGTGAGTTTTGAAACGTTCGGTGATGTGTCATAGAGTGTTACTTTCTTTTTGGCAATTAGATATTTCTTATCAGGAGTCGTGGGTGATGGAGAACCAAGTATTACGATACAATGCCATAGCGGATTATTTGAAAGGATCCCTTAACATGAAGTATTTTTTGTATTTCTTGAAATAAGATTCGGGTAATTGGGTTGGGTCAAACGGATAGGCTCGTGTTTTAACTTGCAACTTCATGGTTGTGGGTTGAGTGTGCGAATATTCGAGAATTTTAATAATATTCTCCGGTTATGACTCGATTAATTTGAACGTTAAAAACCGGCGATTATTCGAAATTTCTAATCCTTAATCGATGAGTTTTGGTTTTCTTTTAAATACTCGATTAAGTAAATCCGTTTTCGAATGGTGGTCTTATATTTCCAGATAAAACCAAATTCATTCAATAATATCATGATTATATCTTACTTTAATATAATTTTTTCATTTGTGTTTAGGGTAATTTACGAAGGGAATAAATTGAACTTTGAGGACTTTTCCAAATTAATTACTGTGGCTGATGTTTTCATAGTACGTGAAAGAGAAATGAGACCAAAATTTAACTCTACTTATGAAACAATGTCTTATAATCCTTAATCTTGTTAAAAAATACTTCTTTTATTCTGTTTCCCATGCCACGTGCATTATTCGATGGCTGACATGAATATTTCAGTCCGTCTCCGGTGTTCGATACTGCCAGGACGATTATCGTGACAGGTGCCCAAAAGAGAGTCTTGTCAACTTCCTTGTCCTTCTTAAATATAAACACTCCAGTAGATTTCGCTAAATAAGCATTCCATTCAAAACCCAATTAATCGATTTCAATTCTCGGTTCAATTAGGTGGTGATTTTAATTGTGTCTACTTTGGTCATTCTGTCACTTTTGCTCGTCGTTCACTCCATTATAACCAACAAATACAAATCGCTGTCCACCAAGAAAGTTGTCAAGAAAATGGCCTTAGAAACCCTAGAAAATGCCTGGGAAACGCGTCGCTTTTCTGCGCTGAACGAACGCGATTAAGCGCTCGCTTAAATTTTTATAATCAGACATAATTATGTTCCCTACAGCGATTCCCTCTGTTTTGCCCCACATTACTTGTCGGTTGCTCTCCGCGTCCTGGCTGATCGGAGTGACTTTCATTCTGTTTTTCTTGGGTTGTTTCTTACGAACGGAGTTCACGACGGAAAGCTACAATCGCATCGACACCCTCTCGGACTTGATCAAATCGAAAATCCCAATTATAATTGTGAAAAATGTGTGCAGCATAACACCTTTCCGAGTTTAAATAACGCTTTCTGAGTGTCGCATGACACCTTCCTGAAGGGTTGATTTATCAGCAAATAGCGCTATTTGCTTAGCAAGGTTCAACCTTGAGAGAACTTAAGAGGACAGTTGTAACAAGCAAGGGTAGTTCTCGCATTAATACATACATAAAACGTTGGCCACTTGATCGACTTAAAATCCAGCTTGAAACTGCATGGTAAGTTAATAACTTCTAAAAAAGACAGAAAGTTATAAATTAGTATAAATGCATGGGGTATTAAAGTGGTTTTGGAGGCCCTAATATCCCAGCAGTAGATACAGACGTATTCGTTAAATTTAATAATCTCTTTTCTCGAAGAGTTTTTCGAGCACCAGAAACGCTTTTGACTTAATCTACTCTACCATATTTAAAAAAAGAAAATCCATGGAAGTGCGAGAACTTGGAACAGTTTGACACTAACGACGTTTTTGAAGCGGAAATTTCTCTAACTGTAACTAAAGTCGACGATTTAGAAGTTAGTGTACGGATTTTTTTTTGAGGGGGCTAAATTTGAAATTTGGGGGCGCTATAGCCCCCAACGCCACTCCAAAAGTGTCGCATAACGCTTTTAAGAATGTCGCCTAACACGTTTCAGAGTGTCGCCTAACACGTTTTGTACATTTTCGGTCAGTTTTAGAAGTAGGTTGAAATTATAATGAAGAAAAGAAATTGCAAAGTTATAAAATTGGTTTTAAAATTAGCAATTCACTGACTTTCCAAAATATTTTTATTTTCATATGGGTCCTTCCATAATAAACGCGGACCTTTTCCAAAAGGCTTAGCGCACTGTAAAAAAGTGAGGTTCATCTTTGAATGCTTAGGCGTGCGTAGCCCTGACACTGTGGTGGTACGCTTTAACGTTCAAATTTGAATAATTTCTTTAAGTTCAAATTTGAACAGAACACTATTGTTCAAAATTAGACGCTCACGCATTCATTTTTGAACGGTGCGTAAGAGGTAAGTATATCGTGTAAATTTAAGCACAAAACCGCTCAAATTTAATTGGAAAATTAAACGTTTAATATTGAATCTTTATGCATTCATTATTGAGCAACATCGGAGAGTTTGATCAAGCGTTCATCTTCAATTGCTTATGTTCAAAATTGAGCAGTTCACCATTTAAAAATACATGGTGGACAAGCGTTTGATGAACCATTGAAATTTGAGAAATATGATTTCAAATTTCATCACTGAATGCGTTATGGTAAGGCACACTATATTAAATATACGTACTGAAAAGTAAGAAATCTAATGTGTTTAAAACTTGTACATCTTCTGAGGGCTGGTAAATTTGAAACACATCAATCTTTGTGTTAAATAATAATTCAGTTATATGAAGAAAGTCTGCACTTAAGGAAAGTGTTCATTATCAAGTTCTTTCCAATTAAAACGTTGTTGCAATAAATTACTTTATCAAACTATTTGAAGGCCTATGTAAACATAAGGGAAAGTTGAAATACGCAATAATCCGTAACATTTCCTTTGATATTATTGTATAATTATGTTTATACAAACAAATATATATTTAATTCACAGTAAATAAACAAGTTATAGTAAATTGTTGAGAAGTTATTGTATTTTTAATGAAAGCTTTATTTGTAGTACAAATTTAGAGCAGTGGAATCAAGTAATTTCAGGGCAGAATTAATTTTGTTTCGCACACCTTTTGCGATTGAACAATTTCGTTCACATTTGAATACCCATTAAACGCTTTTTTCTTAGAGTGTTGTTTTAAACCCAAAAACAATTCCATTTGAACGCCCATAACGCTCTCGTGTGAACGCCCATAACGCTCTCGTGTGAACGCCCATATCGCTCTCGTTTGAACGCCCATATCGCACTCGTTTGAACAACCACAATGCACTCGTTTGAAAGCCAAGAAGTCCTTATTTTAACGTTTAAAACGCTCTTGTTTTAATACTAATACTAATACTAATACTATTCCAATCCTATTAGAACGCCAAAACGACTAAATCTGAACACTTCATTAGCGCAATTCGGTTATTCAAAATTGAATGGGATAAGGATTCATTTTTGAATGGAAATATATAAGCTGTCCAAAAATGAATGCTAGAATTAAGTTTTGATCGATATGACGGTAGTTTGTTCAAAAATGAATGCTCATGGTTGGTTTTGAATGCCTAAAACACTCCTTGTTCAAAATTGAATGTCTCTGGTTAAATGTGAACGCGTCAATAGAGGCTTGTTCAAAATTGAATGTCTCTGGTTAAATGTGAACGCGTCAATAGAGGCTTGTTCAAAATTAGACGGCCACTATCATTTTTGAATGCCAAAAGTACGCTTATTTTTTACAGTGCGTAAGATTAGGTTATATTGCTTCAAGGTTTAATTAAAGTGCTTCAAGGTTTAAAATAAAGTGCTTCAAGGAGTACTTAATGTTCAAATTATAGTATGCAAAACTTTAATTTACGGTGGATTATACAGTAAAATATACGTTAAATTTATACTTAATAGTGTAACTATCTGTGTTTTTAATTATACACTACTGTATTCTTCACGGCAGAATACGTTTTTCCCGGAAAACAGGAACGTTCAATTAATAATAACATATACTGCAATTCCGTTTGAGAAATAAAAACAAGCTGTTTTTTCCACAGTCGTTAACATAAAAAACAATGTTTTGCTGTATATTTAAAATTAAGGTAATGTAATTTCAAAAAACAGCGACTACCTGTAAATATTAAGGCTTGTTAGAGGTTTTTCTCGATAACAGCATTAAACAATCAAAAACATGGTGAAAACTTTGTTTCTTTGACATTAGTTTCTCAGTGTGAGTAGTAAGTTACCACACTTTTAGGCATGCAAATTAGCCGAAAATGATCCAAATTTGCATAATTCAGAAATCCCACTTTTAACCATGCCTGAAATGATCAAAATTTGCATATGCGCTCAGAATTTGTATTATCACACCTGTCAATCAAAAATGTTAATAAAAGCAATTAGTAAATTGATGAATACGTCATTAGCAATAAATAACTCGACAAGTAAACATGGCAATGTTAGCACCCGCTTACGATTCCTTTTACATTACTTTACCTAGTAATGCCTCCATGCAATTATATCCTGAAAATACTAAAACAAGTTATAGAACGGAACTACCTACAACGTATAATTTATCGGATGGAAATTGGGAGGTTGGATTGTCGGAAATAAATATGCCTTCCAAGTGGGATAACATAACTGATTGTTTTGATGAATTTGTCGTTAGATCGGTGGATCTTGATTATGAGTACGATATTGGGGAAGGCGGTTGTGGTAAATTGGGAAATATAGTGAGGGGACCGAACGACGAACCTACTAGTATATACCAAAAATTATTCGAAACGTTTAAACAATCAATAACAACAAACGCTAGGGATGATATAAATTTTGAAGTAATAACGAAAGAGGGAATGACATTTATGCAAATTAAAATTAACGGAGACAAACAAACGGCTATCAAGTTTCCTAAAGAATATGGAAAAGTACTTGGAATAGCGGAATTAGATTGGGATCGATGGATTTTTCGGGAAACATATATAGCTAGTAATCCTCTAGATACTGCACGGGATCAATTAGATACCAGAAATTTGGTTAAATTCCAAGTCAAGCAATTTGTTCCAAGGGACCGAAATAGAGTCGTTGACGTTGATAAAGATGTTAATAAAGCATCAATCGAAACGAAATCTTATACGATACCTCACGGAACGTATGAAAGTATAGATACTGTGGTCGAAGCAATGAAAATGGTTTTACCCGAATCGAAACGAAAATATTTCGATTTTGTGTATAATAAAACAGGAACAGTAACAATCAAATGCGGGGTTGGTATTGTTAAAGAGAATACCCCATGGCATAAAATAACCAAAAATGAGGCTAAATATATGGATTATTTTTCAATTACATTTCCAAAAGATAATCCCGGATTAGGTTACATGTTAGGATTTGATAAGAGTCAAGTAGACACTCCGTTGAGGAACAATACGGAAAGTAAACATCTCGGAGATATAAATAGAGGTGTACAAACCTTATTCATTTATACGAGTCTCATATACCCCCAGGTAATAGGTGACTCTTGGGGTGGGCTTTTACGTACAATTCCAAGACCTGAAAACAGTCGAGATAATAAACCTCACGTGTTAACATTCAATCCAATTAATTATTATCCAGTACGTACACCCAATTTTAATTTAGTTGAAATTGATATAAAGACAGATTCGGGAACGAAAATTCCATTCAAACTCGGAAAAACTGTTACGACTTTACATTTTAGAAGGATTCGTAATCACTAATAATGTCTGTACGGAATAGATATTATAATTATTATTTACAACAATCGGGCGGGGCGTTTGTTGGGCCAGTATTTCAAAGAGGAAATGGATTAGGATCGATATTTAAGAGTTTAGTTCGGTTCATAACCCCCATACTCAAACCAGCAGCAAAAGCTGTTGGACGAGAAGCGATAGGTGTCGGAAGTAGATGGTTTGGTGATATATCAACGGGAGCAGATCCTAAAAGCTCTTTCAAAAAGAATATTAAAATTGCGGGGTCTAATTTATTACATAAAGCGGGTGATAAAATAGGGGAAGCGCAATTTGGGAGTGGAAGGCGTAAAAGAAGAAAAAGAGCCAGTAAGCTAGGAAAGAGAAAAGTGAAAAGAATAAGGAAGAAGTCTGATTTTTTAGCTTAAAGAAGACTCGATAAAAATCAAAGGGGGGGTATAAAAGTAGGGAATATACGCGAGTAATAATTAGTTTACGTTTAAACATTGACAAATAAAGTTATACAAAAATGGAAGGAATGATGTCGGAATTAGATTTGTTCGCTAAACCCGTCTCTAATTTGAATATTGTGGCCAGTAACGATATACAACTACAAACTGTTAATGCTATAACGGATGGTGGTCCATTGGAATTTTTTATTCCAGGAACTCCCGATAGTTATATAGACACTTCAAAAATTAAACTGTACGTTAAGGCTCAAATATTAGGATTTGATACAACTGATAATAAATGGAAAGCTATCGCGGGAAGCGATAAACTCGGCCCGGCTAATTTAACCTTATGGAGTTTATTTGATCAAATAGAAGTTATGTTTAACGATACTCAGGTTCAAGTCGTGAATAATTTGGCCCCATATATCGCTTATTTCGAAACAATGTTAAATTATGGGAAAGAAGCTAAAGACACGCAATTGGCATTAGAAATGTTTTACAAAGATTCAAAACTAACAAATACCGATTCACACCATGCCGAGAATAACGGAATGAAATCTAGAAGAACTAGAACCGGAGCATCTAAAATATTTGAAATGATAGGGAGATTACACGTTGATGTATGTAAGATGAACAAGTTCTTATTGAACAACGTTGATATAAAGTTTAAATTTATTAGATCAGCGGATACTTTTCCAATAATTTATCAACCTGGTGCTCCTGCTGCTGCTCCGCCCCAAGGGAATGCTCCTCCTCCTGATCCAATTACTAATTATAAAATCGTTATTAAATCAGCTTCTTTATTTGTACGGAAAATAAAACCAAACACTGAAATTATGTTAGCGCATGCTATGGTTTTGGAAAAAACACCGTGTGTGTATCCCATTAATCAAACTGTGGCAAAGTATTTTAGTATCGAAACCGGGAACAGTGACACGATAAAAGAAAACTTATTTTTGGGTAGAATTCCTAATCGAATGATTATCGGATTCGTTAAAACATCAGCCTTCAATGGGGCTTTATCTCAAAATCCATTTTATTTCGAACACCTAGATTTGAACTTTTTATCAGTTACGGTAGGGAATAAAAATTATCCAGATCAACCTTTCACACCGGATTTTACTCAGGATCATTACTGTACGGAATACGCGACCTTATTTACGGCTCTAGATATGTATGGGAAAAATAAAGGAAACTACATTAGTCTTTTTGATTATCCTAGAGGTAACACTTTATACGCTGTTGACTTTACACCGGAAGAGCAGGCTAGTGCCGAGCATTGTTCTTTAGAAAAGCACGGTAGTTTAAGGTTGACTATACGTTTTAAAAGACCACTCACTTTCGCGGTAACAGCCATAGTATACGCCGAGTTCGAAAACGAGTTATTAATAACGAGGGATCGTAACGTTTTGTACAAACTAGAGTGAGAGTATGGACGAGTACGTTTATTTACCAACTCGAAAAGATAATAATCTTCTCGTCACAGTTAGAAATAACAAAAGACACGTAACTATCGTCGGTAATTGTTGGGATTTTAAGGAAATTAAAAAGGTGTTGAAAGAAATATAAAATTAAACGTCTCCAACGAAATAGCGTCAAATGATCGCGTGAAAATCATGAAACAACAACAGTACAATCTCTCCGATAAACAAACTATCGAGATAGCCGAAGCTGGCGATGATCTAATTATTTCCATTTCCGATAATGCGAGAACGGAATATATGGTTACTATCAGTAACAAAGTATATCAAAACTTATGGTTGTTGGTGGATTATATAAACTTGTTTTTCCAAGACGTCTTACCCCGCTTCCACAGTACCCTACCGGAAAATTTTCAAGTTGAAGGTTACGTATCCGGAACCGGAACAAAGTATATCGACATTCGCCAATACGTATGCGAAAATTCGAATATTCATCGTTACGATTTACTATGGATGGCTACTTGTAAAGGATTTTGTTTAAATAAAACCACGTGGAATCGATTGAAACAAATAAAACCGGAATTGGACCGACAATTGGAAATAAAAGCTAATACCAAGGAATTATTCAGATCAATGATTTTGCGAGACATTACCGAAAGTTTACTGGAAAAGACCAACTACTGCGGTAATCTTAATTGCCAAGGCGAAATCGAGCATCACGTATCCTGCACCTCAAATTCGAATACTGACTTGAATATCCTACAAGCGATATCGATGTTAAATAAGACGAATCTGAAGAATGAGTTTGAAAAACGATTTGGAGAGAAGAACGAAAATTTGGATCAATTATTTCTTATTATTACCGACAATGTAACGGAATTGAAAAGAGATGTTTTTTACAATTACGTTTGATAAATAAAAAGCTTATTCACAGATGGTTTCTTTCTTTATTTCCCAAATACCTTCAATGATGGTTAGTAAACGAATAGCGCGTAAAATCGAAAATATATATTACGATCCGCAACATCCCGCGAGTTTAGGATCGGTGAGAAAATTACAAAAAGCTCTACCAAATGTATCAAAGGAAGATATCGAACAATGGTTGATTTCCCAGCCCGCGTATACGAAACATAAACCCAGAAGAAAAATATATCCTAGAAACCAAACGTACGTCACTAGTATGAACGAGGTTTTCCAATGCGATTTAATCGATTTACCCCAATTGTCCAAATACAATAACAAATATCGTTACATTCTAACCGTCATTGACGTCTTGTCGAGATACGCGTGGGCTTTACCGTTAAAAACAAAGGGGGCGAAAGAAATTATAAAAGCTCTCGGCACAATCTTTAAGCAACGTACACCTTCGAGGTTAAATTCTGACGAAGGAAGCGAATTTAAAAACAAAAAAGTGCAAGCCTATCTTAAAAGTAAGGATATCCATTGGTACGCTAGTTACGGAAATTTAAAATGTGCCATGATAGAAAGATGGAATAGAACATTGAAAACGCGAATGTTTCGATTAATGACGAGAAATAACAATTATAATTACACGAAACATTTACAAAAAATTGTAAATGGATATAACGCCACTGTTCATTCAACAATCGGTATAGCTCCGAAAAACGTAAATATAAATAACGAACATTTAATATGGAAACGATTATACTACAAGAAGAAACGTACAAGCAACAAGCCAAAATTACAAAAGGGTGATTTGGTGAGAATTACGTCCGACAAAGGCGCTTTTGGTAAAGGATACACTGGATATTGGACGAATGAAATTTTTGTCGTGCATAAAGTACTACTACGTACTCCAACTGCTTACATAATAAAAGACGAAAACGACGAAATAATAAAAGGATCATTCTACGAGCCGGAATTACAAAAAGTTGCTAAATGAACACGGAAGAATTAAACCTTTTTTTAAGCACAGATCCTCGAACGAGACCCTACTTCATAGGAGTGTTCCCGAAAGATATTTTACCCGACCCACCAGAACGGAAACCCTATTGTTTCGTAGTCAATTCGGAACCATCCTCAAACGAAGGATTGCATTGGTTAGGAGTCTATATCGATACTAACGATAACGGTTATTTCTTTTGCTCGTACGGTAAAGACCCTAGTTATTACGGTTTTAATCTATCAAGCTACGCTTCCAATTGGTATTACAATAATTGTCAAATACAGCCGAACAGTTCAATTACATGCGGGGGACACGTTATTTTTGTTTTAACAAGTTTGTGTCACGGATTTTCTTTTAATGAAATAATACGAGAATTGTACGACGTGAAAGATAAACCTTACAACGACGTGATTATTATGTTAAATATGTGTATACATTTATTGAATCAAGAGAAAAAATGAATAAAATATTTTTTTATTTTTAAAAAATTGGTACATATTCATTTAGACCATTTTATCGGTGTTTTGACTTTTCGCAATTTCATACCCGTAAGGAGACGTCTCGGGCGATAAGGATGACCGTCACCATCATCACCATCATCACCCTCCTCCTCCGGTATACCTCTGGTATATCGTCGATGTCTTTTCGATTTCGGAGTCGACGTGAGTTTAGGCCGTGGGAATGACTTCTTAATCGTCGAGGGCACCCTCGAGGGTGACCTCGGTGTTGACCTTGAGAGGGCCAGGGGGGTCCCTTGAGGTGATTGTTGTTGCGAAGGCGGCTGTTGCAATACTGAAAACGGATTAGGTGTTAGAAATTGCGGTGGTTGAACGGGTTGTTGTTGTTGTTGAACTTGGAAAACTGGTGGAATATTTGCAACGTTGACGTTAGGAGGTTCTATCAGGCTCTTCATAGTCAAATACTTTTGTAAAGTTAATAAATAATGTCGAAGTTTATCCTCCGAAGAGGTGTTTTGTTTTAAAATCCGACTCATTTCACGATCCAACTCTGTCGCTTCTTTTTCAGCTCCCGATAAAACAGCGGATTCGGGTAGTAATACCATTCGTTTCATCTCGCTAATGAAGTGATGGTAGATATCAAGGTCGGTACCAAAGCAGCTATTAACCCGGGTAAAAATCCTCCCGCCTGTTTTATAAGAAGTTTCCGTTTGTTTTTAGCCAGACCTCTTTTATTAGCGATTTTTCTTATATATACTCGATGTTTTTTAATATAAATTCTATCCTTTTCGGGTAATGGAATATTTCCCTTTAACAAATTATAAAACGTGTTGTGAACGGCTTTGATTTGACTTTGCTTGGCTTTTTTCAGTACCTTGGTTAATTTTCCTCCGCCACTTTGACTGGCACGTACCAATCCACGAAAAAATGGTAAATGTCTATGTAGCGGATGACGTCCTCTCTTTCGAATTTTTCGTTTAAAATTTCTTTTTAATACTTTTTTTAACAAACTCGATTTACGCTTTCTCTTAACCATTCCAACTCCTCGAACGTTCCAACGCGAAATAAAAGACATACGGAAACGATAAATAGTTTTATATACAAAATTTTATTTGTCATCGCATACAATAATCATATTTCCTTCATGCGGAAAAATATTTGTTCTTAAACGCAAATCATCGTGAATGTTTTGTTTTAAATCGATACACAAGTAAGAATAGGGAGTACCCTTGGTAACAAAATCATACGCTCTAGTTACGAGGTTTTTATTATTCGGAAATATTTGTCTGCTCAAGTAAGTTATTTGAGACCCGTCTCGCGGATTTTTAAAAACAATTATGTACGAAGAGTTAAGACTAATGGTTCGACTCTCTTTACCTTGACCAAAAAGATTTTGAGTTAAAAGAGCGACGGATAAATTTTTATGATGAGAGCCGACGCAAAATATATTAGCGATATGTGAACTATTATAACAGGAGAATGCCAGATCATCTATTATTAGAAAATTATTAATACTTTCATCCCAAAATGAAGAATCATCTGGGGGGAGTCCTTCCAAAAATTCAATGTTTTTAATTTCTTTTTTCGCAATGTCAAATTTCGGTTGATATTCTTTATAACAGTACACTATCCTGTCCGGAGGTGGTTCGATCAAACAATGGGCGTGTTTCAAAAGGTTAAATATCCACGTCGTTTTACCAGCCATAGTACTACCGGCCAGTAAAATTTGCATGGGGGCTTGGAATTTTATTCTACAAGCGCACGAATCAAACATTTCTCAAAAAGTTTATTAAAATCGTCAATTCGTTTTTGAAAATGGAGTTTGTTTATTTCTCTCCAATTAACGCGATCTTCGTACGGAATAATAAAAACCACGGGGATATCGTCGAAAGTCACTTTTTTTCTTTTAGAGTTGAAATTCCGTGTTGAAAGCATCTATCGACGATTCGAGAATTAAATCGACGAAACTAGACGTAAACGTTTTGATGGATTCGTCAAAATATTCCACGATTTCTTCCTTTAATCGTCTCTTTTCCCCTTCTTCATCAGCCAGACTCACGTTAGTAATATCGAGTCCGAGAATATAATTACAAAATGGAGCTTGTTTTTGATGCACTTCGTGAGGATTAGTCTCATTCGATCCTCCCCAATCGAATAAGTTATGACAGCTGAAACACATGGTTTTTAAGCCGTCGTTTAAGTAAAAGAGACCCGACGCTGCTAGTTCCGCGGGGATAACTTCCAACTCCGACGAATTGGAAGTCCAATGACCATTGAATGATTTTAAACGTAGACTTTCACGATGCATCTTGCTTTAACGAGTATCCAAACGGATATGTTAAAAAATTGTCCGCGATTATTCTCTTATTAAAAGTCACGCCGAAACTTTTTTTCAGATTTCCTAAAAGTAGTTTCGCGCGAGCTTTGTCACGCACAACGTTAAAGGGGATTTCCAAAGTGTAACTAGTTCCCGGAGTGTCTAAAGCCGATTTGATCGAATCAAAGTTAATTATCTGTTCGTTTTTCCTGTTTAACGAAATTCCTTTCATTTTCGTAACGCAATGCCCGGTATTTGTTTTGTAACTGTACGATTTCGGACCCGAAGTAACGAATTCCGATATATACCCATTTGGAACTTCGTCGGTCCAATCACCCATAAATTGTCCGACGGGTGGAAGAAATTCGTCACTTTCTTTGTGAATAAATATAATACTATCCGTATCGCAGTACAAAACCCTTTCTTTTAATTTATTCAGAGTTCGAAATAATTCGATCCGACCGTACGAACTAACGAAACTCCCCAACACTGCCGATCCTTTGTAATATGTCGGGCAAAAATCTTTTTTGAATTTGTAGGTCATTAAACAAACGTCATCGTCGTTAATTGGCCGCATATCCGTTAATTCCAATGTCGGATCCATTATAATTTTAATGAAATCTTGATAATCCTTGACGAAAACCGATTTTGGTTTATCGTTGTTTAAACAATGTCAACCCCATAACGAGTTTAAAGCTAATTTCGCCAACGCGCGTAGAGCTGAATTGTTTGTTACATCTTCGGGTCTAATCTCGATATCCTCTCGTTCTTTAATCAGTCTTAAATATTCCGTTTTTTCCTCGTCGGTGGTAACGTTGCGAGGCCAGCCAGAGTTTTGGATTTTTAGTTTCAAAAATGTATTAATGTAACTGCCGAAAAAACCAGGATCTTTATCCTTGATATAGGTGTACCTTTCGGGGTAATGGTGAACCTCGAAGATTTCCAATATAACGTAACCGGTTTCGACCGCCATGTATATTTCTGGGGTGGGCCAAATCCCTTCGAAAGCTCGCTCGGAGTCGTTATGCGCGCAGGCTGTTTGTATATCGTTTTCCACGCAAGTACGACACAAAGCGAAAAATAGTTTTTTTCTGGTTCGAATTGGTAATGCCGGTATGTAAGCGTCTTTCGGAGCTAATATTTTACAAGACATTACCCCAAAGTAATGATTCAAATCGAATGAAAAATCTCTCGTAATAATCTCCGGGTGATTTTTAGGATAGTCTCTGTTTTTACATACAAAGGGGTACAAACTACAAACATCGTAATATAGAATTTTTTCGTTTGGTTTGGTTTTATGATACAGCCTGAAGCATTCAGTACGACCACCGTATAATGCCGATCTTGGCCCTATCGGATCTCGAAAGTGTAACGAATCGCAAAACTTTCTTACCTCGATTCTGTTTTTCAACATTTCGTCAAACTCGCAACTCCATATTCTAACATATTCAGCGTTCGGTGCATTACACATGATATCATCATCTCGATCCAGAGTTCTCTCGTATAAATTTTTAAACTTATCTTGCAATAAAGGATTCCATTCGCCTCCTTTCGTATGTTTCGGACATCCGTGAATAAAATCTCCGTCAAATTGAAATATTATTTCGGGTTGAGAAGAATAACCATCTACCGGGTATCGTCCAATCTTCTTTTCCCCTTCCAACGAGAGAACCGATTGAATTTTTATTCCGCGTTCTTTTTCTTCCCACGCCAACCATTTTAAAGCAGATTTGCTTTGATTGTAGTTATTCCTGTAGCCGTTACACGGTACTACTCCGAGCGTAAATTCTTCCAAGTATTTATGAAGGAAAATATTCGTGCAGGCCCCCGCTATGGTTAAAGCGTTCATATTTAAAACATCGAAACCAGTTTCCTTCTCGAACAATTGTCTAAATTTATCCATACCCTGTTGTAAAACCTTAACATCCATGATAGTATAATATTCCAGTTCTTCGCGTAAATTATAGACCGATTGTCTCGATTTCGTCGCGTACCATTCGAGAAAATCTTTATAATCTTTTTCTTTCATATGTTCCGGTTGAAAATACTCTTTCGGCGGTAGTGCACCGACATAATCCAAAGTTTCTTCGGTGTGGAATATGTAAGGGAAAAATTCTTTTCTATTTTCGCCCAAAGAAAACGTCGCGGGGAACGATCTTAATGGTTGCGAGACGAAATTGAAAGAGTCGATAAATTTCATTTTTTGATTTTTCAAAAAAATGGCCAACATTTTGCTTCCGTCAAAAACAATATCCGGTATGATGTTCAATTTTAATAACCCACGAAGAATAAAGAACGAATCGAAACCTTTACTGTTATGGGCTAACAACGTAATATTTTCAAAAACCGGTTTAGTTGCTTTAAGCCGTTTGGTCGCGTGTTGGAAAACCATTTCTTTCGTCCGGAATAAATAATTTAGAAATTTATCGACGCAGTCGAACCCCCGAAATATCTCGTACTCGTAATTGTTCCCTTCATTTTCTTGCATAGCGCTTACGAGTAAGACAGGGACGTGTTCGTTATTTTTAACGATCGATTCGGTATCGAAATAACAATATCTGGTTTTTTCGTACGTTCTCGAAAGAGGCATAACGTAACAACGGTTCCTCTCGTGTACGCGTAAACAGTTTTTACATGGTTTCGAGCAAGAGTGTTTTTCTTTCAGTTCTAGTCCGCATTTTAAACACCTTTTAAAATTATCGCACGTTCCGTTAGATATATGAAAATTCAAACATTCTTCTCCTTTAAAATAACGATGGCATTTTCGACATTTAACAGGTTTAATTAGTTTATCTTCGTGGAATACATTTAAAGTTCTACATCTACTACATTTAACTCGAGTTTCGCAAAAGTGATTATTCTTTTGATTAGTTCCGTGAAATACTTTTAAACATTTAGAACAATAAGATATACCGCCAAACATTGTATGCAATTCCTTAACTACATGCACGTGATCATTAACTAACAATAGAAAAATTTGTTTTTCCTTGAAAGGTCCGACAAAATATTTTTCTAAATTATCAGCTCTGAATATAATAATTTGATATTCGTTTAAGTAAGTTTGAAAATTTTGAATATCTAATAAATTAACGGTATCCGGAGAAATATTAGCGTTTTTATATAATTGCTCCGCTTTTTCTTTTTGGAGGGGGTGATTACATTTTTTTATCTTTCTAAAATAATTAATTGACTCGTTCGTTGTTTGATACTTTTCATTCGTATTCTTTTCGAATCTCTTATCAGCCAAATAAATTCCTATCACCAAAGCTCTTCCAAAACATAAGTTATCGGTACTGTCAATGTAAATATAATTTGGACTCGTTTTTATAAACGTATCCAAAATTACTATATTTCTATTTTTTAACGATTTTGATCGACGTCCAACGGGTACGTCGCAATGTAAAAAAATAACGTCAAAAACTAAAGAGCTTTGTAAATGGAAATTTCGATTTGATTGCGCAACTTGACTTATAGCTCCTATTACTCTTTCAGCCGTTAATTCATTAATATTCATAAACCTTAAATTTATCGGACTATCCAACTCATCCGAACGAATACAAAATCTAACTCTATTATATCCTTGCTGGTTGCGTAATAATTCAAAGAGTATGGAATTAATTATACTAACAAACGTTTCGTTTACTTCGGTTAATTTAATACGTTCTAAATTTTTAAATTTAATTTTACATTCTACTTGATTACATTTGTATTTTCGAGATTTTTTATCTAATATTTTTTCGCAAGTATAAAATTGTTTAGGATTAGCTTTAACACTTAAATTTAGCGGTTCTTCATTTTCGGAATCGCTCGAACTACTCATCTTTAAATGAGTAAGTTTATCAAATTGTTTAGAGTTTTATATATTTTTTTTTCGTTTTTCTTCTTTTTCTTTTAAATCGATTTCGAATCTGGCTTGTAACATGTGTGGGCAAGGTGCTAGTTGTTTTCTGGTGGGATGATTTTCCGGTCCCGAGTAGTCCCTTTCAATTTCCTCGAAAAAATTACGTCCAGCGATGGGAACGTTTCCACACCTCATTCCTGACCGAAAAACAAATCTGCATAACGGTTGTTCGTAGCCATGAACAGCCATTGGATGATTGTCGGCTCTCCATCCAGTCAAGGCGGTAAGGCAAGAAAAACAACGAACGGTTTTAGGGCTAATGCAATAAAAACCGCTGGCTGCCATGTCATCCACGCTAATACCTTCGACAGACCATATCTTGAACGTTGATAATCTATTAACTTCCAGTCTCATATCCACCCCATCCACCATGTAATAATTGTCTTCTTTTTTATGTTAAATAGTAGTAGTAATTGATATATTGGGTATATAGTATATATAGATACGTTAATAGATATACGAGTAATAGATATTGGGATTCCATATTGATTAATTATTCGTTTTTGTTAAAAAACGAATAATTTTTCGTGATCTTGTCGGGATTATCGATCATATGCTTGGCGATCTTGTTCACGATAGATCGAATTTGTTTACATTCGACGCTATCTTTAGACGCGACAAATCTTAATCTTCTTCCATCGCATTGCCAAATATCTTTATTATCTCTATCTTTTATATCCTCGTACTTGTATATTTGAATATCGAAATAAAAATCGTCACGCGACGCTGGTAATGAAGTCACGTAACTAGCTAAACCTCGTTTAATATCGTATCGAGGGACAATGCCGGCTTTTTCGATAGTATTTTCCTCTTTAACGTTTTTAATTTGTTCAAAAATATCTATTTCCTCCTCATCATCTGATATATTAAGTTTTCGCTTACCGAGTGAAGATGCCATAACGAACGTCGAGTGAAGAACGAATGAAATATCCGAAAATCCCGAGAGTTTATATACACCGTCCCCTGCCGCCCCCGGGGGAGGGGGTGACACACGGCGTCCCCGCGCGCTAGCGCGCGGGGAACGCCTAATTATACGGTTAAAAATATTTTTTTCCCAGTAATAATTACGATAGGAATTCTCGTAGATAATTATAGCCTCTATAAAATTTTTTAAAAGTTAGAATTCTCGTGGATAATTATACGATACCTCTTGGTTATAAAAATATATTTTGAATTCTCGTCGTTAATGATACTTAATGATACCTCTTGGTTATAAAATATATTTTGAATTCTCGTCGTTAATGATACTTAATGATACCTCTTGATTATAAAATATATTTTGAATTCTCGTCGTTAATGATACTTAATGATACCCTAGGTATATACAATGTAACAAAAATAATTGCTGGCTGCGGGTATACTTTTTAATGATGGGTAGATATACGATTTCAAACACCTGGATACCCCTAGGTTATCAAATATATTTTTTAAAAGTAATTTACCGAGAATTCTAGTCGTTAATTATACTTAATGATACTTTTAGGTTGTAAAATATATTTTTTGTATTACAATGTATCAAAAATAATTGCTTTTTTTATCTGGCTGCGGGTATACTTTTTAATGATATTAGATATACGATTGGAACACCTGAATTCCTCTAGGTTATCAAATATATTTTTTAAATTACATTGTATCAAAAAAATAATTGCTTTTTTATACGATGCACCTGGGTGTAATTACCGAGAAGTATTTTTTGCTTCGATTTGGGTGGAGTTTATGTAGAAGGCTAAAGACGCTTTCCAATACACGTCCTACACAGATGGAAAGCTTTAATTGGTATTTAATGGTTTTATAAAAAACGAAAAAGTGTGGGAATTTAAACAGGGATTTTTCGGGGGAAAGGTGCTCCGATCTTAAAATGGATGATATTTTTGGAAAAAGGTCGAAGGGTCAAAAACTTAAAAAAAAAAAAAAAAAAATTCTCTCTCGTAGATAATTATACTTTCAAAAATCACGTGTGAATTCTCCCAAGGTTTTTATTTTCTCGTAATTATCAGGTATAAGAATTTCTATCGCTTAAGGGTAATATTATGGAATTTTTAAGTGGAGATATTTTACTATAAAAAGACCCCGAGTTTTTGTTAGGAAAGTCAATCGAAAGTAAATGTTTGAAACTGCACTGCTCGTTCCTGAATAAAAATACCCGTGATGTGTTGTGAGTAATACTATTTTTATAAAAATATGGCTACGTTTCGCGATTTGAACTTACACTTAACAAAAAGCGGTGTAACGGTAACTGTTTGTCCGCGGGGAAGAGACGTAGAACCAACAGTTATTGTTGAAAGTGGAAACTTTATTTTAATACCGTATAAAATATGGTACATCTTGAACAAACGTAAATCTGAATTCGCGGCCTGTATGCAGAAATCGTCAATTAAATTTTATCGTTGTCAGAACATCTATATATCTATTACGAGTTTGGGTCTTGTCTTTACGTATGACGAAAGCGTTCCAGTAACAATTAAACCCGAAGTATTTGCGCTTATTATGCAAGACCCCATGAACGGGTTTATTTCAACCCATATTAACTTTATTATAAATCAAAGAATTTTCATAAAAAATATGCTACTCACCTTTCGAATTCTTTTGGGTGATTTTGAAAAAAAACTATTGGATGTTAAACGCGAGTATAAAACTACCTTTCACGCATTTTGCAGCACGTTAAATTTAACCGATCTGTTAAAATCTTTCGAAAATAATTTACGTAATCCTCAAAATATTCAATGTGTTTTAAGCATTCAACAAATGGTTTCGTACTGTTTAATTGAATTTTAAAAAATCTTTTAATAACATGTAAAATTAAAATACAACAATAATAAATGGTATATATTTGGAAAAAGTTAATATTTTTTTTTAGAAAAAGAGTTAAACATTTAAAGGATAATCAAACATTTCCATAAATGCCGTATTAAAATCATCGGGATGGCCGCGACAGGGGTAATGAATATTAAACATAAAAACGGGGAAGCAAATACCCACTATCTTATTGTATCGGGGACAGGATAGAGTTCTACAATAGAAAGCCTTTGAAATATTTCTATCGATTTCAGAAACCTCTCTTCCTTTACAAACGCAACACGGTACGAATGCGTATGAATGAGTTTCGAAGATTCTAAAATACATAGCTACTTTTACTTAACTATACTTTTTAATGGTAAAAATATCACTTACCCTGCAGATGCCCTTTCTACCGCTAAAGCTGCTGTAATTTCTAACGGTACTTGGGTTCTATAAAAAACACTCTTAAGAAACTAGAAGCTTAAAAACAACTAGTAAACTTTTAGCTTACAGAGAGTCCATCTCCTGTAACTGCGGCTGAGGATTATCTTCTGGGAGACCCATGTTTTTTAAAAGACTTTCTCGGATGAAGCGTTAAAAGAAAATGATAAAGTTTTCCCCGAGATATCTACTATTTCAAAAGAATTATTATTGGGCGTTGTCTCAAGGTTAACTACTTTTTAAGGCACTACGGTTGTTTAAGAGAGGGGATTCTTATAGAGTGTTTAAGCTTAATATAAAAAGATAAGAGACAAGTTTCGTTATAATATATATATTTTTATTGAGAATTAATTTGAGATAATAATTTAGGTAAGCGTCTACGATCAATAAGAAAACAGAAATGAGAATTATTTAAAATATGAACAGGATAATATTTTTGATGATAGGAGAAGCAGATGAGATGTTGGTATAAAGGACAGTCTCGAATAGGACAGAAGTAGAGCTTGTAGACAGTTGTACGTCGTTCCGGAACGCAGACAGTTTCCCTGATAGTGTAGTGGTTTGGAGAACGGCAATAACAATTAGGGCAGCGAGTAGGAATATCGTAGGTAGAACTATAAAATATAGGTTAAAATTAGTTTTTTATATAAAATAAGTCTCATTTCCAACTTACTTTAAGTCAATTTGTAGATCTTTTTCGTATTCGGGAAGTCGGTATGCTTTATATTTAGAAAGGAAATAGGTGTCTAGGAAAATGTTAATTGGATAGAAATTAGACTGATCCCAGGTAAGGCAGATGATAGTTTGGAAAAGAGGGCAGTTAGAATTAGCGCAAAAGTATAAAATATAGCGGGATTCAGTAGTACGAAAAATGACATGAGAATTAAATTCGGTGGAAAAACAACAAGAACACAATGTTGGATAGGGATATTTAAGACTGTAAAAATCATGTATTAGTTTATTAATTTTTAGATAATCATTTTTTATGCTTTACTTTAAATCAATTTGCATGCATGGGTATTCTTGAATCATTGCGTTGTAAAGTTCTTCGCTTTCGCTGTTTTAAAAATTTCTTGTTAGGTATCTTACAATTCCTCAAACTTATTTAAAACCTTACGTTTCTTCATCCGAGGATGATTCGGTAGAGACGACATCCGGGTCGTCCGCTTCGACGAACATATCAAAATTCGCGATTATTTCGTTTATTTCCTCCTCCATGCCATCTGGGATATCTTGCTCCTCGTGGATGATGATTGGATCAACTTCCAAATCATCCTCAATATCCCAGAGTTGGGGTAAAGCGCTATATAAAATAGATCCGGTATTAAAAAGTAATTTTAACTTGCTAGCTAAAATAACTTACAATTCCTCAGCCGGTTGAACAGCGTTTTGGTTAAAAGATTTTGCTGGACACATTGTAAAAGTTTTTTGGATTATGATGTAAAGTTTTTTGCGTTATGATGTGAAACTTTGAAATCCGTTCAGTTTATATACGAAATTTTCAAGGTTGTTAGCTTAAGAAGTCTAGTTAGGAATTTGTAATGAGCGTCGAGGTCATCCCCTGGTTTTCTTAGAAAAATATATTTAACTGTTGGTTTTTTATGTATTAACGATTTTAAAGAAGGGTCCATATTAATGAGCGTCCCTATCGAAAAATATTTATCAGTCGTTTTAAGAAGGGTGCATATTATAAATGTATAATTTTAAAAGAGGCCCTCACAACGTGCGTGTTTCTTATAAGATATTATTACTTTTCACAGACTTGAATGAAAAACAATTTTCGGAATTAAATACCACAGGCCAAACTGAGTTACAGAGTGGTCAGGATCTAAACTGTCTTTTTTGTGAAAAAGACGATATTGCTAGTTTCTCATCTATTGGTGGTGAAATTCATTACTGCGTTAACAATAATTGTGAAAAATTTAAAAAAGCCATTTATAAACAATACGGTAAAGTTTTAATCACCAATATTGAAAACGCTTACGCGATTCTGGACAATAGTTTTTTTTGTATCAATTGTAACCAGTTTTGTTACAAAGCTCAACGCCAAGAAAAAGAGTGTTCATACTGGGACAGTGAAGAGGAACCAAACTATTATTTGTGTAGCTTCCCCAAAAAATGAGAGAAATTTATTCGTACAATTTTAATGAAAAAAATATTATTGAACATGATTGTAAAAATAACGTACCTCGGTTAGGGACGTTATGTCTAATCGAAATTGAAGACAATCGTCAGAAATTTGCGCGAAAGTATAAAATAACTCACACAGTGATTAGAAAACTCGTTTGCGAAGAAATTTTGAAAAACAAGCGGGAGAGTTATGTTGTAGAACTATCTTGGGTCACTTTCTGTACAGTTGACTCATTATGTCAAATCGATACGGTTGATTGTGATATTTACATCCCTACAACGGAGTGTAAACTAGGTCGGATTCATAAGTACTATAACAAACAAAACTGGCGTTGTCAACATCGAAAAGAGGCGGCCTACGTTCTGGGATACGTTTGTCACGACAGTGAGGCTGTTCAAGCAGTAATTAACACGGCGATTGTTAAAATCATTCTACGCTGACGTATAAAAACCCATTTCGCAAGAATTACGCAACATCTAACAGCTTCAGCTCAAATTTCTTGAAGCTGTTATATATTAGTGTTGTAATCGATTCTTTACGGTTCGGCAATTACTCTAAATCATCCTTATCAAATACACTGTCTAGATTTAGGGATACATTTTTTAAGGTTCGATACTCTTTTTGTAAAACCGGTCACTTTCGTGACAATGTATCCATTGATAACGTGTATGAAGTGATTTTTTCAAAGAATGCCACCTATAAATCTTACGAAGATTTTCAAAATGCCAATCCATCTTTCCTAGAACTTGAAGGTGAAGATTGGGATTGGTAATTATGCCTCAATTCGGGAGTTACGTTTTTAATCAAGCTCTTGGTATCCATGTTGATGTTGTGCCCGCAGTACCGCGACTGGGTACGTTATGTTTAATCACAATTGAGGATAATCGTGAAAAATTTGGTGGAAAGAAGAGAATTGCCAAGTACGCTATCGAACAGCTTGTGTGTCGGGAAATGTTAAAAAACGTATATGAATGCATGGTCGTGCGTTTGAATTGGCCACACGCGTGGATAGAGTCGTGTCAAATCGATCCTAGAGATTGCGGTCGTCACGTTGTTACGACAGAATGTAAACTTGGTCGAATTCATAAATTCGATCCCAAAAAACAGTGGCGTTGTCAGCATTCGAATGAAGCAGCCTATATTTTCCAGTACGTGTGTCACGACAGTGATAGTGTTCAAGCAGTTATTAACACCGCTATAATAAAACTTTTATACGAATTAAACTCTCCTTTAATTGTAAAAAACCAATCGATTTTTGTTGGTAACTTTACTCCTACTACTTTTTCAGTAGTATTTTTGAAATTTGCGTATTTATATTCTGCAATTACGGAATTGAACAAATTCAATTTTTCGTTTATGGACTTGACATTCACTTTTAACAATTATAAAAGAAAGTTTGCTTTTCTCGTACACCGTCATCATCCGTTTAAAGGTGTTAGCGGTGTATTTTATAACCCGATGATTACAATGTTTAAAAATGACCACTTAACGTATTTCAACAACGACTTGGAAAAACTAGATAAAATCTTAAAACGTAATTTTCCAAATTTTTCGTTTTACTATCGAAGAATTTAACCCCAGAAAGAACGCTGTCAATTATACTTTACAAGATAGTGAACCTTTTGGTGAAATAAAAAATTCAAAATGGACGTACCGAACGTTTTTGCTGTTGAATCACGTAAAAATGTAAATCATCGGTTTTCGAGTTACGTGTGTTACAAACCTATTAGTATTAAATCAGAAGGTGCAAACGCGATACCTCGATTAGGTACATTATGTTTGATCGAAATTGAGAACAATCGTATAAAGTTTGAAGGAAACAATCAAATATCAAAGCATGTTATTAATCAACTTGTACGTCGCGAAATGTTTAAAAACTTGTGGACTATCAACACCGTTAAAGTATCTTACTACCGAAGTGTATATTATCGCACACGAAATGATGGTGGTGAATGGGCGGAATTGGCCTCTATCGACACCAGAAATTGTGGACGCTACGTTTTTAGTACGGAATGTAAACTAGGAAGTATACATAAATACGACCCTAATGAACTTGATCAATGTCAAGATTCGAATGCAGCAGCGCACGTTCTGGGATACGTTTGTCACGATCAAGCTAGTGTTGAATCGGTATTAAATACTGCAATTATAAAACTTTTGTATGAATTCAACACTAGTTTGATCATAAAGAACAGACAGCACAATGACACCCCCTGGAATATATATATTATTACACCTATTAGTTATACTATTAATTTGTTAAAGTTATTATATATTAACATAGTTATTGAAGAATTGCATAGATATAGGTATTCTTTAATGTTTTTAACTTTCACTTTCGAAAAATTTATAAATAAATTTACTCTCATTACAAGATCTCCATATCTTCCAGATATTTTGGAAGATAGAGATAGAGATGGACACCTAATATTAGCGTATGACCCCACTTTTAATGTATTTTCAAAAGACGCTGTTGATTATTATCATCGTCAAGACTTGGAACAGATGGAAACACGCTTTTTAAATTTATTTCCAAATTTTTGGAATGTTTATCGCAGAATTTAATCGTGATGTAATCAATACAAATAAACATTGTTTTTTAAAAAATTTATTTCATCCTTTGATTTGTTTTTTACACCATTGACACAATCCTGTTTTAAAAAAATTCTGATCTAAAAAAGGTAAGAGTACAGGATAAAAACCAAGAAGCGCTACTCCTGGGTTCATAGATATCATTCCACAAATAAGTCCTACAGGTACAGTTATGGGAAGGATAAGTAATAAACCACCTAAACAGACATTTTCTTTTACAACCTGTAAAACACGCTGCGTACAACATCGATTATTACAATATTCTTCAGTCTTAGATTTGCTTGTAGTTGAAACGTATTTCTCCGTTGGTGGTACATCTCTACCTATCTCATCGATAGAACAATGTATGGGTATGTTGCATGTCGAAAACCCTTTCACAATTGGACATTCCGGGGAATATTTCCGATGCTCCTCATTAACTTTATCATTAGCTTTCCAACTATGTAATGTTATATCACAATAAAAACATTTAACGGCGTCGCCCTTCTTTAAATAATAAAAACCATGTTTCGCAAACTCTGACGGTCTTATATTACTAACGGGGTAATCTTTAAAAGTTTCGAGCCGTAGTTTTTCCCAGTTCATTATAGCTTTACGTTTTGTCCCGAACTAATATAATTTCAACCACTGTTGCTGATATATCTTACAAATTTTATCTACGTCACAACACTACACGTGACTCACACGTGACTCGCATTTGATTGACAGGCGTGGGATTCTGAATTATGCAAATTATAATCATTTTCGCTTCATTTGCATGGTTTAAGGTCGGATCTCTGAATTATACAAATTTAGATCCTAATTTGCATAGTCAAAAGTGGGATTTCTGAATTATGCAAATTTGAATCATTTTCGGCTAATTTGCATGCCTAAAAGTGTGGTAACTTACTACTAGTGTGTATGTTGATGTTCAAAAGCACTATAATTTGCCAATTTTATCTTTAGTGTTATAATTCTTTAGTCGATTTTCTGTTTCCGAAATTAGGCTCGGACTTTGGATTTTTCCAGGAACAAAAGCATACGAAGACACAAGTTACGAAAAATCACTAGAAAATGGAGAATATAGCTAAACACAAGTTATGAAAACCAAAATATTACCTCTCCGTGTCGAGAAGGTTATATAAACTTAAGTATTCAACGAAAACGTCGACCTTTTTGCCCTCATCCTTTCCCGCGCCTTGCGCTTCCGCATTTCATCCTTACTCTCATCATTATCTTCCTCCAATTTACATACAAAAATTAAATACTCACAAAAAGAAGCGGCAAAAACCTGCTGGCTCTTTACAACCACTTAATTTGACTTAATATCCAACTTCCAAACACAAATATTTACTGGTAGATAAATTGACAACCTACAAGCAAAGAAAAATTCTCAAGAATGGCTCGCGCGCATTTAAAAGGTCTATTTTCAACTAGGTGGGCGTATCTGATTAAATTTAAAATATATATTTTTGAAATTTTTGATCTGACTGTTATCTACACGTAGATGGTTTTCAGTAAAACAAACAAGGAGCATAAACACAATAGTGGAAGCTTCAGTCTTATTTAAAACATGTAAAACAATTATCATCTCTGCAAATAGCTTACACATATCTTACCATTGCCTAACAGTTTGGATTTTTCTAAAGCAATCTCAGCACCAAAAATAGGTTTTGATACAAAGTAAATGTTTTATATTCTTATTAAGAATAAAACAAGAGGATAAAAAAGGACTTTCCTCTGGTAACTTTGTAAGCTTTTATCATGATTACTCTATACAACAGTAACAAGGAGTATAAACCCATTAGTGGAAGCAGTATTTTTTTTCCGAAACAATCTCGCTTATGTTTATCCTCTCTAGACTTCGCTAAAAACGTATTACTCCTACTTAAAATATTAATAGACAGGAAAGGATTCATACCATTAAAGAAAGAGCGCAATATTATCCATATTTTCATTTCATATACAGAGAAAAGAAATTATTATGTTTCTGGGAGGAGCTTCCCATTTTTGTTGTTGTTTTGAAAAATATATCGCAATGCACGGGCATTGATAGATATAGGAGGCAATGAAGGAAATATATCGCATGCACGGGCCTTGGTAGATATAGGAGGCAATGATAATCTCTCTCTTTGCACGAGAGGTTTATCTTTAATATTTAAAAAAATATAATTATTTTTAATTATTTTAATCTTCATTAATTAACATTAATAATAGTTAAATCGTTTAAAATAAAGTTATACCTATTTTCTTCTCAAACTTGGCTAATATTGACGTTTAAATTGAAGCGTACCCCTCTTACCCGATTCTTTTAAAGTTTTGGTATATATATGGAAATCGTTTCCTTTATAATAGTAAGGAAAAAGCGCAATTGCGAAAACCTTTGGTGGCCGATCCCACCTTAGGGAGGCAAGGCGTTTCTCGTAAACCTAGCTGATCGCCGCGTATATCCTAAAACCAAACGATGATAATGGAGCAGAAGCCAATGATACAGATTGGTGTCTATGTGGGATAGACGGAAGACCAGTGGATGGTGGCGTTAGAAGCCAATGATACAGATTGGGGTCTATGTGGAATAGACGGAAGACCTGTGGATGGTGGTGTTAGAAGCCAATGATACAGATTGGTGTCTATGTGGAATAGACGGAAGGCCAGTGGATGGTGTTGTTAGAAGCAAGTGTAAGTGCAGACTGGTGTCAATGTAGGATTGACAAAGAACAGAAGATGGTGGTGATTAGAAGCCAGTAATGTACAGACTGGTGTCCAAGTGGAATGGACGAAGACCAAACATGGTGGTGTGAGAACTCAAGTATAGAGTAGTCAACGGAGACAAATACAATTTTCCAAATTTCTGTGAACTATCAATGCGGTCCGGAAATTGGGAACACGTTTGCTTCGATACGCTAACTGCGAACGCGGTCACGTGGGTGTAACAACGGACAGACACACACACACACCCACACACACACACACACACCCCGACACGGCCGTTACAGAACCTCTCCTGGACTACGTCACACGGAGAGGTAAAAAGGCTAGGCCTACCGTATTTACTGTAGAGTAAACTGCAGACGAACACCCAAAGGTTTTTCTCTCCTAACATATTCTCTCGGCCCCAACTAAAGCCTGTCACGGAAAGTTGGGTCCCTCAAAAACATTTTCGCCCCCCCTAAAAGGCACGAATCTGCAATTTTTTGATTGGAGGTTGGTTCCGCATGTGATGAGTAATTCGGCCAATAGGGAGACGAAAATCTTAGCAGACGATCGGAGTTTTTGTTTCGGCGGATCGACCGAACGAGTTAAAATAACGAAACGGATTTAAATTAATATTTGAATTTAAATTTGAATTAATATTCGTCGTCGCGGTGAGCAGTCGCAGGTTTTTTTGCTCAGCTTTTTTACTCAAACGGAATTATGGCCGAACACTGTGCTGGTTGAGATAATGATATAACCACTACTAAAGATATTATCCAATGTACCGGAGAATGTGAGGGATATTTTCACGCGAAATGTACCACAATAAGAAATGTAGACAATTTACGGAAACTTGGTGCAAAATGAACAACCTGGAAGTGTGACTCGTGTAAATCAACCGATTCAAAGCGAAAAAACTCGGCATCGAGTAATTCAGTAAGTGTAATCCCAACAAAAACATCTCTTTAAAAATATGCCAAGTTGTTTGGCCGTAAAAAGAAGTGAGATCTAAAATACGGCCAAGTTATTATCTCCAGGTGAACCAACATTTTATTCGACTTAAAACTTCTCAAGAATGTTTTTCTGACTTGGCCTTTAGCATTTCAAAGATTCGCTTAATTCCAGATATGGATCGAAATTAAAATATTAAATCAAATTGGTTAAATATTCTTGAATAGGCTTTGTAGTTAAACTTGTAACTTCCGTTCTTCACCTTCACGGGCGCAAAGAAGAAGGATGCACGTTTGGAATGCTAATGGCCAAGTCAGAAAAACATTCTTGAGAAGTTTTAAGTCGAATAAAATGTTGGTTCACCTGGAGATACTAACTTGGCCGTATTAATATTAAAAGACGAAAAAGTTTAATTATAATGTCCTATTACGAGGGGATCTAAATTATAAAACCCCCATTTCAGGGGCTTACAGGGGAAAATTCCCGCTTTTGGGACTTTTTCCTCTCTTTGTATGCTAAGTCCTACTTGTATGCCAAATTTTATCATTCCCGCAACAACGGAAGTGCCTTAGAGTTTTAGATGATGACTCTAATTCTAAACCCCCATTTCAGGGGCTTACAGGGGAAAACTCCCGCTTTTGGGACTTTTTCCTTTCTTTGTATGCTAAGTCCTACTTGTATGCCAAATTTTATCATTCCCGCAACACCGGAAGTGCCCTATAGGTTTAGATGATGACTCTAATTCTAAACCCTCATTTCAGGGGCTAAAAGGGGGAAACTCCCGCTTTTGGGACTTTTCCCTTTGCTTGTATGCTTAGTGGTACAAGTATGCCAAATTTCATCATTCTAGCACTACCGGAAATGCCCTAGAGGTTTTGATGATGTGTCAGTCAGTCAGTCAGTCAGTCTCATAATGTGTCATTTTCACATATGATTATCACAGAAACCAAATGAGTTAGAAAGCTGGAAGTTGGAGGACTTCCTAGGATTAACACTGTGCCCTTGAGGTGCAAATATGAGTGGTGTACTATTCCCCAGTACCGAGTTAAGAGGGGGTCAAAATGAGGCTGAAATGTTTCGGGTAAAGGATTGCTGGTAGTGCACGACAACTTGGCGGGTGCACTGCCGTGCACCCAGATATGCGTGTACTGTTTCGATTCAGATGCAATCTTCATCTTCTTCTATATTAACTCTCACTTGTGTCAGTACATAGAAATATGTTTATCTTAAATAATTAATTAAATATAAATGATATTAATTATTTTAATCGCAAGTAAATAACTTTAAAAATAGTTAAATCGTTTAAAATAAAGTTGTTCCTATTTTCTTTCGAAACTTTGCTAATATTGACGTTTAAAGTGAAGGGTACCCCTCTTGCCCGCTTTCTTCAAATTTTGGGGTATATATACGATTCGTTTCCATTATAATATTAGATAAAAACGCATTCGCGTGAACCGATGGCGGAAGCCCTGCCATTGGGAGGCTAGACGTTTCTCGTAACCCTAGCCGATCGCCGCGTATATCTTGAAACCAATAATAGATAAAAACGCATTCGCGTGAACCGATGGTGGAAGCCCTGCCATTGGGAGGCTAGACGTTTCTCGTAACCCTAGCCGATCGCCGCGTATATCTTGAAACCAAACGTTGACGAAGGAAAAGAAGCCAGAATGGACTGACTGGCGTCCATGTGGAATGGACAAAGACCTGAAGATGGTTGTGCATAGAAGCTGGTGTCAATGTGGAATTGACAAAGAACAGAAGATGGTGGTGCATAGAAGCTGGTGCAAGGTGAAATTGACGAAGATCAGAATATGTTTGTGCTAGGAAGCTAGCAAGTACAGACTAGTGTCCATGTGGAGTGGACGAAAACCAAAGCTGGTGGTGTTGGAACTCAAGTAGAATAGCCAGAGGAGACAAACCCAAATTTCCGTGAACTGTCAATGCAGTCCGGAAATTGGGAACACGTTTGCTCCGATACGCAAACTGCGAACGCGGTCACGTGGGGCGTGACAGACACACAGACAGACAGACAGACAGACACGGCCGGTGTAATACCTCTCCGTGACATACGTCACTCGGAGAGGTAAAAAGGACTGCTACTTCATGGATTTTTAATAAAAATTTTATTTATTACTTTAAAATAACGGGAGCTTTCGGACCGTGGTCCTTCTTCAGCCGATACAATTTCTAATATAATTTCTTATCTCTTTTATTAATTACATTTTTGCACCGTAATGTACCCTAGTTTTTTCTCTGATTTATTTTTTAATTTTTTTATTTTTTAATTCTTTATTTTTAATTTTTTACTTAATTTTGAATCCCCCCACCCGTTTATGTTTACATTTCCCTTATCTAAATTTAACATTCCCGACGGCCATTTTCCAAGATGGCGGCGAAAGCTCGCGCTCTACAGCAGGGGAATTTTAGTATATTTTTTGTTGGGTTAAAAATAACACTTGTAACAATTTTCATCTTTATGTTCAAATGTTCTAGGTCAAACCCTAAACGTCCTGGGCTACTAGGATTGACGGTTCTCGCGGCAAGCAAAATTTCAGACTTTTATCTATACCCATCACGAAGTTTCAGTGGGCTTAAAAGTGTCGTGAGTTGCTTCGGGAAAAGGATGTCAGTGCTCGACTTGGCTGGGAGCACTCCAGATTCCAATCCCATCCGCATTGGAGAGTTGCCACCAGTCACCAGCTTTGCAAACTGTGTCCTATTGTATCTTAACGTGCGTCAAAGATAAAGAAAATGAAGCTAAAAGTCGTCTGTCGATAAAAGGCTACAACGGAACAATCTGGTTGACGATGATTTCCTTTTTGATCCTAAGGGGGCTAGCAACATCCTTTCTCAAATACATCAAGTCATCTAGAACGCATTCTACTCCGCCTCATCTTTGAAAAAGTTTGGAAATACATCTCGGGTCTCCTGGGAAACTGTTAAGTTCACTCGTATTTGTTTTCGTTAGAAATTAGCGTGAAAGTTTTTGTTTGGGCACAATAATTTCCAGATTGCAAAAAGGTTTAACACTTTAGTTTTTTTAGCATAAGTATGTTTTCTAATTTGGAATCAGATTCTGGTGATTTTGTTGATGGAACTACGGCGAGAATTCTATTGCTGGGCTGGTTAATTGGAGCAATGTTTTTCGTCAAATGTTATTCGGGGGGGACTATTAATTTCCAAGGATCAACATATCGACGATCTCCTGGGACATCCTCGAGTAACACCAATTGTGTATGCATTCTCAAGAATTCATCGGATAATAAATATTGGACTAATACTATGAGAGAAATAGCTGTCAATTTACAATTCTAATAGGTTAGGGTTTAAAAATGACGCGCTCAAAATTTGGGCTTAATTGATCCTTAAAATAATCTTGACTATTAGCTAGGGTAGTCGTTTCTGTTTAACGTTTAAGTTTTTTTCACAGATTTCTTTTGATGCAAAGAAAAAACACCAAAAATATGACCCTAAAACCTAGTGTATACATTGAACTAACTACTTTCCTTCTAGAGAATGAATACATTGGTAATGATTGAGAACATCATTATTACAGAACAATGAAAATGGGGAGTATACTCGTCCTCAGAAGCGTGCCAGATCGGATTGCCGATACTTGAAGAGAGTTACTGAAGTAGGAGTAGGATTATTCCCGGAGGACGTGTTTCTCAGTGGCGCAGTTGCATTTATTTACGAGAAGAACCTTACTCCGTTCTTTCTGTATGCATTGCGAAATAAACTCGAAAAATATGACAATAAATATTACATTGGGAAAAAAGATTATCAAGTTGGAACTACACACTACAAATTCAACAAGAGAGTGCCAAGAAGCATTCTAAACCAACTTGACTTTTTGTAAGATACTGAAAACCCCAAGTATTGAGTGATTTTCATTTATGATAGTAGTTAACGCCTTGTATTTGTACAGGTGTCTGCGATTTGTGGAGATGTATAGTATTAGTTAATAGTTAATAAATATGTTTAAAAATGAAAACTGAACAAAAACTAGGACTGTTTTGCACCAAATTCCGAAAGTAACTTGAATTTTTCTAATCCTCATCGTAAACCAATTCATAAACTATCTTAATCTTGGCCATGAATCTTTTTTTGTCAGAAAGTTTTCCCAAATCTGATTTTAGGCTAAGAAGAAACTGGTCATCTGGATCAGAGCTAGCTTGGCTATTTTTTGAATATAAAGTTGTTTTTATTGCTTCATTATTTTCTTTCATCATACTCAATATTTCTCGCTCAACTTTATCATTTTTCTTCTTCTTGTTTGGGGGAGAAGCACCGATGAATGGACCTGCCATAGATTTTTGGCATTCACAAGAAACATTGTTATTTATTCTTAATCCAGATGATTCAGCAGCTGTTTGGTCGCTGTCTATCATTTACGAATGTATTACTAACAGTTATAGTTATCTGGGATTGAAAGGTTTAGCTTCATTTGATAAAATATCAAACTTAGTACATGTAATTGATGTTGTTGTTGTTGGAGAAATCGACACTTATCTACTCGGATTATATTAACTCTGTAACCTAAGAAATGCGATGTTAGTTTTTTAACCGGTTAATAATATCTTAATACTGATTTTTAGTAACTGCTATAAATAGCAATGTTATGTTATCATTTATATCACTCTCACTCTCTCACTTGTTTAATAAACAGTTCGTTATTTTATTTGGTCTCTCTCTTCGTTATGGATTATCTCTTTAATATAAGTTAGGTATAAGGCTATGAAAATCTATCAGTTTTTGGAGCTTCCTCATCATATATAAAATCCAACCCTTCGACCACATGACTTTCATCGCAATGCCCCCTGAAGCTAATTCGTTCAAAATTTCTGTAGCCTCAATATCCTTTTCCAAGATAGACTCGAAATTCTCTTTTTCATTGGCTGATGGCGCCATACTATCTATGGTTCTATTGAATTTTGAGATTTAAATATCATATGTTTCAGGATAACCTTTGGGAAAGATTGCTATATGGAATATATTAAAACGCAATCTAAATAACATAAATCTTAGCTTCAAACCTCGTCTAATAAAAGAGGAAAGAAACCGAGACTGGCACATTTTAAACAACAACCCTAATACAGTAATCTTCACTTTAACGGCCATAAACTAAATTTAAATATTAGAGTGATACCACCTATGTTTAATGGTATCGTCCAAGAAGGACAACGATTCCATGAAACCCCAGGTGTTAAGAAGAGCATCACCTTTTCCGCTTTTCTTTTCTTTGGCAAAGTTTCTTTTTACCCGTACATACTTCTCCCGAACGTGCTTTCAACATCCCTTTAGCTCCACCACTAAATTAAAGTAGTTCAATTAATATTTCCATTCTCCAGCCAATGACAACAATTTAAAGTTCACTTTCTGCAAAGGCTTAGCTTACCTGGAAAACCCATGCCTTCCAAAATCTTTCTCCAAGCTAAATATTTTATGTTTTTTTCCTATACACATTTTTCCTAATATCCCATAATTCGGGATACTCACGCAAATTATTAATGATATTTTCCGTGTTTTCGTCAGAGTACAGGTTGTTTTGTCCATCTTATTTAAATCTTAAAATAGCCGAATCGCATTCCAATAAGGATAAACTGAGTAGAGCCCCAGAGCGCGTCTGCCGTCTGCTAAAGAAAAGGCGCTAAAAAGAGGTGCTGCCATCTCAACTTTGACCGACGAAATTGAATTTTTTCAACCTTAAACCCGCCAATATTTTACGTAGTCGTTGACAAATGTGAACAGTCTAATGAAGCGATGAGAGGGACTTCGCCGACGTGAAGGTAAGATTTTAGTCTAGTGTAAATGGGCCTTAATTGCCGAACTTTACATTGACTCTCGCTACAGGTGCATAGCATGGCATTGGCTAAGTGATGTCTTATTGACCAACTCGCGCTAAATAATAATAATATTAATTATTCGCCACCTACGAAGAATGGGGCATCCCATTCTTATTGTTATAAATAAAAGGTGCTAACGGTCATAATATTTTATCATTTAGTTTTAAAACTACAAAGAATATGGAGCTTGACAGTGAAAGTGAGGAATGAGATCTTTTTCTGCAATTAAGAGATTATGAAAAACTAGTGGAGTGCCTGGTTTTGCAACACGATGTTAAAAGCAAAAACAAGTCCACCCCCAGTTTTAAAAACATTAATTTTTCAACCATTCTGAAAGCCCTCGTGCAATATGTTGCGAAATTTCCAGCATCAGAATGGAGTCAGCTGTTATCGAAAGGGAAGGACAGTCCTGATTAGAGAACACGGATGGTAGGTTTATGTCATTTAAGTGTTTTAACTAACTTTTTAGTAAGTTTAAAACCGTAGATGACATATGAAGATGACATAAAGTATTTAAAAATAAATTTTATTCTAGTGAGAATAAAGATTTTTCTCGTAATTATGCTGCAAGCTTGCGAAAGTATTTTTGATGGAGAGAGCGCCTGGCTGCATTTCTTACGGAGATGTGATTTCATAATTTATGGTGACACTTTTCGGTAAGGCACACACTGCGCCACTTTTGTCGTTGGTACCGCCGGGTGATATCGGAAGAAGTTTTGTTTTTCAAATTTCTCTGTAATGTAAAATCATAAAAGATATGTCTCCGAAATTTAAAAAAAAAACCCTTTTTCTACCTCTTGAATACACTAACTTATTCAAAGGAGCAAAGTCCAGAGGATGTATTGATGTAGAAGTAATTGAAGAGCGTAATATAAAAATAGAAATCCGCCCATCGGAATCAAAATATCTAATGAAATATTTTTTATCAAGCGACACCGATTCCGCGCATTCCACTGACGAAGCGGAAACAAACAACGAAGTCAGCAACATTTCATGCGTTGTTGAAGAAAATACTATTGGAAAGAAGACACCAACAACGTGTTTGTTGACGGCTCCCAATATTGCCGTCGGATGACTATGATAAACCCTTTGAAACATTTTTATTTCTTAAAATGGCTTGTAGTTATTTACACATTGTATATTACAGTATTGACGTCATAAGGCTACATTATTTTGGACCTCCCACAAATTTAGGTGTTGGTCTGATTTTTAACACAGTATAAAACTAAATTAAGTATTGATTTAACTTCTACACAGTTGTTTCCCAAAAACGTACTAAATATCGAAGCGAAAACAACAAAGATGATGACGAAAATTCTAACGAATCCCGTACTGTTGAAGAAAAGTCTAACGAATCCCGTAAAGTTGATGAAAATTCTAACGAATCGCGAAATTGTAACGAGAATTCAAACGATTCAGAATTCGTTAATGAAATTTGGCCGCCAGATGAAGACGATAGCTTAGCTGAAAACGAAATGGAAAATTCCCTTCAAAGTGAATCTGAACCGGACGGGAAAGAAAACCCTGTTATACCTGAAAACATGAAAGATGAAGATGAGTTTCAAAGAAAGAAAAATAGTCAAGAATTCATATAATGAAAAATAGATAAGAGTACCAAAAGCAAAGAAATAGAGATAGATAGAAAAACACAGATGATTTTGAAATGTCGGAAAAAGAAAAGAGCTTGAAAACTAGAAAAATGAAGATCAAGATGGAAAAACGAACATTTAAATCGAAAAAATCAACCAATCGAGGAAAAGAATGAAGTCGAAATGGATAGTAGTAAAGATGTATTTCTATCAAACGAAAATTCAATGCATTCAGGATTCAACAAAATATTCGGTAAGTTATGAAACAAGGATAGTTTTGTGTTTTATTATCTCTATTGTCTTTTTACTAGGTATAATGGCAATTCTCTGAGAAAAAACCGCAGCTAGTACAGATGTCGAAATGACAGCACAAGACCTCGAGTTGAAATCCGCCGTAGCCTCTATTTCCAATGCCTTTATCCATGAAAGGTTCTGAAAAAGTGGAACATCAAGACAAAGGTTAAATATTCTAAAGGAAAAGTATTTACTATGGGCTAATGAATATTTTTTTGGTAGAAACAAGAAAGCCGGTAAAACGTTTGCAGAAACAACGCCGAGAAAAACCCGCAGCTGCTAATAGTACAGACAACATCGAGTTACAATCCGCCGTAGCCTCTATTTCCGTGCCTTCATCCAAGAACGCTTCTGAAAATGTGGAACATCAAAACAAAGGTTAAATATTCTAAAGCATAAGTATTTACTATAAGCTAATGTATATTTAATTTTTGTAGAAAGAAGACAGTCGGTGAAACGTTGGAAAAAAGAACTACGGAAGCTGGAAAGTAAATTGACCAAACTAAAATGATAAACCTTTCCTTTCTCAATTTGTACATTTTGTTTCTTGTAAACATTAAATATGCCTTCCTTTTTCAAATTTCATTGTTTCCTTTTTCGAGTTCATTTTATAAAAAGAATGATAATAATCCCTATAATATAATATATATAATAAACATGCCTACCTATTAGTATATAGGCGTATTTCCAAACTTTTGCTTTGTTCTCTTTGGTTTTATAAAGATGATTTATGAATAAAACCATTTCGCTAAAGACTTTTACATCATTCATTGCTTTAATTTTCTTGTGGTCATAATACCTTGCAACGGTCTCGCCCCCCGACCCCGTTGAGACGACGGAGAGCTGCACTTTGACTTTATGTTTTTGCAGGGAATATGTTCAGCCCGTATGCTTCAGCCCTCTTTGCCGTCTACGTTACTTTCCCCTTCGTTTTCGTCTCGAGCCGAGATTTTTTCTTAGACACGACGGTTCGAGATAGGAGAATTCTTTTTGACTGCCGAGGAGCACAGTCGCTCCCCGCAGATTACTCCGAAATTATGGATAGCGTTGTATAATTTTGTCGCGATATCCCAGAGTGGAACGCGTTCAGTATTTTAAACTTTGTCTTCTTTTGATCTCAAATAAAATCAGTAACATGAGCAGAAGGTATGAGTAATTTCTCTGATTAAGATTCCCAGTCGGATTAGGCATATTTTAATCCCCGTTTTTCAGACTTAACGATGTCACGAGGTCCCCCTTAGTTAAAATCAGGGCTGACTAACGTCCTGTAACGGAATCCTCTTTAGCGACCGGCCAAATTAAATTCTTACAGGGGCATTCTGTTGCAAATGGTGCCGTGCCGGTTTTTTGAACCTCGGTTATTGCTTTTCGCGTCCCGTCGCTTTTCTTTTCCGACGGGGAGGTCGGGCAAGATTCGCGAGTCTAGTTATAGGTTAGTTCCAGTTTGAGCGAGATCGCCGCCATATTGAACACCCTCCCTTCTAGAAAATTCGAAGCCGCACTTCCCAGTTTTAAGTTTAAATCGCTTTGAGTCATAGATTTTATTTATCCTACTATTGATTTAGATTAGAATTATTTATTTTTAGAATTAGATCTCGTATTAAACCAAATTATTTTTCGGATAGATAGAGTTTTTGAATTTAATTATTTTTGAAAATTATAATGAGTAATCCCGAATCGTGCCCAAAGTTAAACTTATATCGCGATAGCCGGGATTCGGACATTTCGTCGGTTTCCTCCCGTGATTCGGAAACTTCGAAATACACGTTGCCGATAGCTAAGCCTAACCTCGTGGTCGGGAACATCCTACGTCCCTCTCGGCTAAGCGAAGCAAATATGGCGAGTGCCTCTAACCCTAATGATGAGCCCTTATGGGATGATAATTTAGATGTAAGTCCATTTTTAAATACTGAGGAAGAAAGTATAGCAAATCCCCCTTATACAATTCCCAAACCAGCTGAGGACGAGTCGAATAAACGTGCTAGAAACTTAGCATTATTCAATCGCCCCAGCCGAATATACAACCCCCATGGGGCAATTAAAATTCAAACTAGACATGGAGGGAGTACCCCTGATTTATCGAACTTAATGGAACCCCCACAAACTAGTCAACCCAAAACTAGAGTCGAAATAGTTCAAGATAGCTCTTACACAAAGGCCAAAAGATTTATGAATAATTGGGCCCCAACTAGTCAAGTAAATCCCCCGGTAATGTCCACTATATTCATTACCTACTACCTCTCCGTGTGGAACAATTCCACGTAGTAGCTCAGTTATATACACAAATGCCCCTCTTAGACAGAACATAGCAAATCCCGTACCTGTAGGACAGACACAGAGACCAACTAGACAGGCTCCTCATATCCCACAAGAAATTCCTGCTCAAGGCTATAGTCAGCCCCCACGAATGTCAAACTCTCAGCCACAACAAAGCAATCCAAATAGTATAGGTGCTCAACTGGCTGCATTTTTAGCCTCGATTTTGCAATCTTTATCGAATATGGAAATTGCTAGCCAAGGCGGCGTAAAAGGTTTAGATCTCCCGGAGAGACTAGCTTTTTACGGCAGGCAAAACGATAGCGTACCGGAGTTCCTTATGCAGTTTGAAGAGTACGCGACTTTTCATAAAATCAGTGAAGACGAGAGAATGCATGTTATGCCCCTCCTTTTAAGAGAAAATGCCCTATGCTGGTTTCGATCCCTCCCTCAAGGAATGGGATGGCCCGAATTTAAAGGGAGACTTAAACGTAATTATAAAATTAAGGATGAGGAAGCTAAGGTTAGAATAGACTTAAATAATAGGCAACAAAAACCCCATGAGTCAGTACATGAGTTTTTCGGATATTTCGCAAGTGTAAATCAGAATCTACATCCTCCAATACCGGATGATGAATTACTTGTAATGATAAAAAGATATTTGAGGAATGAATTAAAAGGGCTCCTGATGTTTATCCCCCTGCACACTACTGTGGATTTACATGACACGTGTTTAAAAATTGAACAAACCTTGGGCCTAAATAAACCCAAATCGAGTCAAAATCCAATCAAGACAAATCCTGATGAGGAAAAAGCTCAACAAACCCCTGAGACTCATGTTAGGGCTCAAAAATATCAGGAACCCATAATAATCAGAGAACAACCAGTATATCAGATACAACACCAAGTAGTCTCACAGTCACAAGAGATACCCCAACCCCAAGTAATGCCTCCACAGCCAGTTATACAATAGGTAGCTCGCCCAACAACGATTTATACCCCAGTAACAACTCCACAAGGGTACATCCCGCACATGGGAACATATTACACAAACCCGGACATAAACTTTGAGCGGTTCATCCCTCATGGGAACACAACCCTCCCTCTTCCGGAAGGATCCCAAAATCCTTTCCCTGTCCAATATGTTCCTCAAAGCTACCCTGCTCCAAATTATAGAACTCCTTTCCCAAGAACCAATCCCCAAACAAGGCAATCCCACCTTGAGTCAAGAAATCAACCGAGAAGACAACAAAGAGACGAATATCCTCGATGGACACGAGTCTTCGAATCGAGAAATCCAGCAAATGAAACCAGGGAACGAGAACCTCGACAGCAAGCCCTTCCACTGGTCCCAAGACGTCAACAGAACCAGACCCAGGAAGGACAAATCCCTCCGGTAGTCAACCGGGACTCCCGACCAGTCACATGTTTCAACTTCGGTGGCCTGGGTCACTACGCAAACGAGTGCCCGTTCGCCAGAATGGAAAGAAATCGAGGTCAGTTTCCGGGTAACGCCAACTCGGGGGGGGGGATTCCCAGAGGACGTTTCCCTCCCGCAACTCCATAGTCCCTCAAGAAGAAGACCGGATTGTGACAACACCACCACTTTACTTGGCCACAATTCAAAGAAGAGGATTTCCAAAGAGGAACCCTCATTTAATAAAAATAAAATTTGAACACACAATCCTACATACAGGAATCGATAATGGTGCTGAAGTATCCATGATAAGCCTAGACCAATGGAGGGCCATACAAAGATTTAGGGGAGAAAATAGACTAGATCCTAAGTCAGAAAGATCAGAATGCATAGTCATGGGGAACGGACATCCTCAGTCGAACATCACAGAACGAGTAAATCGAGTTCTCGGAGAGACCATCTCAATCTACGTGGAAAACAATCACCGAACGTGGGACGAAACCTTGAACGCTCTCGCCTTCGCGATAAATTCAGCTCCACATGAGACAACAAGGAGATCTCCATTCTACCTCAATATGGGAAGAGAACCAAGACTCCCATGGGACATTGATATCGGTATGCCATTGGAGGAATTTGAAGACAGATCCGAGACATTGAAGATCTTAAAGGACCAATGGAAATTAACAAAGGACTTCTCGAAATTGGCACAAGCCAAACAGAAAAAGTACTACGATTTGAGAAGAGAAGATCTCGAATTTGACGATGGAACGATAGTCTGGAAATTAACTCATCCTCTATCAAACGCCAATGTTGGAAGAATGGGAAAACTTTGCCCGAAATGGACTTGACCTTTCAAAATCGTAGAAAAAAGAAGTCCTCAGGTTTACAACCTTGAAGACATGATCTCAGGACAAAGAACAGGTCCCATCAATATGTCTCAACTCAAGCCTTACCAGACTCCAGAAGTTCCACTGGAAGAGGATGAAGACTCAGATACTCAGAGAGAAGAAATAGTCGAGCCAGTCGAAGCCATCCCTGAGGAGAATATCCCGGAAGATGAAACTACTCGACCTAAAGAAATCACCTCTCCACCGAGACCAAGAACTCAAACTCCAGAGGGAATACCACCACAGGATGTACCAGAAGACAGACCTCAGCCTTCCTCCGAGTCGTTCGAGCAAGTAGAAGAAATGATCGGCCCATTCCGATTTTTTGACAGAGTACCGAAAAAGAAAACTGAAGAACAAGAAATACGTCAACCGGAAGAAATCCAGCCGGAAAGGGAGTCACAGGAACCCATGGTCAATCAAGGAGAGACGCATCCAGTAACCGAGCCATTGCCTCAAGGACCTCTACCTCCTCCAGCGACAACTCAAGTTATTCCCCCTTCAACTCTTACAGCCGAAAGACCAAAAAAAGATCACCCTACAACAACGACAACAGAGGAAATCAGACCCAGAAGAAAGACTCTACGAAAACTAAGCACGTCTACTGAGGAAGTTAGAATGTCCGAACCGGAACCGGAAAAACGAGGTCATCCGACTACATATTCCGCCGCTCCTGGACCTAAAAGACGACCGGTTAGAAACATTCAAGTAACAGCCTCTCCAGTGACGAACCTGAGGTCCCCGATCTCCGAAAGAGAAGTCATCCAACGAGCACATCTTCTTCCATAGCTTCCATAGGACGAAAGAAGAAACAATTAAGAAAATTATCAAGTAGTACCACTACTAAAGAACTTTAATTACTCCTAGTCCACCTATTCAAAGAAGAGAAAGACATCCACAAGCTCAATTTCGAGATCAATTAAGTTCCTCAGACGAAATAGACCGAGTCTCCGATAGAAAACAAAGGAGAAAACGAGCCAGAGCTCCGACAAGAGGAAGTTCTTCGGCAAGACCAAAGAAAAAGGCTCCAATAGTTCATTCACTATCAACGAGTCCGGAAGGAGAACCACAGCCCCGAGAAACAAGTAATGAATCGCTCATCCCATTGACTCCCAAACGTTTAATTCCCGTAGACGAGCAATCTGAAACCCCAAGTAGCGGAGAAGTTCACCCTCCTATACCGTCTTCTACTCAGGAACAATTTTCGACCATTTACGAGAAACCATTCAAGAAGGGCTGGGTTCGCGAGTTGTGCTACCGCCATACAGTGCACCCAGAAAAGTGAATATGGACGTATACTATTATCCGCCAGGGCCAAAAAGCTGCATGCTACGCTCTCGGAACGAGATATCTCAATATTTACGAGAAAAGGGAATGGTCGATTTAGAACCAGAAGACTTTAACTTCAAACGAGTACCTATAGGAAAACCTCCTTGGGAAAAAGTCCGGGTGGCTCACCCACGACGTACAGTGTTAACAGCTGTCTAGCCACAAAAGAGAAATCAAATGAACATTGCGATTCGTGTCACTCGGATCCCAATGGAATTATTAATTATTATCTCTTTATTTTCTTTTTAGAATTGACAAATCTCACGTGAAATTTATAAGTGTCGGACATTGAAAAAAAAAAACCTTTTGTTAATTATTTTGAAAATTCTCTCAATTTATAAAAATTAATCTTATGTTTAATTTCGCGCCTATTTTCAAAATTCTTTTCCGAGGGGGTGAATGCAACGGTTTCGCTCTCCAACCCCGTTGCAGACGACGGAGAGCTGAACTTTGAAATTTTGCTGTGAATATGTTCAGCCCGTATACTTCAGCCCTCTCCGCCGTCTACGTCATTTCCCCCTTCGTTTTCGTCTCGAGCCGAGGTTTCTTCTTAGATAGAAATAATTCTTTTTGACTGCCGAGGAGCACAGTCTCTCCCCGCAGATTACTCCGAAATTATGGACCGCGTTGTATAATTTTGCCGCGATATCCCAGAGTGGAAGGCGTTAAGTATTTAAACTTTGTCTTTTTTGATCTCAAATAAAATCAGTAACATGAGCAGAAGCTATGATTAATTTCTATAATTAAGATTCCCAGTCAGATTAGGCTAATTAAATATTTTAGAATCCCCGTTTTTAAGACTTAAAGTTGTCACGAGGTCCCCCTTTGTGACCGGCCAAATTAAAATTCTCCCAGGGGCAATCTGTTGCAAAGTATTATAGGAAGTACGAACAAACGTTAAGAGATTAACAAAACACATTCAAAAAAGGGAAAAATGTTCTAAGAGGGAACAAATAATTGTTCAACAGCTTCAACTAATAGAAGTATGTGTTATAAATGCAACGAGTTTGTACTCTCAGGTGAACAAATCAGCATTTCAAAGTGAACGAAGCGGTCTTATTACTTCCAACGAGTGTACCTTTCAATATGAACGATGATATGCATTAGATCCAACGAACAATAGTTTAAAAATAAACCAAGCCGTGTTCGTCAAAGAACAATAGCTGTTCTTGTTTGAACGTAACACTCGCGATTTTGAAACAACGTTTTGTTTTATAAAGAACAAAAGTTCTTAAAAAAGAACAAGAAAAATTCGTTCTCTATTGCACAAATCTTTTTCGTTTTATTTGAAACAAATTAGCGTTCTGATACGGGGACAAGCCTACGAACGGCGAAACTTTCAGTATTGAACGATCTTTTCTAACAGTGTACAGATCATTTTGAGACTAATAACTACATCACAGTCAAAAGGACTATGTTATTTTCCGCTTCGCGCTATATCCAATTTTAAAATTTAAAAATTTTAAACTCAAAAAGATGATTTTTAAGATATTAGATCATTTGAATCTTCTAAAAGGAAAGGTTAGGCTACAGTAAACTTAGTTTCAAGCTAGTATCCCTTCTTTGAAGTTGCCATTTTTTCTAGAGCTACTATTCAATGAAAAATATTTGGATAAAAGTGTTTATGTGGTAACCTTGTTGAAGATTTTGTTTTGCGAAATTAGAATGTTTCGCGTTTTTGGTGCATTCAGTTTCAATTGAGGTGACCGACTGAAAAATCACACCAAACTTTATGATAATTAATTACGACTGTTGGATAAAATATAAAAACAACTCTTTATTTAAACACCAGTTAAAGGTAATTCTGCTCATTTAGAGCTGGCTAAGTTTAAACATTTTGCCCATTTGGGGGCTAATTAAAGGTTTAAGAATTGGCCCATTTGGGGCCTAACTAACGAGGTTTAGAATTTTTTTCTCGACAAAAGGAGCTCCACAACTACTTGACGGGGGGTGTATTTTCGCTGCGCTCATCCGCTAGTTGCATGTTTCATTCTAGATCAAATTTCTCTACTTCTTCGCATTAACTAAAGTAATCGCTGTAGTTAGGTAAGGCATCTCTATGGCTAAAAGATTAATGGTTTCTCCTGGCTATTTGGCGTTTTGAATGGTAACGCGTCCTAGTTTTCTCTTGGTAACCCCTGGATTCTGGTTTCCGAAATTTTTAATTTCAATGTTTCTTTCGCCTACGACTGGCAATTTGAGGCTCAGAGAAACATATTCTAGGATGAATGTGGCTTTACTACAGTTGTCTAGGATAAAATGTACTTTCTGGCTGTTTCTCGGTTCGTTTGGGCTTCTAGCGTTTGCCATAGCGATTTGCAATAGCACGATTGTCGGCTGGGGGCATCTTACTAGAGGCGTAGTTATTATCTCCGTTTGGTTTTCGATCTCTTGATTCGGCTTCACCCCCTCTCTTCTATTTCCCGCGATTATTTTATAGGCTGTATTGTTTTCGCAAACGGCTGAATTATGTCCGCCTCTACAGATTTTGCAGTCTTTGTACCTTGAATTACATCTTTTAGCGTCGTGGCCTATTCTTATGCATACGTAGCATCTTCCTTGGGTTTGTACAGTGTAGTTGGTGCAGTCGATGGTGGCATGAGAGGGTGTTTTACAGAAAATGCAGTAAATGTTTGGTTGCTACTGATTTTTAGGACTGTTCAAGAGCTCGAGCCATTATTAATATTAATAACGGTGATAGTGGAATTCTGACGAATTCAGCATTTTGGAAAGCTATTACAACGGATAAAATACCAATCCCTGAACCCGCCATTTTACCAGGTTCAAATGAAGTCATAACCCACATGATCATCGAAGATGGGGGATTTCCACTCAATGAGTAAACTTTAAACTCGAGCAGAAAATTTTATTACGTTACAATACATGAGAATGCACCTTTAGAAATTTGATGTGACCTTACAATCTACCTCGTTTGCAAAAAACCCAAAGAATTTTCAACTATCATTTATCATGGGCAGGCAAATAGTGGAAAACACATTTGGTATTTTATCAGCAGGGTGCGGAAACGAAATTAGTATCTAGCAAATATATATTTTTTCGAGTAGTTAAATTTCGAAGATTGAAGATTTTGCTTCGACCAATTATTGCATCAGAAGCAACAACACTGAAAATAGTTAAAGACATGTTTTCTTCACAGTTTATTGAGGCAAATTATGATAAAGAAGACCATTGATTGCAAGAACAGATACTTCCCTCCCAGTTCTATGGGCAGAGAAAACAAAGATAGGGATACCAGGTGAATGGAGAAATGATGCGGGTTCTACGCAGCTCAGACAATTGGGTCGACAAGGTAGTAGAAATAATACCCGACAATGCGAGAAAATTCAAGAAAAACTTTGTCAGTATTTGAATTCCGAAATAGGAATGATTGCTTGGCAAGATAATCAAATATAGTGAATTCTATGAATAAACACAAACACTAGGATCAAAATAACAAAGATTTTAATTTTTAATGAACTTAACATGCACTCATATTCTAGCTCAAATAGAAGTGTTTCAATATTTTTACGAGCCATAGCTTGTTTCTCGGGCTCCAATGCCTCAATTATTTGTACTAAGGACAAACAAATTTGCTCTTCTGAAGATTGGGGCTTCATTGCTGCTTCGATAGGCACCACTCGTTTTCTTTCCGCAACGCTTTTCGGAATTTCCATTTCTAATTCTTCTTTGGCCTTTCTCTTCGTGTTAGGTGTTTTAACCATATCAACATCGCTGTCAATTTGCCAGAATGGTTCTGGCAGAATCAAGATGGGAACATGTCGGAAATTCTGTCAAACTAAAAAAGCAAAATATAGCTATAACCATTTTCAGGCCAATGTAAACTTAAACGAACGGTGAATTTTCTTGAAACTAAGCATACACATTCTAATTGAACTTACAAGTTTTATTTTACAAGATTTAACCTTTACAAGATTTAAACTTACTTATTTTAATTTTACAAGATTTAAACTTACTTATTTTAATTTTACAAGTTTTAAACTATTTTTTTCCGCATTAACAAAAAATACAAGCGTAAATCTGTACCGCAATGATAACAATATTTTATGGCAGATCAGGTGAAAAAGTGTTCATTCAGTCACCTCTTCTTTATCTTCTTTCGCGACTAGAAAGTTTCAGATGAAGCCAGTAGCTATGCACACTGTTATATCATTTGAAATACCTTCAATAACATGGAGGATTGTTTATACCTTTAAAGTTACCTATATCCCCCATGTAACGGAAGGTGATATTAATCCTTGCTTCTGAATGATCGGGATCTGCTTGCACTGGGATGCGGTGCAACCAAGTACGCTGGCGGGTCCCTTTCATCAAAAGCAAGGACCCTTCTTTTAGGTCAACTGATCTAACTGCGTGCCCAATTGGCTTCATTTGAAACTTTCTAGTTGCTCCAAAAGATAAATAAGCTAGGACGGAATGAACCTTCTTTTCATCGTCATTGTGCCACCCAACACTGTCATTACATATTTATCACCGCCTCGTTGAATTGAAAATTTGTTTCTCGTTCCACCTTTACTTTCATATTGTATAACTCTCTTGGCCACTCGTTGAGCGCTTCGTGAGTCACGCCCCTTCCGTAACCGTATTCTTTAAAATCTGCATTGGTGCAAATGTATAGGACTTTCCTATTCGTTGTTTTTTTGTTTTCTAACATTGCCTCCATTGTCCGCCTGAGTGTTTCGAAATTGACTTTTGGGTGGAAACCTGGATAAAACTCAATTTCACCTCGGCCAAGGATATTTTTCCCCATAGTAAACGTTTGAGGATCATATTCTGCAACATATTAGTTCAATTTTAAATTGGTTAGAAAATTCGTCCTAAATTATAGTGTAATTCAACATGGTAAATAAATAGATTTTAAAGCTGGAATTACTGCTTGCTAAAATTGTGTGATTTTTACCATCTTTTCGTTGAGACGACTCGGATTTGGCATACGGTTCGGGTTTTCTGTTTCTTTGGCTTCTGCTGCCTCGGTTAATTTTGTTACAGGGATTTTCATAATTTTCGAATGTTTCCCGGGACACGTGTTCCACAGACTGGATGATTGGTGGCGCAATAATAAAACCTTTAACGGCATCATATAACTCCGCAGCTGTTGGAATCATTTTTATAATTAATGAAAGTAATATTATGTGAATGCAAAACCCGTCAGTTCAAACTGGAGAAACATTGCGTCTCACGTACTTATGAATAAAGGTTCCATTTCCAAATTATGGTTTACCATAAAATTGGCCCAAATCTGACTCCCCCCAGATATATCACCGGAAAATCGGAATTTCCGATGTGAGAAATATCTTCAGAAATCGGAAAATGTTTTAAATCGTTGATTTTTTGCGATTTCCAAAACCCCAGGGACACTTCCTTGTATGTACCTATTTTGGCTTTTTTTCCAAAACATACCAACTTCAATTTGAAAAGCCCTTAACAAAAATAATAAATAACACATTAAAATGGTGGTCATTTTCATTAGCATTTTTAGATTAGATTCCAAAATTTCACAAATATCGCCTAAAACCCAATATACTTTCCGCAGGAAATTTATAGCACTTATTTAATCATTTCCGAATTATTAGAGAAATCTTACACTTTGAAATTTGGAATTTACAATTAAAATTTTGAATAAAGCCAACCATTTTAAATGAAAAATTGTTAAACACCATTAAAATTTCAAATTACTTAAAAATTTCACAAAAATCCTTGAATTTAATTCAAAATCCCTATAGCACATTCCCAAAAGAGACTATATAAAACCTACACTTAGCAACACTTATATAAAATATAAAATAAATTACATTTTCGTAAACGTAATGCCGCTTTTTTGATTAAAAAAAGGAACTTCTCTAACTGAAGCAATTTCAGTGACTGTAAGCTCGAGTCAGGAGAAGGGCTTTTCTAAGGACCTTTTCAATACCGTTGCCTACCCCGTTTTTACCATGAAAAGCGACGATAGAGAATTCTGGAGTAGAAGGTACCCAACACTAAAAGCTTCATAATGACATAGTCATGAGAAATTACCTAGATTGCTAGGTAGCGTCCTGGTACCGTTCAAAGCCTGGTTTTTCATAAATGACCATCCATAGAGGAAAATATGAGAGAAATTCGTAAATATTTAAAAAATCTTGACCTATAGCCGAATTTTATTACAGATGAATTGACGTACGCCGTGCCTATATATTTAAACATGCCATCAGTTGAGAGTACCCCTGTTTTAAATTAAAAGACCCCTTCAATGTAAAATTATACAACTGTAAATTTAAGAGACATACTCTATAAAACCTGGAATGTTTTTTTTGCTAATTTCGTATGAACCGTCATTGTAAGAGTGTTCCTTAAAGGGAGGATGACGTGGAAAATCAACTGATTTTTTTAACAATTCTGGTTACATAAAATCAAATTATCAGAAGTATTATACTCTAGGAGAGCGGTCGCTCTCTTAGATAAGACTTGATACTTCCTCTAATGCTAAAGGAGGGTTCTTTGATCGGCCGTAACTTTTATCGTATTATGTTTGCTGCTTTGAAATTTTGGCAGTGAACTACAATTTGGGCCCTAATTTTGTGGTTAAAATTTCAAAGAGATCAAACTAATAGTTAATTCTATAAAGTACAAAGTTGTTAAGGGTGGTTTTAAAATCCATAAAATGAATCCGACATTTGGTGAAAGATACAATATTCTTCCATAGAAATAACATAGGATTTTTTTGAAAAAGTGATCTATCTAGGAAGGCATTTAAAGAAAACTGTTCATTCCTTACGTTTGGCAACCATCTTAAATGAAAAATAACAGTCCATAAATGTGCCTTTTCTGAGTTTCATTAAGATAAATTAAGGTTAAGTATTGATTTTTATCATTATAAACACATACTTCGACTTACGTTGTTTTGGGTATTGGAGTTACGCCGTTTCACCACTATTAGAGACACGCATTTTAGCTTTAGTTTTTTATTTTGGGCTTACGGCGTTTTTGTCGTGATTCACGCCGCTAGAGGGAGTCGAGGGAATTTTGCTAGATAAACATGGTGTTTGAGCTCTCGGTTAAAATTAAAATTTTAGAATTGGCATTGAAGGGATGGCTAATTAGGTATGATTTTTATTATTAGCATAACAAAAAACTTCATTGTAATTTACTAAAATTAATTTTAAATTTAGAAGTCAACAGAATATTTTATTATTAAACAATTTCGCTAAGCCTCGGTCAAGGTAGCGTTATAGACTAGTCATAGTAGTCAACATCAACTTCGGTTATTTCGGATGAAATAATACTGTCGGTAGGTTCAAATAAATTTTAAACAAATTAATTATTTTACTAAAATTAATTTTAAATTTAGAAGTCAACAGAATATTTTATTATTAAACAATTTCGCTAAGCCTCGGTCAAGGTAGTGTTATGGTCAACAACAACTTCGGTTACTACGGAATGAAAGAATACTGTCGGTAGGTTCAAATAAATTATGAACAAATTAATTATTAATCTTACTTGTAGATCAATCAATTAGTACATTGTTATCTGTGAGAGCTGCGACATATTAATTAGCTGCAGAGGTAAATTTTAGATTTTTATGATGAAACCTCCGCTGACTGAATGTCACTAGGTTGAAATAAATTATTAACCAATTAATTATTAATCTTACTGGTAGATCAATCAATTACTACATTGTGATCTAGGAGAGCTGCGACATATTAATTATTCAAATCACATGGTTGTATGCAGTTTTCATTTCAAGAAGACTGATTACTTTTTACCAGGTAAGTTCGTTATTTAAGTATTAAGAATTTAAGACCGCGATTTAATGTACTTGTTACTTCAGATTTGCCGACAAAGAAAAGGAAACTAAAGCTTGGAACTTGCCCTTCACAATGTTTATCTATATTGACCAACAGCGAAAATATTTCCGAAGATAACAGAAAGAAATTTAATGGAAGTAAGGAAAGGGCTGATAATCGACAAATACAATTTAACAGTGATGTAGAACCTTCAACTTATAGGCAGTCTAGTTCAGACGGGGAAATAGAAGATGCCCCAGAATCTACTGACAAACAAGCCAATATTGAATTTGATTTAAATGCTCCTGAAACCGAGGTCTGTGAGCCCTTGCATCAAGAGAGAAAAGATGTTTCAGTACAAGGAAACGCCTACTTTTCTGAATCCTTTAGTATTATGAATTCAGTTAAAACTGAGAAGGATTTAGCTATATGACTGGTATCTCCACTTTCAAGAACTACACGCTTATAATACGATTCTGATAAATTATATTAACTTAAGATTGGTTTATGGTAAATATCTAACACACTGTTTAGTTTTGTAGTGGTTCATGAGAAGTATGTTTCCTTGCCATATACATATAAACATGGTTCACATCATTGATGAATTGACTACGTTTGCATTAAATTGCACACCCATAACTTTACAAAGCCTTAAACATAACTATTCATTCAAGTAACCTAACATACTGAATTAATAATTGTTAATTTCACGGATTTACCTTACCATTCTTTTACATATCCTTTCCAAACTTAATGACTAATTAAGAATAGCAAATAAAACCGGCCCAACCAAAACCCAAACGGCTGAGTGCCTATTAGTGTACCACGAAGCACCAAATGAAAATGAAACCAACAAAGATCAAATAATTCACAGCTGACCAAAGTTAACCGCCAAATTCAAAAAAATCTGTAAAATAAGTCAGCTTTTATAGTTTCGATGAAATTCAATTCAAATAATGGCGAGAAGAATTATAGTTTTGCTATCAATATTGATTTGATTATTTTTAAATATGATGAAAAAAATTATTGACAATTGTATTTATTTTCTTATTGATTTTAAAAACAATATTAAATAAAAACGAAAAGTTGAATTTACAACTTAAAACAAAGAAAGTTTACAAATATTTTTTTTTCTTTTTAACAAATTATTTTTTTGAACCTACATAAAAAATAACCGCAACTTTATTATTTTTGAAACGAAATTGTAATCGTACAGACCATTTCTAAAATTACATACAGAGAAAAGGGCGAGGCCGCCATCAGGGTCTTCTCTCTCACGCCAAGAAGCACCGCTAGAGGTAGTGCGATATGCCTTGCCTACCGCCTGCAGTGAACTCTGGCTCCATCTGGCGTTGCCTCTTGGCGCGAGCGAGAATACCTCAATGGTGGTCTACCTCAGTGTTTTGGTTTCCCTGAATGTAATTTCTGAAATGCTCTATTACATTAAAAATATTAACCTTTGCTTACATTTTAAAAAATTAATTTTCCTTTTCTTGGTTGGAGCTCTGCTCTGGCTGTTGTTCCTCTATTTTTTGCCCTTCTGGCTCTTCCATTTTTTCCTCATCTTCTTCATAAAAAAATAAAATTTAATGAACATTAACTAACATTATTTTCCTACAGTTTTGCTGCCTAAGGTTTTCAAAAGTATAATTCTAGAGGGCCGGTAGGCCCTTCTAGATAAGATCCCACACCCTCCCGTAATGTTAAATGAAAATTCACAGATTTTCGCCGATTTTCCCATAGGAATAACATGGGGTTTTTGGTGCTCCATCACATCGAATCATTTAAAAACTAAAGCGAAGTTACGTTTCGGAATACTTTTAAATTAACAAGTAACTATTCAAGGTGTGCCTTTTTCAAGTTTCATCAAAATTAATTAAGTCTAAGTATGTTAATTTAATTAAAAATGCAAGTACCTCAAAAGATTACTCTACAGCAGACGACGCTAATTGTTCTACAGTAGACGACGCTAAATTGCCATTTCACCGCCTTGAAACTTTAACTTGATATTTTTCAATAACTATAACACTAAAATATTTAAAAACTTCTCTTTTGGGTCTAATTTTGTTCAATTGTGTGTCTCGGTTGAAATTCTTTACATATGATACCTTTTTTTATTTATATTTTAGATGTTATTTTCGACCAAGGCTTAAGTTGCCTTACTTAGGCAGATTAGTGAGTCCATGGATTAACTATTTTAGATGTTATTTTCGACCAAGGCTTAAAGTGTTAGTGCCACGTTTTTTGAAAAGTGGCTAATTTTCGTTTTAAAACATCAGTTGGGTTATAATAACAGTAGATCCAAGGTAAAAAGTCTTATAGAAATTTATTTATTTTGTAATACGAAAATGAAAATTGATATTTCACATACCTCATTAAGACGGAATAGATTGTAAATATACCCCTGGTGACGTCATAAGAGGTTGACCAGCGCGAGACAGATTTCATTACGAGAGCTAAGCTTAGTTTTTAAACATCAAATTCGATCACTTTGAAAGCACCGCCTATCAATAAAAAAATAGAACTTGCGGAGTTGCGCGTGCCGCGTGCTCACGCGCGCTCGAATCGTGACGTCACCAGGCGTATATGGAGTACCGCAAAATTTAACTGTCAAAATAGTTTTAAAAAATTCTGCGAGTAGGTTCCGAAAGCCGGGGTTTTAATAATATTTGAAAAATTATAATTCATTTTATAAATAGATATTCTGAATCAGAAAGATTTGATCTTTCAGATGGGAATTAAACCTTTTAGTTTTAAGAATAGCAATTTTTGGTGACTCTAACACTTTAAGTTGCCTTACTTAGGCAGATTTGTGAGTCCATGGATTAATTAACGCTATCCCTTAGTTAATCCATGGTGAGTATAATGCAATGGGTGATTGTAAAAGCTTGAAGGATAGATGGATCAGTGTGGGAAATAAGGATTTTTTAAAGAGAGTGTCTACTCTCACCCCCGAGTGGAAATAGCCTGCGCGCTATTCTCACCCCCCCTGGGTGAAAATAGCCTATACGCTATTCTCACCCCCCCCGGGTGAAAATAGCTCGTACGCTATTCTCACCCCCCACCCGGGTGAAAATAGCTCGTACGTTATTCTCACCCCCCCCCCCGGCTGAAAATAGTCTGAGTAATTGATTTTGGTTGCTAAGCAGCGTTTTAAACAACCCTGGGCCCCTGACCCAGAGATTTTCGGTATCGTTCCTTTCAACAGAATTCCCAATGGACCGAAATCCCATTCGACCGAATATCCCGCAATGATTTTAGATTTCCAGCCCAATGGCTATATTCCCGATGGACCGAAATCCCAATCGTCCGAATATGCCCCTAAAAAATACATGAATATAACTTGAAACACTGAAGCCGTCAGCGATTCGGTGGTGTAGTGGATACGATGTTGGACTGCGAAGCGATAGGTTGTTGGTTCGAATCTCCGAAAGGTAAGTTAATAATATTAAAAGTGAATGTTTCGTGATACTAATTAAATCGCTCATTTTCTTTCCTTTCAAGGCAAGAGATATATAGAATTAATAAACAAATTGAGCTTAAAATGAAGTACAGTCTTAATGGTAGTTCCATCAATGTCTTTAAGATTTAAATTAAAATTTTAATATTTTGGTTTCGGGTGGGTTGGGTTAGGTTAGGTTAGGTTAGGTTAGGCTGGGTTGGGTTTGGAAAAGGTGGTAGCTATTTAAAGAGAGAATATTTTGGAAAAGGTGGTAGCTAATTAACCCACCCGAAACCAAAATATTAAAATTTTAATTTAAATCTTAAAGACATTGATGGAACTACCATTAAGACTGTACTTCATTTTAAGCTCAATTTGTTTATTAATTCTATATATCTCTTGCCTTGAAAGGAAAGAAATTGAGCGATTTAATTAGTATCACGAAACATTCACTTTTAATATTATTAACTTACCTTTCGGAGATTCGAACCAACAACCTATCGCTTCGCAGTCCAACATCGTATCCACTACACCACCGAATCGCTGACGGCTTCAGTGTTTCAAGTTATATTCATGTATTTTTTAGGGGCATATTCGGACGATTGGGATTTCGGTCCATCGGGAATATAGCCATTGGGCTGGAAATCTAAAATCATTGCGGGATATTCGGTCGAATGGGATTTCGGTCCATTGGGAATTCTGTTGAAAGGAAAGATACCGAAAATCTCTGGGTCAGGGGCCCAGGGTTGTTTAAAACACTGCTTAGCAACCAAAATCAATTACTCAGACTATTTTCAGCCGGGGGGGGGTGAGAATAACGTACGAGCTATTTTCACCCGGGTGGGGGGTGAGAATAGCGTACGAGCTATTTTCACCCGGGGGGGGTGAGAATAGCGTATAAGCTATTTTCACCCGGGGGGGGGTGAGAATAGCGCGCAGGCTATTTCCACTCGGGGGTGAGAGTAGACACTCTCTTTAAAAAATCCTTATTTCCCACACTGATCCATCTATCCTTCAAGCTTTTACAATCACCCATTGCATTATACTCACCATGGATTAACTAAGGGATAGCGTTAATTAATCCATGGGCTCACTAATCTGCCTAAGTAAGGCAACTTAAAGTGTTAGAGTCACCAAAAATCGCTATTCTTAAAACTAAAAGGTTTTATTCCCATCTGAAAGATCAAATCTTTCTGATTCCGAATATCTATTTATAAAATGAATTATAATTTTTCAAATATTATTAAAACCCCGGCCTTCGGAACCTACTCGCAGAATTTTTTCAAACTATTTTGACAGTTAAATTTAGCGGTACTCCATATACGCCTGGTGACGTCACGATTCGAGCGCGCGTGAGCACGCGGCACGCGCAACTCCGCAAGTTCTATTTTTTTATTGATAGGCGGTGCTTTCAAAGTGATCGAATTTGATGTTTAAAAACTAGGCTTAGCTCTCGTAATGAAATCTGTCTCGCGCTGGTCAACCTCTTATGACGTCACCAGGGGTATATTTACAATCTATTCCGTCTTAATGAGGTATGTGAAATATCAATTTTCATTTTCGTATTACAAAATAAATAAATTTCTATAAGACTTTTTACCTTGGATCTACTGTTATTATAACCCAACTGATGTTTTAAAACGAAAATTAGCCACTTTTCAAAAAACGTGGCACTAACACTTTAAGCCTTGGTCGAAAATAACATCTAAAATAGTTAATTAAGGACTCACTAATCTGCCTAAGTAAGGCAACTTAAGCCTTGGTCGAAAATAACATCTAAAATATAAATAAAAAAAGGTATCATATGTAAAGAATTTCAACCGAGACACACAATTGAACAAAATTAGACCCAAAAGAGAAGTTTTTAAATATTTTAGTGTTATAGTTATTGAAAAATATCAAGTTAAAGTTTCAAGGCGGTGAAATGGCAATTTAGCGTCGTCTACTGTAGAACAATTAGCGTCGTCTGCTGTAGAGTAATCTTTTGAGGTACTTGCATTTTTAATTAAATTAACATACTTAGACTTAATTAATTTTGATGAAACTTGAAAAAGGCACACCTTGAATAGTTACTTGTTAATTTAAAAGTATTCCGAAACGTAACTTCGCTTTAGTTTTTAAATGATTCGATGTGATGGAGCACCAAAAACCCCATGTTATTCCTATGGGAAAATCGGCGAAAATCTGTGAATTTTCATTTAACATTACGGGAGGGTGTGGGATCTTATCTAGAAGGGCCTACCGGCCCTCTAGAATTATACTTTTGAAAACCTTAGGCAGCAAAACTGTAGGAAAATAATGTTAGTTAATGTTCATTAAATTTTATTTTTTTATGAAGAAGATGAGGAAAAAATGGAAGAGCCAGAAGGGCAAAAAATAGAGGAACAACAGCCAGAGCAGAGCTCCAACCAAGAAAAGGAAAATTAATTTTTTAAAATGTAAGCAAAGGTTAATATTTTTAATGTAATAGAGCATTTCAGAAATTACATTCAGGGAAACCAAAACACTGAGGTAGACCACCATTGAGGTATTCTCGCTCGCGCCAAGAGGCAACGCCAGATGGAGCCAGAGTTCACTGCAGGCGGTAGGCAAGGCATATCGCACTACCTCTAGCGGTGCTTCTTGGCGTGAGAGAGAAGACCCTGATGGCGGCCTCGCCCTTTTCTCTGTATGTAATTTTAGAAATGGTCTGTACGATTACAATTTCGTTTCAAAAATAATAAAGTTGCGGTTATTTTTATGTAGGTTCAAAAAAATAATTTGTTAAAAAGAAAAAAAAAATATTTGTAAACTTTCTTTGTTTTAAGTTGTAAATTCAACTTTTCGTTTTTATTTAATATTGTTTTTAAAATCAATAAGAAAATAAATACAATTGTCAATAATTTTTTTCATCATATTTAAAAATAATCAAATCAATATTGATAGCAAAACTATAATTCTTCTCGCCATTATTTGAATTGAATTTCATCGAAACTATAAAAGCTGACTTATTTTACAGATTTTTTTGAATTTGGCGGTTAACTTTGGTCAGCTGTGAATTATTTGATCTTTGTTGGTTTCATTTTCATTTGGTGCTTCGTGGTACACTAATAGGCACTCAGCCGTTTGGGTTTTGGTTGGGCCGGTTTTATTTGCTATTCTTAATTAGTCATTAAGTTTGGAAAGGATATGTAAAAGAATGGTAAGGTAAATCCGTGAAATTAACAATTATTAATTCAGTATGTTAGGTTACTTGAATGAATAGTTATGTTTAAGGCTTTGTAAAGTTATGGGTGTGCAATTTAATGCAAACGTAGTCAATTCATCAATGATGTGAACCATGTTTATATGTATATGGCAAGGAAACATACTTCTCATGAACCACTACAAAACTAAACAGTGTGTTAGATATTTACCATAAACCAATCTTAAGTTAATATAACTTATCTGAATCGTATTATAAGCGTGTAGTTCTTGAAAGTGGAGATACCAGTCATATAGCTAAATCCTTCTCAGTTTTAACTGAATTCATAATACTAAAGGATTCAGAAAAGTAGGCGTTTCCTTGTACTGAAACATCTTTTCTCTCTTGATGCAAGGGCTCACAGACCTCGGTTTCAGGAGCATTTAAATCAAATTCAATATTGGCTTGTTTGTCAGTAGATTCTGGGGCATCTTCTATTTCCCCGTCTGAACTAGACTGCCTATAAGTTGAAGGTTCTACATCACTGTTAAATTGTATTTGTCGATTATCAGCCCTTTCCTTACTTCCATTAAATTTCTTTCTGTTATCTTCGGAAATATTTTCGCTGTTGGTCAATATAGATAAACATTGTGAAGGGCAAGTTCCAAGCTTTAGTTTCCTTTTCTTTGTCGGCAAATCTGAAGTAACAAGTACATTAAATCGCGGTCTTAAATTCTTAATACTTAAATAACGAACTTACCTGGTAAAAAGTAATCAGTCTTCTTGAAATGAAAACTGCATACAACCATGTGATTTGAATAATTAATATGTCGCAGCTCTCATAGATCACAATGTAGTAATTGATTGATCTACCAGTAAGATTAATAATTAATTGGTTAATAATTTATTTCAACCTAGTGACATTCAGTCAGCGGAGGTTTCATCATAAAAATCTAAAATTTACCTCTGCAGCTAATTAATATGTCGCAGCTCTCACAGATAACAATGTACTAATTGATTGATCTACAAGTAAGATTAATAATTAATTTGTTTATAATTTATTTGAACCTACCGACAGTATTCTTTCATTCCGTAGTAACCGAAGTTGATGTTGACCATAACACTACCTTGACCGAGGCTTAGCGAAATTGTTTAATAATAAAATATTCTGTTGACTTCTAAATTTAAAATTAATTTTAGTAAAATAATTAATTTGTTTAAAATTTATTTGAACCTACCGACAGTATTATTTCATCCGAAATAACCGAAGTTGATGTTGACTACTATGACTAGTCTATAACGCTACCTTGACCGAGGCTTAGCGAAATTGTTTAATAATAAAATATTCTGTTGACTTCTAAATTTAAAATTAATTTTAGTAAATTACAATGAAGTTTTTTGTTATGCTAATAATAAAAATCATACCTAATTAGCCATCCCTTCAATGCCAATTCTAAAATTTTAATTTTAACCGAGAGCTCAAACACCATGTTTATCTAGCAAAATTCCCTCGACTCCCTCTAGCGGCGTGAATCACGACAAAAACGCCGTAAGCCCAAAATAAAAAACTAAAGCTAAATTGCGTGTCTCTAATAGTGGTGAAACGGCGTAACTCCAATACCCAAAACAACGTAAGTCGAAGTATGTGTTTATAATGATAAAAATCAATACTTAACCTTAATTTATCTTAATGAAACTCAGAAAAGGCACATCTATGGACTGTTATTTTTCATTTAAGATGGTTGCCAAACGTAAGGAATGAACAGTTTTCTTTAAATGCCTTCCTAGATAGATCACTTTTTCAAAAAAATCCTATGTTATTTCTATGGAAGAATATTGTACCTTTCACCAAATGTCGGATTCATTTTATGGATTTTAAAACCACCCTTAACAACTTTGTACTTTATAGAATTAACTATTAGTTTGATCTCTTTGAAATTTTAACCACAAAATTAGGGCCCAAATTTTAGTTCACTGCCAAAATTTCAAAGCAGCAAACATAATACGATAAAAGTTACGGCCGATCAAAGAACCCTCCTTTAGCATTAGAGGAAGTATCAAGTCTTATCTAAGAGAGCGACCGCTCTCCTAGAGTATAATACTTCTGATAATTTGATTTTATGTAACCAGAATTGTTAAAAAAATCAGTTGATTTTCCACGTCATCCTCCCTTTAAGGAACACTCTTACAATGACGGTTCATACGAAATTAGCAAAAAAACATTCCAGGTTTTATAGAGTATGTCTCTTAAATTTACAGTTGTATAATTTTACATTGAAGGGGTCTTTTAATTTAAAACAGGTGTACTCTCAACTGATGGCATGTTTAAATATATTGGCACGGCGTACGTCAATTCATCTGTAATAAAATTCGGCTATAGGTCAAGATTTTTTAAATATTTACGAAATTCTCTCATATTTTCCTCTATGGATGGTCATTTATGAAAAACCAGGCTTTGAACGGTACCAGGACGCTACCTAGCAATCTAGGTAATTTCTCATGACTATGTCATTATGAAGCTTTTAGTGTTGGGTACCTTCTACTCCAGAATTCTCTATCGTCGCTTTTCATGGTAAAAACGGGGTAGGCAACGGTATTGAAAAGGTCCTTAGAAAAGCCCTTCTCCTGACTCGAGCTTAGTCACTGAAATTGCTTCAGTTAGAGAAGTTCCTTTTTTTAATCAAAAAAGCGGCATTACGTTTACGAAAATGTAATTTATTTTATATTTTATATAAGTGTTGCTAAGTGTAGGTTTTATATAGTCTCTTTTGGGAATGTGCTATAGGGATTTTGAATCAAACTCAAGGATTTTTGTGAAATTTTTAAGTAATTTGAAATTTTAATGGTGTTTAACAATTTTTCATTTAAAATGGTTGGCTTTATTCAAAATTTTAATTGTAAATTCCAAATTTCAAAGTGTAAGATTTCTCTAATAATTCGGAAATGATTAAATAAGTGCTATAAATTTCCTGCGGAAAGTATATTGGGTTTTAGGCGATATTTGTGAAATTTTGGAATCTAATCTAAAAATGCTAATGAAAATGACCACCATTTTAATGTGTTATTTATTATTTTTGTTAAGGGCTTTTCAAATTGAAGTTGGTATGTTTTGGAAAAAAAGCCAAAATAGGTACATACAAGGAAGTGTCCCTGGGGTTTTGGAAATCGCAAAAAATCAACGATTTAAAACATTTTCCGATTTCTGAAGATATTTCTCACATCGGAAATTCCGATTTTCCGGTGATATATCCGGGGGGAGTCAGATTTGGGCCAATTTTATGGTAAACCATAATTTGGAAATGGAACCTTTAACCATAAGTACGTGAGACGCAATGTTTCTCCAGTTTGAACTGACGGGTTTTGCATACACATAATATTACTTTCATTAATTATAAAAATGATTCCAACAGCTGCGGAGTTATATGATGCCGTTAAAGGTTTTATTATTGCGCCACCAATCATCCAGTCTGTGGAACACGTGTCCCGGGAAACATTCGAAAATTATGAAAATCCCTGTAACAAAATTAACCGAGGCAGCAGAAGCCAAAGAAACAGAAAACCCTAACCGTATGCCAAATCCGAGTCGTCTCAACGAAAAGATGGTAAAAATCCCACAATTTTAGCAAGCAGTAATTCCAGCTTTAAAATCTATTTATTTACCATGTTGAATTACACTATAATTTAGGACGAATTTTCTAACCAATTTAAAATTGAACTAATATGTTGCAGAATATGATCCTCAAACGTTTACTATGGGGAAAAATATCCTTGGCCGAGGTGAAATTGAGTTTTATCCAGGTTTCCACCCAAACGTCAATTTCGAAACACTCAGGCGGACAATGGAGGCAATGTTAGAAAACAAAAAAACAACGAATAGGAAAGTCCTATACATTTGCACCAATGCAGATTTTAAAGAATACGGTTACGGAAGGGGCGTGACTCACGAAGCGCTCAACGAGTGGCCAAGAGAGTTATACAATATGAAAGTAAAGGTGGAACGAGAAACAAATTTTCAATTCAACGAGGCGGTGATAAATATGTAATGACAGTGTTGGGTGGCACAATGACGATGAAAAGAAGGTTCATTCCGTCATAGCTTATTTATCTTTTGGAGCAACTAGAAAGTTTCAAATGAAGCCAATTGGGCACGCAAATAGATCAGTTGACCTAAAAGAAGGGTCCTTGCTTTTGATGAAAGGGACCCGCCAGCGTACTTGGTTGCACCGCATCCCAGTGCAAGCAGATCCCGATCATTCAGAAGCAAGGATTAATATCACCTTCCGTTACATGGGGGATATGGGTAACTTTAAAGGTATAAACAATCCTCCATGTTATTGAAGGTATTTCAAATGATATAACAGTGTGCATAGCTACTGGCTTCATCTGAAACTTTCTAGTCGCGAAAGAAGATAAAGAAGAGGTGACTGAATGAACACTTTTTTCACCTGATCTGCCATAAAATATTGTTATCATTGCGGTACAGATTTACGCTTGTATTTTTTGTTAATGCGGAAAAAAAAAGTTTAAAACTTGTAAAATTAAAATAAGTAAGTTTAAATCTTGTAAAATTAAAATAAGTAAGTTTAAATCTTGTAAAGGTTAAATCTTGTAAAATAAAACTTGTAAGTTCAATTAGAATGTGTATGCTTAGTTTCAAGAAAATTCACCGTTCGTTTAAGTTTACATTGGCCTGAAAATGGTTATAGCTATATTTTGCTTTTTTAGTTTGGCAGAATTTCCGACATGTTCCCATCTTGATTCTGCCAGAACCATTCTGGCAAATTGACAGCGATGTTGATATGGTTAAAACACCTAACACGAAGAGAAAGGCCAAAGAAGAATTAGAAATGGAAATTCCGAAAAGCGTTGCGGAAAGAAAACGAGTGGTGCCTATCGAAGCAGCAATGAAGCCCCAATCTTCAGAAGAGCAAATTTGTTTGTCCTTAGTACAAATAATTGAGGCATTGGAGCCCGAGAAACAAGCTATGGCTCGTAAAAATATTGAAACACTTCTATTTGAGCTAGAATATGAGTGCATGTTAAGTTCATTAAAAATTAAAATCTTTGTTATTTTGATCCTAGTGTTTGTGTTTATTCATAGAATTCACTATATTTGATTATCTTGCCAAGCAATCATTCCTATTTCGGAATTCAAATACTGACAAAGTTTTTCTTGAATTTTCTCGCATTGTCGGGTATTATTTCTACTACCTTGTCGACCCAATTGTCTGAGCTGCGTAGAACCCGCATCATTTCTCCATTCACCTGGTATCCCTATCTTTGTTTTCTCTGCCCATAGAACTGGGAGGGAAGTATCTGTTCTTGCAATCAATGGTCTTCTTTATCATAATTTGCCTCAATAAACTGTGAAGAAAACATGTCTTTAACTATTTTCAGTGTTGTTGCTTCTGATGCAATAATTGGTCGAAGCAAAATCTTCAATCTTCGAAATTTAACTACTCGAAAAAATATATATTTGCTAGATACTAATTTCGTTTCCGCACCCTGCTGATAAAATACCAAATGTGTTTTCCACTATTTGCCTGCCCATGATAAATGATAGTTGAAAATTCTTTGGGTTTTTTGCAAACGAGGTAGATTGTAAGGTCACATCAAATTTCTAAAGGTGCATTCTCATGTATTGTAACGTAATAAAATTTTCTGCTCGAGTTTAAAGTTTACTCATTGAGTGGAAATCCCCCATCTTCGATGATCATGTGGGTTATGACTTCATTTGAACCTGGTAAAATGGCGGGTTCAGGGATTGGTATTTTATCCGTTGTAATAGCTTTCCAAAATGCTGAATTCGTCAGAATTCCACTATCACCGTTATTAATATTAATAATGGCTCGAGCTCTTGAACAGTCCTAAAAATCAGTAGCAACCAAACATTTACTGCATTTTCTGTAAAACACCCTCTCATGCCACCATCGACTGCACCAACTACACTGTACAAACCCAAGGAAGATGCTACGTATGCATAAGAATAGGCCACGACGCTAAAAGATGTAATTCAAGGTACAAAGACTGCAAAATCTGTAGAGGCGGACATAATTCAGCCGTTTGCGAAAACAATACAGCCTATAAAATAATCGCGGGAAATAGAAGAGAGGGGGTGAAGCCGAATCAAGAGATCGAAAACCAAACGGAGATAATAACTACGCCTCTAGTAAGATGCCCCCAGCCGACAATCGTGCTATTGCAAATCGCTATGGCAAACGCTAGAAGCCCAAACGAACCGAGAAACAGCCAGAAAGTACATTTTATCCTAGACAACTGTAGTAAAGCCACATTCATCCTAGAATATGTTTCTCGGAGCCTCAAATTGCCAGTCGTAGGCGAAAGAAACATTGAAATTAAAAATTTCGGAAACCAGAATCCAGGGGTTACCAAGAGAAAACTAGGACGCGTTACCATTCAAAACGCCAAATAGCCAGGAGAAACCATTAATCTTTTAGCCATAGAGATGCCTTACCTAACTACAGCGATTACTTTAGTTAATGCGAAGAAGTAGAGAAATTTGATCTAGAATGAAACATGCAACTAGCGGATGAGCGCAGCGAAAATACACCCCCCGTCAAGTAGTTGTGGAGCTCCTTTTGTCGAGAAAAAAATTCTAAACCTCGTTAGTTAGGCCCCAAATGGGCCAATTCTTAAACCTTTAATTAGCCCCCAAATGGGCAAAATGTTTAAACTTAGCCAGCTCTAAATGAGCAGAATTACCTTTAACTGGTGTTTAAATAAAGAGTTGTTTTTATATTTTATCCAACAGTCGTAATTAATTATCATAAAGTTTGGTGTGATTTTTCAGTCGGTCACCTCAATTGAAACTGAATGCACCAAAAACGCGAAACATTCTAATTTCGCAAAACAAAATCTTCAACAAGGTTACCACATAAACACTTTTATCCAAATATTTTTCATTGAATAGTAGCTCTAGAAAAAATGGCAACTTCAAAGAAGGGATACTAGCTTGAAACTAAGTTTACTGTAGCCTAACCTTTCCTTTTAGAAGATTCAAATGATCTAATATCTTAAAAATCATCTTTTTGAGTTTAAAATTTTTAAATTTTAAAATTGGATATAGCGCGAAGCGGAAAATAACATAGTCCTTTTGACTGTGATGTAGTTATTAGTCTTTCGGCTGTAAGAGTTGAAGGGGGAATAACTTGAGTTGTCGCTGGAGGAGGTAGAGGTCCTTGAGGCAATGGCTCGGTTACTGGATGCGTCTCTCCTTGATTGACCATGGGTTCCTGTGACTCCCTTTCCGGCTGGATTTCTTCCGGTTGACGTATTTCTTGTTCTTCAGATTTCTTCTTCGGTACTCTGTCAAAAAATCGGAATGGGCCGATCATTTCTTCTACTTGCTCGAACGACTCGGAGGAAGGCTGAGGTCTGTCTTCCGGTACATCCTGTGGTGGTATTCCCTCTGGAGTTTGAGTTCTTGGTCTCGGTGGAGAGGTGATTTCTTTAGGTCGAGTAGTTTCATCTTCCGGGATATTCTCCTCAGGGATGGCTTCGACTGGCTCGACTATTTCTTCTCTCTGAGTATCTGAGTCTTCATCCTCTTCCAGTGGAACTTCTGGAGTCTGGTAAGGCTTGAGTTGAGACATATTGATGGGACCTGTTCTTTGTCCTGAGATCATGTCTTCAAGGTTGTAAACCTGAGGACTTCTTTTTTCTACGATTTTGAAAGGTCAAGTCCATTTCGGGCAAAGTTTTCCCATTCTTCCAACATTGGCGTTTGATAGAGGATGAGTTAATTTCCAGACTATCGTTCCATCGTCAAATTCGAGATCTTCTCTTCTCAAATCGTAGTACTTTTTCTGTTTGGCTTGTGCCAATTTCGAGAAGTCCTTTGTTAATTTCCATTGGTCCTTTAAGATCTTCAATGTCTCGGATCTGTCTTCAAATTCCTCCAATGGCATACCGATATCAATGTCCCATGGGAGTCTTGGTTCTCTTCCCATATTGAGGTAGAATGGAGATCTCCTTGTTGTCTCATGTGGAGCTGAATTTATCGCGAAGGCGAGAGCGTTCAAGGTTTCGTCCCACGTTCGGTGATTGTTTTCCACGTAGATTGAGATGGTCTCTCCGAGAACTCGATTTACTCGTTCTGTGATGTTCGACTGAGGATGTCCGTTCCCCATGACTATGCATTCTGATCTTTCTGATTTAGGATCTAGTCTATTTTCTCCCTTAAATCTTTGTATGGCCCTCCATTGGTCTAGGCTTATCATGGATACTTCAGCACCATTATCGATTCTTGTATGTAGGATTGTGTGTTCAAATTTTATTTTTATTAAATGAGGGTTCCTCTTTGGAAATCCTCTTCTTTGAATTGTGGCCAAGTAAAGTGGTGGTGTTGTCACAATCCGGTCTTCTTCTTGAGGGACTATGGAGTTGCGGGAGGGAAACGTCCTCTGGGAATCCCCCCCCGAGTTGGCGTTACCCGGAAACTGACCTCGATTTCTTTCCATTCTGGCGAACGGGCACTCGTTTGCGTAGTGACCCAGGCCACCGAAGTTGAAACATGTGACTGGTCGGGAGTCCCGGTTGACTACCGGAGGGATTTGTCCTTCCTGGGTCTGGTTCTGTTGACGTCTTGGGACCAGTGGAAGGGCTTGCTGTCGAGGTTCTCGTTCCCTGGTTTCATTTGCTGGATTTCTCGATTCGAAGACTCGTGTCCATCGAGGATATTCGTCTCTTTGTTGTCTTCTCGGTTGATTTCTTGACTCAAGGTGGGATTGCCTTGTTTGGGGATTGGTTCTTGGGAAAGGAGTTCTATAATTTGGAGCTGGGTAGCTTTGAGGAACATATTGGACAGGGAAAGGATTTTGGGATCCTTCCGGAAGAGGGAGGGATGTGTTCCCATGAGGGATGAACCGCTCAAAGTTTATGTCCGGGTTTGTGTAATATGTTCCCATGTGCGGGATGTACCCTTGTGGAGTTGTTACTGGGGTATAAATCGTTGTTGGGCGAGCTACCTATTGTATAACTGGCTGTGGAGGCATTACTTGGGGTTGGGGTATCTCTTGTGACTGTGAGACTACTTGGTGTTGTATCTGATATACTGGTTGTTCTCTGATTATTATGGGTTCCTGATATTTTTGAGCCCTAACATGAGTCTCAGGGGTTTGTTGAGCTTTTTCCTCATCAGGATTTGTCTTGATTGGATTTTGACTCGATTTGGGTTTATTTAGGCCCAAGGTTTGTTCAATTTTTAAACACGTGTCATGTAAATCCGCAGTACTGTGCAGGGGGATAAACATCAGGAGCCCTTTTAATTCATTCCTCAAATATCTTTTTATCATTACAAGTAATTCATCATCCGGTATTGGAGGATGTAGATTCTGATTTACACTTGCGAAATATCCGAAAAACTCATGTACTGACTCATGGGGTTTTTGTTGCCTATTATTTAAGTCTATTCTAACCTTAGCTTCCTCATCCTTAATTTTATAATGACGTTTAAGTCTCCCTTTAAATTCGGGCCATCCCATTCCTTGAGGGAGGGATCGAAACCAGCATAGGGCATTTTCTCTTAAAAGGAGGGGCATAACATGCATTCTCTCGTCTTCACTGATTTTATGAAAAGTCGCGTACTCTTCAAACTGCATAAGGAACTCCGGTACGCTATCGCTTTGCCTGCCGTAAAAAGCTAGTCTCTCCGGGAGATCTAAACCTTTTACGCCGCCTTGGCTAGCAATTTCCATATTCGATAAAGATTGCAAAATCGAGGCTAAAAATGCAGCCAGTTGAGCACCTACACTATTTGGATTGCTTTGTTGTGGCTGAGAGTTTGACATTCGTGGGGGCTGACTATAGCCTTGAGCAGGAATTTCTTGTGGGATATGAGGAGCCTGTCTAGTTGGTCTCTGTGTCTGTCCTACAGGTACGGGATTTGCTATGTTCTGTCTAAGAGGGGCATTTGTGTATATAACTGAGCTACTACGTGGAATTGTTCCACACGGAGAGGTAGTAGGTAATGAATATAGTGGACATTACCGGGGGATTTACTTGACTAGTTGGGGCCCAATTATTCATAAATCTTTTGGCCTTTGTGTAAGAGCTATCTTGAACTATTTCGACTCTAGTTTTGGGTTGACTAGTTTGTGGGGGTTCCATTAAGTTCGATAAATCAGGGGTACTCCCTCCATGTCTAGTTTGAATTTTAATTGCCCCATGGGGGTTGTATATTCGGCTGGGGCGATTGAATAATGCTAAGTTTCTAGCACGTTTATTCGACTCGTCCTCAGCTGGTTTGGGAATTGTATAAGGGGGATTTGCTATACTTTCTTCCTCAGTATTTAAAAATGGACTTACATCTAAATTATCATCCCATAAGGGCTCATCATTAGGGTTAGAGGCACTCGCCATATTTGCTTCGCTTAGCCGAGAGGGACGTAGGATGTTCCCGACCACGAGGTTAGGCTTAGCTATCGGCAACGTGTATTTCGAAGTTTCCGAATCACGGGAGGAAACCGACGAAATGTCCGAATCGCGGCTATCGCGATATAAGTTTAACTTTGGGCACGATTCGGGATTACTCATTATAATTTTCAAAAATAATTAAATTCAAAAACTCTATCTATCCGAAAAATAATTTGGTTTAATACGAGATTTAATTCTAAAAATAAATAATTCTAATCTAAATCAATAGTAGGATAAATAAAATCTATGACTCAAAGCGATTTAAACTTAAAACTGGGAAGTGCGGCTTCGAATTTTCTAGAAGGGAGGGTGTTCAATATGGCGGCGATCTCGCTCAAACTGGAACTAACCTATAACTAGACTCGCGAATCTTGCCCGACCTCCCCGTCGGAAAAGAAAAGCGACGGGACGCGAAAAGCAATAACCGAGGTTCAAAAAACCGGCACGGCACCATTTGCAACAGAATGCCCCTGTAAGAATTTAATTTGGCCGGTCGCTAAAGAGGATTCCGTTGCAGGACGTTAGTCAGCCCTGATTTTAACTAAGGGGGACCTCGTGACATCGTTAAGTCTGAAAAACGGGGATTAAAATATGCCTAATCCGACTGGGAATCTTAATCAGAGAAATTACTCATACCTTCTGCTCATGTTACTGATTTTATTTGAGATCAAAAGAAGACAAAGTTTAAAATACTGAACGCGTTCCACTCTGGGATATCGCGACAAAATTATACAACGCTATCCATAATTTCGGAGTAATCTGCGGGGAGCGACTGTGCTCCTCGGCAGTCAAAAAGAATTCTCCTATCTCGAACCGTCGTGTCTAAGAAAAAATCTCGGCTCGAGACGAAAACGAAGGGGAAAGTAACGTAGACGGCAAAGAGGGCTGAAGCATACGGGCTGAACATATTCCCTGCAAAAACATAAAGTCAAAGTGCAGCTCTCCGTCGTCTCAACGGGGTCGGGGGGCGAGACCGTTGCAAGGTATTATGACCACAAGAAAATTAAAGCAATGAATGATGTAAAAGTCTTTAGCGAAATGGTTTTATTCATAAATCATCTTTATAAAACCAAAGAGAACAAAGCAAAAGTTTGGAAATACGCCTATATACTAATAGGTAGGCATGTTTATTATATATATTATATTATAGGGATTATTATCATTCTTTTTATAAAATAAACTCGAAAAAGGAAACAATGAAATTTGAAAAAGGAAGGCATATTTAATGTTTACAAGAAACAAAATGTACAAATTGAGAAAGGAAAGGTTTATCATTTTAGTTTGGTCAATTTACTTTCCAGCTTCCGTAGTTCTTTTTTCCAACGTTTCACCGACTGTCTTCTTTCTACAAAAATTAAATATACATTAGCTTATAGTAAATACTTATGCTTTAGAATATTTAACCTTTGTCTTGATGTTCCACATTTTCAGAAGCGTTCTTGGATGAAGGCACGGAAATAGAGGCTACGGCGGATTGTAACTCGATGTTGTCTGTACTATTAGCAGCTGCGGGTTTTTCTCGGCGTTGTTTCTGCAAACGTTTTACCGGCTTTCTTGTTTCTACCAAAAAAATATTCATTAGCCCATAGTAAATACTTTTCCTTTAGAATATTTAACCTTTGTCTTGATGTTCCACTTTTTCAGAACCTTTCATGGATAAAGGCATTGGAAATAGAGACTACGGCGGATTTCAACTCGAGGTCTTGTGCTGTCATTTCGACATCTGTACTAGCTGCGGTTTTTTCTCAGAGAATTGCCATTATACCTAGTAAAAAGACAATAGAGATAATAAAACACAAAATTATCCTTGTTTCATAACTTACCGAATATTTTGTTGAATCCTGAATGCATTGAATTTTCGTTTGATAGAAATACATCTTTACTACTATCCATTTCGACTTCATTCTTTTCCTCGATTGGTTGATTTTTTCGATTTAAATGTTCGTTTTTCCATCTTGATCTTCATTTTTCTAGTTTTCAAGCTCTTTTCTTTTTCCGACATTTCAAAATCATCTGTGTTTTTCTATCTATCTCTATTTCTTTGCTTTTGGTACTCTTCTCTATTTTTCATTATATGAATTCTTGACTATTTTTCTTTCTTTGAAACTCATCTTCATCTTTCATGTTTTCAGGTTTAACAGGGTTTTCTTTCCCGTCCGGTTCAGATTCACTTTGAAGGGAATTTTCCATTTCGTTTTCAGCTAAGCTATCGTCTTCATCTGGCGGCCAAATTTCATTAACGAATTCTGAATCGTTTGAATTCTCGTTACAATTTCGCGATTCGTTAGAATTTTCATCAACTTTACGGGATTCGTTAGACTTTTCTTCAACAGTACGGGATTCGTTAGAATTTTCGTCATCATCTTTGTTGTTTTCGCTTCGATATTTAGTACTTTTTTGGGAAACAACTGTGTAGAAGTTAAATCAATACTTAATTTAGTTTTATACTGTGTTAAAAATCAGACCAACACCTAAATTTATGGGAGGTCCAAAATAATGTAGCCTTATGACGTCAATACTGTAATATACAATGTGTAAATAACTACAAGCCATTTTAAGAAATAAAAATGTTTCAAAGGGTTTATCATAGTCATCCGACGGCAATATTGGGAGCCGTCAACAAACACGTTGTTGGTGTCTTCTTTCCAATAGTATTTTCTTCAACAACGCATGAAATGTTGCTGACTTCGTTGTTTGTTTCCGCTTCGTCAGTGGAATGCGCGGAATCGGTGTCGCTTGATAAAAAATATTTCATTAGATATTTTGATTCCGATGGGCGGATTTCTATTTTTATATTACGCTCTTCAATTACTTCTACATCAATACATCCTCTGGACTTTGCTCCTTTGAATAAGTTAGTGTATTCAAGAGGTAGAAAAAGGTTTTTTTTTTAAATTTCGGAGACATATCTTTTTTGATTTTACATTACAGAGAAATTTGAAAAACAAAACTTCTTCCGATATCACCCGGCGGTACCAACGACAAAAGTGGCGCAGTGTGTGCCTTACCGAAAAGTGTCACCATAAATTATGAAATCACATCTCCGTAAGAAATGCAGCCAGGCGCTCTCTCCATCAAAAATACTTTCGCAAGCTTGCAGCATAATTACGAGAAAAATCTTTATTCTCACTAGAATAAAATTTATTTTTAAATACTTTATGTCATCTTCATATGTCATCTACGGTTTTAAACTTACTAAAAAGTTAGTTAAAACACTTAAATGACATAAACCTACCATCCGTGTTCTCTAATCAGGACTGTCCTTCCCTTTCGATAACAGCTGACTCCATTCTGATGCTGGAAATTTCGCAACATATTGCACGAGGGCTTTCAGAATGGTTGAAAAATTAATGTTTTTAAAACTGGGGGTGGACTTGTTTTTGCTTTTAACATCGTGTTGCAAAACCAGGCACTCCACTAGTTTTTCATAATCTCTTAATTGCAGAAAAAGATCTCATTCCTCACTTTCACTGTCAAGCTCCATATTCTTTGTAGTTTTAAAACTAAATGATAAAATATTATGACCGTTAGCACCTTTTATTTATAACAATAAGAATGTGATGCCCCATTCTTCGTAGGTGGCGAATAATTAATATTATTATTATTTAGCGCGAGTTGGTCAATAAGACATCACTTAGCCAATGCCATGCTATGCACCTGTAGCGAGAGTCAATGTAAAGTTCGGCAATTAAGGCCCATTTACACTAGACTAAAATCTTACCTTTACGTCGGCGAAGTCCCTCTCATCGCTTCATTAGACTGTTCACAATTGTCAACGACTACGTAAAATATTGGCGGGTTTAAGGTTGAAAAAATTCAATTTCGTCGGTCAAAGTCGAGATGGCAGCACCTCTTTTTAGCGCCTTTTCTCTAGCAGACGGCAGACGCGCTCTGGGGCTCTACTCAGTTTATCCTTATTGGAATGCGATTCGGCTATTTTAAGATTTAAATAAGATGGACAAAACAACCTGTACTCTGACGAAAACACGGAAAATATCATTAATAATTTGCGTGAGTATCCCGAATTATGGGATATTAGGAAAAATGTGTATAGGAAAAAAACATAAAATATTTAGCTTGGAGAAAGATTTCGGAAGGCATGGGTTTTCCAGGTAAGCTAAGCCTTTGCAGAAAGTGAACTTTAAATTGTTGTCATTGGCTGGAGAATGGAAATATTAATTGAACTACTTTAATTTAGTGGTGGAGCTAAAGGGATGTTGAAAGCACGTTCGGGAGAAGTATGTACGGGTAAAAAGAAACTTTGCCAAAGAAAAGAAAAGCGGAAAAGGTGATGCTCTTCTTAACACCTGGGGATTCATGGAATCGTTGTCCTTCTTGGACGATACCATTAAACATAGGTGGTATCACTCTAATATTTAAATTTAGTTTATGGCCGTTAAAGTGAAGATTACTGTATTAGGGTTGTTGTTTAAAATGTGCCAGTCTCGCTTTCTTTCCTCTTTTATTAGACGAGGTTTGAAGCTAAGATTTATGTTATTTAGATTGCGTTTTAATAAATTCCATTGCGTTTTAATAAATTCCATATAGCAATCTTTCCCAAAGGTTATCCTGAAACATATGATATTTAAATCTCAAAATTCAATAGAACCATAGATAGTATGGCGCCATCAGCCAATGAAAAAGAGAATTTCGAGTCTATCTTGGAAAAGGATATTGAGGCTACAGAAATTTTGAACGAATTAGCTTCAGGGGGCATTGCGATGAAAGTCATGTGGTCGAAGGGTTGGATTTTATATATGATGAGGAAGCTCCAAAAACTGATAGATTTTCATAGCCTTATACCTAACTTATATTAAAGAGATAATCCATAAGGAAGAGAGAGACCAAATAAAATAACGAACTGTTTATTAAACAAGTGAGAGAGTGAGAGTGATATAAATGATAACATAACATTGCTATTTATAGCAGTTACTAAAAATCAGTATTAAGATATTATTAACCGGTTAAAAAACTAACATCGCATTTCTTAGGTTACAGAGTTAATATAATCCGAGTAGATAAGTGTCGATTTCTCCAACAACAACAACATCAATTACATGTACTAAGTTTGATATTTTATCAAATGAAGCTAAACCTTTCAATCCCAGATAACTATAACTGTTAGTAATACATTCGTAAATGATAGACAGCGACCAAACAGCTGCTGAATCATCTGGATTAAGAATAAATAACAATGTTTCTTGTGAATGCCAAAAATCTATGGCAGGTCCATTCATCGGTGCTTCTCCCCCAAACAAGAAGAAGAAAAATGATAAAGTTGAGCGAGAAATATTGAGTATGATGAAAGAAAATAATGAAGCAATAAAAACAACTTTATATTCAAAAAATAGCCAAGCTAGCTCTGATCCAGATGACCAGTTTCTTCTTAGCCTAAAATCAGATTTGGGAAAACTTTCTGACAAAAAAAGATTCATGGCCAAGATTAAGATAGTTTATGAATTGGTTTACGATGAGGATTAGAAAAATTCAAGTTACTTTCGGAATTTGGTGCAAAACAGTCCTAGTTTTTGTTCAGTTTTCATTTTTAAACATATTTATTAACTATTAACTAATACTATACATCTCCACAAATCGCAGACACCTGTACAAATACAAGGCGTTAACTACTATCATAAATGAAAATCACTCAATACTTGGGGTTTTCAGTATCTTACAAAAAGTCAAGTTGGTTTAGAATGCTTCTTGGCACTCTCTTGTTGAATTTGTAGTGTGTAGTTCCAACTTGATAATCTTTTTTCCCAATGTAATATTTATTGTCATATTTTTCGAGTTTATTTCGCAATGCATACAGAAAGAACGGAGTAAGGTTCTTCTCGTAAATAAATGCAACTGCGCCACTGAGAAACACGTCCTCCGGGAATAATCCTACTCCTACTTCAGTAACTCTCTTCAAGTATCGGCAATCCGATCTGGCACGCTTCTGAGGACGAGTATACTCCCCATTTTCATTGTTCTGTAATAATGATGTTCTCAATCATTACCAATGTATTCATTCTCTAGAAGGAAAGTAGTTAGTTCAATGTATACACTAGGTTTTAGGGTCATATTTTTGGTGTTTTTTCTTTGCATCAAAAGAAATCTGTGAAAAAAACTTAAACGTTAAACAGAAACGACTACCCTAGCTAATAGTCAAGATTATTTTAAGGATCAATTAAGCCCAAATTTTGAGCGCGTCATTTTTAAACCCTAACCTATTAGAATTGTAAATTGACAGCTATTTCTCTCATAGTATTAGTCCAATATTTATTATCCGATGAATTCTTGAGAATGCATACACAATTGGTGTTACTCGAGGATGTCCCAGGAGATCGTCGATATGTTGATCCTTGGAAATTAATAGTCCCCCCCGAATAACATTTGACGAAAAACATTGCTCCAATTAACCAGCCCAGCAATAGAATTCTCGCCGTAGTTCCATCAACAAAATCACCAGAATCTGATTCCAAATTAGAAAACATACTTATGCTAAAAAAACTAAAGTGTTAAACCTTTTTGCAATCTGGAAATTATTGTGCCCAAACAAAAACTTTCACGCTAATTTCTAACGAAAACAAATACGAGTGAACTTAACAGTTTCCCAGGAGACCCGAGATGTATTTCCAAACTTTTTCAAAGATGAGGCGGAGTAGAATGCGTTCTAGATGACTTGATGTATTTGAGAAAGGATGTTGCTAGCCCCCTTAGGATCAAAAAGGAAATCATCGTCAACCAGATTGTTCCGTTGTAGCCTTTTATCGACAGACGACTTTTAGCTTCATTTTCTTTATCTTTGACGCACGTTAAGATACAATAGGACACAGTTTGCAAAGCTGGTGACTGGTGGCAACTCTCCAATGCGGATGGGATTGGAATCTGGAGTGCTCCCAGCCAAGTCGAGCACTGACATCCTTTTCCCGAAGCAACTCACGACACTTTTAAGCCCACTGAAACTTCGTGATGGGTATAGATAAAAGTCTGAAATTTTGCTTGCCGCGAGAACCGTCAATCCTAGTAGCCCAGGACGTTTAGGGTTTGACCTAGAACATTTGAACATAAAGATGAAAATTGTTACAAGTGTTATTTTTAACCCAACAAAAAATATACTAAAATTCCCCTGCTGTAGAGCGCGAGCTTTCGCCGCCATCTTGGAAAATGGCCGTCGGGAATGTTAAATTTAGATAAGGGAAATGTAAACATAAACGGGTGGGGGGATTCAAAATTAAGTAAAAAATTAAAAATAAAGAATTAAAAAATAAAAAAATTAAAAAATAAATCAGAGAAAAAACTAGGGTACATTACGGTGCAAAAATGTAATTAATAAAAGAGATAAGAAATTATATTAGAAATTGTATCGGCTGAAGAAGGACCACGGTCCGAAAGCTCCCGTTATTTTAAAGTAATAAATAAAATTTTTATTAAAAATCCATGAAGTAGCAGTCCTTTTTACCTCTCCGAGTGACGTATGTCACGGAGAGGTATTACACCGGCCGTGTCTGTCTGTCTGTCTGTCTGTGTGTCTGTCACGCCCCACGTGACCGCGTTCGCAGTTTGCGTATCGGAGCAAACGTGTTCCCAATTTCCGGACTGCATTGACAGTTCACGGAAATTTGGGTTTGTCTCCTCTGGCTATTCTACTTGAGTTCCAACACCACCAGCTTTGGTTTTCGTCCACTCCACATGGACACTAGTCTGTACTTGCTAGCTTCCTAGCACAAACATATTCTGATCTTCGTCAATTTCACCTTGCACCAGCTTCTATGCACCACCATCTTCTGTTCTTCGTCAATTCCACATTGACACCAGCTTCTATGCACAACCATCTTCAGGTCTTTGTCCATTCCACATGGACGCCAGTCAGTCCATTCTGGCTTCTTTTCCTTCGTCAACGTTTGGTTTCAAGATATACGCGGCGATCGGCTAGGGTTACGAGAAACGTCTAGCCTCCCAATGGCAGGGCTTCCACCATCGGTTCACGCGAATGCGTTTTTATCTATTATTGGTTTCAAGATATACGCGGCGATCGGCTAGGGTTACGAGAAACGTCTAGCCTCCCAATGGCAGGGCTTCCGCCATCGGTTCACGCGAATGCGTTTTTATCTAATATTATAATGGAAACGAATCGTATATATACCCCAAAATTTGAAGAAAGCGGGCAAGAGGGGTACCCTTCACTTTAAACGTCAATATTAGCAAAGTTTCGAAAGAAAATAGGAACAACTTTATTTTAAACGATTTAACTATTTTTAAAGTTATTTACTTGCGATTAAAATAATTAATATCATTTATATTTAATTAATTATTTAAGATAAACATATTTCTATGTACTGACACAAGTGAGAGTTAATATAGAAGAAGATGAAGATTGCATCTGAATCGAAACAGTACACGCATATCTGGGTGCACGGCAGTGCACCCGCCAAGTTGTCGTGCACTACCAGCAATCCTTTACCCGAAACATTTCAGCCTCATTTTGACCCCCTCTTAACTCGGTACTGGGGAATAGTACACCACTCATATTTGCACCTCAAGGGCACAGTGTTAATCCTAGGAAGTCCTCCAACTTCCAGCTTTCTAACTCATTTGGTTTCTGTGATAATCATATGTGAAAATGACACATTATGAGACTGACTGACTGACTGACTGACACATCATCAAAACCTCTAGGGCATTTCCGGTAGTGCTAGAATGATGAAATTTGGCATACTTGTACCACTAAGCATACAAGCAAAGGGAAAAGTCCCAAAAGCGGGAGTTTCCCCCTTTTAGCCCCTGAAATGAGGGTTTAGAATTAGAGTCATCATTTAAACCTATAGGGCACTTCCGGTGTTGCGGGAATGATAAAATTTGGCATACAAGTAGGACTTAGCATACAAAGAAAGGAAAAAGTCCCAAAAGCGGGAGTTTTCCCCTGTAAGCCCCTGAAATGGGGGTTTAGAATTAGAGTCATCATCTAAAGCTCTAAGGCACTTCCGTTGTTGCGGGAATGATAAAATTTGGCATACAAGTAGGACTTAGCATACAAAGAGAGGAAAAAGTCCCAAAAGCGGGAATTTTCCCCTGTAAGCCCCTGAAATGGGGGTTTTATAATTTAGATCCCCTCGTAATAGGACATTATAATTAAACTTTTTCGTCTTTTAATATTAATACGGCCAAGTTAGTATCTCCAGGTGAACCAACATTTTATTCGACTTAAAACTTCTCAAGAATGTTTTTCTGACTTGGCCATTAGCATTCCAAACGTGCATCCTTCTTCTTTGCGCCCGTGAAGGTGAAGAACGGAAGTTACAAGTTTAACTACAAAGCCTATTCAAGAATATTTAACCAATTTGATTTAATATTTTAATTTCGATCCATATCTGGAATTAAGCGAATCTTTGAAATGCTAAAGGCCAAGTCAGAAAAACATTCTTGAGAAGTTTTAAGTCGAATAAAATGTTGGTTCACCTGGAGATAATAACTTGGCCGTATTTTAGATCTCACTTCTTTTTACGGCCAAACAACTTGGCATATTTTTAAAGAGATGTTTTTGTTGGGATTACACTTACTGAATTACTCCATGCCGAGTTTTTTCGCTTTGAATCGGTTGATTTACACGAGTCACACTTCCAGGTTGTTCATTTTGCACCAAGTTTCCGTAAATTGTCTACATTTCTTATTGTGGTACATTTCGCGTGAAAATATCCCTCACATTCTCCGGTACATTGGATAATATCTTTAGTAGTGGTTATATCATTATCTCAACCAGCACAGTGTTCGGCCATAATTCCGTTTGAGTAAAAAAGCTGAGCAAAAAAACCTGCGACTGCTCACCGCGACGACGAATATTAATTCAAATTTAAATTCAAATATTAATTTAAATCCGTTTCGTTATTTTAACTCGTTCGGTCGATCCGCCGAAACAAAAACTCCGATCGTCTGCTAAGATTTTCGTCTCCCTATTGGCCGAATTACTCATCACATGCGGAACCAACCTCCAATCAAAAAATTGCAGATTAGTGCCTTTTAGGGGGGGCGAAAATGTTTTTGAGGGACCCAACTTTCCGTGACAGGCTTTAGTTGGGGCCGAGAGAATATGTTAGGAGAGAAAAACCTTTGGGTGTTCGTCTGCAGTTTACTCTACAGTAAATACGGTAGGCCTAGCCTTTTTACCTCTCCGTGTGACGTAGTCCAGGAGAGGTTCTGTAACGGCCGTGTCGGGGTGCGTCTGTATACGATTGACATGTGGGGATTCTGACAATCTTTTCACCCACATAGTGGGGACCCGACTTACATGTGGGGACATTTTAAAGTCCTCACATGTAAGTAATTAGATAAATGATATAATTAGACTAATTAGAGCCCAAATTAATTTTTTTAAAAAAGTCCCCACTTGTAAGGTACTTGGTCTTTTCACATTACAAGTGGGGACCATGGAAATTAACACATATCCGAGAGATGTCGCCAGAGGTTTTCACACACCCGGGTACCCAGTTGTACGAAATGAGGACCATATGGTCTCTTCGGCGTACATGTGGGGGCTCAAAAATGGGTTTTCATTAAAATAAGCACAGATAGATGTCGCTACTTTAGAAATACAAAATATACATTATTCAGCGATAACAATATAAAATCTTGTATCTCACAGACCGAACGGTGATTTTTTCATAATTTAATTACACTTGACGTACGAAAACTACTTTTCCTAATTCTTTAGGCGTCATTAAATTAACTTCGTTTAAAACATTAACTCGATTTAAAAAACTGTATGTCCCCAGATGTACATTAAAAAGATGGCCAAGTTCCCCATATTTTAAAATGGGACTAACGTTACATATAATGTAAATTTCATCATAATTATCAATATTTTAATTAAAAAAAGTGAATTAAAATGAATTTTGAAAACATGTATATTAACGACCCCACTTGTCCGTTGAAATGACAGCGAAGGTCCCCACTTGTAAAATTATCTAGTTTAAAAAAATATCTTCAAATATTTGAAGGAACCGTAAAAATCCTATTTCTAAAATTTCATCATAATAATCTACATTTTAATTACAAAAGTATAATATACATGTATTTAGAAAATGTGTGTATAAAAGACCCCACTTGTCTGTTGAAATGACAGCCAAGGTCCCCACTTGTAAATTTATCGAGTGTGAAAAATTATCTTGAAATACTTGATGTAACCATATAGGCTTTGACACTAATTCAAAATCTAAAAATTTATACACAAATGTCCCCATGTAGGAAGATGGTTTAGGTCCCCACTTGTAAACCTGAAATTGGCTCAAAACTTAAAGTTAAGCTAGAAATAGGACTGATTACATAAATTTCAATCTGATAATCAATATTTTAACTATAAAATTATAATATACATGAAATTTGAAAATGTGTGTTTAAAAGACCCCACTTGTCAGTTGAAATGACAGTGAAGGTCCCCACTTGTAAATGTATCGGGTGTGAAAAATGAAATACTTGATGGAATCATATAGGCTTTGAAACTAATTCAAAATCTCTTAATTTATACACAAATGTCCCCAGATATAAGGTAGGAAGACGGTTTAGGTCCCCACTTGTAAATTTATCGAGTGTGAAAAATGAAATTGAAATACTTGATGGAACCATATAGGCTTTGACACTAATTCAAAATCTAATAGTTCATACACAAATGTCCCCAGATATAAGGTAGGAAGACGGTTTAGGTCCCCACTTGTAAACCTGAAATTAGCTCAAAACTTAAGTGTTAAGCTAGAAATAGGACTGATTACTTAAATTTCATTCTGATAATCAATATTTTAACTATAAAATTATAATATACATGAAATTTGAAAATGTGTGTTTAAAAGACCCCACTTGTCCGTTGAAATGACAGTGAAGGTCCCCACTTGTAAATTTATCGAGTGTGAAAAAAGAAATTGAAATACCTGATGGAACCATATAAGCTTCGACACTAGTACAAAATCTAATAATTTATACACAAATGTCCCCAGATATAAGGTTGGAAGACTGTTTAGGTCCCCACTTGTAAACCTGAAATTAGCTCAAAACTTAAGTGTTAAGCTAGAAATAGGACTGATTACTTAAATTTCATTCTGATAATCAATATTTAAACAATAAAATTAAAATATACATGAAATTAGAAAATGTGTGTTTAAAAGACCCCACTTGTCTGTTGAAATGACTGTGAAGGTCCCCACTTGTAAATTTATCGAGTGTGAAAAATGAAATTGAAATACCTGATGGAAATATATAGGCTTTGACACTAATTTAAAACCTAATAATTTATACACAAATGTCCCCAGATATAAGGTTGGAAGACGGTTTAGGTCCCCACTTGTAAACCTGAAATCAGCTCAAAACTTAAGTGTTAAGCCTTTAAAAGGTCCGATTACCTAAATTTCATTATAATAATCAATATTTAAATTATAAAATTAAAATAAACATGAAATTAGAAAATGTGTGTTTAAAAGACCCCACTTGTCTGTTGAAATGACGGTGAAGGTCCCCACTTGTAAATTTATCGAGTGTGAAAAATGAAATTGAAATACTTGATGGAACCATATAGGCTTTGACACTAATTCAAAATCTAATAACTTATACACAAATGTCCCCAGATATAAGGTAGGAAGACGGTTTAGATCCCCACTTGTAAACCTGAAATTAGCTCAAAACTTAAGTGTTAAGCTAGAAATAGGACTGATTACTTAAATTTCATTCTGATAATCAATATTTAAACTATAAAATTAAAATATACATGAAATTAGAAAATGTGTTTAAAAGACCCCACTTGTCTGTTGAAATGACGGTGAAGGTCCCCACTTGTAAATTTATCGAGTGTGAAAAATGAAATTGAAATACCTGGTGGAAATATATAGGCTTTGACACTAATTTAAAACCTAATAATTTATACACAAATGTCCCCAGATATAAGGTTGGAAGACGGTTTAGGTCCCCACTTGTAAACCTGAAATCAGCTCAAAACTTAAGTGTTAAGCCTTTAAAAGGTCCGATTACCTAAATTTCATTATAATAATCAATATTTAAATTATAAAATTAAAATAAACATGAAATTAGAAAATGTGTGTTTAAAAGACCCCACTTGTCTGTTGAAATGACGGTGAAGGTCCCCACTTGTAAATTTATCGAGTGTGAAAAATGAAATTGAAATACTTGATTGAACCATATAGGCTTCGACACTAGTACAAAATCTAATAAATTATACACAAATGTCCCCAGATATAAGGTTGGAAGACTGTTTAGGTCCCCACTTGTAAACCTGAAATTAGCTCAAAACTTAAGTGTTAAGCTAGAAATAGGACTGATTACTTAAATTTCATTCTGATAATCAATATTTAAACTATAAAATTAAAATATACATGAAATTAGAAAATGTGTGTTTAAAAGACCCCTCTTGTCTGTTGAAATGACTGTGAAGGTCCCCACTTGTAAATTTATCGAGTGTGAAAAATGAAATTGAAATACCTGATGGAAATATATAGGCTTTGACACTAATTTAAAACCTAATAATTTATACACAAATGTCCCCAGATATAAGGTTGGAAGACGGTTTAGGTCCCCACTTGTAAACCTGAAATCAGCTCAAAACTTAAGTGTTAAGCCTTTAAAAGGTCCGATTACCTAAATTTCATTATAATAATCAATATTAAAACTATAAAATTAAAATATACCTGAAATTAAAAAATGTGTGTTTAAAAGACCCCACTTGTCTGTTGAAATGACGGTGAAGGTCCCCTTTTGTAAATTTATCGAGTGTGAAAAATGAAATTGAAATACTTGATGGAACCATATAGGCTTTGACACTAATTCAAAATCTAATAACTTATACACAAATGTCCCCAGATATAAGGTAGGAAGACGGTTTAGGTCCCCACTTGTAAACCTGAAATCAGCTCAAAACTTAATTGGTAAGCTAGAAATAGGACTGATTACTTAAATTTCATTCTGATAATCAATATTTTAACTATAACAGAAAAAGTTTCTTGTATTAGAGTGAGTTATTAAGGTCTTTGTGAGAGGAGGATTTATTTTGTTGTTTTTTTTCCTGTGGATTTATAGACTTATATACTTTGTTCCAGTATTGGTTATCAGCAGTGGCTTTCAGCACAAGCAAAACTAGGTCTCTATGTAACGACGAACAAATATTTTGTTTCATTATACAGAATATCGCGTTTTAAAATCCTAAATATCAGTATTGCTTTCTTCTGTTGGCAGTACGCAAAAACCTACCTCCCATAGAGACCTAGCATTGCTCGAACTGACCACCGAAGCTGGAACAGTGTATATATCGCGTCAGCTGCCGTCGGAGGTAAGGAGTAGAGCGAGGGGTTGGATATTTTGGATAAAATGTAGGGGATTTCGAAATCCAATTTGATTTCTTCGTGTATCGTTTGATTTCGTCGGATTTTGATTCATTTCAAGATTCGATAAATTCCCACGGATTTCGTCGGATTATATTTCCACGGATTTTGAGGTATTTCCTGTGATTTCCTCGTATTTTCAGATTTTTCTGTTGATTTCGTTGGATTCTGAGATTTTTTCTTGGATTTTGTGATTGTTTTAATGAATTTCGCGATGTCTTTACTGATTTTGTGATTTTTTTAATGATTTTTTATTTTGTTTTTTCTTTACTGATTTTCTGATTTCGTTATTTCGTTACTGATTTCGGATTTTTGTAAAATTTCGAAATCAGCGAAATAAGTTTGATTTCATTCCGGATTTCTGATTTTGTTATTGATTTCTTATTTCTTAAGTTGGATTTCGTGAATGACCGACCCCTCGGAGTCGCCTATCCTATAGCGAGAAAAAAATTTCCTCACGCGTTTATGATTTCACAACAAAACGAGAGGAGAGGAGAATCTCGTCTGGTTGCCATCCATTATGACAGTGCAGAGAATGTAGGGGAGAATTATACACCTTCTGTTTTGTTCTGCCAACTACTGTTGGTTCTTTACATGTACATGAAAGAAACAGATGAAAATCGGGTTCGGGGTAGGAGTGTTGTTCAAAGACTGGTAAAAAGGAGACAGAAGTAGATTACCGTGGCGCGAAAAGTTTATTTTTGAATTTTGCCTCTGATTTCCAGAAATCTTATGGTTGAAATGTATTTATTATTATCTGGGAGAGTTTCTAATTGTGTTTGATAAGGCTAAATATGTTTAAAATTATATTAACGGCTTGTTGAAAATAAAATTTAACATAGAGTTGTAGCTTTAAGTTCATTTACTTCTGACAAGAAAATCTACGTGACGAATTGTAGGCGGATTTATATATAATGATAATGCATGAAAGGGATAAAATAGATCGGATAACAGAGACAGATAGCATCACTTGACGTGGGGCCTTTGGGACTTGGGCTAAATATATTTTTAAAAGTGGACAAGAAAATTTCACTCTTCGTTTCTCTTTGGGTACATTATGGGTTACTATACCGAAGGTTTACGAATAACTAAAAAC